>NC_030816.1:24776642-25401642 GCF_001704415.2 Capra hircus
GCAACAAGACCAATTGAACAAAATAATTACTCTTGAGGGTGATACTCCTACCATATCTTTATAATTTTTTGTTATGGTTTACCCATCAGTACTAATCTGAAAGTATTGTTAATGACTTGTCTTCATCCACTATCCCCAAAGCATTCAACATTTCATACACATACACACACAGGCACACACACAACATCTTTCAAAGTTATATATCATAGGCTTTTGTAACAAATAATTATATGATTATAATAGCAAGGGAAACTGGGATGATCAGTTTGGGGAACAAATAAAACTGACTCTTAGAAATCACAATTTGTGGGAGAAAATAGGTACAGGTAAATAAATGAAAGATGAACTTGCAGGTGGGATATAAGCATTAATTATCCTGTGGGCATCACTCAGCTATGTTTTGAAAAGGGAATAGAAAGTTTTATGTAAGATTGCTAATGTGTTAATTGGGTTTCCCTGGTAGTTCGGATGATAAAGAATCCACCTGCAATGTGGGAGACCTGGGTTCGATCCCTGGGTTGGGAAGATCCCCTGGAGGAGGGCATAGCAACTCACTCCAGTATTCTTGCCTGGAGAATCCTCACAGACAGAGAAGCCTGGTGGGCTACAGCCCATGAGGTCACAAAGAGTTGGACACAACTGAGTAACTAAACACGGCACAACAGCATGCATCAGTTAATTATACTTAAACTGGATGAAAACATCTGTGGTGAGGATGAAAAAATCTGGGGTAAACTTATTTGTATAATTCCTATAAAGAGACATGAATAATTTAGGAACATTGAATTTAGATGTGCTACAAGCCTATTAATCCTGGTTGTTCTGTTAGATGAACAAGTTTATGTCAGAGTGGAGAATGGCAACTACCTCGTGGGATCTGACTTAAGACAAGGAGAGATGGTGGAGAGGAGCAGACACTGGGGGAGGAGTCTGGGTTCCAGGCCCCATATCATCAACACAGGCTATGTGATGAGCCTCTAGTTCCTACTGGCAAAATAGGGGTCCTATCTGCCTTCCTAACACATGATTAAATGAGATGATAAATGTGGAACCTTACAAAAGCTGAAAGCTACAATTAAAACATGATTATTATAATTTATGTGTTATATTTAATCAATAAGAAAACCAGCTTTTAAAACAGAAAAGGACATTAAATGGTTTTCAAGTGTGTCCACTGAAAATTTTCTATGGGACCCCAATATCCATAGTGTGTGGGTTAGTCAGGCAGTCATGTCTTACTCTTTGTGACCCTATTGGCTATAGGCCACCAGGCTCCTCTGTCCAGGGGATTCTCCATAGCTGTTGTTGTTCAGTTTTTCAGTTATGTCTGACTCTTTGGGTCCCCCATGGACTGCAGCAGGTGAGGCTTCCCTGTTCTTCACCATCTTCCAGAGCTTGCTCAAACTCATGTCCATTGAGTCGGTGAGGCTATCCAACCATCCCATCCTCTGTCGTCCTCTTCTCCTGCCTTCTGTCTTTCCCAGCATCAGAGCCTTTTTCAAATAGTCTGCTGTTTGCATGAGATGGTCAAAGTATTGGAGCTTCAGCTTCAACATCAGTCCTTCCAATGAATATTCAGGGTTGATTTCCTTTAGGATTGACAGGTTTGATCTCCTTGCAGTCCAAGGGGCTCTCAGGAGTCTTCTCCAATACCACAGTTCAAAAGCATCAATTATTCAGCCCTCAGCCTTCTTTATGGTCCAACTCTCACATCCATACGTGACAACTGGAAAAATCATAACTTTTACTAGATAAATATTTGTCAGCAAAGTGATGTCTTGCTTTTTAACATGATGTCTGGGTTTGTCATAGCTTTTCTTCCAAGGAGCAAGCCTCTGTTAATTTCATGGCTGCAGTCACAACCTGCAGTGATTTTTTGGAGCCCAAGAAAATAAAGTCTGTCACTGCTTCCATTGTTTCCCCATCTATTTCCTATGAAGTGATGGGTCTGGATGCCATGATCTTAGTTTTTTGAATGTTGAGTTTTAAGCCAGCTTTTTCACTCTCCTCTTTCACTTTCATCAAGAGGCTCTTTAGTTCCTCTTCTCTTTCAGCATTAGATTGGCGTCATCTGCATATCTGAGGTTATTGATATTTCTCCTGGAAATCTTGATTGCAGTTTGTGCTTCATCTAGCCCGGCATTTCACACGATGTATTCTGCATATAAATTCAATAAGCAGGGTGACGATATAAAGCCTTGATGTACTCCTCTCTCAATTTGGAACCAGTCCATTGTTCCATGTCTGGTTCTGATCGTTGCTTCTTGACCTGCATACAGATGTCTCAGGGGGCAGGTAAGATGGCCTCGTATTCCCATCTCTAAGAATTTTCCAGTTTGTTGAGATCCACACAAAGGCTTTAGTGTAGTCAATGAAGCAGAATAGGTATTTTCTGGAGTTCTTTTGATTTTTTCTATGATCCAGCAGATTTTGGCAATTTGATTCTGGTTCCTCTGCCTTTTCTAAATCCAGCTGGAACATCTGGGACTTCTCAGTTCATGTACTATTGACGCCTAGCTTGGGGAATTTTGAGCATTACTTTGCTGGCGTGTGAAATGAGTAGAATTGTAGATAATACCAAAGAGAGAACATCCAGTTGATCTATGGCAGGAAAGTCCAGGACCCTCTTTGTTGAACCTTTCTCTTATCTTGTCGAACAGCCCTTAAGGCATCTCAACTCTCTCCTAATAACCACAAAATTCTGTTTAACACCAAAGATCCAGGTTAGCACTCACGCTTTGCAGATAAGGAGTCTGAAGGCCAGAAAGGCCAGGCAACAAATCTATGGTGTCTTGGGAACATAGATAGGCTGTGGTTTCACTTTTAGCAGTTTCTTTTCTTTTCTTTTCTTTTTTTTTGACAATTTGCTCATGCAGTGCCTTCTAAGAAAGAGCTCTACTTAACACATTACTGTTTTCACGGGTTCACTGAAAGGTTACTTCCAGTGTAGGAACAGATCAGGAGAACAGCGTGCACAGCCAGAATACAGTACAAGCACCGTCAGCACTAAGCCCAAGGTAGCTGCCTGGGAGAGATGATTCATTCATTGCACAACACATTTGCCATGCGCCGATACTAAGCATACTTAGCTCAATTTTTTTATAAACCAAATCTGTTTACATCAAATGTCAGGTAATGAAATTCCTTTTTTTATTGAAGTATAGTTGGTTTACAATGTTGTGTTAATTTCCACTATATAGCAAAATGACTCAGTTAAACATATACTATATATATTGTATCATATATTCTTTTTTATATTCTTTTCCATTATGGTCTATCCAAAAATATTGGAAATAGTTCCCTGTGCTATACAGTAGGACCCTGTTGTTCATCTATTCTGTATGTAATCGCTTGCACCCACTAACCCTAAGATGGTGAAATTTCTAATAATTTGTTCTGGGAATTTTTTAGGTAGTAGAGACAAAGCACATAATTTCTATTTTTACAGATAATGTTGTGTAACTCCAGATTCTAAGACAGTCTTAATCATGCTCACTCATACACACACACACACATACACACAGACATAAACACTTAAGGCAAAAAGAAGATAAACATATATGATTAAGGTAAACAGTTTTCTCAAAAATACTATATACTATACCCTAGTACATAAGTCCTAGACATTTAACAAGTAGAAAGGGTTATTACAAACTGTCCCAAACTAGAAAGAAAAAGTTATAACATACTCAACACAAGATACTCATGTGTTTTATGTTTCATAGATTTCCTTGTGAAAATTTGTGATTTCCTTGTGAAAAGTTTCACTTCTGTCCTAATACATTTAATAAAAAAATTAAATATTTAGAATAATAAGACCCAAATTAGGAATAAGTGTTTTAAAATTCTCTATTCAGTGGCTTAACTTTGCTAAAAAAAAAAAAATACAGTTCATTTTTTAATGTGGGAAAAGTTTTGAATAAAACAAGAGGAGCCCTCAGGGGATGAAACTTAAATATGCCTGGAAATAATACTTTAGGAAAAAGGGGAACATTTTTGACCCAGCGGGAAAAGCTAGAATTAAATTTATGCTGTAAAAATATAAACAAAGGATAGATCAAAATGTTATTAA
This sequence comes from Capra hircus, assembly GCF_001704415.2. Lineage (NCBI taxonomy): Eukaryota > Metazoa > Chordata > Mammalia > Artiodactyla > Bovidae > Capra > Capra hircus. The sequence continues at coordinate 24,780,715 of NC_030816.1, forward strand.
CTAGAATGTAACTGTGCAAAAAGAAACTAGCAAAAGAACTTTAAAGAATAAACAGTATGCAAAGGGAATAATCTTAATTATATATTATAAAAATAAGCAAATCTAAATAGAAAAGGATAGTTAAGAAACAAATGAGAATAGATAGTATGGAAGTCAGTTAAAATTTTGCCAATGATTTAAGATGAGTTTGATAATGTGTGGGAGTCAGCAGTTATATCTTTGCCAAAGTTATATCTTTGGCAAACGTTAATGAAGAATTGTTTGTTCATTGTAATTGGAGTATTTTACACATGAAAATCTTTATTTTGAATATTTTCTTTGGTTGATAATTGAATTAATGAAAACTCCCACCCCCTCCCAATACTTGACTTAATTAAAATTCTTGGGTTCAGAATCTGTTTCCAGCTTCTCAGGAAACCTCACCAAATAGATGGAATTAAGTAAAATATCTTTCACACTTTCAAGTAATTTTATTCTGAGATTTGTCAAGTCAGCTAAATCTCTCTTCTCTATTTCTCTTTGCTTTCTCCAGCATTACTTGATTCTCTTTATTCTCTACTCTCTGCTGGAATATGAGCCCCATCCTGTTTTTCTTTCTCTGTTTCTCTTAATCAAGAGAGAGAAGCAGGCCTGCCTTGGTCACTTGATCATGTAACGCATTTGAGTATAATTAAATGACTTCTTTTGTGCTGTTATAATGTCCCAGCTGTCAGTTCTGATTTAGACATATTTAAGACTCATCTTGAGCTAATAATGAATTAATTTCTCATCCTAATGAACTAAGTAATTATATACTAACTTGGGACCAGTTAGAATGTATTTTATCAAACTTTTCTTTGAAAAAAAATTTTTTTTCTAAAAACTATTTTGTGAGTTTAGGGTAGATTAAGAGAAATTTCTTCATTAGGAAATATTCTCAATCAATATTCTTATTAAAACCCTACTTTTCAATTTTAGCAACTGTACATGATAGACACAAAGAATCAGATACCTTATCAACAGAGACAACACATAGTCTCACAAGTCTATGGCAAAATAAACAATGGTACATTTTATAAACTGGACCCAATAAAAAGGCTGTTAAAGAAACCTGGCTCCCTGTGTATGACTTTTTCTCACACTGCATATCCACATTTGGTGAAGACCTGCACCTCCTGTATTGTTGAAAGATTCTCTTCACAATGACAATTTGACTGGATTGGCAGTCTTCCAGCTTCTTTCTCCCACAAGGATTGGGTGAGGGAGATAGTGGGAGGGAGAATTAAAAATTTTACTCTACTTCATTTTTAACCAATGACCTCTATTCTCTGGAAACAGGGAAATGCATAACCCAGAGCTGCTAATTGGCCTTATTCCTTTATGTTATTCATGGGAAGAAATGTTCTGCTTTTTCATAATAAAACAAAAGCTCATACTTTAAATGCCTTCTAACCATCATAGTTCCAGTATGTGAAGGATCCTATGATTAACTGAATATAAAGTAGATATGATTTGGAATTTCATTCATCACATCAAGTGACTTTTTGTTTTATTTTACAATTAGAATGCCACATGCTGCTGCTGCTGCTGCTAAGTTGCTTCAGCCGTGTCCGACTCTGTGCAACCCCGTCCCTGGGATTCTCCAGGCAAGAATCCTGGAGTGGAGAACACCACATAGAGCAAAGATTTTAGCAGTGGAAATACTCTGCCAAATTACCCTTTATAGCCAGAACTAGAATGCGACTGGTGAGGAATTTATCTTGGGGATACAACGTAGAGAGGTGCTAGAAAATTAAAGAATCAAGATAAGTATAGTGCAAGATGTATAAAAATAAAAACTAATGTAGAAAATGCATAATGAATAAAATACCACATTTAAAGACAGATTCATGTTAATTACTTTTCCTTTTGCCTCAAACTATGGCTCAGCACAGTACAGGCATTTTCTCTGAAACTTCAATGTCAATGGCCAATATTGAACAGATTATTTAGTCAAGATTCATTTGTTCAGCTAAAGACATACCAAGTGACTAAACCTGCAATTTGTTTATTGAAAACGTTTATCAGTTTGGTCCCAACTTGATTTTGCCTTAAACTGCTAAAATTGACAAATCATTTTAATGACATGTAGACTTCATCATACTTTCTCTTTTGTGTCTTTCTCAATTTTGCTGTTCCCTTTTTAACTTCTTCCCTCTTGCGGTTTTATTTCTTATGAAAATGATGTCTGACCTTTTGGGGGACTACTTTCATTATGTTGTTGTAACAGATTTTTGAGGGCTTCACTGGTAGAACTTTGCTGGACTTATTGCCTCTCCAGATCTTTTAAAATTCACTAATAAAGAGAAGGGAAGTGATAGATCAACATTTAAAAGCCTTGATTATAAGCCTAAACTTGAATTTCCTCCTGAGAAGATTTATTATCATTTCTGAAACTTAGTGTTTTTATCACAACTGACAATGTGTAACTTTTTTTTTCTAAATAAATGACTCTAGTTTAGTAGTGAGACAGAAATACTCCCTGCAGAGTGTAATTGCTGGTGTAGCATTTATAATGTTAAACACATCAGTTAAGTCCATTCCTCTTAAAATTCTGAAAAAGTGAAACTGTTAGCCACTCAATTGTGTTCAGCTCTTTGTGACACCATGGACTGTAGCCTGCCAGCTTCCCCTGTGCTTGAAATTCTCCAGACAAGAATATTGGAAAGGGTAACAATTCCCTTCTCCAGGAGATCTTCCTGACCCAGGCATCAAACCAGAGTCTCCTGCATTGCAGGCAGATTCTTTACCATCTGAGCAACGAGGGAAGCCCCTTTTAAAATCCTGAATGAACCCAAATCATCCAGCTCTTAGACTAACTTTAATATCATAGTGCTTCAGATAGAAACTTCTAATGAGCATACTCTTCACTCCTCCTTCCCTTCTTTTGTAATATTGTTGTTTCACAGTTTACTTTTACATTATACTATGAACTCAAAATAATTACTACTATTTTTGCTTTAGATTCACAATTTTAAAATAATAAAAATGTCTCATATATACCTGCATTTTAGCCACTCCCAGAGATCTTCATTTTTCGTATATACTAGATACCTGTCTGGTGTCATGTTCCTTCTACCTGTAGAATTTATTCTAAAATTTCTTGTAGAGTAGTTCTGCTGATAATAATCCTATGGTCTTATTTGTCTGCAAAAGGCTTTAATTACCCTTTATTTTGACATTTTCTCTGGTTATAGAATTCTGGGTTCTTTCAGTACTTTAAAACTATCACTGTAGATTTCTGGTGTGTGTAGTTCCTAACAAGAGAACTGCTGTAATTCCTGTCTTTGTGCTTCTGTAAGCAGTGTGACACTGCAGATAGAGACCCACTTGTCTCCCAAGAAGACTCCTTTAGTATCATTAAGCTTGGCACTTAGCATGCTTGGATAGATTTGAATCCTTTCAAAGATACACAAAGAGAAAAATGATGCATTAAATGTGGGACTTGTGCAAATTTTTGTTGAAAAAAAAAAGCACATAATGCATGCAAAAGATAGATGAGGAGACAAGATATTTTGATTACATACCCACTACAGAGAAAAAAATTTGGATAAAAACTTCATTGAACTTTGAAGGATATTAAAGAAAACCTAGACTGGGTGGGGAAAGGGAGGGAGGAGCATGAAGATAACATTGCTCTTAAATGCTATAGGTGTTTTGAATCCTGGAAACGGAGTGTAAGTATAACAGCTCCAGTACCTCAAGTGGTTTCCAAATGCCAGTGGAAATTAGGAAATTTTGAAGGCATTTACCGATACTCCCTTTATATAATTTCTCTCAACATGCTGGGTCTCTCTTTTGAAGTAGAATTATGTGATTATAAGTATAACCTATAAACTAGAAATTATATAATCCGTAAATTAGAAATATAATTACCATTCATATAAGTTTCACTGTATCTGGCAGCAATTCCTTTATGTCTGTGTTTGGCACTATTCCCTAATTAGCCCACCACATTTTTCATTTCTCCTTCATCATTTCAATCAGGGTCTGGAAGAAGAACGTGTAACCCCCCTTTGCTATCATCTTACCTAGAAATTTGTATAACTGGTTATAAACAAAACAAAAGATACCACCACTAGCAAATAGAAAGTTTATATCTTTTGTAAAGTTTAGAATCTGTGATCATTGAAGTAATCAACATTAGTTAATTTTCAAATTAAAGCCCAAACTACAAAACAGATGTTTCTGTTTATTAATTAAAAAATAATAAACATTAAAAATTTGAATAAATAAAACATCTGTTTTATAGTTAGGAATTTAATTTTAAAATTTGGATATATATTAATATAGTATCTTAGTGATAAAAAGTAGAAATTATAGGTTAGTGAAAACAAAATATAGTCATGAACAGTCACCATTCAGGGTTAACAATTGATCTATTTGGTGCCTTTAAACTTTTGGAAGATCTGTTTGTCACCCTTGCCTCCCCAAATTGACAAAATATTATGAATATTTTCCTAGAAAAATTGTTTCCTAAGGACATCTCCACATTGTATCACATTCACTATTGTTGTTGTTAGACATTTTCCAATTATTTGCTGTGCTATGTTGTGCTGTGCTTAGTTGCTCAGTTCTGTCCAACTCTTTGTGACCCCATGGACTGCAAAATGCCAAGCCTCTCTGTTCCTCACCATCTTCTGAAGTTTGCCCGAGTTCATGTCCATTGCGTCAGTGATGCATCCAGCCATCCCATCCTCTCATGCCCTCTTCTCCTGCCGTCAATCTTTCCCAGCATCAGGGACTTTTCCAGTGAGTCAGTTGTTTGCATCAGATGACCAAAATACTGTAACTTCAGCATCAGTCCTTCCAATGAATATTCAGGATTAATTTACCTTAAGATTAACTGATTTGATCTCCTTGCTGTCCAAGGGATTTTCAGGAGTCTTCTCCAGCACCACAGTTCAGAGGAATCAATTTGTTGGCACTCTGCCTTTTTTACAGTCCACCTCTCACAGCCATACATGACCCCTGGGATGACCATATCCTTGATTATATAGACCTTTGTCAGCAGAGTAATGTCTCTGCCTTTAAACACAGTCTAGGTTTGTCATAGCTTTCCTGCCAAGAAGCAATCATCTTTTGCTTTCATGGCTGCAGTCACCATCCACAGTGATTTTAAAGCCCAAGAAGAGGAAATCTATCACTACTTCCACCTTTTCCCCTTATATTTGCCAGGAAGTAATGGGGCCAGATGCCATGATCTGAGTTTTTTTAATATTTAGTGTTAAGCTGGCTCTTCCGTTCTCCTCTTTCACCCTCATGAAGAGGCTCTTTAGTTCCTCTTCACTTTCTGCCATTAGAGTGGTATCATCTGCATATCTGAGGTTGTTGATATTTCTCCCACCTATCTTGATTCCAGCTTGTAACTCATCCAGCCTGGTATTTCTCATGATGTTCTCAGTGTATAGGTTAAACAAATAGTGTGACAACAGACAGCCCTGTCACTCCTTTCTCAATCTTGGAACAATTCTAACTGTTGCTTCTTGAACTGCATGCAGGAGATCAAGGAGACAGGTAAGATGGTCTGGTATTCCCCTCTCTTTAAGAGCTTTCCACAGTTTGTTATGACCCACACAGTCAAAGGCTTTAGCATAGTCAATGAAACAGAGGTAGATGTTTTTCTGGAATTCCCTTGCTTTCTCTATGATCCAGCGAATGTTGGTAAATTGATCTCTGGTTCCTTTTCCTTTTCTAAACCAGCTTGGCTGTCTGGAAGTTCTTGCTTCATATAATGCTGAAGCCTAGCATGCAAGATTTTAAATATGACCTTACTAGCATGGGAGACGAGTGCAATTGTTTGATGGTTAACTCATTCTTTAGTACTATCCTTCTTGGCAGTTGGGATGAGGAGTCCTGTGGCCACTGTCCGGTCTCCCAGATTTGCTGACATACTGAATACAACACCATGATGGCATCATCCTTTAGGGTTTTGAATAGCTATACTGGAATTCTATCACATGCCCTAGCATTATTAAGAGCAGAGGTTCCCAAGGTCCATTGACTTCACACTCTAGAATGTCTGTCTCCCATCATAGTAATCCAGTTCACTAAGATCTTTTTTGCACAGTTATTCCATGTATCCTTTCCATCTCTTTTTGATCTCTTCAGCATCTACTAGGTGCATATCATTTCTGTCCTTTACTGGGCTTATCTTTGGCCGAAATGTTACACTGACATTTTCAATTTTCCTTAAGAGATCTCTAGTCTTTCCCCTTCTGTTGTCATATTCTAGTTTTATACACTGTTCATTGAAGAAGGCCTTCTTGTCTCTCCATGCTATTCTTTGGAACTCTGCATGTAATTGGCTATACCTTTCCCTTTCTCCCTTGCTTTTTTCACCTCTCTTATTTCTTCAGCTATTTGCAAAGTCACCTCAGACAACCACTTTGCCTTCTTGCTTTTCTTTTCCTTTGGGTGGTTTTGTTCACTGCCTTCTGTACGATATTGTACTGACCTCCATCCACAGTTCTTCAAGCACACTGTTTACTAGATCTAATCCCTTGAATCTATTTGTTACCTTCACTGCATATTCATAGGGGGTTTGATTCAAGTTGTACCTTGCTGGCATGTAGTTATCCCCACTTTCTTTCATTTAAGCCTGAATTTTGCTATGAGAAGCTAGCTAGTGATCTGAGCCAGAGTCAGCTCCAGGTCCTGTTTTTGCTGGCTATGTACAACTTTTCCATCTTCAGCTACAAACAACGTAGTCAATTTGGTTTCTTATTGACTATTAGGTGACTTGCATGTGTAAAATAGTCTCTTGTGTTGTTGGAGAAGGGTATTTGCTATGACCAGGGCATTCTCTTAGCAGAAGAATTCAGTTAGCCTTTGCCCTGCTTCATTTTGTTCTCCAAGGCCAAACTTGCCTATTACTCCTTGTCTCTCCTGACTTCCTACTTTTACATTCCAATCCTCAGTGATGAGTAGAACATCAATTTTTGGTGTTAGTTCTAGGAGATCTTCCAGGTCTTCATAGAATTGATCAACTTCAGCTTCTTCAGCATCAGTGGTAGGAACATAGACTTGAATTACTGTAATGTTGAATGGCTTGCCTTGGAAACTAACGGAGATCATTCTGTCATTTTTCAGGTTGCCCCCAAGTACTGCATTTTGGACTCTTTTGTTGATTATGAGGGCTATTCCATTTCTTCTATGGGATTATTGCCCACAATAGTAGATATAATGGTCATCTGAATTGAATTTGCCCACTCCTGTCCGTTTTAGTTCACTGATTCCTAAGAATGTTTATCATTATAATCAACCTAGTTGTTGAAGAGCATTACATCTTCAAGAGCTCATATTAAATAAATAAAACAGAAGTTTCACATCAATACATATACTCTTGTCTTAGGAGCCACATCTCCAGATGGCACTTTATAAAAATAATACTAGTCAACACAGAGTAATATATGAAACCCATTGACTTCTATAGTCTCATTAATACTAGAGATAATAAAATGTTCTGTATCTATTATATGTGAACAAAAATGGGATCCCATTAATTATTTCAATTTGTATTCCTCCTCATCCATATTACAATGTTGTTATATAGGTTAAATTATTAAATTTAATATAAATTAAATATAAAATATTTAGTAGACAGCCTGATACAGACTTGGAGATCAATAAATCTGTGTGTGTTTGTGCGTGTATTGGTATTATTGGTGTATATGTATATATAATATATATGTATTTGTAAGAGAATATATATAGTAGTAATGTGATAAGCTATACTCTTGTTTTAGTTGAAGTCATGAAATGGATATAATATGTATATCCAAAAGATAAAATATGTACATATATATATGTGTGTGTGTATTTGCTTTACAATGTTGTGTTAGTTTTAGCTATAGTATAAAGCACAGTGATATATATAGAGATATGGATATGTAAATATATCTATATATATTCTTTTTCAGATTATTTTTCCTTATAAAATATTACAAAATATTGAATATAGTTCTCTGTGCTATACAGTAAGTCCTTGTTAGTTATCTATCTTATATAAAGTAGTGTGTATATGTTAATCCCAACCTCGTAATTTATTCCTCACTCTCTTTCCCCTTTGGTAACCGTATGTTTGCTTTCTATGTTGGTAAGTCTGTGTTTTGTAAATAAGTTTATTTGTATCTTTTTTAAGATTCAATATATAAGTGATATCATAAAATATTTGTCTTTCTCTGTCTGACTGTTTCACTTGGTATGATAATCTCTAGGTTTGTTCCTGTTGCTACAAATGGCATTTTCTAGCTCTCTGGTGATGTTCTGGTGATGTTCCATGACTTGTATTCTTGTAACTCTATGTATTCATGGTTTTTTAAATTTTTAAATTGGAGTACAGTGAAAATGCTGGCTTAAAATTCAACAATCAAAAAACTAAGATCATGGCATCTGGCCCCATCACTTCATGGCAAATAGATGGGGAAACAGTGGAAATAAACAGACTTTATTTTCTTGGGCTCCAAAATCAGTGGATGGTGACTGCTGTCATGAAATTAAAACACACTTACTCCTTGGAAGAAAATTAATGACAAACCTAGACAGCTTATTAAAAAGCCGAGATGTTATTTTGCTGACAAAGATCCATATAGTCAGTAGTTATGTATGGACAATCAAAAAAGGCTGAGTGCCGAAAAATTGCTGCCTTCGAACTGTGGTGCTGGATAAGACTCTTGAGAGTCCCTTGGACTGCAAGGAGATCAAACCAGTCAATCCTAAAGGAAATCAACTGAATATTCATTGGAAGGACTGATGCGAAGAGCCAACTCATTAGAAACGACCGTGATGCTGGGAAAGATTGAAGGCAGGAGGAGACGAGGACAACAGGATTGTATGACATCATGGACTCAGTGGACATGAGTGTGAGCATCTCCAGGAGATAGTGAAGGACAGGAAAACCTGGTGTGTCGCAGTCCATAGGGTTGCAAAGAATCAGACATGACTGAACGACTGAACAACAGAGTTGATTTACGCTGTTGTGTCAATGTCAAGTATACAGCAAAGTGATTCAGTTATATATATACATATATCACTCTTTTTTAAGACTATTTCCCATATAGGACATTACAGGTTATTGAGTAGAGTTCCTGTACTATACTGCAGGTTCTTATTAGTTATCTATTTGAGAGACAGTAGTGGATATATGTCAATTCCAGTCTCTCAATTTATCCCTCCTCCCATCTCCTGGTAACTATGTTTACAACATCTGTGACTCTATTTTTGTTTTGTAAATATATTCATTGGTACCTTTTTTCATTTTATTTTTTTTGGATTCCACATAAGTGCTATCATGTGATATTTGCCTTTCTTTTTTTTTTTAAACTTAGTTATTTAAAAACTTTATTATATAAATTTTCAAATTTAATTTTTAATTATTGTTTTTTTTTTTTGCCTTTCTGTGTCTGACTTTACACAGTATGACAATCTCTGCTGCTGCTAAGTCGCTTCAGTCATGTCCAACTCTGTGTGACTCCATAGATGGCAGCCCACCAGGCTCCCCTGTCCCTGGGATTCTCCAGGCAAGAATACTGGAGTGGGTTGCCATTTCCTTCTCCGATGCATGAAAGTGGAAAGTGAAAGTGAAGTCGCTCAGTTGTGTCCGACTCTTAGCGACCCGATGGACTGCAGCCTACCAGGCTCCTCCATCCATGGGATTTTCCAGGCAAGAGTACTGGTGTGGGGTGCCATTGCCTTCTCCTATGACAATCTCTAGGTCCATCCATATTGCTTCAAATGGTATTATTTTGTTCCTATGCTGAGCAATATTCCATTTTATGTATGTTCCATATATTCTTTATCCATTCCTCTGGTTGATGGACATTTAGGTTGTTTCCATGTCCTGGCTGATGTAAATAGTGTTGCAATGAACACTGGGCTTTTCAGATTATGATTTTCTCTGGTTATATGCCCAGGAGTGGGATTGCTGTGTCATATTGCATGCATCTTTTCAAATTAGAATTTAAATATTTTCCAGATATATGCCCAATAGTGGAATTGATGGATCTTATCATAATTTTATTTTTTGTGTGTTTAAGGATCTTCAATATGTTTTCCATTGTGGCGGCATCGATTTACCTTCCCACCAACAGTGTAGGAAGATTTTCTTTCCTCCACACCCTCTTCAGCATTTATTATTTGTAGACTTCTTGGTGATGACCATTCTGACCAGTGTGAAGTGATACTTCATTGCAGTTTTGATTTGCATTTCTGTAATAATTATTGATGTTGAGCACAAAAGATGAAACATATTAATGATGCTTTGTGGTCAGGGAGGTTTTAGTACACACACAGGGTCACTATGAATTGCCATGGAGACTGCACATAATCCAGTTCCTGGAGCACCATTCACACAACTGTAATGAGGTGGTGACATTCGTATTTATGCCATGCACAATTGGCAGGGCCAAGATTAAGGTGATGTGAGTGATGTAAGTAAATATAAAGTGTTACTTAATATTGAACAGATTTTAAAAATTTTTTCTGTGATAGAAGTCACATAATATAAAACCTACTATTTTAACCATATTTAACTATACAGTTCAGTGGTTCTTTGTACATTACATTGTTGTGCAACTCTCAACACTAGATATCTCCTAATTGTTATCTTTTTACACTGAAACTCTGTCCCCATAAAAGACTAGTTATTATTTCAGTGTTCAGTTCAGTCGCTCAGTCGCTGTCTGACTCCTCTCTGCGACCCCATGAATCGCAGCACATCAGGCCTCCCTGTCCATCAACAACTCCCCGGAGTTCACTCGGACTCACATCCATCAAGTTGGTGATGCCATCCAGCCATCTCATTCTCTGTCGTCCCCTTCTTCCCCTGCCCCCAATCCCTCCCAGCATCAGAGTCTTTTCCAATGAGTCAACTCTTCGCATCAGGTGGCCAAAGTATTGGAGTTTCAGCTTTAGCATCATTCTTTCCAAAGAAAGTCCAGGGCTGATCTCCTTCAGAATGGACTGGTTGGATCTCCTTGCAGTCCAAGGGACTCTCAGGAGTCTTCTCCAACACCACAGTTCAAAAGCATCAATTCTTCGGCACTCAGTTTTCTTCACAATCCAACTCTCACAACCATACATGACCACTGGAAAAACCATAGCCTTGACTAGACGGACCTTAGATGGCAAAATAATGTCTCTTCTTTCGTATATGCTATCTAGGTTGGTCATAACTTTTCTTCCAAGGAGTAACTGCATTTTAATTTCACGGCTGCAGTCACCATCTGCAGTGATTTTGAAGCCCCAAAAATAAAGTCTGACACTGTTTCCACTGTTTCTCCATCTATTGCCCATGAAGTGATGGGACCAGATGCCATGATCTTCGTTTTCTGAATGCTGAGCTTAAGCCAACTTTTTCACTCTCCTCTTTCACTTTCATCAAGAGGCTTTTTAGTTCCTCTTCACTTTCTGCCATAAGGGTGGTGTCATTTGCATACCTGAGGTTATGGATATTTCTCCTGGCAATCTTGATTCTAGATTGTGCTTCTTCCAGCCAAGCTTTTTTCATGATGTACTCTGCATAGAAGTTAAATAAGCAGGGTGACAATATACAGCCTTGACGTACTCCCTTTCCTATTTGGAACCAGTCTGTTGTTTCATGTCCAGTTCTAACTGTTGCTTCCTGACCTGCATACAAATTTCTCAAGAGGCAGGTCAGGTGGTCTGGTATTCCCATCTCTTTCAGAATTTTCCACAGTTTATTATGATCCACACAGTCAAAGGCTTTGGCATAGTCAATAAAGCAGAAACAGATGTTTTTGTGGAACTCTCTTGCTTTTTCCATGATCCAGTGGATGTTGGCAATTTGACCTCTGGTTCCTCTGCCTTTTCTAAAACCAGTGTGAACATCAGGAAGTTCACAGTTCACGTATTGCTGAAGCCCGGCTTGGAGAATTTTGAGCATTACTTTACTAGCATGTGAGATGAGTGCAATTATGTGGTATTTGAGCATTCTTTGGCATTGCCTTTTTTGGGGATTGGAATGAAAACTGACCTTTTCCAGTCCTGTGGCCACTGCTGTGTTTTCCAAATTTGCTGGCATATTGAGTGCAGCACTTTCACAGCATCATCTTTCAGGATTTGAAACAGCTCAACTGGAATTCCATCACCTCCTCTAGCTTTCTTCGTAGTGATGCTTTCTAAGGCCCATTTGACTTCACATTCCAGGATGTCTGGTTCTAGGTGAGTGATCACACCATCGTGATTATCTGGGTCGTAAAGGTCTTTTTTGTACAGTTCTTCTGTGTATTCTGGCCACCTCTTCTTAATATCTTCTGCTTCTGTTAGGTCCATACCATTCTGTCCTTTATCGAGCCCATCTTCACTTGAAATATTCCCTTGGTATCTCTAATTTTCTTGAAGAGATCGCTAGTCTTTCCCAGTCTGTTGTTTTCCTCTATATCTTTGCATTGATTGCTGAAGAAGGCTTTCTTATCTCTTCTTGCTATTTGTTGGAACTTTGTATTCAGATGCTCATATCTTTCCTTTTCTCCTTTGCTTATTGCTTCTCTTCTTTTCACAGCAATTTGTAAGGCCTCCTCAGACAGCCATTTGCTTTTTTGCATTTCTTTCCATGGGGATGGTCTTGATCCCTGTCTCCTGTACAATGTCACGAACCTCATTCCATAGTTCATCAGGCACTCTATCTATCAGATCTAGTCCCTTAAATCTATTTCTCACTTCCACTGTATAATCATAAAGGATTTGATTTAGGTCATACCTGAATGGTCTAGTGGTTTTCCCTACTTTCTTCAATTTAAGTCTGAATTTAGTAATAAGGAGTTCATGGTCTGAGCCACAGTCAGCTCCTGGTCTTGTTTTTGTTGACTGTATAGAGCTGCTCCATCTTTGGCTGCAAAGAATATAATCAATCTGATTTTGGTGTTGACCATCTGGTGATGTCCATGTGTAGAGTCTTTTCTTGTGTTGTTGGAAGAGCGTGTTTGCTATGACCAGTGCATTCTCTTGGCAAAACTCTATTAGCCTTTGCTCTGCTTCATTCCGCATTCCAAGGCCAAATTTGCCTGTTACTCCAGGTGTTTCTTGACTTCCTACTTTTGCATTCCAGTCCCCTATAACGAAAAGGACATCTTTTTGGGGTGTTAGTTCTAAAAGGTCTTGTAGGTCTTCATAGAACCATTCAACTTCAGCTTCTTTAGCATTACTGGTTTGGGCATAGACTTGGATTACTGTGATATTGAATGGTTTGCCTTGGAAATGAACAGAGATCATTCTGTTATTTTTGAGATTGCATCCAAGTACTGCATTTTGGACTCTCTTGTTGACCATGATGGCTACTCCATTTCTTCTGAGGGATTCCTGCCTGCAATAGTAGATACAATGGTCATCTGAGTTAAATTCACCCATTCCAGTCCATTTTAGTTCCCTGATTCCTAGAATGTCAGTGTTCACTCTTGCCATCTCCTGTTTGACCACTTCCAATTTGCCTTGACTCATGGACCTGACATTCCAGGTTCCTACGCAATACTGCTTTTTACAGCATCGGACCTTGCTTCTATCACCAGTCCCATCCACAATTGGGTATTGTTTTTGCTTTGGCTCCATCCCTTCATTCTTTCTGGAGTTATTTGTCCACTGATCTCCAGTAGCATATTGGGCACCTACTGACCTGGGGAGTACCTCTTTCAGTATCCTATCATTTTGCCTTTTCCTACTGCTCATGGGGTTCTCAAGGCAAGAATACTGAAGTGGTTTGCCATTCCTTCCTCCAGTTGACCACATTCTGTCAGACCTCTCCACCATGACCCTCCCGTCTTGGGTGGCCTCACGGGCATGGCTTAGTTTCATTGAGTTAGACAAGGCTGTGGTCCTAGTGTGAGTAGATTGACTAGTTTTCTGTGAGTATGGTTTCAGTGTGTCTGCCCTCCGATGCCCTCTTGCAACACCTACCGTCTTATTTGGGTTTATCTTACCTTGGAAGAGGGGTATTTCTTCACAGTTGCTCCAGCAACGCACAGCCGTTGCTCCTTACCTTGGATGAGGGGTATCTCCTCACTGCCAACCCTCTTGACCTTGACCGTGGAATAGCTCCTCTAGGCCCTCCTGCGCCCGCACAGCCACTGCTCCTTTGATGTGGGGTTGCTCCTCCTGGCCGCCGCCCCTGGCCTCGGGCATGGAGTAATGTCAGCTATACACATCTTTTTCCTTCTGCCTCAGACTCAGCTACAGTGCATGACACTGTTTCTGGTCCTGTCTTTACTTATACTTTTTATATTTTGCTCATGATTAATTTTTGATTCTTGAAAATATTTTTAAACTATTGCACTAAAGTATTTACCTTAATTACTAAGTTTTTTGATGACTCCTTAAATTTTGCACCCAAGTCAAGTATCACACACTCACCTCATCCTAATCCCATACCTGACAACTAGTTGAACTTTACTCAGTGGTTCTATGCACACAACTCTCATCTGCCAAAAGTATCGACAATCCCAAACTTGCTCCTCCTCCAGTCATTGCCGTCTCAATAAATGGTGTGTTTGCTTAGTCGTTCTGTCATGTCTGATTCTTTGTGACCCTATGGACTGTAGCCTGACAGTCAAGAATCCTGGAGTGGTTGCCATGCTCCTCCAGGGGATCTCCCCAATCCCGGGATCGAACCCTGGTCTCCTGCATTGCAGGCAGATTCTTTACCATCTGAGCCACCAGAGAAGCTGTCAATAAATGGTACCACTATATATCAACTGCTTCAGGCCAGAAACCTCACAGGTATCTTGAACTGATCTTTTTTTCCTCTGCACTTTGCATGTATATAATCTACAGGTAATGTGGATATGTGTAATCAATATATAAACTAATACAGCTGGTTGTCTCCAAAATGTATTCTACATCCACTTTCTATTACTTTTACAAACCACTTTAATTCAAGCCTGAACTCCCTGGTCTTGTTGACTCATTCTGTAAGTCAAGATGAACCAAAAGGATTTTTATAAAATATAACTCAGACCATGTCATTCTTTTCATGATCCAGGGAGACATAATTTGTGGCTTACTATACAATTAGGGTTCATTTTTTACAAATTACCTCTTAGAATCTAGATTTTAAACAAACACATAGGTATTTATATTCCAAGAATCAGAGCCCTCCACTGGTTTCCCATCCTTTCAAGTCCCTAGGTTATCACAGAACTTGGACTTTAACCCATATTTTCCCTGTCATTGCCAATCAGTGACAGCCACCCCAGTATAGCCACATTGGCCTACTCTATTACACTATTCTGTATTGTTTTCCATCAGATCACTTTTTAGTATTTAATTACAAGTTATATCTTTATGTGTTCATTGAGCTCCACAATTGAAAGAAAAATTAAGACTGTCTTATTTAAACTATGTAAATGACAAGGATTACTAGAATGTAATCTTCATAAGATAGTAATTTGTCTTCAACCCTGAATATTCACTGGAAGGACTGATGCTGAAGCTCCAATACTTTGACCACCTGATGTGAAGAGCCAACTCGCTGGAAAAGACCCTGATGCTGGCAAAAATTGAGGGAAAGAGAAGAGGGTGACAGAGGATGAGATGGTTGGATGACATCACTGACTCAATGGACATGAGTTTGAGCAAATTCAGGGGATAATGAAGGACAAGGAAGCCTGGCATGCTGTGTTCACTGACTCAGACACAACATAGCGACTGAACAACTACTGTGTTACTGGTACCTAAAACCTTGCTCAATACATAGTAGGAGTTCATAAGTATTTGCTAAATATGTGAATAAATGTTAATGACAATGACAGCTAGCTCAATAGAAATTAAGCAGAAGACTGGAATTAGCCCACCATCCCCCCCAAGCTGATAGATTAGAATAAAGCCTTAAAACTCTAGTACAGGGGCAACTAACATGGGTTGGAATAGGCTTTAACATTGTTTATTTTTTACCAGGTATATCTAATCATGATTTGGAGCTTCCAGTAAAGTGAATAAATGCTACAACTCTTTTCTGCTGGCACATTATACAACATGTTTTTCAATTCAATGAGAAATGGAGAAAAATGGATACTTCTAAATTTTCACTGCTATTAGCATTTCAATAAATTAATACTGTAAATAAATTAATACAATACTATGTTACTGTCTCAGAAAAGACAGTATTATAATGATTATAAATTGTCAAGAAGGTTTTATAAATTTTAGATACAACTTTTTATGGTTAGCTTGCAAATTCATCTACTGTGTCTATAAATCTTATTTTACAAATGAGAGTTAAAAATATGAAATACACATTCTAGTATGTGTTCTTAGAGTAGTTCACTTATAGCTTATCAATTCAGAATGTGTGAATACAATAATGGGAGAAAATAAGGATTGCAGAAAAAATTCTTACCACGATACCATTATAACATTAAGATCAAGAACGTGATGAGGTACTTGAACTTAAATCATTGAAAAAATTAGAATTTAGCTTTATTTAAACTATAAAAAATATGAGGGGTGAAATATAAACACTTGAAATAAACACTGGATAGTGTTATGATATTTGTGTGTATGAAAGAAAGTGAGAGAGTAAAATCCAGATCTAGATGCTAAGAGGCAATTTGTTAAAAATGAACCTTTGTATAGTACAGCACATCAACAGCAAACAGACATATTACAATGTTGAAAAACCATATACAGCTACTTGCTGTCAGATATTTCAATATTACATCACATACATTTACATTAAATTATAGCAGAAGCAGATCACCACACTTAATCCCATTTCATAGATATGGATATACAGGATGATTCTTTAAGTATTATTATAGACAGTGATTCTTAAATTTTTATTATATTACTGAAGAAGCTCTGAGTCTAGAAACTAGTTTTTTGACTATTAAGGAGGTTCTCCATCTTCTGGACCATGTGCAAATACAAGATGTTGTGGGGAGGGAGGTGGGAGGGGGGTTCATGTTTGGGAACGCATGTAAGAATTAAAGATTTTAAAATTTAAAAAAAAAATAAAAAAAAAAATAAAAAAAAAATAAAAAAATAAAATAAAAAAATAAAATAAAAAAAGAATTAATGCAATGTAATTGTAATTTTTATTAAATATGTAGTATCATCTCAACATGCAATGGACATGAACTTGGGAAAACTGATGAGGGGCAGGGAGGCCTGGTATGCCGCAGTCACAAACAGTCAGACGCAACTGGGCAACTGAACAACAACAACAATTAACTCAGGACATATATACTGATAAGATAGAAGATAATAGAGCCAACTATTTAGATTCTGTGCCTAGTTGTAGCCATTGGGCTTGAGATAAGAGATTGATTTAAAATGTAATTAAAGTTTTGATTAAATAGTCTCTCATTCCCATATAGATTTTGTCCCTACATGATATATTGAGCTGAGATTCTTCCTGTCACATGAGTTAATTTCACCCCAGCATCATCTTTGAGTTCTTCTAATTCCTCCACTGCTCACCAAAGCCTTCTGGTAATATCTCTGAAATACCTCCCTAATCATGTCTTCCCACAGACACTGGTACTAATACAGTTGAGGACCTTCTTTTTACATGAGCTGACCCAGACACAATAATGACATTTTAAATGTATTTGATTGCTCTTATTCCTTGAAAATATACATTTACACAAAATATAATGCACATATTTAAAAAATTATCTTTTCTTTTCAGAAAACCAGCTTTTAGTTTTTCTGATCTTTTCTTTTTTTTAGCCTCTTTAATTTATGTCTACTCTGATGTTTATGATTTCTCTCCTTCTCTTAACTTTGGGTTTTGTTTGTTCTTCTTTCTCTAGTTTCTTTACATGTGAATATACGTTGTTTATTTGAGATTATTTTTGGTTTCCTTAGACAAGGAAACCTTAGTACAAGCTTAGATAAGCCTGTGCTGTTATAAACATCCCTCTATGAACTGCTTTTGCTGCATCTCATAGGTTCTGGATCATTGTGTTTTCATTTTCATTTGTCCCTAGGTATATATTAATTTCCTCTTTGATTTCTTCAGTGACCCATTCATTGGTTGTTTCATACCATATTGTTTTGTTCTTTTATTTTGCTTTGGGTTTTTAAAAATAGGTATTTTCTTATGCTTTGTTTCAAAAATGCATCTGTTTTTTCTTAATCTTTCTTATGTTATATTAATGTATCTAATAAATCAAGGATCTGAAGTTTCTAAAGCTCAAATTAATTATCCCTGCAGCTGTCATAAAGTCATGGTATTTGCTTATTTGGCCTTTTATTTTTCATTGTGAGTTTATATTTGATTGAACTTAATCTATGGGTATCCTGAGAAACCAAATGGAGGATTTTTTTTTTTTCCCAAAAAGAGCTTATGTTTATGTTTGTTGGAAGCCAAGAATTATTACTTAACAAAGATCCCACTAATAGACTCTGAGAGTCTTGACTTAACAATAAATCTTAGGTATACATTTTCTAATCTGAATTAGTACCAAAGTTAGATGAGTCTCCTAGTCATTAAAACAACAATAGTTTAGATATAGGGAGTTAAATAGAACACATTTTAAAAATTAAGTTCACATGTTTATTTGTATTTTAATGTGGCTACTAGAAAAGTTAAATTAGGTTTGTGGCTCACAAAATATTTCTACTAGCAAGCATGCTAGCTCTAACTACAATTTTCAGATTCTCTATATATTAAGTCATGGTTTTAAAATTTTAGTCTTAAGTATAAACTGATCATGATTTCATAAACTTTTGAAGTATAACTTCCAAAGAACCTGAAATATTAGATGGGTAGACTTTAAAATAATTGGTTTAGAATCTGCTTTGGATAAAAAAGGCTTTTACTTTTTTTTTTTACAAATATAGTGCATACTCTTTGTTAAAATTTTAAACAATTAAGATTTGGCAGAAAACAAAATTCTGTAAAGCAATTATCCTTCAATTAAAAAATAAATTTTAAAAAGATATGCATAAATTAAAAAGGCAAAAGATAAACAGCTCAATTCTAACCGTTCAGAAATACTCCTTACCCATATTGCAGCATTAGATACTTGAGAACTTTTTCAATTATGTACATATGTTTGTGCATGATTTTTAAATTAAATTCTTATTCCAAAGATGAACAAAATAACTCATCACTGCACCAGCAGTAATATTTCTGAACCAAAGTGATAACTGTAGATAAAACAAAAAGTAACTGTGAAATCATTATGGAATTGATGCTAATTACATGTTAGATGCTCAATATATATCTTGAGAGGTTTCCTTAAATTTTATGAATTTTTTGAAATGGTATAGCTTGGTTTTCACATATTGTGAAATTTTTTTTTTTTTTTCAAAAAGAACTATAGTTACTAGGGAAAACTGTGGGTATTCTATATACATTGAATCAAAATATCCATTTTTAAGAAAAGTTTAAATATAGAATTCAGTCCTTTCAAAGAAATCCTACTCAGTGAAGATGAAGCCAATTCCTTGAGAAATATATTATATATATATATATATATTTTTTTTTTTGAGGTGATAGTTATAAAATCTACATCTTTGACAAGGAGTTGTAGCTTTGGCTGCTAGTACTATTTATGAAGGCAGTGCTGATACTGAACAGCCAAAATACTCTTCCACACTCCATGGACTTTATATTCTTAGAAAGTTGTCGTAACTGATGTGACTGCAAAATCTAATGATAAACTTGGTTGTTAATCTATAGAGAAAATACTGTGATTCTCTCCATTGTCCTCAGCATTTTTCCATAATAACATAAAATTATCCAACACTGTGCCATTTTTATAGGTTCACATCTACAGATAGTGTTTTTTTTTCTTTTAATGGGTTTTGATGCTTACAATTGCTATAAATTGGGGATAGCTTTCAAGGTAAAATCTAGTCACATATTCAACTGAGAGTAATAGTTGTTTGTTGTTGATTTATTTTACTTCTTTGAGAGTCATCAGCCTTTATTAGTTTTCTCATGGTCTCAGTTCAGTTCTTCAGTTCAGTTCAGTTGCTCAGTCGTGTCCGACTCTTTGCGACCCCATGAATCGCAGCACGCCAGGCCTCCTTGTCCATCACCAACTCCCGGAGTTCACCCAGACTCACGTCCATCGAGTCAGTGATGCCGTCCAGCCATCTCATCCTCTGTCGTCCCCTTCTCCTCCTGCCCTCAATCCCTCCCAGCATCAGAGTCTTTTCCAATGAGTCAACTCTTCACATGAAGTGGCCAAAGTATTGGAGTTTCAGCTTTAGCATCATTCCTTCCAAAGAAATCCCAGGGCTGATCTCCTTCAGAATGGTCTAGCTTAGATCAAATATGATCATTGACTGAATTACCAGTGAATTATCAGTGACTTGCTGCTGTTGCTCCTGCTAAGTTGCTTCAATTGTGTCCGACTCTGTGCGACCCCATAAATGGAAGCCTACCAGGCTCCACCATCCCTGGGATTCTCCAGGCAAGAACATTGGAGTGGGTTGCCATTTCCTTCTCCAATGCATGAAACTCAAAAGTGAAAGTGAAGTCACTCAGTCGTGTCCGACTTTTCCCCACCCCATGGACTGCATGCAGCCCACCAGGCTCCTCTGGTTATTGCCTTCTCCGTTTAGTGACTTAACCAAATATAATTCCTCTTTTTACTGTTCTGGGAAATTTAAAAGTTATAAAATTGTCTGCTGCTGCTGCTACTAAGTCGCATCAGTCGTGTCCGACTCTGTGCGACCCCATAGACGGAAGCCCACCAGGCTCCTCTGTCCCTGGGATTCTCCAGGCAAGAATACTGGAGTGGGTTGCCATTTCCTTCTCCCATGCATGAAAGTGAAAAGTGAAAGTGAGGTTGCTTAGTCATGTCTGACTCTTAGTTGACCCCATGGACTGTAGCCTACCAGGCTCCTCCGTCCATGGGATTCTCCAGGCAAGAGTACTGGAGTGGGTTGCCATTGCCTTCTCCATAAAATTGTCTATTAGATTTAATTCAAGTTTTTATTATTACCTACTAACATTTACTCTCGTTTCACCAAATACTGTGTGTATGTGTATATATATATAGATAGATAGATAGATAGATAGATGTAATTTTATATATGTATAATTATACATATTATATATATGTATGTATACTTTTAGCATTAAACACTGTCTATATTGAATATTGTGACTAGCTTATAAGCAAAGTGTAATGTGCATTATCTTAAATTTCAAGAGAGCAGCTTTGATAGTAGAAATCTCTCTGTGATGAATTGAACTGTGAGGCTTGGTGGGGAAATCACAAATAGAAGGCTTCTTGACAATGTGAAACTCTCAGGAAGCATTATAGGAAAAAGAAAATGAAGGAAAAAGGAAGGGGGTTGGGAAAGAAAGAAACTGGGAAGCAGGCATTGAACACCACTGCCTATCAAGAATAAAGGCCTTCCTGAGTTCTTTGCAGGAATGAAGGTTCATGCAGAAACTGCAGTCCTCATCAATTCACCAGCTCTCCATTTCCATTAAGAAAGCAATCTGTCCTGAAATACTTTGCCATCCTTGTAATAAAAAATTCTAGTCATAAATGTTGAAACTCAAGAATTATTTGAAAATGTACTTTTTTCCCCTTAGCTAAAACATTTGAAACTTAAAACTTCATTTCAACATCAAAATTCAAAATTTATATGATTTAAAATGCATGTTTGTTAAAAACTATAATAGTTTGATCAAAAATTATAAATGCATTAATAAACAAAGATATTAATATCATATTGAAAACAAAAAAGTAAACACAATTGTTGAAAAATGTTTTTAGAAAAATAGTTTTTTTTAATTTTTTAAAATCTTTTTAAATAAAGGCATACTTGCTTTATAACAATATGTATTAATGATATAGTGATTCAACTTTTTATGATTTTATTATTTATTATTTATTTTTGACTGTGCTGAATCTTCGTTGCTGTGAGGGCTTTCTCTAGTTGTAGCTAACAGCAGCTACTCCCCAGTTGTGGTGTGCAGGCTTCTCGTTGCAGTGGCTTTTCTTGTTGCAAAACATGGTCTATAGGGCACCTGGGTTTCAGCAGTTGTGGCACAAGGACTCAGCAGTTGTGGCTCCCAGGCTCTAGAGCACAGGTTCAACAGTCGTGGCACACAGGCTTTGTTACTCCACAGCATATGGGATCTTCCTGAATCAGAGATTGAACCCATGTTTTCTGAATTGGCAGGCAGATTCCTTGCCACTGAGCCACTAGGGAAACCCCGATTCAATTTTTTGTTTTTAAATTCTCCATTTAGCTGTCTCCCAAGAAACCTGTATGTAGGTCAAAAAGCAACAGTTAGAACCGGACATGGAAAAACAGACTAGTTCAAAATTGGGCAAGGAGTTCATCAAGGCTGTATATTGTCACCCTACTTGTTTAACTTCTATGCAGAGTACATCATGAGAAATGCTAGGCTGATGAAGCATAAGCTGGAATCAAGATTGCCTGGAGAAATATTAACAACCTCAGATATGCAGATGATAGCACCCTGATGGCAGAAAGGGAAGAGGAGCTGAAGAGCCTCTTGATGAAGGTGAAAGAGAAGAGTGAAAAAAGTTGGCTTAAAACTCAACATTCAAAAAACTAAGATCATGGCAATTGGTCCCATCATTTCATGACAAATAGGTGGGGAAAAAGTGTAAACAGTGGCAGATTTTATTTTCTTTAGCTCCAAAATCACTGAGGACAGTGACTGCAGCCATGAAATTAAAAGAAATTAAAAGAAATTGGAAGAAAACCTATCACAAACCTAGACAGCATATTAAAAAGCAGATACATCACTTTGCCAACAAAGGTCTGTATAGTTAAAGCTATGGTTTTTCCAGTAATCATGTATGGATATCAAAGCTGAAAAATAAAGAAGGCTGAGCACTGATGAACTGTTGCTTTTGAACTGTGGTGCTGGAGAAGACTCTTGAGAGTCCCTTGGACCTCAAGAAGATAAAATCAGTCAATCCTAAAGGAAACCAACATTTAATATTCATTGGAATGACTGCTGCTGAAGCTGAAGCTCCAATATTTTGGCCACCTGATGGAAAGAGCTGAGTCTTTGGAAAAGACACTGATGCTGGGAAAGACGGAGGGCAAGAGGAGAAGGGGAAGACATAGGATGAGATGGTTGGTTGACATCATTGACTCAACAGACATGAGTTTGAGCAAACTTAGGGAGATAGTGAAGGGCAGGGAAGCCTAGCGTGCTGCAATTCATGGGGTTCCATAGAGTCAGACATGACGTAGTGACTGAGAAACAACAAATACTCCATTGATAGCTATTATAAAATGCTGTCTATATTCCCCATGTTGTATAATATATCCTTGTAGCTTATTTTACAGCAAATAATTAATACTGTATTCCTATATTGCTCCTTCCCATTTCCTCTCCCAACCAGTAAACACTGGTTTCTTCTCTATCTATGAATCTACTTTTTTTGTTGTATTCACTATAATGAACATATAAGTTATACTGTATTTGTCTTACTCCTTCTGACTTATTTAATTTAGCATATTGTTCTCCAAGTGCATTCAAAGTCCTGCAAATAACAAAATTTAATTTTCTTATGAGAACAAAATAGCATTTTTGAAATGAAAGATATAATTATTATAATTAAAAATTCAATGAAAATTTGAAACAAAGAATGCACTGGAAGACATATCTTAAGAAATTATCTTATGTGTAACAGATAAACAATAGAATGGAAATTACAAAAGAGGTTAAGAGATGACAATGGCAATACTATTAGATATTGCAAGAATGGTCTAACACATATCTACCTATTCAGAATTCTATTCGAGAAGGAGGAGTATTAGACTGGCAGTATTTAAAGATCTAAGATGGATGCAATTTGCTAATCCACAGGCAGAGGAGAGAAACATAACTTAAACCAAGAAAGATAAAAAGAAGCTGCAGATAATAACTTTTAGCTAGAATTTGTACTCAAGAAAATGATCATTCAAGATCAAGGATGTAGTAAAGTCATGTCAAATAAAGAAAAACTTGAGTGAGGATTGGCATATTTTTAGTAAAGTAGCTATTAAAGGATCCATTTTAGAAGTAAGATGTCATATGGTAACTACATTTTTAGTTTTTTAAGGAACCTCCATACTGTTCTCCATAGTAGCTGCACCAATTTATATTCATACCACCAGGATAAGAAGGTTCCATTTTCTTTACATCCTCTCCAGAATTTATTATTTGTAAACTTTTTAATCATGCCCATTCTGACTGGTATGCGGTGATATCTCATTGTAGTTTTGACTTGCATTTCTCTAATAATTAGCAATGTTGAGCATTTTTTTCATGTGTCTGGTGGCCATCTGTATGTCTTCATTGGATAAATTTCTGTTTAGTTCTTCTGCCAATTTTTCTATTTTTTTTGTTTTATACTGAGTTTTATGTACTGCTTGTGTATTTTGGAAATTAGTCCCTTGTAAGTTATATTATTTGCAAATATTTTCTCCATTTTTTTTTTTTGCTTATTTCCTTTGCTGTGCAAAAGATTTCAAGTTTAATTAAATCCTACTTATTATTTTGTTTCTATTTCCATTACTGTAGGAGATAAATTCATACTTGAAAATTTAGGTAGGTAGGTAGGTAGGTAGGTAGGTAGGTACATAGATGAAGTAGGTTCATAGAGATATACACCAAAATTTGTGTTTATGATATGCTGGGTACTATCTGCATATATATATATATATATACACATACATATACACACATACATATATATACATATATATATATACATACATATATATACATATATATATATATATAAAAAATTATGTTTTCACTGAACAAGTCTGGAAATAAGGATACCCACTCCCATAGTAAAGATCACACCTAGTGCCCAAGTTTTGATGTCTATGTATTGTTCCCAATAAAATGAACCAGACTCCTTGGAGAAATTTCTAATTTCAGAACTGATTCTATTTATTAAGTACCCACAAGTATTTCTTCTCCTCAAATTTCATTTCTGCCCAGTGAATCCTGTCTATAGAACAATACTTTCCAATTTTTTTAACCACTGCATTAATTGCTTAGTGAAGCATCTGATATGATAAATATACTTATCAGAATTGTACAGTTCACTAGTTACTTCCATATTCTCAACCCTAGTCATCTCTTAAGCTATTGCCATCTGACTTCTGAAATAAGCTCTTTGGAAAATTGCCAATGACCCATCTTTCACAAAGTCCATTGTACTATTTCTTAACACCTGTCTACATTTCTTACTGTTCCTTGTAGTGTGAGGAAATTTCTTGGCTCTGTTAGTTTTTAAACTACCTTGACTCATCCTATGACTCTTAAATCTCCTCCATTTTTGTAGCCATCAGCTTTATGTTCTGTTTTTGATTGGTACAACTTAACTATCTCCAAATAGCTCTACTTTCTTAATTTATTTGCCTTAGAATCGAGTACGTAGAGAGATCACAGGTTTGATCAGCTTTAAATTATCATTTGATGCTGCAATCTGCATCTATAATGATTTTTTTGTTAAGAGATTTCTCAGCCTTTGGCTTGCTAAATTTATAGGGCATCAGTGTCAGGCACTAGGTTAAGCACTTACCAAATGCTCAGAATGGCTCTATGAAAATAAATTTTCCAATTTTAGAGACTGGAGAAGGCAATGGCACCCCACTCCAGTACTTTTGCCTGGAAAATCCCATGGACGGAGGAGCCTGGTGGGCTGCAGTCCATGGGGTCGCTAAGAGTCGGGCATGACTGAGTGACTTCACTGTCACTTTTCACTTTCATGCATTGGAAAAGGAAATGGCAACCCATTCCAGTGTTCTTGCCTGGAGAATCCCAGGGACGGCGGAGCCTCATGGGCTACTGTCTATGGGGTCGCACAGAGTTGGACACAACTGACGTGACTTAGCAGCAGCAGCAGCAGCAGCAGCAGCAGCATTTTAGAGATAAGGAGACAAAAGATTAGACAGGTTAAGCAGCAATGATTATACAACTTAACAAGACTTGAACTCTGATGATATGGCTTCAACCACTATCCCTGCTGCCTTGCTTGAAGGTCTTCCTGTGAGGCTCTGCCTTCTATATTCAGATAGCTTTTGCTGTTAGAAATGTTCTTCTGATGTTGAAGTCTATCCCCCATCTCTTTCCTACTGATGATACTAGCTCTGTTTCTAGCACCATGCAGGCAATGTCCAAGTCCTCCCTTACATTATGACTTTCATGTGAAGATAGCTGTCATATCTCCTTTAATGAATTCTCTTTTAGGATAAACGTCTTCAGAACTTTCATCTATTGCCATATCACACGATTTTTAAATCACCTGGCCATCCTGGCTACCCTGTTCTGTACAGTGTTTCAATTTGTCATTATTTTTCATGAAGATCAGTGCCTACAATTGGCTATAATACTCCATATGTAATTTGGCCAAGTAAGAATAATTCTCATGCTGTTCCACCTGACAGGAATATTCTACCCCTTATCTCATCTCCTCCTACTGAGATCTTTTACTGGTCCTTCAAGTATTTGCTACAGCTGTCACTTATTTAATGAAATTGATGCTATCCCTAAAGCCAGAAATTTTTTCTAACTTCTCTATTTTTTTTTGAGGACTTTGACCTCTCCTTACTTGGTTTTTTTATTTTATGTGTTTCATCTCTACTATTAAATTGCATTATTTGTGGTAGGACACCAAGTTTTTACTTTTCTGTTTCCCACGCCGACTAGAGTAGTGCACACTCTTCTCAGAGTTCCTATATGATAGTAAGTTCTCAGTCAGGAAGTACTCAGGTCAGGAGTTCCTTGCTACTGTGCTATATCCAGCACATGGTAGGAACACTAAATATTCATTTACTCACTTACAAAATAAAAGTAACAGTTTTACATTCAGTATATTTAGCTCAAATTTATTATTCAAAAATTTTTTCTTCCTTGTAATCAATACTACACATGAAAATTAAAATGTGTTCTCAATGATCTGAATTTTTTCCCTTGATATTTAACATCCATACCCTTGGAAATACTGATTAATGAGATATTTCCTTTACAATAGAGGATTTTCTATTATGAATACCACCTCAGGATTTCTATAAATACAAAATGAAATATAATTTTTATGTAAATATTTGAAAAATCCTTGAAATAAAGCAACAGATATTTTTGTTAATTATGAAAAAATTAATATACATATAGTTATTCACTGTAATAAGGGGTGAAATTCAGCTCTATTTGCAAACGCAACCAGAGGGTAGAAAAGAAACATTTTGTTTTGAATTTAGATCTCCGCCTTTACAGCAAATGACAGAATCTTACTCTGATGGTACATTCTGTTTTAGTGTATATTTTTAAAAAATTGGACCCTTTCTCATCATTGACAGTTTAGTACTGGAGGAAAGAAAAACATGAAATTTAAAAATTCTGACCATAATTTTGTGTCACATCTTTACTTGCAGAAAAGATTGACAACACAAAGGCCCAACCTGGCGTCCTTGTCTTGCCTCTCTGTGTTTTCTTTTGTTACTATTCACACAGTGCATATTTGTAAGACAATACAATCATTCCTCAACACAGGGCTTGCTGTAATATGCAATTAGCTACATATTTTTTAGACCCATAATATTCAGTTGGTTTACCAAAAGCCTTGGTAGAGCTAGAATTAAACCCATTTTGGAGAGTCTAGGAAGGGAAGGGTGAGAGGCAAACAAAGAACTCCCCCCAAAAATCCAGCTCTGGAGTTTAGCTTTTACTTTGAAGCAAAGGTCACCTAAAGTCAGTGAAACTGAGCTCCTCTGGTAAAGACCTGAGATCCCCCTGCTCTGGTCTTGCAGGCAGTGTAAGAGAATTATGAGACTGGGCATCCCAGAGTGTGAAAAGCCCCAGAAACAGAAGCCAGGATATTTGCATATAGAGTGCAGATTTCATTGTCTAAGTGAAAGCCGCTCTTGCTTTGCTTCACCCCCCAGAACAATCTGTCCAGCCAACTGTTTACATGCTCTCCATTATGTTAATGTTGGCAAGGAAAGGGCTGTATTTTCTTTCAGTTTACACTCTGGGGAACCGTGGGAGTTCACCAGCTTGACAGACAGTTAGACAAGCCTGCCTTCTCTTTCCAAGAAACAAGAAAGTGACCTGTGGGCTGTTGAGTTATATGATAATGAACCAGGCTATGTTGCCTTGTACCTCAACTCGTGAAGTTCAGGTTTTAAGCGAGGCAAGAGCAAAGCAGAACGGATATAACAGGAATAATTCAAGGCCATAACATGGGAGTGTACTCCACTACAATCATGCCTTGTAGACCAAAGGGGCCTCATTGTTTCAAATAGAGTTACTTTCTAAACTCATCCTTTTGTTATTAATCTCTACTTTTCTGACCTGTTGTGAATAGGAGGATCTGTATTTTAAAAGCTATTAATTGGAGGCAGCAGTTTGGGGAAATAGCGTGTTATGATTTCCATTGACTGATGTATTGGGATGGGTCCATAGCATTGCTGCCCCAGCATCAAAAACTAAGGCCTCCCGTTTACCCATCTGATTATAACACAGATTCAGATATTTCAGGATAAATCCCATCAAAATGTAATAACTAAATGCAGAACAGATAGTCATAGAGCATTCATGAGAATCTTTCTCTATTCTTCCTACATGAATATGTAGAATTCATGTGAGTTTTTTAGGGGTTTGAGTTTGATAGTCA
Organism: Capra hircus; assembly: GCF_001704415.2. Taxonomy (NCBI): domain Eukaryota; kingdom Metazoa; phylum Chordata; class Mammalia; order Artiodactyla; family Bovidae; genus Capra; species Capra hircus. The sequence continues at coordinate 24,809,319 of NC_030816.1, forward strand.
GCCTGTAGGAAGGCCCAGTTACATGGCAGAGATAAATCTCAGTAGGTATAGACATCAGGATTGCTGCTGATGAGACTGATGGCACCACATCAGTCCTGGGGTCATGAAGGTATTTTGTTTGTTCACACTTGACACCTTGTCTTCTGTTCCTCCCATCCAGCCAAACATAGTAGCTAAAGCTGAGTTTCACACTTTTTCAAGAAATAACTATTCTTAACTGAAAGGATTTTGTTAAAAGAAAGAAAAAAGCAAAAACAATTTTTAGTTTTGCATGTAATTTAATTTTTTCTTATTAGAAAAATAAAAGTCAATAAACAACTTAGAAATACATTAAAACAACAATCGTCAATGCAAAATAATTTAAAAGTGTTGAAATCAAGGAATGAGGGTGGGCTATTGACTTTAAGGCTGTGCTTAAAGGTTTCCAGGGTTCAGGTAATGCTCTGCTTCTTTGTATGTGCTGGGAATCCAGGTCATCTCATTTTGTATTTAAAATTGAGCTGCAAACATTATTTTTGTACATTCTATAATATACTTCAATGAAATTATAAAAAATCAAACTAACTCCTTACCCATCCTTTTCTCCCTATAAAGCTCACTCATTATTTCCATTGTGAATATGAAGGTATAAGTTCAACATCTTCCCCCCTTCTCCTTGTGGAACCCAGACTAAAGAAACAGCCAACAAAAATCTTACCACCCAGTACCAGCAAGCACACACTTCCTAAATAGAAAGACCCACTCTGTGATGCCGAGATCAATCTCCTGTTGACACCAGCTCATCTAAAATCTGTGGTTTATTATTAGAAGCCCTATTGGTGGTCTGGTGTGGTTCAAGGAAGCAGTCAAGACTACACACAGTTTCACCAGAATAAAAAATTCCTGGTTAACAAATATCCATCTCATGTAATTATGATTAATAACAGTATCACTGGCAGAGCATTAATATAATAATATGAAAATAAACATAATGGAAAATAAGAGCAATATTTATAACAGCTAAAGAATACTTTTCAAAAAACAATGACACCACCAATGAGAAGAGACGTGTTACCAAATATCCCACTATAAATTAAGCAATACTTTAATGCAGCAATCAACTCTCTGATGGGAGAGAAGAGATGTTAAAATACACTAGACTGTAAAACAGAAGCTGGCAGAATTCAGGAATATAGAAGAAAACAAACCATCACAGAAATAAAGAGAAAAACAAAAGTGGACAATGAAGAAAAGAGGGAAGCCACATAAGATATAAAAGGGAAAAAAAATAAAATGAAAATAAGGGAAAAAAAGAATTGGTATAAAAATGGTAGCTATAGAAGACAAGCAAATAAGATACAATATAATTTTCCTTAAAGAACAACAAAAAAAAGGCCCCCAAAGAAGAAGAAGAAAAAAACCATGATAGAAATATTTTAAAGTACAATTCAATAAAATTTGAATCCAAATATAAGAAAGCACAATATACTACATCCTGTAAATTTTACCCCCAAAAGTCAATACTGAAACACAAACTTGTAAATATGCTGAATGTTAAAAGTAGAGAACAGACCTTTTGGATAGGCAGGCAAAAGGATCAAGCATCTATGTGTTGAGAAAAATGAGACTGTCCACTGTCTTTGCCACAGTAACATTCACTGCAGGAAGACAGGGAAACAAAACCCACAAGATGCTCAGGGAAGGAGGCCATGAGATTTATAGACAAATTCTCATTCTGGTGTGAAGACAGCTTTGAACGGGCATTATCTGAGGAAATATTATTCCCAAGAGCCCTATGGAAGATGATTCTAAAGGATAAACTTTAGCCAGCCAAAGGGTTATTGGACACATGACAGAAGAATTTGTCTCAGATTTGACATCAGACAAAGAAAATCCTAGCAGCTTTCTCTATATTGAAGAAGAGAGAAAAAATTCAGGACTGTTAAGATATACATTTTTAAAAGGACAGGTAAATGTATACCACCAAATGCAAATATACATGCAAACAGAAAAATGTAGGAGTTCTGATCTTTTTTCTTTTTTTAAATTTATTTTTAATTGGGGGAAAACTGCTTTAGAATGTTGTCTTGGTTTCTGCCATACAACAAAGCAAATCAGTCATATGTCCCCTCCCATCTATCCCATCTGTTTAGGTTATCACAGAGCTCCAGGCTGGGCTCCTTGTGTTATAGAGCAACTTCTCCCCAGCTGTCTGTTTTACATATGGTAGTATATATATGTTGATGCTACTTTCTCCATTCATCCCACTTTTTCCTTTTTCCGCTGCAATCTTAACATTAAGCCAGAGTGTACTCTATAATGATTAAGCAAAAAATTCACAGTATATTAATGCACCAAATGTCATAGTAACAGAATCTACAAGACAGGCATTAGAGGAGATGCAAAACAAGTAGAAACAAACTTGCAGGAGAAATGTTAACTCACTGCTCTCAATCCATCAGAGTTTGAGTAGACCATACATAAAGACATCAGGATATTTAAAGTACCTAATAAAGTAGTTTTCTATCTACCACCTATATATCTTTATCCACCTATTTATCATTCTATCAATGCAGCTTACAAACTCTACTGTGAAAATAGAAAACTCTCTACAGTAAAAATGGAAAACATAGGTTACTTTTATATTTGCAAAAATTGCCTACATATTAGGCCATAAAAATAACAATTCAATTCAAACTTCAAAAAATATACACATGTATAAAAATCTGATTAAAAACATAAATAATTTGTATGAGGCCCTCAGTGAACTGCCGCCTGTCTCTCCCCTATGCTTCCATCCCCCTCTGCCTACCTCTCTCATTTCCTTGGATGCCTCCCTGCCTGTCCCTCAGCACATCAGACATGTTTGTCTCAGGGTTTATGTTTTATTCTTTTCTTATTTCGAAATGTCCTATCCCAGGTAACCATGTGGCTTGATTCAATTTTTCGTTATGATCTTTATCAAATGTCATTTCAGTGAGGCCTTGCTTGTCCATTCTATCTCAAATTTCAAATCCTGACTCCACCCCTTTTACCCTCCTCTTTGTTGCTTTTCTCTTTAACACTCTTATCTAGCATACTTGTAGTACTTAGGTACTAACATACTTGTTTCATAAGCCTTGATTATTTTCTACCTCCCCATGTCTGACATACACTTCAATAAGTCAGGGATTGCTGTTTCCTCTATTCACTGTTGTGTTCCTGGTTCCTAGAACAGTGACTGGAACCTAGTCAGTGCTCAATGAGTATTTGTGCAATGAATTTTTGAAACAATGGCCACTTAGAAGAAATGATCAATTAAGGATCAAGACAAAAACCTAGGAATTAATCATATAAGTAAGGCAAAATCTACATTGGGAAAAAAACACACACACACACACACACACAGACAACAAAACTTGACAATGATGACTGAAGAACACAAAGGAAGATTTGAACAGTTTTCAAAAAGCAGAATCTCCATTACAAATATGTCCGTTCTCCTGAGATAATCTACTGCAGTTCAGTTCAGTTCAGTTCAGTTCAGTTCAGTCGCTCAGGCGTGTCCGACTCTTTGCGACCCCATGAATTGCAGCACGCCAGGCCTCCCTGTCCATCACCAACTCCCGGAGTTCACCCAGACTCACGTCCATCAAGTCAGTGATGCCATCCAGCCATCTCATCCTCTGTCGTCCTCTTCTCCTCCTGCCCCCAATCTCTCCCAGCATCAGTCTTTTCCAATGAGTCAACTCTTCGCCTGAGGTGGCCAAACTACTGGAGCTTCAGCTTTAGCATCATTCCTTCCAAAGAAATCTCAGGGCTGATCTCCTTCAGAATGGACTGGTTGGATCTCCTTGCAGTCCAAGAGACTCTCAAGAGTCTTCTCCAACACCACAGTTCAAAAGCATCAATTCTTCGGCGCTCAGCTTCATGCAATTGCAAATAAAGTACTAATACGTTCATATTTCTAAAACAATATGATCCTGAAGTTTATATAGAAAAAAACCCAGATCATATCCAAAAAAATAATATGAATAAGAAAAGTAAGAAATAGCCTGACGTGTGTGCTGTCACGCCAATTCTTTGCAGCCCCATGGACTGTAGCCGGTTAGGCTCCTCTGTCCATGGGATTCTCCAGGCAAGAATACTGGAATGGGTTGCCATTTCCTCCTCCAGGGGAATCTTCTGACCCAGGGTTGGAACCCACATCTCTTATGTCTCCTACACTGGCAGGCAGTTTTTTTACCACTGTGCCACCGGGAAAACCAAAATAATGATGACTGATAAATCCTATCAGGGTGCTCCTGGGCTAGCAGAATCTTAGTTCTCCGAACAGAGATCAGAATCTAACCCCGCCACTTCAGTGAAAGCCCAGAATCCTTGCTACTAGGCTACCAGAGAACTCAGATACTGAAATACAAACATTAGTGTTTTAGAGTGAGGCTCTGAAGAAACTTTGATGTTTAATTCTGCTTGTCAGTTGTTAAATCTTTTTAATTTCTCTCTGTGATTTTGTTCACCATGTAAGACGTGTTCTTCCAAATTTATCTTTTAACATGTTGAGCTTTTCTCTCTCTCTCTCTCTCTTTTTTTTTTTTTTTACATTGGGCAGTTCATTACATCTGGAATTTATTTTAACTTTAACTACAAAAAGGAGATAGATGATGTTTTCTTCTCCAAAATTCTTGCCAATTTTCTTGACACCGTTTATCAGTTCCCATTTTGACTTATGCTCTTCCCTTGCAACATATGCGTTTCACACATGTATAAAATAATCATACGCATAGCCATATCTACTTTATAAGCACAAGATTCTCTCTCTTCACAGGATTCAGCTGAGGAAAGTTTTGTGTGTTTTTGTTCTTTTGGACATGTCTGCTGCTTTGAGCAACAGCATAATTTTTTACTTAGTTTTACATTATTTTTACACTGTTTTTGGTATTTGAGTCTCTTTAGTTAGTCTTCCTTATATAAACTGTTCAACTAGTCTAAACTGTTTATTTGGACTTCCCTGGCAGTACAGATGGTAAAGAATCGGCATGCAATGTGGGAGACCCAGGTTCAATCCCTGGGTCAGGAAGATCATCTGGAGGAGGGCATGGCAACCCACTCCAGTATTCTTGCCTGGAGAATTCCATGGGCAGAGGAGCCTGGAAGGTTACAGTCCATGGGGTCATGAAGAGTCGGACATGACTGAGTGACTAGCACTAAACTGTTTATTATTCAATTGAAAGTATAGAATTTTGTTAATAGAAAATAACCTATTGGTATTTTGATTTGGACATTTTATAAACGTAAGGATGAGACTGAGTAGCTGATGCCTTTCTGATATCAATTTTACAATCTAGAAGTACAGCATATGTTTATTTGAAGTCTCTTTATGTTTCTCAGAAAGTATATTTGCCTCTATTATAGGTTCTCCATATGTCTTATGAAGTTTCTTTTCAGGAATTTTATACTTTTGTTGCTACTGTGAACTTGTGGAGTCCTTATTTCAAATGTATCTTTTAATTATTAATTGTGGTACCAAGGTTTTTAAATATTTTGTTTTACATCAAAGTTATCTATGATGTTTCAATAATTCCCTTTTTCTACTTTATGACTTTTCATTATTCAGATTTTAGTTTCATACTTTGTTTTAGTGACCCAAACTTTCAGATATAATATTAAATCCTATTTGCATTCTTATATAAACCTACTTGGAGATGATTTTTAAATAAACTATTTAAATTATTTATACAATTAAATATATAATTAATAGACTATTTAATAAATCAGCATTTATTATAGCAATATGGGCTTTCACATATATGTGCATAAGTGAAGTGGCTCTATATTGTTATGATTGTATGATATCTTGTTATAAGTTTTTCTTATTTTATATTATAGAGAATCTATTAATTCTAAATAAAGTGAACAAACAGTAGTTCATACATGTAAAGCTTGAGAACGAAACTATCATATAACATGATCTATTATCTCACCTCTAATTGAAGACCATTCTATATTAACTATTTCTTAAACATCTCATTTTATTATTGCTAGTTTTAAATACTATGAATATTAGTTTTATGTTGATCCAATATGTGGTAACAGTAAAGCCTACAATTCCTTTAGAGCTCTACCCAAATCTTTACATATACATAAGACTTTGGTAAAATGATTTAACACTTAATGAACACATTTAACAAATAACTTTCCCAAATAAAGAATACTTAAAACAATGAAGAGAATGGATAAAAATTCAAAAATAAAGTTGAGGGTTTATTATATATCTTTCTTAATTTAAGATGTATAGATATGTAAAGAAGAAATAAACATTGTAACCCCTTGCCTTCCTTTTTATACTACTTATTAAAAAGTTATAATTAGCCATTTATTTATACACATCTGGCTAATATTTGGTAAGATATATGTTAGAAGAAGCCATGATAAATTATCTAGAATAGAGCAAACTGAAGTACACATTTACAGTTATTCATCTGGGAAAGTTGGCAAATGGGGAATTTTACTTAGTAAATTTGGAGAAAGTGATGTGTGTGTGTGTGTGCACGCATGTCAGCAGTAGAGTCTTTACTTGACCGTTTCAGGTATTAAAAAAATTTTCTCTTTTGTATCATGTATTTATACTTTGAGTAAAGCTTCAGTTTTTCACATTAAGGGACCATATCCTTACCTTCTTCCTCCCCATTAAGTACTTGAACTGGCAAGATGTGGACAGTTTCAGAATAGAATAATATCTTTTCACCTGTGAAATCACTTGTCTGTTCACTTGAAATAATTCATAAATATTCTAGTGTATGTTTTCTCTTCTTTAATAGTAAATGGCCTTAAAATGTAGTGGCTTACAAACAGAATTTCATTTGCTCATGATTTTCTGACCAGCAGTTTGGGCAGAGTGCAACTGAGTGCTTCTGTTGGTCTCATTTCTGTTGCCTGTTGCAGCCACGGTCATCTGATGGCTCAGCTGGGACTGAATAGTATAAGATGGTCTCATCCACATGTCTGGTGGTTGGTGATGCCTGTCAACCAGGCTGCAGTAATGCTAACAAATGAGCCTAAATTTCACATGGTGACTTCAGCATTCCCAAAGGCAAAGAATGGATGCTGCAAAGTCTCTTAGTACCTAGACTTGGAAGTTGACAATGTAATTTCTATTACATTGTTTTAGTCAAAGCAGGTCACATAGTCAACCCAGACTTAAAGCAAAAGGGAGAGCAGACTCTAACTTTTGAAAGGAGGAACAGCCAAGTTACACGGCAGACTATGGAGACAGGGGTAGGGAAAATTCCTATGGATCTTTGCAAACACATTTTGTGTTACAGGATTAACGAAAGAAAGTGTACAAAAGTGTGTGAATGAGGTAACAAGCATACCTATCATGTCATTTAATCAATTAAATTTCAAAATAAATCAATTTGATGAATTAACTTTCTCTGAATGGAGAATGTCAACTAAATCCTTTTCAAACTTTCTCGGGGTGTGTGTGTGTTTGTCTGATTTGTGATTTGGTTTAAAACATGCCATGAAATGAAACAACATAAAGATAAAATTTAGGGATCAGGTTTAAAATCAACTTAGACTTTGAAGTGCAGGGTGAGAGGAGGAGCAATTTTCCCTATGAGGTTAACGTCAACAAGTCTTGTTTTTTTTTTCTTTTAATTTACAAGTTAGTAGTTAGTGTATTGGCTGAACAGTCAATTATAGACAATTATAGACAATTGCATTTCTTGCTAATACCATTTCAATTCAGGGCACAATTGTGTGAGAATGAGCTGCATTTCTCCTTAATAATTAGATTGTGCATTGATCCAATGCCATTTTAGTAAAAATAACTCCTTAAAATAAATTAAAATGTTAGATGATAATACCTGAGTACTTAGTCTATCCTGACCCAATAAAAATTTAAATATATGTAAATAATGGCAGAAGTATCTTTTAGATAACTGAGAATAGGACTTAAGCTTATAGGAAAAATGAGAAACCCACTGAAAGGCCCTAAGATTTTGTTTGAGTTTATTATACAATAACTTTTTGGTAAAAAGAATCATGTTAAGCTAGTTATTATAACTTATTTCCCCCCTTATATAGATAGCATAAAATCTAACCTTTTTAACCTAATCCCTTCACTTTATTGGTGAAGAAACTGATACACAGATTCAAATCTTGCATTAAATGAATTAATAGTTACCTGATAGTACCACTCTTCCTTCTTTATCTAGGCATTTGGCCAACCACTCTTCCACCTACCCAGCCCCTCCATTTTTATCTGATGTGTAGAGACCAAACATTGGGGATATCAGTGGCATCTTAAAGCTTCTTCCTTGATAAACATTTTAATGGTACTATAAAAATTAATTTACTTTCTTCATATAAGCACAACTATCTCCCTGATTTTGAACATCATTTTATTAAAATGAAATGTTTAATTCAAATAAATTAATACTTATCACATCATTAAAATGTTCTTAAGGAAAAGTTATTTAAACTGTCATTGATATAACCTATGGTATATTAAACATGGTTTATTAAGATTAATGCTTTGTTCAATCCACATAGCCAATTTCATTATCTTCATTATTCATTATTTATATTTCAATATTTGGAAAGGTAAGGTTTTAAAATATTATTTGGGACTCTATGGAAAATAATTTTCACATAAAGCATATTAAGTAAAAAGCTTATTCACAACTTTGGTCTAATTGTATTTTGCACCATCAAATATTTGATTTACTAGTCATTATAGAAAAATTATTTTTCATAAGACATATGCACCTTAGGGAGAATTATATCAAACTGCCATTTTGTAATGATATTGGCAATTTTATATGATTTAATCTAACATACATGTTGATTGTATGTTATTCTCAATGACTTGTGTGCTGTTTTTCTATATACACACTTTACTAGTTAGGATTTCTTTCAATACGTGTAAATCATTAATTCAAAACATAAAAACATAAATTAATGAAATAAAGCTTTTAAAATGGCAAATTGCTACACATTTATATTTTTTAGAGAACCATGTAACCTTCAAGGAATAAGAAAATTCATTCTTAAAAATCATACATAACCCTCAGCTTCCCTGGATAATACAGTCGGACAGAGTCGGACATGACTGTGTTAAAAGGAAAGTGAAGTTGCTCAGTCATGTCCGACTCTTTGTGACCCCATGGATTGTAGCCTAACAGGCTCCTCCACCCATGGTATTTTCAGGCAAGGGTACTGGAGTGGGTTGCCAGTTCCTTCTCCAGGGGATCTTTCTGACTCAGGGATCGAACCTGGGTCTCCCACATTGCAGGCAGATGCTCTACTGTCTGAGCCACCAGGGAAGAAACAACAACAAAATAAATAAGTGAGGGAAGACTGGGATACAAATCAGAAGTTGAGGGTGAAAGAGAAAAGTGGAAAAATGTATTTTTTCCAAAAAGCTCAAAAGTGTTATTATACATATTTATGTCTGAATAATATATTGATTATCTGAGATTAAATTTGAATCAGGAAAAATGTAATATCACATTTTCTGTATTCACAAAGATACACCAATTGAAAGACTATGAATAAGTTATTTTCTAAATGATGGTTAAAGCAAGCAACTTATGAAACTGACAAACTTAAAAATTTCTCTTTGAATTTAATATTTCATCTTAAAATTGGAAATGTTATTTCCACTCTGAAGTATCCATTTGTTTAGTGCTGCAATGAAATACCATAAAGAACAAAGCTATGACATAACATTTTGAGAGTACTTTAAGGCCCCTAAATTCAGCTTGGAAATTCTATGTGTATATCCAAGAATTTGGTGTCTCCATTTTCTATTTTATTTCTTTTTCTTTGCTGTATTTGTATTGCTTTTATATGTAGTTGTATGTGGTAGGAGCTTGTCATGGAGTTAACCCCACAGTTTTTTGTTTGTTCATTTTTAGCAATGTTGAAATTATGATTTATAGTAGTACATGTGTTTCTTGTCTAGTCACTGTTACCAGTAGATTATTCTTTCTTTTCTAAGGAACTGAGACTTTTATGGCTTTTCCAGTCATTATTCCAGTGAGCCTTCTAAGTTCAATAGGTTTTCACACCACAGTGTGTAAGATGAGGACCTTCTTGGACAGAAACTCCTATAGAAATGAAAGGATACAGGCACGATAACCAAATGGAGAGACTGTCTTTGAGTTTTTATACTGAGAGTTAGATGGTGCCCCTCAGCTGTCACTGTGTAACTTGATGATCCAGAGGCCAGGGGTCTTGGCTTCCTTTACTTGCTACTGCTCATGTTGCAAAGACTTTTCATTGACTCCTAGGAGCTTCTTAAGTTTCTATTCTATTAAAGTTGCTATATTTTATTACCTTTATATTATTATGATTAACAAGCAGTCTATTAGGTACTGGGGATATGTCATTGTTGTTACTTAGTCACTAAATCATGTTTGATTCTTGTGACCCATAGACTGGGCCCACAAGGCTCCTCTGTCCGTGGGGTATCCCAGGCAAGAATACTAAAGTGAGTTGCCATTTCCTTCTCCAGGGGATCTTCCCAACCCAGAGATCAAACCCACATCTTCTGCATCAGCAAGTGGATTCTCTACCACTGAGCCACCTAGAAAACCCTCCTGGGGACATAAAGGTAAACAAAAAGACATGGTTTTTGCTCTTATGGAAGGAAAAAAAGGAATCAGTAATCCATAATTTGGAGTAAGCATTATCACATTTTCACACGTTAGGTCAGTTTCTAACCACTCATAATCCAATCCCTGTGTTTAGTTTCATCATAGGGATACTTTTGCACAGATCTCAGTTGACTCTTTGGCCTTGAGACTGTATTCACATAAATTAAGCCTCCTCACTCTTACTCCTAGATAATGTTTGTTGAGTATCATGTGGTAATCAACATGCAATATTTTTGTGTTAGCTTTCGAAAAAGCTCCACTATAATCCTCTGAAATCAAAAGATATAAATAATTAACCTTAGTTAGGAAGACATGTTGAAAGCTGAAACAGGCCCAAAGTAAGCCTCTTGAGCATAACAAGTAGCCAAGTGCTGAAAACAAAGGAAAAGTTCTCAGAGGGAACTAAAAGTGCTACTTCAGTGAACAGATGAACAGCAAGAAAGTAAAATAGCCCACTTGCTGATGAGGAGAAAGTTTTAGTGGTCTTAATAAAAAATCAAGCCAGCCATAATATTCCCTTAAGCCAAAGCTGAATTTGGTGCAAAGCCCTAATTCTCTTCAATTCTGTCAAAGCTGAGAGAGATGAAGAAACTTCAGAAGAAAAGTTGGGAAGTAGCAGAGGCTGGGTCATGAGGTTTAAAAAATAAGCCATTTCCATCATATAAAAGTTTGTGCTGATGCATAATCTGTAGAAGGTTATCCAGAGGATCTAGCTAAGACAATTATCGAACATGGCTACACTAAACAGCAGATTTTAAATGTAGACTAAACAGTCACTATTCAAAGAAGGTGCTATTCAGAACTTTCATAGCTATAGAGAAGATAATGCTTGGCTTCAAAGCTTCCAAGGACAGGCTGATGTTCTTGTTAGGGTCGTATGCAGCTGTTAACTTTAAGAGCTCATCTACCTTTCCAAAATTTTAGGGCCTTTAAAATTATGCTAACTCTACTCTGCTTTTGCTCTATAAATAAAAAAATAAGGCCTGGAATACAGCACATGTGTTTACAACATAATTTACTTAATATAATCCCACTCTTGAGAACTACTCAGTTCAGTTCGGTTCAGTTGCTCAGTTGTGTCTGACTCTTTGCAACCCCATAGACTGCAGCACGCCAGGCTTCCTTGTCCACCACCAATTCCTGGGGCTTACTCAAACTCATGTCCATCAAGTTGATGTTGCCATCCAGCCATCTCATCCTCTGCCATCCCCTTCTCCCCCACCCCTTCAGTCTTTCCCAGCATCAAGGTCTTTTCCAATGAGTCAGTTCTTTGCATCAGGTGGCCAAAGTGTTGGAGTTTCAGCTTCAGCATCAGTGCTTCCAATGAATATTCAGGACTGATTTCCTTTAGGATGAACTGGTTGGATCTCCTTGCATTCCAAGAGACTCTCAAGAGTCTTCTCCAACACCACAATTCAAAAGCATAAATTCTTCAGTGCTCAGCTTTCTTTATAGTCCAACTCTCACATCCATACATAACAATGGGGAAAACCATAGCTTTGACTAGATATACCTTTGCTGGCAAAGTAATGTCTCTGCTTTTTAATATGTTGTTTAGGTGGGTAATAGCTTTTCTTTCAAGGAGCAATCATCTTTTAATTTTGTGGCTGCAGTCACCATCTGCAGTGATTTGGGAGCCTAAAAAAATAAAATCTGTTGCTGTTTCCCCATTTTTGCCATGAACTGATGGGACCAGGTGCCATGATCTTAGTTTTCTGAATGTTGAGTTTTAAGCCAACTTTTTCACTCTCTTCTTTCTTTCACTTTCATCAAGAGGCTCTTCAGTTCATCTTCACTTTCTGCCATAAGGGTGGTGTCGTCTGCATATCTGAGGTTACTGATATTTCTCCTGGCAATCTTGATTCCAGCTTGTGCTTCATCCAGCCTGGCATTTGGCATGATGTATTCTGTATATAAGTTAAATGAACAGGGTGACAATGTACAGCCTTGACGTACTCCTTTCCCAATTTGGAGACCTACTTACTGCTCAGGGAAAAAAAAAAAAAAAGCTTTTAAGGTATTACTCCTTATTTACAATGTAACTCATCACCCAAGATTTCTCATGGAGATGTACAATGAAATTCTATTATTATTCATGCCTACTAATTGCTACACTCAGGTCAAGAAGTAATTTTGACTTTCAAATCTTGTTACTTAAGAAATACATTTTGCAAAACATATAGTCATTCTTCCGATGGATCTGGACAAAGTAAAATTGAAACCTTTTGGAAAGGGTTCACCATTGTATATGCCTTTAAGAACATTTGCAGTTCACAAAAAGAAAATCAAAATAGCAACATTAACAGTAAGTTGGAAGCAGTCATTTCCAGTCCTCATGGGTGACTCTGAGGAGCTCAAGAGTTCAATGGAGAAAGTAACTGCTGGTGTGGGAGAAAAGACAAGAGAACCAAAATTAGAAGTAGAGCATGAAGATGCAACTGTGTTACTGCAATCTCATGGTAAAACTTAAATGAATGAGGAGTTACTTTACACAGACGAGCGAAAGAAGTGTCTTGGTTTGTTTGTTTTTTTCCTTTTTAAGATAGAATCTACTTGTAGGGAAGATGCTATGAAGACTGTTCAAATGACAATAAATAATTTAGAATATCACATAAACTTAGTTAATAAAACAACAGTAGGGCTTGAGAGGACTGTATTGCGGTCATATGGAATGGAACCTTTGATATCCACGTTATACACACAGATTTTAAATTATCTCAAGCATTTTCAGATGCAAGAAGATTAAATCACATCAAGAAGTTATTTCAATGTGGTATTAGCCATTAAAAACACAGCTGAATATTGTTTAAGTACTGTTTAAGTCACCCAGTGGTCAGCAGCAATAGCTTCTAGAGGTCCTCATATTTTTAGGCCACATTCTTTGCCTGAAAAGCCACCCACGCTTGTTAAGATAAAACTATTATGCTTCATTTAACTTTTCTAAAATAGATAATGCTTTGATCTGCTGGAAATCCAGTAGCATTTAACCTATTACTTTTTAAAAAAATTTATAAACTACCTTTCTCCAAAGAGTTTCAGTGATTTATAATAGAATTAAAACATGCTTAAGAAACAAAATCATCATTTATTATAACCATAAAAAGTAAAAGCAAACAGGAACTTAGATATGCAGGAGACCTGGGATAATACTATTTTTGTGAAGGAGCTGTATGTTTAGTTTTGAGCTTCTTGGTGAAATGATACCTGTCAGCTTGCAGTCATGGTATGTGGTAGCTATTGCTTTGGGTCCGCTTTTCTTCTCTTAGAAGATCTTGTTCTTTAACCATAGATGACCTGGTCTTAGTTCATCCCAGCATCCTATCTTACTAACAACAATGACTGGGTCAAGAAATGAACATGTGACCAAATCAGAATTCATCCTTGGAATTGTTGCATTGATGCTGGGAAATGGCGGGTCTTTTTTTCCATTGAATTGTTAAATCTGGGCTTCTAGAAGCATAGTCCACAGACACCTGGGAAAACTGTTTCCTTTACGATAGTGTTTCATAAGTAGGCAAAGACAGGCCAGGGTTCAAAACAGAAAGAAGTAGAAAGAATCAAAGAGGAAGAGAGTACTAGATGAAAATACCACATTTCGCTTTTTCGGAGACATGTTCTTGTTGCTAGTCAATCGATTTCATGAGATGCCTCAGTGTTCTCAGCTTAGTGCAACCAATGAATTCGTTTTAAAGCTTTATCCCATCTTTAACATCAATCACTTGCAGACAGAAAGCCCCAGCTGATATCATTATATGATTCTCATTTCTAATAGAGGAATTGTGCCCTTTCATCTGAGGAGGTATTGTCTCACCCCAACTCCGGCATTGAATGCTAGAAGATATTGAGATATTTTTTCAAGGGGATCCTCACAGGGGGAAAAAATCTTGAGGAAACACCACACACGTTGTCCCACTCTAGTTTTTGCATCCATAAAATGGATTCTTTGTTTCAATAAGATGTTTACTTAAAGTGTCTTTATATGTTTCTTGCAAGACTTAGTTGGACTTGTTCAGTGCTTTCTCCAAATTTTTTTTTTCTTTTTCTTTTTTTTTTTTAAATTAAGGATCACCAGAATGAAGATGCATCAGCTAAAACTTAAAAAAAGAAATAAAAAAAGAAAACTGTGTTGCTTCCTGAAGAGACTTTTAAAAGAGTCCTTGAGTTCAGAAAATTGTAAAGCCATCTCTTTTACACATTAGATGCCTAAGTGAGATTTTGTTCACACTGGGGTCCTAGATGTATGAGAAACACTGCTAGTAATCTGTTGGGAAGATGTCACAGTCCCACCTCCATCATTTTCTCTAAATTGTCATCTGACTATATAAGTGTTTCAAAGAGTACCTTCAGAGAAGGCCTTTTTCTTTTCATGAAAATTTTATTTAAATTCACTCAGGCTCTTCAGATATTGAATTAGTGTCCTGGTGCTTTCTGCCATAAACTATGGACATTTTAGGGCCTAAAATACCACAGCGTGATCTCTGGGAAAGGTTATGCTCTCAATAAAATTATACCCTGATAGACACACTTTGCAAGAATCCTTCAAAGGATATTTATGTCAACTGGCACCATAATAAATCCATATTAAGATCCCACAGAAGCCTAAAGACCAACAGTAGAAGTAATTGCTTGTAAAAAAAGAAATTTCTAAATGAATTACTTTAGAAAACACTGTCATTTGAATAGGGCTTAGGAAATTTCTGAAATTCTTTTCTGTGCTCAGAATATAAGATTGTTTAGGTAACTTAGTCTGTTACATATGTGAATTTTGACTATAGAATAATTAGGAATATTTTAGAATAACGACTAATGGGCTAGATCTTATGAACTCACAAAGATGTATTCAGCCAACAGTACTAATGTTAAATGGTGCTCTTATGATATTTTCTATTATTTAGGTTTATAAATTTAGAATTGATTATTTTCGAGTAAAGATATTAATTCAGGAAGTTCCAAATTACCACGCTTTCCCAGGAATGACATTTTTATTGCACGCATACAGATTTTTAAAAGGTCCTCTTCTTTGCATTATTAATAAAACATATCTGAGATAGACATTGACAGCTAACCCATAGTATCAAAAGTGTGACTAAATTGACTACTAACATTTCTACTCCCCTAGGAGTATGCACTTCTCATTGGATGTTAAAAAATATATAACATGCTATTCAGGTCATTCTTTAAAATGCTTAGTTAGGAGAAAAATTGAAGCATATTTACCATAAATTCTTTTTACACAAAAATGAATTTATTTATTTATTTAAAGGACACGTGTCGACAGAGTTAATTCTTCTTTTAAAAATGTTCCATGGTAAGTCCATCAGACATAGATTATTCATTAGTAAGACTGTTATCCTACATTTGAAAACTTGACAGTAATTTGTTGCTTAGATCTTCTTATAGATCTATGCATTATTACATCTCACCAGGACACTATAAAGGCTTCTTTGTGGTTTATTTTTAGCCAAACAAATCCGTTTTCCGTCTCCGTTAGAAAACAGTCATGTTAATAAGAGTTTACAACTATACTCTCCAAATAAATGGACACCATGTAGACATTTAAATCATACCAGCTGTTTAGTTTGGGTTCTTAACAGGGTTTTATATCATGAGCACAGCCCTTTTACTAAACTAGGCAGGCGATCATCGAACAATGTTATTTGTGTGGAGAATTTTTTATCTAGGTAAAATATTCTGTTTATATTCCAATTTCTACTTGATTTAGATTTGATTGCATGATATTTTTATGGCCATGTCAACATGTATTGATATAAAATTGTTCAAAATCAGGTGTCATGAAGTTAATAGGTACTGATTTTTGATCTAACACAGCTTCTATCCAAAGCATAAATTAGCTATTAGCTTTAAGTTTCCTGATCATAAAGACAACAGTTCCTAAAAGCTTCCTTTGAAATTCTATGAAAAAAAAAAAAACAGACCGTAATTCATATTGTATTGCAAAAGGTCTGAAGAAAATGCATTCATGAATAATGTCTTATTTCAGTGTGTCATTATTCTAGTGGTGTACTACATTGCTTTGGCTGATAAAGTTCTCAAGATAACTTCAAAATTCAGTATTTTATTCTCAGTGTTTTTGCCTAATAAATCTCTGAACCATTTCTGGCAAAAAGAAAAATAAGCCCTTCATTAAAAAGCATATGACTTTTGTCCCTCTCCCATTCTTCCTCTCTTTGCCTGTGTGTAGATGTGTATGGGACTCTTGATATACAGGGGATAGAATAACAAGGCTAGAGGCTAGAAATGGGTTAAGCATGAACTTTGGTATTAAAGAACTAAAAATAAGGCAAAAAAAATAAGAATTTGTATAAACTACATACAATAGCATAGTGGAAATAATGGGATATGAGTAGAGGAATAAGGGAGGAAATCCATTAGGCAACCTCAAAACAAGAAAATTAAGACAAATAATAGCCCAGCCTCTTGAAGATTAATTAAAAAGTGGGAATTGAGCCAATATTTAAAAGGGAAGACTAGTACTATAATCTTCTTTTGGAAACAATGGCAACGGACCATTTATCCTGTTGGTTTTAACTTGGGCTAAGTGCCCAGCCTGGACAATTAATACAATATTCTTAAGGCAAGAGCAATTTTTTCTTGCTGCTGTTAGCAAAGTGTCACTAACAACTATACACACAGATCTAACCCATATTCTAAGTGTACAAGAAGTGAAAACATAATCAAAAAAGCAAAACAATTATAAAGAAACATATTAGTAGACAATGGAGATATATTATTTCTCGCTCTTCCTTAGGCAAAAATGTTGAATGGAAGCAAAAATCAACCTGATATTCTCATGATAATGACCATTTTTACAATAAGATATTCAGTTCATATCTGGGTATCTGAATTGGTCAGTAAGGTAGATTATTTATTACTCCAAACAAGTGGATATTCAGAGGTCCATATGCATTGGTCCTAACAAATACCCAGATAAAATAAACTTGCTCCTTGGAAGAAAGATAATGACAAAACTAGACAGCATAATAAAAAGCAGAGACATTACTTCGCCAACAAAGGTCTGTATAGTCAAAGCTATGGTCTCTGTAGTGGTCATGCATGGATGTGACAGTTGGATCATAAAGAAGCCTGAGTGCTAAACAATTGATGCTTTTAAACTATGGTGTTGGAGAAAGCTCTCGACAGTCCCTTAGACTGCAAGGATAGGAAGTCAATCCTGATACTCATTGGAAGGACAGATGCTGAAGCTCCAATCTTTTGACCACCTGATGTGAAGAACTGACTCATTGGAAAAGACCCTGAGGCTGGAAAAAATTGAAGGCAGGAGAAGAAGGGGATGACAGAGGATGAGATGGTTGGATGGCATCACTGACTCAATGGACATGAGTTTAAGCAAACTTGGGGTTCGTGATGGACAGGGAAGCCTGGTATACTGCAATCCATGAGGTCGCATAGAGTTGGACATGACTGAGTAACTGAACAACAACAATAAAAAAACTTAAATAAATCTGTTTTTTGTAATAATAACAATATATATAGTATATTCTGTTCACCCCAATGCTGCTGCTAAGTCGCGTCAGTCGTGTCCGACTCTGTGCGACCCCATAGACGGAAGCCCACCAGGCTCCTCTGTCCCTGGGATTCTCCAGGCAAGAACACTGGAGTGGGTTGCCATTTCCTTCTCCAATGCATGAAAGTGAAAGGTGAAAGTGAAGTCGCTCAGTCGTGTCTGACTCTTAGCGATCCCATGGACTGCAGCCTACAAGACTCCTCCGTCCATGGGTTTTCCCAGGCAAGAGTACTGGAGTGGGGTGCCATTGCCTTTTCCACTACCCCGATAATACATCTTAATTAGAACTAGTATTTGACATTCTCTCTAATTCTCTAAGTATTTTGAAGAGTGAATGGCCACAAATACATTAGATTTTTTTTTAATTACAAAGGAATCTTCCAATATTCAGGCTTCTCTGTGGTTTTTGTCCCAATCTATTTTTAGTCTCCCAAGTAATTTTATTATTATTAACATTGGCATTCTAGACAATGTGTTTTATAACAAAATTCTGATAATTAAATCTTAATATGTTTTTTGATGCAGCAAATTTTGTCTCTTTTGTGTTCTCTCTCTCTTTTTAAGAGCATTCTGCTTGCTTATTTCTGGAAATTGTTATACTCTACAATGCTAGCCACAACTGGGTCAGTTTAATCTCTTTCAAAATCAGAATCCAATCCAAGAATAAAAAATCACTCTCCTTATTTTAGTCACAGTACAGAAACACTGTGGATCTGTATTCAATGCTTTCCATCAGAGCTTTTCAGTCAAAAAAACACAAAAAACAGTGAATGCAGTCTAAACAATATGATTGTAAATTTCTGATAAAGATCTGTTTATTTCCATATACCTGAATCTTAGAACTTTTATATACCATGATGTTTCACCAAAAACTAAAGTTTGCTGTGTGTGTGTTGAATTTCAGTGAAAATCTAAATTCTTTTCCACACTGTTTTGTATTAAAGAAGAAAAATTTTAAAAGGTTAACTTGGCAGATAATATCCTTTGTTGCTTTTTCTTCTAGTCGAAAATTTATACATTACCCTGTAATTTATGTACTTTTTATAATGATGGACAAGTTATCATGTTCAATTATCAAACTTACCACTTACATGCATACCCATACCAAGTATGTAAAGAAGAATACAAAATTCTGAAAATTTTAGTTCTGTTTTGAAAACAGATTAGAGTACTCTTTGGTTTTATCAGAAGAATAAGAAACACGCACACATACCCCAATACAGAAAACAGTACAGAGGCCGTAAGTAACCACTGACGAGTGTGTTCAGCTGTGTCCAATTCTGCGGCCCGATGGAGAGTAGTCCGCCAGTCTCCCCTGCCCATGGAATTTTCCAGGCAAGAATTCTGGAGTGCAGTGCCATTTTCTACTCCAGGGACTCTTCCTGACCCAGAGGTCAAACCTGGGTCTCTTGAGTCTCCAGCATTGGCCAGCAGATTCTTTGCCATGAGTGCCACCTAGGAAGGCCACTCATGTGTGGCCTCTTTATTTAATGTTTGGATGAGCTATGTATCCATTCAGGTACTGTAGAGAGTAGAGACAGTAGAGTCCTCCCAAGCATTATGCCTTACATGTATGTTAGTAGCATGCCCTTATCTCTACAAATTAAATATACTTTAAAAGTAAGGATTACTTTAAACATTGTAGTTTAATCAAGGGCTTGAAGATAAATTGCAGATTTTCTAAAACCAACCTCTCTCTCTACCTTACTCTAGTCAAGTTCCCTTTTGTGAAATTTTACACAAAAGTAACACTTTGGAAAATATACAATGCTATGGGATCTTCAGAATAGTTAAGCATTTTTTGACTCAGCTACATTATTTTTCATGATTATTTCACTCAGTGTTTATTTTAGCCAGGCATTTTTATTTGCTGTTGTAGCTGTATGAAGTAATGAAAATACATTCTGTTGATTTAAATAGGTAAATTCCTATATATCATTTACCTAACAATAGCTCTTTTCACAATTGTGTGGCCAAACAAAGGACATTTGTTCTGTATACAAAAGCTGTGTTTTAATCCACAGATTGTTGTTTCCTTCCAAGATATTAGGTATAAATCCAGTTTATCCTTATAAAATATTCCCACTGAAATTAGGTGGAGTTCTGACTGATTTAATACTGAGAGTCTGGCTCACTGCAGTACCGGCAGTTGAAAATTACGTGAAATAATTGAAATTGGAATTGGGCACACCCATAATGCTAACCAGAAAACAATATGATTAAAACCACACTGATATATCATATGACATTGACCTAAATGGAATCAGTCTTGGAAGACTCAGCAAGACCTGTTTATCTTTGCTTTTTAATATTTATGCTCATCCTTCTTCAGTACTAGGAAAAAAATCAAATGGCTTATTTTTTTCGGAAAACATCCCATCATCTGTATGTGGATTTCTACTCTCCTAACTACCCAACTAGAATGTAGGTCACTTCCTTACATCCATGAAACTCTGTATAGAGACTCTACAAAAGTGGGGGCAAAACCTCATTTAATTTTGAATGTGGGTAGATGACTTCATAAATAAAGGTCATATCCACATTTTTTTATATTTAAGTTTAAACTTTTCTATTTTCCCATATCTAACATTTAATGATTATTTATTTTTCATTTAAAATATTCATTTTATAATTCAACTCTTTTTACTAAAGTTTTCCTACTTCTTGTTCATCCTAGTCTGTCTGTATGTCAAGAGCTCTTTCTGCAAATACATGGGACACCCCTGCCTGCACGTCCAAGCTTTGTCCACACCTTTATAAACAGTCCTGGAGCCATCCTTCTGGTGGAGGTGCATAGTCCCTGGCATATGGTTGGCCCTTGGAGAGTGGAGTTAGGGAAGGGGCCTGAAAGGCCTCTGGAGGTAGGTGGGAGGCACTCATGCCACAGGTCCTTGTTCCTGGAGTATGGTTTAGAACTGGTGGCAGGAGGTTATAGTCTTTGGATGAGCAGGTTTTACTCTCTGGATGAGCAAGTTTTCTTGGACCATCAGATGCCAAACACCACACAAAGGGGCAATTGGCAGAAGATCAGAGCAGGTCCCTCTGAATATGGAGGCCCAGGATATGGGCACCTGGGATAGGGATCTGAGAAATGAGAGTTCCAGAGTAAGATGGTGAGCCATGTCAGCCCTTTGGAGCTTGAGTAGAAGCAGCTCTGGCAAGAGGTAGGTTAATATAGAGGCTGTATACTCCACAAGGAGTTAAAAAGTGACAATACTAGACACCTATATTTTATAAATTGGACTCCTTGCACTTTTCATATTCTTTCTATTTATTCCTTTGGACATTTTTTTTTTCTCTTTAGTATTTAGTAATTTATTTTGTATTTTCTACCTAACTTAGCTGCAATACCGAGAACTGAGTTCTTGGGTCAAAGCATTTAGGGGAACAGTAGCTCCATGTTCAAGCAAGGCATGAGGGAAATAATCAAAAGAAGAGAAAATTTAGGAGGTGATGAGAATATTTACTGGACAGTGGTTATAAAGGGACTATGGAATCCAAGTTGGAAAAGAAGGGAGAGTAAAAGAGGAAATTAATGGATAAGAGAAAAATGATAGAGTCAATACATTTGAGATTTTTGGAATAAGTTAAAGTGCTGATATAAATCTTTTCCTTTTTTTTTTTTTTTTTTTTTGGTTGGAAACCAAGAAACTAACCCTGACTCTCTTAAAGAAAAAAACTGTAACAAAGCTCTGGAAAATGCAAAACAGAAACTTGTGGAAAGTCTTGGAGAGGTCCATGAAATGACAGTGAAACAGCTGTTCATCTTGGTTTATCTTTTTTCATTTATATTTTCATTTATATTTCCTAAATTTCCAAGAAAAAGTCTTATTTTAAAAACTGAATTTAAAGTGCATTTATAAACTTCTCATTTATCATTCATGTATATTCAGGGCTGATATAATAATTTAATAACTAGGGAAGCAACCACTTAAGTGAAAACTAGATGCCCAGGAGGTTGTGGTCAGAATGGAATATTAGAAACTGTGATTTCAGAAAGCATGCCATTCCTACTGATGGCAAGGATTGATAAGGGGTGGTGGTTGTGTTCTGCAGAAAAATTCTTGGTCAAGGAATCAGAGCCACTCATTCCATGTTGAACAAAGAAAGAGACAATGTTTCTGTTCAGAGACATGAGAATTGAAGCAACAGTAATCTAAAGGAAGATTGTCTTATCAGAAGAGCTAATTCCCAAGTGGTAAAGTGGTAAAGAACCCACCTGCCAATGCAGGAGACCAGGGTTTGATCTCTGGGTCAGGAAGATCCCCTGGAGAAGGGAATGGCTATCCCCTCCAGTAGTCTTGCCTGAAGAATCCCATGGACAGAGGAGCCTGGTGGGCTACTGTCCATGGGGTTGCAAAGAGTCGACACCACATAGAGGCTAACACTTTCACACTTTTTTTCATTAATTGGGGGACATGGAAAGAACAAATGGAAAATTATGTGGCTTAAAAATGTGACATGGAAAACAATGTATTATATGGAGAAATGGAGACAGAGAACGGGAAATGGGAGGCACAGCACAGGACTCAGGCCTGCCCTGGCTTCAGGAACATACTCTTCTTATTTCTTCAGGCTCTGCTTTATTTTTGAGTTCTCCTCCCATACCTTTGTTCTCAGTCTTTTGGCAAATGAATCCTTCTCAAATTATTCCAACTTGAGTGTGCTACTGATTTCCTGTTAGGACTCTAAATTATACATCAACTAATTTAAAATATTTTATCCATTTTTCTCTTTTATGTATTATCATTAGTGATAATGATCAACTTTATAACTACTAATAAGCTGTATGCAATAATTATATAATAATAGATTTATGTATTTATGTTATTTAATCTGTGAGGTAAATTGTGGTCTCTTTGTATTATAGGTAAGAAAACTAAGACTCCGTGATGTTGCTATATAGTCAGTAAATTGCAAAACCAGTCTGTCTCCAGTATTTGTTTCCTTTGATACAAAGTATTTGACTGTAACAAAAGAGTGACCTTTACCTCTGCCCTTAGGAAAAGCAGTAACTATTTAGTAAAATGATAATTAATTAACTAATTAACTGATGTATGGTGTGTGTGTATATGTGTATAGACACACACATACATATATAAGACATGATTAAGGCAATAAGAGATAAGTTTCTTGGGCAGACATAAATGCTGCAGGAGTTTTAAAAAATTAATGTTCGCTGTAGACCAAGGAAGACAAAAGAAACCGGTAGACAATTTAAATAGCAAGTGCTGTTGTCTTTGTCATTCTTCATACATTTTTATCTTTTTGTATATTTTGTCATTCCTTGTACACATAAATTATTAAAATTTTGAGACATTTGATTATGAAAAATGTGTGTGTGTTTGTATCCTTTAAAGGATAAACTGACTAGTTGGTGTGGAAGAAACCTCCTTGAAAACTTTCCTGAAGTTCATCAAAATAAATCATACCTTTGTGAAGCTGGCTTGATGAAAGCAACATTTATTTGAGTAGGTGTCTATAGTGGGAAGTTTAAGCCATTCTCTGCACAATACAACCACAGAGGAAAACAACTCAGTAAATTCAAAGCATAAAGATCAAAGCTGTTATGATTACATTTTATTTCCATTTCACGTTACCTTACTGTGCACACTTATTATTTTATGCTGTTTATACAGCCCATTACCTACTCCCTCTAGTTCTGTGGTCAGGGGAATGGCATTTCCCCTTCAGAGCATTACTACCTCACAAAATCTCTAATTGGCTCATGGAATTAGAGATTTTGTGGTTATGGGAACAGAAAATTCCCCCTTCAACAAAAATGCAGAATTGTCATAGTGCAATTGACTTTCGCCCATTCAAGCATTATTTGGGCTTACAGATTTTTTTAAATTTATTTCAGTTTTTAAGAATTTGAAATATTTGCTATGAAATTAGGCTGGCAAAAAGTTATTAGAGACATGTAAAACTTGGATGAATTCCAGACACTATTAATCCAATTTTGTTTTGAAAAGAATTCTTAGACATCATTTTCAATTTACAGGACAGCTGTTTTCACATAAGGGTAGTTGTTATCTGCCAAGTCATATTGAATATAACACAAAATATCTGACAGAACAGAAATTTAGAGAAGTCATATTCTGTTTTGAACTTTTATTTTATTTTAAAAAATGTAAATATGCTTTTATAACTCATCTATGATTTGGCATTTTTGTTGTCAATAATTTATAGAAAATGAAAATGGCAATTGACTTATTTTTTTTTCAGGGAACTTTTCTGAAGACAACAGAACTGGAAAACTAAATCGAAAATCTTACCATCTCCAAAGTGCATTCCTTAGGAGCAAAAGCTCAAGCAAGTAATTTTCCCTTGGTAATCTTGTTAATAACAACTCTTAACCACTGGCAACAAGGGGACTTTTCCATTCAGTACCATCAAAGACAGTTGAAATTAAGGACACTGAAAATGCGGGATTTGGGTTGGGTGAAGGGCAGTCACTAATATAATCTAATTCATATTGAACCAGGCACTGATAAAAAATTGCTTTACTATTCATATAAATTGGAGTTCATATAGGCTTTTTTTCTGTTATTTGTTGGGTTTTTAAAGAGTTAGTTTCTGTTACTTCTCCTGGTTACTGTAACTCTGCAAAATGAAAATAGAAATTCTAAAGGTATGTGGCATGCGTTTGGATGCCTGAGTGCACCGCATGGGTTTGACAGGGAGACAGAGAGAGTTTACAAGATGGTAGGTGGAGCCAATGTTCTTGCAGGACGTTTAGCACCCTTCATAACATTTCCAAAGCATCCAGGTGGATTCTTATGGTAGAGCTTTCTGGGATTATTCAGCATTCATTTCATTCTGAGACCTTTTATTTTTATTTTTTGGTACATTATTTTATTAATCCTACTGACAGTAAAGACTTACATTCTTTGAATCCTGTTGATGAATACTTAAATTTACAAATGATGAGCAAAAGATGTATCATTCTAGTCTTCCGAGATCTTTTTAATTTGGGCTTTATCTGTGTCAATAGCATGCTTGAAATCTGTAAACATAAGAAAGAAGAACTGTTTATTGGTCAGGCACTGTGTTTTGTTTGTGGATGTTCTATGCACTGTGAACATGTGGAGGAAACAAAGAGAGTTTCTCAGAACTTCTGAGAATTGACATGCCAAGAATGCCAGAGTGCAGAGGGTGACTAGGGATGGGCTGGAATACAAAGGAGTTTATAACTAAGCCTGGTGAACTCTAAATAATCCATTCTTTGGGGAGGCTGGAGATTGGATTTAAGTTCGATTTCAGTTTTTCCTAACATAGGGGGCTCCTTCGGAGCAAGTTTAATCCATGTAAATCCCAGTTTATTTTTCCATATTAGAAGGGATATCTTCTACTCAAGGACAAAAAAAAAATATTTGCATGCATGCTGAGTCTACTCTGTTTCTCCACCCACGTAGACAGTAAGCTTGAACGGTTGCACCTTTCTCTCTGAACCCGGAGAGTCCTCAGAATCCTTCTCAACTTAATTTGCAAGAAGTAATTAGCAACTGATTGGAGCTTGGGTGTAAGGTGAAACCAGTTCACCATTCAGGGGCTGATTGAGCTTTAACATCTGAATTTATGAATCCAAAATATGTTGTACATGATCTGTGTCACAAGTGTGGCATAAAAATAAACAAAAAATAGAGTCTTAAATTACAGCCCTTAATGGGCACCTGGCTGCTTTAAGTTAAACCTATTCTAAAACAGTTTCTTGGTGTTCAGTCCACATCAAAATCACCGGGAAAGATTTTTTTAAAAAATATCACTACTCAAGTTTTATCCTCAGAGATTCTAATTTCATTTTCCTGGGGATGGGTCCTAAGTATCACTTTTAAAAAAAGCGTCTCTAATGAATCTAATATGCAGACGAGGTTGATAAACCGTTGAACAGAGGAAATAAAACAGTGGTATTAAACACTACTCTCAGATAAGCTTGAGTAACAGAGAGTAAGAGAGAAGCACCCGTGGGGTTTGATGCAATATGTCCCGATGTAGGAGGCAGGGATTTTATTTGGCTCTGAAGATTAAACTGGATTTGAATACATGTTGAGAAGAAGGGAGATAAAATTTCTGGTTTGAGGAGAAGAATAAACAAAAGCACAGAAGTGAAAAGCATGTCTTGAGCAGAGAAGATATGGAGGCTATTTCATACTGGGAGTATTGTGTGAGAAATTAGATTGGTTAACTGCATAGGACTATTGCAATTGACTAGCATTTATCATTTAAGTTTCCTAAATCATTCTATACGCCTGCAATAGAACTGTTACAAAAGCCTTCAGTTTTACTGACTGAATAAATAATCAGTTTCCTACTTTTAGAAACAAACTAGTTCAAGCATTTAACCTGACCAATAAAGTAAAGAAGGCCTTACTCTGGTAGGAAATACTAGTGACAGCAGTCTGCTGGCCCATTCTTGTTTAGATCCCAGAAAGAAGTGGAACCTCTTTCTGAAAATGTTATCCTTTTTAAAATGTGTAAGAATTCCATAGGCTTCCCTGGTGGCTCAGAGTTTAAAGTGTCTGCCTGCAACATGGGAGACCATTCGCTCCCTGGGTCGGGAAGGTCCTCTGGAGAAGGAAATGGCAGCCCACTCCAGTATTCTTGCCTGGAGAATCCCATGGATGGAAGAACCTGGTAGGCTACAGTCCACGGGGTTGCAAAGAGTCAGACACGACTGAGCGACTTCACTTTACTTTTTCACTTTAAGAATTCCATAACAAGTGGAAAATAATTTAACTTAGCATTAAAGTTAGTGAAAATCCACTCTGAAATGGACACATTTTCTTTTTATAACTATTGAACTCACTGGGGCAGAAAATGAAATGGTTTTATACATCATCCTGCAACCATGAAGTACATAACATAAAGCTTTGTAGAATGTGGG
This sequence comes from Capra hircus, assembly GCF_001704415.2. NCBI lineage: Eukaryota > Metazoa > Chordata > Mammalia > Artiodactyla > Bovidae > Capra > Capra hircus. The sequence goes on from NC_030816.1 coordinate 24,836,377, forward strand.
TACTGAGTGTACATCTGAAATTAACAAAATGTAACCAGTTTATGGTCCCTTTTTTCTGTTCTCCAGTTATTGTTATTTTCTTACATTTGAGTTCTTGCAAGTCTCCCCTAATTAAGGTTTTGCTGCTACTGTTTTTTTCTGTTTTCCTGCTACATCTCATCTATCCAGTAAGCCTCTCAATTTAGATGCATTTCTAAAGTTGTATATAAGATAAGGGCGGCTTTTAAATAGCTTGAGAACAAAATTCGCTTAATGTGAGATAAAGGTTAAAAGATAAAACTAGACTGTGAAAACAGAGATTTACACACAAGTTCTTTGCTATTTAACTTTGAGTTTCGTAGACAGTTCAAAACAGCCTCAGCATACCTAAGTTATTGAATGATCCTTTATGCTATAAACTTTAGGTTAGACTGTGTTTCCACTTAGGTGTTGCTAGGAAGAAAAGTTATGACCAACCTAGACAGCATATTGAAAAGCAGAGACATTACTTTGCCAACAAAGGTCCGTCTAATCAAGGCTATGGTTTTTCCAGGGGTCATGTGTTGATAAGAGAGTTGGACTGTGAAGAAACTAAGCACCGAAGAACTGATGCTTTTAAACTGTGGTGTTGGAGAAGACTCCTGAGAGTCCCTTGGACTGCAAGGAGATCCAACCAATCCATTCTAAAGGAGATCAACCCTGGGATTTCTTTGGAGGGAATGATGCTAAAGCTGAAACTCTAGTACTTTGGCCACCTAATGCGAAGAGTTGACTCATTGGAAAAGACTTTGATGCTGGGAGAGATTGGGGGCAGGAGGAGAAGGGGACGACAGAGGATGAGATGGCTGGATGGCATCGCCGACTTGATGGACGTGAGTCTGAGTGAACTCCAGGAGTTGGTGATGGACAGGGAGGCCTGGCGTTCTGTGATTCACGGAGTCACAAAGAGTCGGACACAACTGAGCAACTGAACAGAACTGAACTGAGGAAATTGCTTACATTTAACTGGTACATTTGAGTTATTTCCAGTTAGCATCTTTTTTCCATGATTAGCAAGAAAGTAGTAATTTATGAGATGTAAAGTGTTTCATTTGGCTCTGTCCATGGTTTGGTTCAGTTCAGTTCAGTCCATAGTAGATTACTATTATTTCTAAACTTGACCCTCCAGTTCCCTCTAACTGGTAAACAAGAGACTAAATTAGGTGAAATAATAATAGCAATAGTAATAGTTCCATGAGGAATCAACACTATGCACTATCACAGAGGAAACATTTCTCAAGCATTTTATTTTCTCCCTTTTATGGATAAGCTTTCCTGCAATCTATAAGAATTCACAAAAATCTTAATCTCAGTGAATGCTGTGAACTTTGTATTTTCTGAAACTACATACATAGAGAGGACTTCAAAATTCTGGGGTTTGGATGAGAAGCAGGATAGGCCCAGAGATCTAGTGTCAGCATAGAATCTCTCTTAAAAGAGGCATATTCCAAAGACAATTGGTTTGGTTGGAGTTTCATTGTGAATAGTGCCCACTCAGATCAGAGATTTCCCAGTATTACACTGAGCTGAAATTTTTCCATATCTCATCCAGGTTTCCTTAACTCATTCATAATCTTACTACCTCGTATAATACATTTTTCTTTTATTATGTATTCCTTTCTAGTTTTTTAATCAGCAAGTTCTTTTTCAGTCATAGGCACACACATATATATTTAAGTATCTTCTGTACATATAGTTATACATCCATATGTATTTCCTTGTATGTTTAAGAAAAAAATTTAGCATCATCTCAGTATTGCAAAGAATCTTAAAATATACAATCCAGTTCTCCATTTGATACTAGAATACTCTCCTGCTACATTCAGGTATCATCTGGGTCAATCTTGAATATTAACAGTGATGAATATCTCACCACCATTAAAAATCTTTAGATAACTCTAACATTTGAAATTTTTTTCTTACATTGTACCCTACTTTCTACATATGGTTTTTTCTCTAGTCTTTGACAACAGAAAAATGGAATCTAATGTGTCTTCTATATGCTATTTCCTGTAGTATTTTCTTATATAACATAGTTTCTGAATCTATCCCTCATCAAGAAAATTTCCTCAAGAATATCACATGCAGAGGTATGATATTCCTAATTCCAGAAAGATACATCTACTAGTAGGTGCAAGTATCAGATTATGCAAGTAAGTTTGCAAGTACAGCCAAGTATTAGCTTGGCTTTTTTGGTTTGTTTGTTTGTTTTCATCTTATCTCATTCTTGTTGACTTCTGTCAAAGATTATCATTGCATAAAATCAGAAGGTTTCTAACTGATTGTTCAGACATTTTTAATTGTTCATTACTGTATGTTCACCACAAACATGATTTATCTTTACCAGGTGAATTCTTAATGTATTCAGGTGTCTAGCTTTAGGGAAATTGTCTCTATTCCAACCTCATGGTTAAATCCTGAACCCACGTCAATTATGATATTAGTTTTCCTTACCGGAATGGATTAAGGAGAAGACATATGACCGAGGTCTAGTCTATGAAATGTGTTTGAAAATCTATAGTGTAGGAAGAGAGGCTTCCAAATACTTTTTTTCTGCAATACTTTTTCCTACAAGCAAAAGGAGACCATACCAAAAAATTAGCTTATCTTCTAGTGCATATTGTCTTACCCGTCTGTGATGCCCGAGAAAAAGGCAGCCTTCTTGCAAGCATGAGGTAAATTAGCCAGAGGACAGGTAGACACACAGAGGACAAACTCGTTCTTTTTTCTTGTTTTAAATATTGGGGTACAAATTAAGCAGACCAAACATCCAGGTATATAAACTTGTGAATTTTGACAAATGTATATATTCATATAATAACACCATAGTCAAGATATAGTTTCATCATACTGAAGAGTTCTCTCGAGACTGTTTCTAGTCAGTCACCTCCCTCTACTCTTGGCCCTTGGTAACCACTAAATTTTTTCTGTTATAGTTTTTGTTTTCAGAGTGTCATGTGAACAGAATCGTACAATATAAAGCTTTCAAATTATCTTTTTTTTACTTCACACAATGTATTTGAGGTTCATCTATATTATCACATAAAATAGTTGCTTGTTGCTTTTTATTGCTGAGTAGAATTTCATTTTGTGCATCTGAAACATGAGCATTGCTTCTTAATGATATTCAACCACAGAATTAATCAAATTGAAAGCCATCCGACTCTGGGTTGTATTGATAAGGAGGACAGTTTCCCTTTTTAAAGTCTTCTGCTATTTGTTGTCCAACCCAGTGTAGTTGACATACCAGATTAATCCACCCTGCTATTAATGATGTCAAACAATGAGTTTAAATATAAGATGGTGTATTTATTCCAAAGTGAGTTCTTTCTAAACAAGTTTGCCTAAAATAACTATCTCTAGTCCATTCACGTAAATTCTGTCTTGTTAGACTGGGCACACCACAGTGGCTATCAAGACAGATTTTTGCCTTAATTTTGTCATTTAATATTTGTGCAATTCGGTTGCACTTATGCTGTACAGATTGAGTGAGCCTTCCTTACATCAGCTAATCCAACATAATGATATAACAAAAATTATATATATTGAAATCCAGTCATGTCATCTTTTATTATATTTTCTTTTCCACATTAGACTGTTTAATTTACCCTTTCCAATACAGACAACCACATTACTCCAATTGTTTCTAGGCTCTCTCCAAGTTGTTTTCCTATTTGATATGTTTGTCCTTAATAATGTAGAGAGCCACTCTAAATTAATTTTTCTCTCACTGATGTTCATTTATTTTAGTGAAATTCACTAATGATAGCGCCTTTCTAGTAAGAGTCCTGTTAATCCAGAAACACAGTAGATAACATTAATTCAGCTTCTATTAAGTTGTTTATACTCTGCCAGATATTTTATTTATATGCTCTTATTTATTTTTCACAATTATTTCAACTTTACAGATGAGATAACCAGATATTAAATATTGTAATATTTAATATTACAATATTAAATATTGTATTGCCCACAAAACATACCCTAGGTTAAATTTTCTACACCCAACCATGTAAAATGTCATAAAAAGTACAGCAATGTGCTTCCTTTCTGCAGTGTGTTTCTTTTAACTATAAGAGAAGAGCTTTATTTTATTTCATTAACTTCTCGACTTTAAAAAAATGAATGTGACAATCTTCTACACTCCACTCCACATAGTTTATGTATCTGTTTTATAGTTTGAAAATTGCTTCAGCTAAAAAGAGTAGTAGCAACAAAGTAATCTATTACCAATACATAAGGGGCCCCTGAAGATCTAATAGCATTCCTTAGTAAGCTTGCACTTCTTATGGGTACCAGAAATTAGATATCTCAGTGGATACAACAGGTATAGACATTTTCCTATTATTTGTTAGCTTTCGTCTGAAAAAGTGTTAATGAAGGCACCAAATTGTATCCAGAAGCACATTGAGAAGGCTGAAAGAGGTTCTTCTGCATGTACTTTGTCAAACTATCTTTAAAACATGATAAAACTACCATGAGGTGATTTTCTAAACCATCCTTGAGTGTTTGAGCAATGGCATCAATGCCCTTTCCTAGAAAGTCATAAAGAAGGTTGCCCTGGAGGATTCACTGGTATTCCTGCCCAATGGTGATTTTTTCCCCCTAATTTGCTTTTATAGTCAATGAGTGTATTTAGTCATGTCTCCATTAATCATCTCCACGGGAACCAGCCAACAAAGGTTATGATGTTCTGTTTTAGGATGTCAGTCCTGGTGTTTGCCTGAATACAGAAATCTCCTAGACAATTAGCCATGGCAATTCCAAAGCTGATGCTTGGAGGCCTTCCTTCCCTTAAGGGAAGAACCCTGGGGAAGCTACAAGAAAGGCCACCAAGCAGGGGAATGTCCTTACTTGAGTTATGCGAGACTAATGTGTAAATGTGTGTAATGAATATGCAAGGAAGATTCTTACTTCAAAGAGCAGTTACTTCTGCTCCAGGCATCAGTGTCTTTACAATAATAATGACTGATGCTGCTGCCTTCTGAGCCAGAGCTGCAATAAATGAAGGGAATCCGTTGGTAGTAAACATTATTAGCCTATTGTCTTACAATAGGTTGTTTGATTTCCCTCAATCAACTTAAACAAGCATGGCACTCAGGGAAGAATGATGCATAGTGTGTAGAACACTATTTGGAGACAGCTGGGAAATGCATGCTTTGAGAAGTAACTCTGTTTCAAATCCAAGATGTCACTTCAGTTCAGTTCAGTCACTCAGTCATGTCCAACTTTTTGTCACCCCATGAATCACAGCACGCCAGGCCTCCCTGTGAATCACCAACTCAAGGAGTTCACTCAAACTCCTGTCCATCGGGTCGGTGAAGCCATCCAACCATCTCATCCTCTGTCGTCCCCTTCTCCTCCTGCCCCCAACCCCTCCCAGCATCAGAGTCTTTTCCAAAATCAGTCAACTCTTCTCATGAGGTGGCCAAAGTATTGAAGTTTCAGCCTAAGCATCAATCCTTCCAATGAACACCCAGGACTGATCTCCTTTAGGATGGACTGGTTGGATCTCCTTGCCGTCCAAGGGACTCTCAAGAGTCTTCTCCAATACCACAGCTCAAAAGCATCAATTCTTCGGAGCTCAGCTCTCTTCACAGTCCAACTTTCTTATCCATACATGACCACTGGAAAAACCATAGCCTTGACTAGACGGAACTTTGTTGGCAAAGTAATGTCTCTGCTTTTCAATATGCTATCTAGGTTGGTCATAACTTTCCTTCAAGGAGTAAGCGTCTTTTAATTTCATGGCTGCAGTCACCATCCGCAGTGATTTTGGAGCCCAAAAAATTAAAGTCAGCCACTATTTCCACTGTTTCCCCATCTATTTGCCATGAAGTGATGGGACCAGATGCCATGATCTTAGTTTTCTGAATGTTGAGCTTTAGGCCAACTTTTTGACTCTCCACTTTCACTTTCATCAAGAGGCTCTTTAGTTCCTCTTCACTTTCTGCCATAAGGGTGGTGTCATCTGCATATCCAAGGTTGTTGATATTTCTCCCAGCAATCTTGATTCCAGCTTGTGTTTCTTCCAGTCCAGCGTTTCTCATGATGTACTCTGCATATAAGTTAAATAAGCAGGGTGACAATACACAGCCTTGATGTACTCCTTTTCCTATTTGGAACCAGCCTGTTGTTCCATGTCCAGTTCTAACTGTTGCTTCCTGACCTGCATGTAGGTTTCTCAAGTGGCAGGTCAGGTGGTCTGATATTCCCATCTCTTTCAGAATTTTCCACATTTTATTGTGATCCACACATTTGCATCCATGTTATTTTAGTCGTCATTAGTTAGTCCTTAGTTTGTTCCAGAACTTTCTTACCTTATATAACAAAAATAGATCGCAGCTCATAAGGTAGTTGAGAAAACTAAATAAAATCTTTTGTATAAAAAGCAAAGATCAGTGTTTGGTGTATTATATACTCTTGGTTAATGGTAGCTATCATCATTGTTGTTGCATATGTGGATGACATTTCTACTTTAGGATATCATTTGAAGCTTTTTATACCTTTTATGTATGAGTTCATCAAGTAATTTGGATCCCCAAATGCCAAAATATCTGAATGTCAAAAAGTTAACTTATAATTTTTATGAACTAACTAGAATTTGCCAAAGAAAAAGTTTAATCATAAAATATATTCAGGTACTTAAATGAAAGATACAGAAATGTTACTACTGTACTCTATTATTCAGCATGAATATACAGTGTCTACATTTTTGTTTTGGTTTTTAAAAAAATATTTGTTCTCATTCACAAAGTGCTAATTAAGAAACAAACAAACAAACAACAACAAAAAATGAGACTCAGGACTGAGACTGGTTCTTTGTGACATGTTTTACATGAAATCATTAGAGAAAGATTCTCTCTGCCACATGACTTTTCTACTCCTTTATATTTCTAGTATTTCCTATGTCTCTTTGCCTTTTAGCTAAAAAGGCATAACCAACTACCCATACATAACAGCAATCATACAATAGGTAATGTGTGTAGAACCCGCATGAATCCTCAACATTGCTGTAAGCGCTTCCTGTGTGTTATCATAAGGCCATCACAACTCTGTGAGGTTTCCCACTTTATCAACGGGAAAACTAAGGCACAGAGAATGTAGTGGACTTATTTCAGATCATATAGCTAATAAGCAACTTGCCTAGGACTACAGAGTACACTCCTCACCACTCTGCCTCATTGTCTCCAAAGCATCACTACCTCCATTCAGAGTTTGGTCATAGTGCTGTGGCCCCACCGATCATAATCATCTGTGTGCATGACTGGTCATCTCACAGTACCCTTCCCTGGTAATTTTATACAGTTCCATTTTCTGTCTTGGTCTCTTTCTAAATACACTGCTGCAACAACTGTCATAAATACAAACCTCGAGGATTACTTGTGTCTATTTCCTTTTCGCCCATATGGATAGTGAGCAAAACTGATCAGATGCTCGGTCAAGAGAAACACTGGGTCCCCAGTACCTAGATTCATGAGACTACACTGTAAAGTCATGGAACAAACTTTTTAACACACCTCCAAATGAATTCTGTTCCATTCAGTGGTGACACAGGTTGGGGGATGTCACAGTGGGGATGTGATTACCCCTCAATATTGTCCCTATTATTCTTATGGAATTTCCTTTTATATCTGAAACACATTTTTTTTTTAAATTTTCTTGGTGGTGAATAGTTATGCCTTGAACAAAAGGTGGTAATTTTTGAAAAGAGCCAAAATTTATTTAAACAATAGTATGAAAGAATATTACAGAGTTATGGCAGACAAAGGCAGGAAGGAAGAAATGAGGGAGGGAGGGAGGGAGGGAGGGGAAACAGAGTGAAAGAGAAGGTTGGGGTGAGGGGAAGGACGACAAAGAGAAAGGAAGCAGGAAGGGAAGAAGAAAGAAAAATAAACAGGGTTTCTCTCTGTGATTATAATGGATCCAGAATGCAATTCTGAAAAAAAAAGGTCTTCAAGAATATTTTAATCTGTATTGAATGGTATGCATCGGAATATATGTGTAACCTCCACAGATGATAGCTAGAAAGACAGCATCTTTTTAAAGCTTTGCAAAAAAATGCTTTAAATTTTATAATTTTACCATTTTTTTTAAACACTGAGTCAACAATCCTAAATGTTTGGATCTCCACAGAGGACAACCAGATAACAAAGAAAAGGAGTTTTTGAAATATGAAATTGCATTTAAACCTGTGCTTGTGTCCCTCGTTATTGATTTTTATAAGTAATCAAATACTCCATTTCTGCATACTATTCCTCCTTTTAGGGCTTTACTACAACTACAACTGTGGAAAGAGAGTGGTTTTAAACAATAATGTAATCTTACTGTTATTATTCAAACTTTATATCATCCTGAAACCAAAACATCTTGTATGTCAGATAAAGCTTTCCATAAGCCTGCATTATCCATCATCCACTCTAGGTTCAAACAGCGGAAGTACCCACTTTCTTTCAAGTAGATTTCTCATCTGTCTCATTTAGGTCCCCTTCTGAACTGTATTCTTCGCCATCCTGTCCTCCCCTTCTCCTTGCCAAATAACTTTTTAAAGTCTCAGGAAAAAATGCTTTGGATTGTGCTGTTTGTGGCAGGATCGGCATTGCTAATTCTTCCTGAGTGTTCTCAAAATGTGGCTTGTCTCCAAAGCCAGAAATGCAAAATAATGTGATTTTGGTCATTTCCTACATGATCCAATTTAAGGCATTTGGGGGACTTAGATTTTATATCATTAAAAGGTCTTTTAAATTTTGTTATCGAAATAGTCCCTAAAAATTATTTGCATGGTCAGTAATAGATAAATTACATAGTCAATTAATGGTATTATAAACATGTGGTTATGTAACCTCTAAACTCAAAGATCTATCATAAATAAATAAGGCAGAATTCAAATCCTGTGAGAACAAATTACATGCCTCCAGTTTTCCTAAGGAAACAGCTGTAGTGAATCAGGTGGGTTGATGAAAGCCAACTATACTTGGCCTTGAGAGTTGGACTTAATTAACATTCACGACTCTCATTAAAATTTATGAGGATAAACTTTCCTTGGATATTACGGCCCTGCCTTTTTGTTATCTCATGTCATGCTCACTGGCATCCACAAAGTACTTGAACATGTTCAGGGCCTGTGTGTAGAAGCTTGATAGCATTTATTCGTAAGGCTTTTCAGGGTTATATGATATTTTCTCAGATAAATGGAACAACAAATTTCCATGAAACTTACAGATTATTAAATGAGAAATGTTCATGCTACCTAGAGGTAATGTGTGGAATCAATCTGAGTAAAATCCAGTACTAGAAAATTCTTGTGTGTTTTTCAAAGACATCTGTAGCAGACTCCAGTTGCTAAAGGCTAAGTAATTTTATTTAGCAGAAATACTAAATAGGGTCAGTCACTAATACCTAAATTTTGATATGGACCTAAGCCCTGTGCAGTTTACAAGGAAAGAGCATATTTACAGTTTCAAGAGATGCTAAGGGGATCTATAAGCAGCAATAGTTATATACTTTATGCTAATTGTCCCTACCTAAAAATTGCCAGGTGATACAAGAGATTGGCTAGATCACTTGCTAGTATATGGATGGATGAAAGAGCAAATTTTATAGGAGCAAGGGCAAATTATTCATATTAATCAGACTTGATCATTGACTTGATCAGATAATTTAATGTTTGCTGCTGCTGCTGCTGCTGCTAAGTCACTTCAGTCGTGTCTGACTCTGCGCGACCCCATGGATGACAGCCTACCAGGCTCCCCCATCCCTGGGATTCTCCAGGCAAGAACACTGGAGTGGGTTGCCATTTCCTTCTCCAAAGCATGAAAGTGAAAATTGAAAGTGAAGTCGCTCAGTCGTGTCCGACTCCTAGCGACCCCATGGACTGCAGCCTACCAGGCTCCTCCGTCCATGGGATTTGCCAGGAAAGAGTACTAGAGTGGGTTGCCATTGCCTTTTAGTCATTAGTATTAAATTAATTTTCTAAGGAAGATTTTCCCAAGTTGAGACTTTCTTTTTATTTATTTATTTTTCTTTCATTGGATGACATCACTGACTCAGTGGACGTAAGTTTGAGCAAACTCAGGGAGATAATGAAGGACAGAGAAGCCTGGCATGCTGCAGTTCATTGGGTCACAAAGAGTTGGACACAACTTAGCAACTAAACAAAAATAGGAGTTTTTCATTCAAACTATGAATTTATTCTTCTTAAATTGTTATTTTATATTGGAGTATAGTTGATTATGGTATTCTTGCCTGGGAAACCCCATGGACAGAGAAGCCTCGTGGGCTACAGTCCATGGGCTGGCAAAAGAGTCGGACAAGACTTAGTGACTAAAACAACAACAGTTGGTTAACAATGTTGTGTTAGTTTCAAGGGTACAGCAAAGTGATTCAGTTGTAATATACATGTATCTATTCTTTTTCAAATTATTTTCCCAATTAGGTTATCACATGGTTTTGAGCAGAATTCCCTGTGCTATACAGTAGATCCTTGTTGATTCAGACAATAAAAAATCTATCTGCAAAACAGGAAACCTGGGTTCAATCCCTGGGTCAGGAAGATCCCCTGGGGAAAGCTGTGGCAACACACTCAGTATTCTTACCTGGAGAATTTCATGGATAGAGAAGCCTGGTGGGGTACAGTCCATGGGATTGCAGAGTCCAACATGACTGAGAGACTAACACAGTGCTGGTTATCTATTTTAAAATATACTAGATGGCACCCCACTCCAGTTCTCTTGCCTGGAAAATCCAATGGGCGGAGGAGCCCAGTAGGCTGCAGTTCACGGACTCATGAAGAGCCGGACACGACTGAGCAACTTCACTTTCACTTTTCACTTTCGTGCATTGGAGAAGGAAATGGCAACCCACTCCAATGTTCTTGCCTGGAGAATCCCAGAGACAGGGAGCCTGGTGGGCTGCCGTCTATGGGTCACATAGAGTCGGACACGACTGAAGCGACTCAGCAGCAGCAGCAGCAGTATGTACATATCAATCCCAAACTCCCAATTTATCCCTCTGCCATGACCTTTCCCCTTTAGTAACCATAAGTTTCTTTCCTAAGTCTGAGTCTATTTCTGCTTTTTAAATAAATTAATCCATATCATATTTTTTAGAGTTTACATATAAGTGATATCATCTATCTGTTTTCTCAGTCTGACTTACTTCACTCAGTAGGGCAATCTCTAGGTCCATCCATGTTGTTGCAAATGAATTATTTCATTATTTTCCTATGGCCCAGTAATATTCCATTGTACATATTATATACCATATCTCCTTTATCCATTCATCTGTTGATGGACATTTAGGTTGCTTCCATGCCTTGGCTATTGTAAACAGTGCTACAACGATTATTGGGGTGCATGTATCCTTTCAAACCATGGTTTTCTCTGGATATATGCCCAGGAGTAGGATTGCTGGATTTGAGAGAGACATTACTTTGCCAACTAAGGTCCGTCTAGTCAAGGCTATAGTTTTTCCCGTGGTCATGTATGAATGTGAGAGTTGGACTGTGAAGAAGGCTGAGTGCTGAAGAATTGATGCTTTTGAACTGTGGTGTTGGAGAAGACTCTTGAGAGTCCCTTGGACTGCAAGGAGATCCAACCAATCCATTCTGAAGGAGATCAACCCTGAGATTTCTTTGGAAGGAATGATGCTAAAGCTGAAACTCCAGTACTTTGGCCACCTCATGAGAAGAGTTGACTCATTGGAAAAGATTCTGATGCTGGGAGGGATTGAGGGCAGGAAAAGAAGGGGATGACAGAGGATGAGATGGCTGGATGGCATCACCGACTCGATATACGTGAGTCTGAGTGAACTCCGGGAGTTGGTGATGGACAGGGAGGCCTGGCGTGCTGCGATTCATGGGATCGCAAAACAGTCGGACATGACTGAGCGACTGAACTGAACTGAACAAGAAAAATTGGGCTTCACTGGTGGCTCAGCAGTAAATAATCCACCTGCCAATCCAGGAGACATGGGTTTGATCCCTGGATCAGGAAGGTCCCCTGGAGAAGGAAATGGCAACACTCTCCAGTATGCTTGCCTGGAGAATCCCATGGATAGAAGACCCTGGTGGGCTACAGTCCATGGAGTCCCAAAGGTTGGAAACAATGATTAAAAAACAGCAACAAAAAGAATAACTTAAACCATATCAAACAGCCAACATTTAATTACTCAATTGGAACTTATTTAACAGTCCATATACTTATGCATCTGGGGGCACTTTCACTCCTATTTAAGGTGAATGAATGAATGAGTACTTAACAAAGTCAATTAATTAGTAACTTTTACCAATATCTTTTCAATAAGCACCTTGCAAACTCTTTTCCCATCTCAGTGAAGCCCAAATGCTCTTACTCTGAGAAATAAAACCTTATCTATGGATGTTTGATTGGGAATTCAATATTTTTACATTTAGGAATAAAATTATCTATAAGAGTACATCTTATTCTGACTAGTTCTGAACACAGATGTTTGGCAGAATTGTGCTACCAAGAAAATAGAAAAAATTGAAAACATAATTAAATTAAAAGTATTCATGACCACCGAGGCCTAACTGCTTTTAATATTTTGGTATATGGTCACTCAGGCATTTTTTTGTGCACATTTGTGTGTGTTAATTCCTCAGTCATGTCTGATTCTTTGCAACCCCATGGACTGTAGCTCGCCAGGCTCCTTTGTCCATGGAATTCTCCATGAAAGATTACTGGAGTGGGTTACCATTCACTTCTCCAGAGGATCTTCCCGACCCAGGGAACCTGGGTCTCCCACATTGCCAGCGGATTCTTTCCCATCTCAGCCAACAGGGAAGCCCATGAGGTTGCATGTAAGTATGTATGCATTATAATATATGCATTATAAATCCTTAAAAACAATAGGTAATTAAATATATAATACAAGATATGACATAATAAAGCTTTTTCCAATGAAAACAATTAAATTCTATAATTCTTGCCATTTTTAATTTTTACCTTCTGATTTGTATTCATATTTCTACCTAATTGTAATCATAAAATTCATACTTCAATAACTTCTTTGATAAGAAAATTATAACTATATATTTACTGCTTTCAGGCTATTCTTTTAATACACATTCCTCTCAAATTCATCCAAGAAGTGAAAAACCATGACATTTACATCAGAAGTGTTTTAGCCTTTTTGGGTGACAACTCAGTAGACTTATTTTAAAAAGCAATAACATAAAAAATTCCAAACATCTTATTTCCATATGGGAAGCAGCTGTTCTTTTTTACATTGGTGAAGGGAGATTTTTGTGCTCTGCTGTGTCTGGCCTACTGGGGCCCTGATCACTGAAATCCGCCTCCTGTTCCTATGCATCTTGGAGAACTGGTGATAATATAGTTAATGTTTATCAGAATTTCTTCTGTGACAACACTGTGCTTTGCATTTTATAGTCATTAACTCATTTATTTCTCCAACTGCCATTTTAAAGATGAAGAAACTCAGAAAGTTCTTATATCTTTCCCAGGTCGTGGAAATAAGTGGCAGGGCCAAAATTTTCATCTGCTTTTTGCAGGAGTCCATGGGCTCTAGCATAGTGTTTTCCTGCACTCATCTGAGTCGCTGTTTTCCACTGCTGATCGGTAGACCAGTAATCAGATGCCTTATGCTGGAACCCTCTCTATCTTATTAGTTGTCTTCACATCTTGGAGTAAATAGTTCTAGCTTTCAGAAGAGCCTAGCTGTGGAAAATCTACCATTCTAGTCCTGGGAAAGCTCCTGACACACTGTTCCTTTTCTAGCAATTTCTCATTTCTTGAGTTACTTTGAATCAGTGCCATGCCAATCATTAGCTGGTTCTACTTTATTTCTCTCCTTAGATTGTAAGCTTTATGTCTCCCTGGCCCCCAGACAACCTGTATATAGTTCTCTTATCTTCAGTTTCTTATCCACTTGAGATATTTGAAGGAGTCCCTGTAATCTTCAAAGTAATTTAATTCCTGAAAAATCTTCCATATCGTTTAACAGTTACTCAGGGCAAAAATTTTGGAGCCAACCCTGAATCCCCCTTTTCTCTCTTATTCTGCCCTCAAATCATCAGCACACCCTATAAGTTCCACTTTCTAAATATTCTCAAGATACAACATTTTAGGATGAAATCACTTCTTACTCTTTTTTTATTGCTGTGACCCTGCTGCAAGCCCCTATCATCACTCTTCTTCTAGTCTTGCCTCCATATTGTATTAGTTACAGAGGCTAGAGGGATCCTATAGAAATCTCTGTCATATGGGATCAGTCTTCTGCTCAAAGTTCTCTTATCTCAGAGCAAAAGCCATACACCTGTGCACGCCTCCATGCTCTGATTCCCTCCTCCTTGCCATCCTACCAATGTCCCTATTTGTCTAGTTAAACTGGCCACCTGCACTTCTCAAATAAGCCAAACATCTTTATACTTCATAGGCTTTGCGCTTGTTTTTCTCTCTGGCTGGGACATTTTTCTGGCCAACAGATATGTGACTTGATTCTCCATTTTATTTCACATCTTCCCTTGGAGTCACCTGTTCAAAATCCATTCCTGGGCTTTGCGATCTGATGGGCTAAAGTCCGCAAGGCTCCTCTGTCCACGGGATTCTCCAGGCCAGAGTACTGGAGTGTAGCCATTCCCTTCTTCAGGGGATCTTCCTGACTCAGGAATCTAACCTGCATTGCAGGTGAATTCTTTACCTTCTGAGCCACCTGGGAAGCCCTTTATATAAGACAGCAACTCTCAGCCTCAAAGTGCCCTATTCTGCCTTTCCTTGTTTTATTTTCCACCAAAGCAGTTGACCAAAACCTGACCTTTAACACATTCATTTCTTTGTCTGTTGTATTCCTACTAGAATATAATCTTCATGAGGGCATGGAGTCTGCTATTTACTGATATACTGTTATAGAATACACCTCACTGTTGAGGGATCATTTTAGGATAGTGCTTGTTACTTGGTAGGTAAGGTGCCCCAGGATGCAAGTCACATTAATAAGAATACTTAAAATATATCTATATTTTAGTAATTCATGTGATACATTGACACCTGAGCCCAGAACTGAATTTATCATACAGTTATGAAATTTAATTAATCAAATGATTATATAAACAAAGTAAACAAATTTATTTGTTTGACTATGTAAGCTTATAAACAGCACTTGCCTTTGTTTAGTCCAATAGGTCACCATCAGCATTTCACACCTGGGCTCTGTGCCATTTTATAACACAGAGAATGCTCTTATTAGGTAGTTAGAATAGGGAAAAGAGTCCAGAATTGTGGTGGCTAAAAGATAAGGAAGAGAAAAGCCCACGAAAATAGAACAAAGGAAGGTCCGAGGACTGAGGACCGGAGTGAGGACCTCAGGTAAAACAAAGGACACCCCTGGCTGGCCCAATCTACATAGGACAGGCCCGGGGGCGAGGAACATATAAAAAGAGGAGCCAAAGCTAGCGCTCTCTCTCTCTCTCTCTCTCTCTCTCTCCCCCTTGCACGCTGGGGTGCTTGCTCTTCTCTTCGCGTCTTGGGATCTACGTGCTCTCATGTCTTGAAGATGGATTTTCCTGCTATCTTCTAAATAAAATAGAGCTGTAACACTGAGCTGTAACACTGACTTGTCTAAGAGGTATAACATGGTCCGTTCGAGACCTGAGAACTACAACACGGTCTGTCCAAGACCCCAGAGGGGTGACACGCCGAGGGCTTTAATGTCCGTCGCTCCAAATCTTCGTTGTGATGAGACAGAACCGAGGAGCATACAGTCGCCTGACATTCTGAAGTGGAATAATGTTGCTGTGGCTTCCTTTTTCCTCTTAATTGTCCCTATTTCTAAGGCTTTTTCTCCATTCTACCCTTACCTCTCTGTTAGAAAACTATGATAGTTGTTAAAGCTGTAATTATAAGGGCAAAATTTGCTTTCCCCAAATTGGGTCAAGATCTGTTTGTTGCTTTATGTAACATTTTCTCTTTTCTTCTAAGAAACATTTAACAAAAGCTGCCATGCAGAATAAGAAGAGGAAAGTAAAGTCTCCAAAACCGAAAAGAATTATGGCTTTCTTCACAAATTGAAAACTTATTAGAATTAAACATTCACCTGCCAAATTGGCCTCAAATGCTGATCTGAATATGATCCAATTTCATTTAGAAAATAAATCTAAGATCAAATAGTTCTTTAAAACATATCCCATAAAAGATGACCTAAGCCAAATACTGATAAATATATACACAGAAAGCAGGAGACATGGGCTAATTTAGGGAAAAAAAAAGATTTTTTTTTTCTTTTTGGTGGTTTATTATGACCAGAGTTGAATCCACCTATTTACAGTTTTCAGAGAAAGAAAATAGCATTTTCGGACCACAGATGAACAGAGACCCTGACAGAGCTTTCCTGCTCCCTGTCTACCATGTCATCAGTGTTTTCTGGGAGAGGAATCTGAGGTGGTTTTCCAGCTAAGTGGTTACAGCTGTTTCCACGGCATCAGTCAGATGGAGTTTCTGCTCATGTTGACTTTGGCTAAAATCTTCCCCATGAGCCCAGCAGCATAAGAGCATTTGCTCTGAGGCCTGGGGCTCTGGACAAACATTCCAGTTTCTGAGTTCTTCACATTAACATTTGATAAATTCTTCTCTTAATTTCTCCTGGAGAAAAGTCAAAGACGCTGGAGAGCCCCCATGCCCTGTGACAACCATGGTATTTCCCCCACACAGAACATTTTTCCTTCTTTATAAATAGCTGAAAAGCTGAAAAAAATAATAATGTGCGCAAACTATGCCAATCTACGAAAAAATGCATTCTTTTAAATATGTTTCAACACATTTTGACAGATTTCTGAAACACCAGACTCCTTTGAAGACTTTAAAAATAAAAGAGAAAAAAAAAAGGCTTTAAAGCAAATTCTGAATCACTTGGTGTCAAAAGGTGCTATGAGAAAATTTGAACTGTAGTTACGGAGTTAATTAGGGGGGTCAGCTGTCATAATTGCATGAAGTAGGATAGCACTTCTTAATGTTATTTTGATAACCTTTCAAAAA
The DNA here is from genome assembly GCF_001704415.2 of Capra hircus. NCBI lineage: Eukaryota > Metazoa > Chordata > Mammalia > Artiodactyla > Bovidae > Capra > Capra hircus. The sequence continues at coordinate 24,853,404 of NC_030816.1, forward strand.
TGGCAAGTCTAATGCTTGCTTTTGGTTAAAATAGTTTTATGTGGATCCTCACATTAATAAGAGGCAAAAAATTGAGGATTTATTCTTCAGCAGCTGAAGTATGGGACACAAAATGTTATAACAAAATGGCATTAGGAAATGATTCATTTTTGTTAACTGATCAGCATTAAATGGTCCAAACATGCAGTGGATGAAATCTGCCTGCCTTTGGGATAGCAGTAGAGGAACTGGCTTTGGTCTCTACTCAAGGATTCCAGTTGTAAATAACAGAGCCCATGGTGGAAAAGGTTATAAAAATGATAACATGGATGCCAAAAAAGATGTTAGAATCTTTTACCTAACAAGTTCTGAAAGTATACTTTTAAAAGTTATTTTAATAAATCTGTCAAAGTAGGTATTAAAGTGATATTTCAAAGTTCTATCAAGTCCTCTACTGTGATATTTATGTAAGGTTACACTAAGACACAAACTGGTTACATGCATTTATTTTATACACACGTAAATGTGTATATCCCTACAGTACTGTATATGTTCCTGTATGCGTAATTTAGAAGGTAGACTCTACCACAGCATAGCCCTTGATTGTTATACTGATTCATCAGATAATGCTCATAACAAATAACATGAAATCTAAGGCTGTATTATGTTATTTGCAACATTATTCTAATGATAAATAAAATGCACATTGTTCCTATGTTTGTAGGTGTATATATGTATATACACATGTATATATGTTGTGCTGTGTTTAATCGCTCAGTCGTTCTTTGCAACCCCAGGGACTGTAGCCCACCAGGCTCCTCTGTCCATGGGGATTCTCCAGGCAAGTATACTGCAGTGGATTGCTATGCCCTCCTTCAGGGGATCTTCCCAACCCAGGGATTGAAGCCAGGTCTCCCGCATTGCAGGTGGATTCTTTACAATCTGAGCTACCAAGGAAGCCCATATATATATCCCCACTTTTTTCAGGACAACTTAAAACCTTGTAAGATGAAAACGAATCTTAATTTTGACAGTGTAGGGTGATGCCTAAGAGTGTGGTCTTTAGAGACAACTTTCATGAGTTTAAGTCCCACTTAGTGCCTTGCTAGCTGTTTAGCCCTATTCCAGTTATTGATCTTATATGTCTCAGGTTTCTCATTTGTAAAGTGAGAATAAACAGGCATTTAATCCATATACTTACATAATGTTACTAAATCCAAGTTTGTACTGCTCACCACCTGACAAGCCATAAACTGAGAGATGAGGTGTTGGACTAAGGAATAGCAACTTTATTTGGGAGGCCAGCAGGCTGAGAAAATGGTGGACTACTGTCCCAATAAACCGCTTTACCTGACTTAGAATTAAGGCCTATTTTGTGCTAAAAGGGGAGGGGTTATGGCTTGTTATTGAAAACTTCTTGTGCAGGAATTCTTTGGTCTTGCAACTGTCCATGCAGGTCTGGTCTTGCTGCTGCTGCTAAGTCGCTTCAGTCGTGTCCGACTCTGTGCGACCCCTTAGACGGCAGCCCACCAGGCTCCCCCGTCCCTGGGATTCTCCAGGCAAAAACACTGGAGTGGGTTGCCATTTCCTTCTCCACTGCATGAAAGTGAAAAGTGAAAGGGAAGTCACTCAGTCGTGTCCAACTCTTAGCGACCCCATGGACTGCAGCCTACAAGGCTCCTCCGTCCATGGGATTTTCCAGGCAAGAGTACTGGAGTGGGGTGCCATTGCCTATGTGCCTATAAAACTCGGACAAGACAACTGTTATTTCCTGCACTTTTTTTTTTTTTTAAGTTTTTAGCTGTGCTAGGTCTTCATTGCTGCGTGGGCCTTTAGCTATTTGTGGTGAATAGGAGCTACTCTTTAGTTACAGGCTGCCCATTGCTGTAGCTTCTCTTGTTGTGGAACATGGGTCTAGAGTACTTGGGCTTCAGTAGTTGCAGCACATGGGATTCAGTAGTTGTGGCTCCTGGACCCTGGGGCACAGCTCAGTAGTTTTGGCGCACAGGCTTAGTTATTCCGCAACATGAGAAATCTTCCTGGATCAGGGATTGAGCTTGTGCCTTCTGCATTGGCAGGCAGATTCGTTACCATTGAGCCACCAGGGAAGCCCCGCACAGCTTTTTTTTTTTAAATATACCTTTTATGGTCAACCCTGAGATGTACAACCTTGAAAATGGGCTATCATATATATTTCAAGCTAAGGGCAACATTCTTTTACAAAGTGCAGAGCCAGCATGAAAAGCACAGGCAGGAGAGAACATTTGGCACAATATGGAGTCAAGTTTGTTCTCTGTTACAATAAGAATTAAATACATATTCTATTTAAAGTGCTTACAAAGCACCAGCCATATAATCCACTCTCAATTTTCAAAAAATCATTATTATTATTCTTTTTCTAATTTAATGCAACTCACTTTTTAATGAATAAATGTTCTCTGTAATCTTGTGCCAGTGGTCATCTAACATAAGCTTAAATATTTAAGTGAGGATGCTTTCTGGAAGAGCCCAGGGCTTGCGGTATAGCCCTAAAACTCAACATTCTAAAAACAAAGATCATGGCATTTAGTCCCATCACATCATGGCAAGTAGATGGGGAAAAACTAGAAACAGTGATTGACTATTTTCTTGGGCTCCAAAATCACTGCGGATGGTGACAGGAGCCATGAGATTAAAAGGCACTTGCTCCTTGGAAGAAAAGCTATGACAACCTAGAAAGCACATTAAAAAACAGAAACTTCACTTTGCCAGTGAAGGTCTATTCCGTCAAAGCCATGGTTTTTCTGCCAGTCATGTATGGATGTGAGTGTTGGACCATAAAGAAGGCTGAGCACTGAAGAACAGACGCTTTCGAACTGTGATGCTGGAGAAGACATTTGAGAAATACTGCACGCACTCAGATATTTCTTAGACAGCAAAGAGATCAAACCAGTCAATCTTAGAGGAAATCAACCCTGAATATTCATTGAAAAGAATATCCCTGAATTTTCTAGATGCTTAGATCAACTTTGATCATTTCTACACCTTCCCTGTTACAAACCTTCAAACACTTAAAGGCTTCTTTAATCCTACTCTTAACCCCCTATCTCTAATTACTCCTACCAGGCCAAACATATTGCATACACTCAGATATTTCTTCTATTACATGATATCATTAGTCTCTTCCCATCTTAGTGAGAGTTTTGGAAACTCGTAGTTTTTCAGCCTTTGAGCCTCATAGGTATATTATCTTTCCTAACTTGGATAGGTACTTATATTGCTATCATGTAACAGTGTTCTTGCCTGGAGAATCTGAGGGATGGGGGAGCTTGGTGGGCTGCTGTCTCTGGGGTCGCACAGAGTCGGACATGACTGAAGTGACTTAGCAGCAGCAAACATTTTGGCTATATTGTTTTTGGTCAAATAAAACCCCTTGATCTCTTTCATATAAATTTTTATAAATAAGCCTCCTGTAATTCTTTCCTGTATTGCAAATATTGACTCTAGGATTTCTATTTTTAACAATAACAGAATGACTTCTATCAAACCAAACCTACTAGCCAAGGAAATCTATAAAAGCTGGATCAAACAACAACAAAAACAAAGACACCAGTATCCAGCGTGGTTGCAGACATTAGCAATCAAACAAGACAGCCATGACTTGAGGGGTCAACATACTTAAGAAAAAGGCATGGGAGTACCCCCACTTCTTTCTCTCTAGTAAGGTAGCAATCTGGAACTTTTAGCAAATTGTGGAAACAAAGACTGCATTCACAAGCTACCAAAACAGCATATCCCAGAGTCAAGTAAACCACAGAGACATGAGTCTCTAATTAGTACGTCTTTTCCTCTTCAAGATGCTTGGCAAAACCAAAGCATCCAATTAAGAAGGGAAGATCCAAGCGGAAAGTGACTATTGAGACAAGCGGAGTTTGAGGCATTCTGAGACCATACAAGGAGATGAGGAAGACAGAGCCTCTTTACAGTCTGGAAAAAGTGAAAGTCTACCTTCTCTTCCTGGCCTTTTCTGATATGATTAACCCTGAGGCCCCAGTTTTTTTCTGTGCTGTTTGTCTGAGTAAAGAGGCACTTGTCTAAAAATTCTGTCTTGTTAGAGTGCCTCCTTTTTTGTTTTTTAGGCAAATGAACAGGCTTTTATTAGGGCGCTTTTGTTGGGTTTTTTTGGTCTACTTCAGTTGATGCTTCCAGCTCCATGTCGAGGATGGAAGCAAGGTTCCCAGCCAGTCTGCCCTCTTCTCTCCATCTTTCAGGGTCCAATTAATTAATTATATCACGTACACAGTTTTCAGTTGTATTTATCAGGAAGAATAGGGAAAAATATATTTACTTTATCTTCCTGAAAGCTTGAATTTCCTTGGCCATTTCCTTCTCCAGAAGATCTTCCCAGCCCAGGAATCATAACTGCATTTCCTGCATTGGCAGGCAGGTTCTTTACCACTGAGCTACCAGGGAAGCCAAAAATGCCTTTATGTAGCCTTTATTCTTGAGGGATATTTTTGTTTGGATAGCAAATTATTCTGAGTTGGTAGACTTTTTCCTTTCAGCATTTTAAAAATGTTCTATGTTCTTCTGAATTCATAGTTTTTGATAAGACACTAGCCATCACTTTTTACTATTTCATTTTTCTCTGGCTGGCTTTATAAAATTTAGTTTTTACCATTGATTTTTAGCAGTTTTACAGTGATTTGTTCAGTTGTGTTTTTCTTTATCCTGTTTGGAATTTTTTGAACTTCTTAAATTTGTAAACTTACGGGTTTGCAGTTTTGGAAATTTTCAGCCATTTTTAAAAATCACATTTTAGCCCTTTCTTCTCTCTTACTGAGATTCCAGTTAAACCTATGCTAAACCATTTGTAAATGTCCCACATATCTCTGAAACTTTGCACTTTTTTCAATCACTTTTTTCACTCAGATGGATAATTTTTATGGTCTATTTTCTGTAATTTTTCTTATAGTATCCAGGATGGCTGAGTCAAATAAAATCTTATGTTATCATGCAGAAACAGAACTACATCAATTATATTGGAGTCTTTGTCTATCATTGGGGTCACAAAGATAAAATTTTAAAAAATACTACGTAAAATCATCTTTATCTCTGAATTATCCCTAAATACAATTTCTATATTAAAAATATTAGCTACAAACTGGGAAAAATATTTGCAAACAAAAGTAACAGTATAAAAGAAGTTCATGAAGATTTCCAAATTAATACAAAAAATTAATAGGAAAAAAGATATTAAGAGGGAAATCAGAGATATGGAAACTGAAAGGACATAAATATATGCTAAAAATTCTTAAATTCTCTAGTACACAAACAAATGAAAGCTAAAATAAGTTGTTACTTCCCATGTATAATCTGAGCAAAACATGAAAAGCCTGACAATACTAGATTTTGGTGAGAATGTGGAGCACCAGGAACTTTCATGAATTACTGGTGGGAAAAAATTTTGGCATGGCTATACAGAAAAAACTTGGTAAAAATTAGAAAACAGATAAGCCTAAGCTATGAACAATAATCCCACTTCTAGATATATACCTTAAATAAATCCTCAATCATAAGGACAGCTTTACATGGATTTCATTGCAACAAACCCTTGTAAAGAATATAAATATTTATTAATATGGTGTTCTAAATTGTATCTCCTCAAAATTATATGTCAAAGCCCCAACTTCCAGGGCATCAGAATATGAGTGTACTTGCAAATAGAGTTAATTAAGTTAAAATTAGGTCATTTGAGTGGGCCCAGTCAAACATGACTGGCACTTATAAGAAGAGAACATTTAAACACAGAGAAATACAGAGGGAAGACCTTGTAGAGACACAGGGAAAAGATGGCCATATGTACGCCAGCAAAAGAGGCCTCTGAAGATTCCAGCTTGCTGACATCTTGATCTCAGATGTCTAGCCTCCAAAATTGAGAGAAAATAAATGTCTGCTGTTTAAGTCACCCAGCTGTGATACTTAGTTACAACTAATATATAGGATAAATTAATGATATAATATATTTATTTATTATTACTACATAGCAATGATAATGAATGGATGAATGCTAACTGTATTTATGTGCAGAAATTTGAAGGAGATAACTTGAAAAATGATATATGTATGAAATGATTTATAAAAAGTACTGAATACTCTAAACTCTGCTTCATATTTTATATATGCCTACCCATGTAGTTAAAGAATACTTTGATAGAAAAGTTAAACAGCCTCTTCAGGGTTCTTATCTCTGGGAGGAAAAAATGAAATTGGGGTGGTGAATAAAGAAATCTTCAAGTGTACTTGTGAAGGAGAGACAGAAAAGTGAACTGAAGAAATATGCAAAATGTTAATCTTCCTGGATGCATGTGATAAGCACATGAATTTATTTTAATAAAATTTTTTATGTTTAAATGTATATAATGGATTAAAAAGAGAAGTGGATCATTATCATATATAACTAATTTTATGTTGTTAGTTGTTAATTGTTGTTTTAGTCACTGTGTCCACCTCTTGCAACCCCATGACTGTAATCCAGGTGTCAAACCTGTGTCTCTTGCATTGGCAGGTAGATTCCCTGAGCCACCAGGGAAGCCCTTAGTTGTTAATTATTCAGTTATTAATCAATCCCAATTCTTTCTGTGGAAGTTTGCATCTAAAACTATTTCTTGGAAAATTTCTTTTACAATAGGCTATACATGAAATAAATTGTATTTCTTCATTGCTTATCATATCAGAGATAACTATAAGGTACCCATCAAATAGCTGCAACTATTTTCTACAGTGGTAGAATTAAAGATAACTTTTCAAAAATGCCAATTAAAGAATAATAAATTTAAATGACAACATTTAGACCAAAAATTCTGCTTTTTTCATTTCTATTTGCTTAACAAAGTTGGCCTGTGTGTGATTGAGATTGTATTCATTTTTTCTCTCTTGCTGCTTAAGCAATTGTTACTTCCTTCTAACTGTGTTAAATATTTTTTAAAAGGCAGGAAAATAATTTTTAATTTAATTGCACTGTTGCTGACCTATTCAACAGCTTAGCCAGAAAACTCAATGAGTGATATGGAAAGAAGCAGAAATTGAGATAAGTATTAGAAACCCCACCCTATCTTTCAGGTTTGAAATTATAATCAGTATGACAAATTGAGTGTCTGAGAAAAAGTGCATTAAAATTAAAAAAGAAAAACAGAAATGTCTCTCGCTCAATATTAGACAACTCCATTTTAGAACGTATTTTTCTGATGGAGTCAGGCTAGATCATCTAACATAAAAGGACTCAGAGCACAATATTGTACTGCAACTGTAAGGCCACCAGCAGGTATTTTTATTCCCAAGGGGAAGTCAGTCTATTAGAAACATTTTTAGAATTTTTAGGGTTTATCACACATTGAAAATGGAAAAAAAGAATACCCTGAGAAATAACTTAACCACCTTAATGTAGTGATGTGGAAATTGAGGCACCCCAAGTTAACAGTCTTGATCAGAATATTAATGGGGGTTCAGAGCAGAGCCAGTAGTAAAACTCACTTATGATCTATATTTAATCTTTCCTTTTGAAAAAGCTACTCCATTTAGTAGATGCCTTCATTAAAATATTCAGTTTTTCTTTGCTTTAAAAATGCTTCTGGGCAATTTCAGTGGGGATGTTTATGACACTTGCCTTTGGATTTTGAATGCAACCTAGGTCTAATGCTAACCAACTGACTCCATGTATAAGGACATGGAACAACAGATTGGTTCCAAATAGGAAAAGGGGTATGTCAAGGCTGTATGTTGTCACCGTACTTATTTACCTTATATGCAGAGTACATCATGAGAAATGCTAGGCTGGATGAAGCACAAGCTGGAATCAAGGTTGCCAGGAGAAATATCAATAACCTCAGATATGCAGATGACACCACCTTTATGGGAGAAGGTGAAGAAGAACTAAAGAGCCTCTTGATGAAAGTGAAAGAGGGGTGTGAAAAAGTTGACTTAAAGCTCAACATTCAGGAAACAAAGATCATGGCATCCGGTCCCATCACTTCATGGGAAATAGACGGGGAAACACTGGAAATAGTGTCAGAGTTTATTTTTCTGGGCTCCAGAATCACTGCAGATGGTGATTGCAGCCATGAAATCAAAAGATGCTTACTCCTTGGAAGGAAAGTTATGACCAACCTAGACAGAATATTAAAAAGTGGAGACATTACTTTGCCAACAAAGGTCCACCTAGTCAAGGCTATGGTTTTTCCAGTAGTCATGTATAGATGTGAGAGTTGGACTTTAAAAAAAGCTGAGCACTGAAGAATTGATGCTTTTGAACTGCAGTGTTTGAGAAGACTCTTGGAAGTCCCTTGGACTGCAAGGAGATCCAACCAGTCCATCCTAAGAAGATCAGTCCTGAGCATTCATTGGAAGGACGGATTTTGAAGCTGAAACTCCAATACTTTGGCTATCTGATGTGAAGAGCTGACTCATTTGAAAAGACCCTGATGCTGGGAAAGATTGAGGGCAGGAGGAGAAGGGGATGACAGAGGATGAGATGGTTGGATGGCATCATCAATTCAATGGACATTAGTTTGGGTAAACTCCAGGAGTTAGTGATGGACAGGGAAGCCTGGCGTGCTGCAGTCCATGGGATCGCAGAGTCGGACACAGCTGAGCGACTGAACTGAACTGAACTGTCACTTCTCAGTGCAGGTGCCTTTGAAGTTGCTCAGATTCCAGGCCAGCTGCCAAATTGCCCGGGCAAGCAGGGGCACTGAACACTGCCTTGTTGATTTTGGAGACCTGACCAAATTTGTGTCCTTCATTCCTAAGAGTCACTAGACCATCTGATAGTTGAAGAATTCACTTAAGTATAGTGAAAGCAAACATCTTTTCTAAGTTGATTGCTTTTTTCCATCTTCTTGTGCCCATTCCTTTCTCTCCATTCTTAAATAATATCAAGTTTACTGCTTTGACAATCAAAAGAAGTCACCCAAATTGATTTCTGAATCAGTCTAGAAATATTTTCTGAATGCCTACCATATTCCAGGAAGCATGCTAAATGTATCAGAATGTGCCTTGAGTAAAGGACAATCTGCACAGCCATGTCTTCCTCAGGCTATTTTGATTCAGAATGCATTGTTGGTGATTCTTTTCAGAGGCAGACAATCTAGTTCCTTCCTTCATCCCCCCCCCCCCCCCCATATCTGTCATTCATGAAAACAGTGATCCAGTGTAACTAGAGTTATTACAAATTTTTGAAACAAGCCCAGATCATGTTGACAAAGAGAGATCCCGTGTGGTCTTTTTCAGATTCTTTCTGGGGGTCTAACAAGGGTGCTGACACTTTTCAGACTACTTCTGCCACCATCAACATCACTGTAACAATTCCTACTCATGTTGAGTGATATCTACTTAGCTCCAAGCTGAGATCAAAATAAAAGCAGTTCAGTCACAAGAGAGACCAAACAATATAGGGTGGAGGGTAGGAAGGAAAATAGCTACCATTTCTGAAAGACTGCTGCTGCTGTTGCTAAGTCACTTCAGTCATGTCCGACTCTGTGTGACCCCATAGACGGCAGCCCACCAGGCTCCGCCGTCCCTGGGATTCTCCAGGCAAGAACACTGGAGTGGAAAGACTAGCATAGGGAATAAGGGAATACATTTTTGTCATTTCTGTCATTGCTTATCAGAAACAATAAAGGATTTTTTTCATTTTGTTGAAAACATCAGTTGAGCAAGTGTTTTAAAATTTGACAGTATTAAAATTTGATGTATTTAAAAGTTATCAGTTCAGTTCAATTGCTCAGTCATGTCCAACTCTTTGCCACCCTTTTGACTGAAGCATGCCAGACTTCCGTGTCCATCACCAACTTCCAGAGCTTACCCAAACTCATGTCCATTGAGTCAGTGTTGCCATCCAACCATCTCAGGCTCTGTCATCCCCTTCTCCTCCCACCTGCAATCTTTCCCAGCATCAGGGTCTTTTCCAATAAGTCAGTTCTTTGTATCAGGTGGCCAAAGCATTGGAGTTTCAGCTTCAGCATCAGTCCTTCCAATGAATATTCAGGACTGGTTTCCTTTAGAATTGACTGGATGGATCTTCTTGTAGTCCAAGGGACTCTTGAGAGTCTTCTCCAACACCACAGTTCAAAAGCATCAATTCTTCAGCACTCAGTTTTCTTTATAGTCCAACTGTCACATCCATACATGACTATTGGAAAAACTATAGCTTTGACTAGAAGGACATTTGTTGGCAAAGTAATGTCTCTGCTTTTTAATAAGTTGTCTAGGTTGTCCATAGCTTTTCTTCCAAGGAGCAAGCATCTTTTAATTTCATGGCTGCAGTCACCATCTGCAGTGATTTTGGAGCTCCAAAATATAAAGTCTCTCACTGTTTCCACTGTTTCTCCATTTGATACCTCTGATGTCCCAGCTTAAAACAAGATGAGGGTGGAGTCACTAGTGCTGAGTAAGGAGAGGATTTCTATCTACAATGAAGTCAGAGAAAACAAGAGCTCAGAGTCAACTATTACCACTTGTGTTATTTTTTCAGCAAATATTCAGGATGCATTGGTGAAGCTATTTAAAATATTGAGTTTGATGAAATATGAGCTGTATCTTTCTTATTTTTCTTGCAAAAATATTACTAATAAGAGCTCTTAAGCTGCTCAATGCATATTCCATTTAATAAATATTAAATGGAAGGAATTCATATGTTAGAAAACCATTCTGTTTCTATATGTTTCTGAGAATTAATTAACAGAATATCAAAACAGTTCTGTGAAATACTCTACTAAGTGTTCAGATCTCAAATGGGTATAGTAATTAACTTTAAGGACATTAAATACTGTATAACATATAATTCTGAAAAAGGTAAAAATATTCCAGAAACATTATGAGTTTATCATTGAATCAAGAATTATTCTTTAAACATTAGAAAAAGAGTTACACTATATGGGTTATTCTAAGCAAAATAAGCAATATTTGTTATTCATAATTTAATTTAACTTTCTTCAAAGCCTGTTGAATAGGAACTGGCTTTATAATGGATTTGCCAGAGGAACAGATAACACACAGTTTTTGCCATATGTTAAGTAGATAGCCAATGAGAGATTGCTGTATGACTAGGGAAGTCAAACAGGGCCTCTGTATCAACCTAGAGAGGTGGGATGGGGAGGGAGATAGGAGGGAGATTTAGGAGGGAGGGGACATATGTAAACCTATGGCTGATTCATGTCGATGTTTTGCAGAAACCAACAAAATTCTGTAAAGCAATTATCCTTCAATTAAAAATAAATTAATTTTAAAAAAACAGGGAAAAGAAGACTTGAGCTTTTCAGAGTTGAGTATCTATTTGTTCTAATTCTTTTTTCACTGGGAGTAGGGCAGGATGAAAGCATACTGCATGAGACTCTGGGAAGTTGGGATGGAGTGAATAAAGGACATTATCCTTGCTAAAGTTTTCTGGGCTCCAAAATCACTGCAGATGGTGATTGCAGCCATGAAATTAAAAGATGCTTACTCCTTGGAAGAAAAGTTATGACCAACCTAGATAGCATATTCAAAAGCAGAGGCATTACTTTGCCAACTAAGGTCCATCTAGTCAAGGCTATGGTTTTCCCAGTAGTTATGTATGGATGTGAGAGTTGGACTGTGAAGAAGGCTGAGTGCTGAAGAATTGATTCTTTTGAACTGTGGTGTTGGAGAAGACTCTTGAGAGTCCCTGGGACTGCAAGGAGATCCAACCAGTCCATTCTGAGGGAGATCAGCCCTGGGATTTCTTTGGAAGGAATGATGCTAAAGCTGAAACTCCAGTACTTCGGCCACCTCATGTGAAGAGTTGACTCATTGGAAAAGACTGATGCTGGGAGGGATTGGGGGCAGGAGGAGAAGGGGGCGACAGAGGATGAGATGGCTGGATGGCCTCACCAACTCGATGGACATGAGTTTGCGTGAATTCCGGGAGTTGATGAACAGGGAGGCCTGGCGTGCTGCGATTCATGGGGTCACAAAGAGTCGGACACGACTGAGCGACTGAACTGAACTGAACTGAAAAGACCTAATACTTAAAATATTTGGTGAAAGAGCTAAGCTTAAATATTCATTTTTGACAATGATCTCTTTTAATTAGATAACAAGATACCTGCCTTCCAGATAAATCAAAAGCCTGAAGAAACTAACCCCAGATAGAGGAGCAGGGCTGGTGATGAGGAAAGAGCACATGATGTACAGGACATTGTGGGGCAGAGAGAGTTAAATGCTTGCTCTTTTACTTACCAGTTGTGTGTCCAGGCAAGTTACTGCCTCTAAGCCTCAGTTTTCCTTCTGCAATATGAAGATTACAATAGCACTAATATTGGAATCGTTCTGAGAATCAAAAAGGAAAACAAGTAAGGTACTTGGTGCAGTACTGGAAGAAACAACAGGCTCCCTATAAGAGGTCATTATAAGATTTTAGGAGTCCCAAGTCAGGGTAGAAGTTACAGAGAACAGAATTGCTCTGTCTTAGTAAATAAAATATAGCTTCCTGCATCTGAAAAGAGACAGAGAAACGTCAAATTAGAAAAAGACAAGGGAGAAGAGAGAAAGGCTGCTCAGTGTAAAAATAAACACATTGACAAATAAAGAAAATGTGCTGTGCTATGCTTAATTGCTCAGTTGTGTCCAACTCTTTGAGACCCCATGGGCTGTAGCCCACTAGGCTCCTTTGACCATGGGGATTCTCCAGGCAAGAATGCTGGAGGGGGTTGCCATGCCCTCCTCCAGGAGATCTTCCCAACCTAGGGATTGAACCCAGGTTTCCCATATTGCAGGCAGGTTCTTTACCATCTGAGCCACCAGAGAAGCCTAGATACCTGCAAATAGAATAGTGCTGTGGGAAAAATACAGTGTGCTAGCAAGAGCTGACGGGTGGAGACCTCATCTTGGATGGCCAGGCAAGTTGTGCAAGACTCTGATTGCGAAATGAAGCTAATAATTCAAAGATACAGGGGAATAGACTTTCCAGGAAAGGATGCAGATGTGTATAAAATGAGATCAGCATGTTGAAGCAGAAAGTACACAGTGATTCTGAAATCCAGAGAATGAAAATAATATTAGACAATGTCTGAGAGGTAAACCAAAGTCACATCATGTAGAGCTTTTAGGATCTAGACAGATATAATAAAATTTTAGTTTATTTGCTAAGGCTAAGAGGAAATCATTGGAATCTCCAGTAGAGGTTGATATTTATATTTTAAAATGAGCATGCTGGTAGCTCTGTGGCATGTTATCTTCAAAATAAGAGAAGAACAAGACCACTTAAGTGGCTTCAGGAGTCTAGGCAACATTTCATGGTTGTCTGGTTTGGAAGGAAGACATAGAAATGATTAGACTGTCATATCCAGAATAGATGTTAAATGTGATGACTTCTCACTTTTCCTTATACAATATGAGAATGAGGACAAATGAGAAGTCAGCCATGACTTCTGAGATTCTGACCTGAGAAACAAGATGAAAAGGATGACATAACTGAAAGGAGGGGTATTCGGAAATAAGCAAGTTGAGGGAAAATGGATTGATACAGGGAAGTGGTAAAGAACAGATTTTTAGACCGAATTCTAACTTAATATGCATTAATGGTGATGGTATGAGTAGAGAGGATTAAGAGGAGAGTGGGTGGTGAAGATGAACAGACAGGGATTTCAATAGTCTTGTTTTCTTAAAGAAGAATACGGTTCTTCCAAACATAAAGAAAAAAAAAAAGAGTGGTTGGTACCAGAGAAAGAACCCCCTGTACTTTTTATACCACTAGTGATAGTCACATAAACCATCTTCATGCAACACTGTGTCTCCAGAGAAAATTCCTTGATCCCACATATCTAATGGATATCTGCCAAATATTTGTGATTAATCTTCAGAATCGATTGTGTAGCTTCCTCAAGTGCATGTTCTCTAACGATACTGAGTCTTAATGGTGTCAGAACTAAAAAGGTTCTTGTCCTCCAATTTTTTTTTAAGTTTAATAGGACCAGAGTAAAAACTAATAATGTGGCTCTTTTCATATGATAAATAGGCTTGAAATAGCAATAAAATTATTCAAATCATTCTGGAGGACTAACTCAAGGAATTTTTCCCAAAATGGATATGAATATTCAATATGGAATTTTGACCAAAGTTTCTCAGGCGGGCTGATAGCCAAGTCAGATGATTTTGATAAGAGCAAAGACGCAAAGTACTCTGTTTTTAATTCTTGTCAGTATCAGAACCCATTCTGGACATAGCCATTACTTAATGGTTCAATTGAATGGTTCCCAAATGTGCTGCCTGCATCATGGACAAAACGATGTGATATCCATCTCATTAAATAAAAAAAAATATTCTTTTATACAGGGGATTAACTCATGCAAATTAATTGCAAGTCTTCTATAAATGTCTCCTAGATGCTTCCTCTGCATTTAGTATTGAGTGACTAAGATCTATTGCAATTGGTCTCACCATTCATCAGCTTTTAAGCCAGTGACATCAGAGAGCATTTATTGAATATGGAATGCCACACACAATATAATTCAGGGTCTCCAAAGGCAGGTACCTTGGGCGTTCAGGATCCAATAATATTATTCCATAGTTTTAGACAATGGTTGATGGCATTATGCAAAATTTCCCAAAGCTAGTGATCATAAGTGATAAAAGCCTACTCATAGAGGTAATTTGTGAAACTTCATTTTTCTTTTTCCTTTTTTAAAAAAAATTTAGTCACTATTCAGTAAAAAGATGTCTTCTTCTATAAAGTACAGATAGAAAATAAAAGTATGTATTTTATCTTTTATATGTTTACCTGCCTTTGTCTCCAGAGAAAGATAAGTCAAATTATATACATGAAGAATAAATAGAACTTTGGGTCAGTTGGCCTGGGAATATATTCACTTTAGGAAAAACACTGTCCTTTGTTTGGGATAACCCCTTAATTTGCTATCTGACTGTGAAAAATAGGGGCTTCTGATTTCAGGATAGATAGGTAGCATTTATATATATAATTAGCTAAATGGCTATACATAAAGAGGGCTTCCCTGGTGGCTCAGATAGTAAAGAATCTGCCTGAAATGTAGAAGACCTGGGTTCAATTCCTGGGTCAGGAAGATCCCCTGGAGAAGGATACAGTCCATGTGGTCACAAAGAGTTGGACACAAGTGAGCAACTAACACTTTCACTTAAAAAAATTTATTTATTTTAATTGGAGGATAATTACTTTACAATATTATATTGGTTTTGCTATACATCAACATGAATCCACCATAGGTATACACGTGTTCCCCATCCTGAACTCCCCTCCCTCCTCCCTCCCTGTACCATCCTTCTGGGTCGTCCCAGTGCACCAACCCCAAGCATCTAGTATCACGCATTGAACCTGGGCTGGCGACTCATTTCATATATGATATTATACATGTTTCAATGCCATTCTCCCAAATCATCCCACCCTCTTCCTCTCCCACAGAGTCCAAAAGACTGTTCTATACATCTGTGTCTCTTTTGCTGTCTCGCATACAAGGTTATCGTTACCATCTTTCTAAATTTCATATATAGGCGTTAGTATACTGCATTGGTGTTTCAAGATGGATTAAAGATCTAAATGTAAGACCAGAAACTATAAAACTCCTAGAAGAGAACATAGGCAAAACACTCTCTGACATATATCACAGCAGGATCCTCTATTACCCACCTTCCAGAATATTGGAAATAAAAACAAAAATAAACAAATGCAACCTAATTAAACTTAAAAGCTTCTGCACAACAAAGGAAACTATAAGCAAGGTGAAAAGACACCCTTCAGAATGGGAGAAAATAATAGCAAATGAATCAACTGACAAACAACTAATCTCAAAAATATATAAGCAACTCCTGCAGCTCAATTCCAGAAAAATAAATGACCCAATCAAAAATTGGGCCAAAGAACTAAATAGACATTTCTCCAAATAAGACATACAAATGGCTAACAAACACATGAAAAGATGCTCAACATCACTCATTATCAGAGAAATGCAAATCAAGACCACAATGAGGTACCATTTCACACCAGTCAGAATGGCTGTGATCCAAAAGTCTACAAGCAATAAACGCTGGAGAGGGTGTGGAGAAAAGAGAACCCTCTTACACTGTTGGTGGGAATGCAAACTAGTACAGCCACTATGGAGAACAGTGTGGAGATTCCTTAAAAAACTGCAAATAGAACTGCCTTATGACCCAGCAATCCCACTGCTGGGCATACACACTGAGGAAACCAGAATTGAAAGAGACATGTGTACCCCAGTGTTCATCACAGCACTGTTTATAATAGCCAAGACATGGAAGCAACCTAGATGTCCATCAGCAGATGAATAGATAAGAAAGCTGTGGTACATATACACAACGGAGTATTACTCAGCCATTAAAAAGAATACATTTGAATCAGTTCTAATGAGGTGGATGAAACTGGAACCTATTATACAGAGTGAAGTAAGCCAGAAAGAAACACACTTTGTTTTTTAATGCATAGTGAAGAAACAACTTTTGGCATTGTTTCTGTCAATTAAAGTAGCTGAATGGGCTAGGAAAAGGAAATAGAAGAGGCTAAATAACTTTGGAATGAACACGTCCACAGTTAGGACTATATTTCAATATAATTGGTTTCCTTTGCAATCCTATGTATTTTTTTTACTATACATTTAAAAAAATTATTCTGATAAAAGGTCCACAACCTTCTCTAGACTATTAAATATACATTTAAAAACATTTTTAGACATCCTTTTTTAAAGAGAGATGAGCCTAACTAACAATACTACAGAATGGAACCCACAAAAGAACATAACAGGAAAGAAGTGTCTTGTGGAAGGGAAGAGACAGTCAGTTTCTAGGAACCGTGGAGCTATTATATTTAATATGGCTTCTATCCTGAGCTGTAATTATACTTCATCACTCCCAGGTCTTTCACTAATAACCAATTACATATAAAGCCTTGATGTCAATAGTCTTTAGAGGAGAGAAGGAAGGATGTTAGTATTAAAATGACTGACAGCAAATGAAAAGAAGGGATCCAGCAGAGGCATTGTGGGAGAGGAAACAGTGAAGAGTATTTGAGCAGTCATGTGGTAAACATCTTTATCCAAAATGTGCTATGGGAAGGGCACCCTTGCAGAGGTGTTAGGTGACGAGGAACTAGATCCTACTATTGCAGGGGAAGATAGTCCTAAGAGAAGTACAACTCCAGGAGGATAGAAAATTCATGGATAACCAGGAGAGAGAGAGGTTTTCTTTCTTTGTTTTAATTAAAGTATAATTGATTTACAATGTTGTGTTAGGTTTAAGTGTACAGCAAAAGATTCACATAGACTCTCTGTGACCCCATGGACTGTAGCCCACCAGGCTCCTCTCTCCATGGATTTCTCCAGCCAAGAATACTGGAGTGGGTTGCCTTTCCTTTCTCCAGGTGATCTTCCCTTCCCATGGATCAAACCCAGGCCTCCTGCATTGCAGGCAGATTCTTTACTGTCTGAGCCACCAGGAGCCACACACACACACACACACACACACACACACACGTATATATACATACACACACACACATATGTTCTTTATAAGACTGGTTGCTTAAATGGTAAAGAATCTACCTGCAATGTGGGAGCCTTGGGTTTGATCCCTGAGCTGGGAAGATCTCCTGGAGAAGGGAATGACAACCCACTCCAGTATTCGTGCCTGGAGAATTTCATGGACAGATGAACCTGGCAGATTACAGTCCATGGAGTCACAAAGAATTGGACACAACTGAGTGACTAACACACATTTCTAGTATAGATTATTATAGGATATTGAATATAGTTCCCTGTACTATACAGTGAGTCCTTGCTGGTTTTCTGTGGTATATATAGTGCTGTGTATATGTTAAGACCAAACTCTTAATTTTTCCCTCTCTCCCCTGCCTTTCCTTTTTGGTAACCATTAGCTTGTTTTCTATGTCCGTGAATAGATTTCTATCTTATAAATAAGTTAACTTGTATAATTTTTCTGATTCCATATAGAAAGTAGTAACATATGGTATTTGTCTTTCCCTGTTTGACTTCATTTAGTATGAGAATCTCTAGGTACATCATGTTGCTGCAAATGGAATTATTTCATTCTATTTTATGGCTGAGTAATATTTCATTGTATGTATGTACTACAATTTCTTTATCCTTTCTTATGTTGATGGATACTTAGGTTGCTTCCATATCTTGGCAATTGTAAATAATGCTGCAATGAACATTGGGGTGCATGTATATAATCTTTTCCTGATACATGCCTAGGAATGGGACTTCAGGGTCATATGTTAGCTCTATTTTTAGTTTTTTAATGAACTTCCATACTGTTTTCCACAGTGGTTGCACCAATTTACATTTCCACTAGTAGTTTAGGAGGGTTCCCTTTTCTCCACACCCTCTCCAGCATTTTAGTAGACTCTTTGATGATGGCCATTCTGAATGATGTGAGGTCATACCTCATGGTAGTTTTAATTTGCGTTCCTCTAATAATTAATGATGATGAACATCTTTTCATGTGCCTGCCAGACATTTATTGTTTTCTTTGTCCAATAGATCTTTGCCCATTTTTTTTTAGGTTGAGCTGGAGAAGGAAATGGCAACCCACTCCAGTGTTCTTGCCTGGAGAATCCCAGGGATGGGGGAGCCTGGTGGGCTGCCGTCTATGGGGTCACACAGAGTCGGACATGACTGAAGTGACTTAGCAGCAGTATAAGCTGTATGTTTTGGAAATTAAGTCCTTGCAATTCCCATCATTTGCAAATATTTTTTCCCACTACAGAGGTGCTTTTTTCATTTTGTTGATGGTTTCATTTGTCATGTAACAAGCATGTGGACAGCAGTTCTAGACTTACTAGACCAACTATCATCCTAAGAGTTTCTATCACTGACCTTTTGAGTTTGCTCTACTGCTCTACTCTTTCTTTAAAATACACACACACACACACACACACACACACACACAATTTGGTTGGGTCAGGTCTTAGTTGTGGCGTGTGGTTTCTCTTGTTGTGCAAGGACTCTCTAGTTGTGGTGCACGGGCTTAGTTGCTCCACAGCACATGGGATCTTAGCTCCCTGACCAGGGATCAAACCCACGTCCCTTGCATTGCAAAGTGGAATCTTAACCACTGGGCCACCAGGGAATTCCCACTCTATTCTCTTAAATGTATGTTTTGCCTGGATATGACCTCTGCAACAGTTCCAGGAACAGCATATGTCACATAAACTTTCCAAGTACTTACGTGTCTGAAAATGTTTTTACCTGGTCCTTATGCTTGATTATGTAGTTTAGCTGGGAATATAATATACAACCTTTAGGTTCTATACAAATTTCCCTTTGAAGTTTAAGACATTACTTTTCATTTTAATTTTCTTTTTTCATCAAAGCATTGCTAACGAGGTCTCATGTTCTTCTGGCACTTCTTTCTTTGCAGATGATCTTTTCTTCAACCAGAAACGTCAAGAATCTTCTCCTTATATTTAGTAGAATTTTATGAAGATTCATATCTTCCTTCATCCTGTTGAGACTTAATAACATGAGTCTGAAAACTTTCCTTCTCAGTTTCCACTAATTACTCATCTTTTCCTTTTTGACTTTCAGTTATCTCTTTTCTCCCCTGATTCCCTATTAATTAATATTGCACCTTCTATATCAATGCTTGATATTTCTTAAATTTTTATCCATTTTCCCCTCTATTTATTTAAATACTTGTCTAAGCTATCTTTTCAGTTTTATTTTCCAGCCCTTAGAAAGTTTTATCTCAACTGTCATATTTAATACTAAGAACTCCTGACCTCATGGATTTTTATTGAACCTCAGTTTTTCTTGCATGAATACAATATTGCCTCAACTATCTTTGTGAATATTAACTACACATTTACATTTTTCTGAATTATCCCTTTAAGAGACATCCACTGAATGTCACTCAGAGCTTTATCTGAAGCTCCAGCAACACAGATCAGCAAGCTGTCCTTCTTCCCAAGAGGCTGGATGAGAATTTTTGATTTGGAGCACTAGCATCCACAGTGGAAACCGACACCCCTCCCGCCCCGCCCCCCCCCCCCCCCCCGCCATAAAAAAAGAGTAGCTTACCCGTTGTATCAGCCTAACACAACACAATTGTAAATCAGAGCCGGCACCATATTCCAGGGATCCTGATTTCAAGGCTGGTACTCTTTCCTTTATACTTTTGGCTGAGGAATCCATCGGATATAATCATGGTCAATTAGTTTTACATCATAAATTTTTAAAATATTTCGTATAAGCTATGGGCCCTTTATAGTTACCATAGTCTTTGGTATGTAATATAAGTCATATAAAATTATATCTTTTTTTTCCATCAACCATATCTCAATAAAAAATTATGTCATTTTTCAGGGCTTGAGTCATTTGCAATAATACATTTATTAACATTTATAGAGATTTTTTCATGCATGCAAATAGTTTGTGTAAGGCATTTTAGTTGAATAAGCTCTACTATGCCAAGAATGTTGAGTTTTCCTTGAAATGCCCATGCTCTGATGTCTAAGGAAAATATCAGCTCCATGGCAGCTGTTTTCAGAGAGAATTATAGTTAGTATTTGGTTTATGGTTGCCCCAGTATCCCAGTTAATACCATAGCAATGAGGCTGAAGGCCTATCAGAATCACAAAAGTTACTGCCTTTGTGTGGATTCAGAGGTTATTTCTGCTCTATAGTTAAAGGTAAGTCAGTGTTTTCAGCTAGTAAAAGTGAGATCTCCTACGCTTTCAAAAGTAACTGTCTTACTAGATAGGGGCATATCATCTGACCTATGCATGGGGCATTTAACAAAAGTGTGTCAGGCAAGGCAGATGCCAAGAGGATGGTGTCAGCAGCAGTCTGTGGCGATCTTCAATGAACCTACAATGCCAAGGCCTTACTGAACAGCCAAAGGATTTTAGGAAGAAATCTGGGGAAAAAATGATTTCTACTTTAAGAAATACAAAAAAAGACACACACATTCTCTTTGCAATAGTTGATTTTTCGGGACAGGCAGTTTCAGAAAAAGTTTATCTCATACTTCAGCCACAGTGCTATTTCTCCATGAGGATATCTGAGTTTCCTCAAAGAGTAATCAAATAACTTCCTAAGAGACAGAAGTGCCGTAATACCTCTTGGAAAGTCACCCACCAGTGACTTGTCAAGCATACGTGGAGACTGGTTGTCAATTCTAGGCATCAGATGGCAAAGCAGAAAGGCCAATGACAACACTGATTTACAGTGTTACAGCATTCTGACTTTTCCTGAGGTAACTAAAGTTTCAGCCTTACTCCTTTTAGCAGTTGGTTTCTTGGGACTATTTTTTTGTTGTGAGAGGAGAGAATATATTTGAATAAACATAGGGTGGTACACTGGATGGTAGGCTTATGTTGAATACCTCTGTGGAATTAATTGTAGGAGATATTCAGAACAAGAATTTAGACATTTTTAGAAGTCTAGTGGACAGGGAAAACAGAGAATACAACACGCAAAACATTTCTTAAATGTCTCAGTAGCTCTAGAAAGATCACGAAACCATTCAGTAAATATATGGTTGCTTAGGCAGGAAATTAAAGGTCTGCCAGTGTTAATCTGGGATTGAACACTATGAGCCTGCCAATATTGACCACCCTGGAGGTAGAAACGTGCTCTAATTGGCAATTGTGAATATGCTCTAATGTAAATGCAGATGCCAGATGTGCTTAGATTAACATTATCAAAAGGGTAATGCTTTTGCTGATACAGTGAATCTATTCCAGCAAGAATACGGGCACACCATGGATAAATGACAGAAGGTCTGAGTAGAGAAGTAATTTAGAAATTAAGGGAGAATTTAAGGAACATCAATTGCAGAACCTCCAATTAGAGGCAGTGAGCTCCTCTGTGCTGTAACGCCATGCATTGCGTTGTTGCTCAGTAAAGTTCAAGGCTACTCAGCCAAGAATGATTCAGTGCCTAGATTCAGGGGAATTCAATTTGAATGCAGCTTCCAACATAGGACACAGTCTCTCAAGAGATCAAATTCCATTTTGTGGATAAAATAAAAAATGTATTGCTCTACTTTGAGACTAAAGTAATGGCATTTTGCTGAATGGCTAAGTCCTGTGAATATTGAACTAAATAATAATTAACAACATTTAGAAAGATATATTTGATTTACCAAAAGATATTTAAGTCAGAAGGACTTAAATTCTGCATTTATATAGATTAACTCCCTGTTTTATGTGATCAGAGAAGGCGATGGCACCCCACTCCAGTCCTCTTGCCTGGAAAATCCCATGGATGGAGGAGCCTGGTGTGCTGCAATCCATGGGGTCACTAAGAGTCAGACACGACTGAGCGACTTCACTTTCACTTTTCACTTTCACGCATTGGAGAAGGAAATGGCAACCCACTCCAGTGTTCTTGCCTAGAGAATCCCAGGGATGGGGGAGCCTGGTGGGCTGCCGTCTATGGGGTTGCACAGAGTCAGACACAACTGAATCGACTTAGCAGCAGCAACTCCCTGTTTTATGTGATCAAAACAGATATTATTTAGTATCAAGTCAAATATAATATAATTTAAATTAGGCAGCTTTACATTACCCTTAGACTCCATTATGTATGTATTATTTTATTATTTAAAGACTCTCTTATCTCTAGTAGAAGTTTGGATAAAATTCAGATGGCAGAAATTATTGTTTTTTTTGTTTTTGTTTTTGTTTTTTTTTTAATGGTGGAGCCTATACCTTACATAGAAAAACAAGGGAAGCAAACTCAAATTTAGGGAATGATTGAAAAAAAATCGGTTCAGAGAGCAACCTCTGGTATTTCCCTAGCTCAAAAATGTCAATTGGCAAGTACTCTTTGGATTACAAATCCAAGTGTAAAAGTGCTAATCAGCGTGATGTAGTATGTGAGTCACATCCTGGACCTTGGCCATTCCCTAAGCAGCAGCAGGACCTCTGGGAATTACCAAAGACTCTGGTTACCCTTCCGCATGAACCTGAACCCTTGCATCAGAAACAGGAGCTGACTCAATCTGCTCACTGCATACTTTTTGTCCTTCATCCTGCTTCCCACCCACTTTTTTTTGGGGGGGGGGGCTCACTCTGTAATGAGTAATCTTTTTTCGTTTTTGTTAACACTCTTTAAATCCTATTTGGATAGTCAAAGGCAAATGCTAGAATGCTAAAAAAAAAAAATCTTTCTAAAGTGAGTAAAAATTATGGACAGAAATAAATAATATTAATCTTTCCCATTGGAACTTTGAAAGACATCTTGATATTTTAAAGAGTAGAGTTTATCTTATCAAGCACTTGAGGCCTAAAGGAAAGAAAATGAAACTCACTCTGTGTCCTTTTCAACTAACACCTTCCCCTGAAAGATAAACTCACACATTACCTATATATGAGTTTTCAGGGGCTCCCTCAACAGAATACTACAGACTGGGATGCTTGCTGCTGCTGCTGCTGCTGCTGCTGCTAAGTCGCTTCAATCGTGTCCGACTCTGTGCAACCCCATAGACTGCAGCCATCCCTGGGATTCTCCAGGCCAGAACACTGGAGTGGGTTGCCATTTCCTTCTCCAGTGTGTGAAAGTGAAAAGTGAAAGTCGTGTCCGACTCTTAGCAATCCCATGGACTGTAGCCTACCATGCTCCTCCATCCATGGGATTTTCCAGGCAAGAGTACTGGAGTGGGTTGCCATTGCCTTCTCCGACTGGGATGCTTAAACAATAGCAAATTTCTTTTTCATAAGTCTGGAAGCTAGCAGTCTGAGGTCAAGGTGTTGGTGGGTTTGGTTCCTTCTGAGACCTCTCTCCTTGTCTTGCAGATGGCCACCTTCTCACTGAATTGTCCCTTTGTCTATGTTGTCTGTGTCCCTGTGCTCGAACCTCCTTTCTTATAAGGAAATCAGTCCTACTGGAATAGGGCCTACCTTAATGATCCCATTTGAATTTAATTATCTCTTTAAAGTCCCTATATCTAATATAGTCACATTCTAAGTACTGGGGGTTAGGGCTTCAACATTTTGATTTTGGGAGGCGGGGACCCAATTCAACCAGTAATACTTTCCAATATAATTCTTCTATTGATTGAGTTTGATTATAATTTCATTTTTTATCATGGTAAATTGTTGCTGTCGCTGCTGTATTGTTTAAAATAAATCACATTTTTAATAGTAACATACCATTTGCTTTGTTTATCATAAGTCCTCTAAGACATATGAAACATGTTGCCTTCTATGTCTATGTTATTATTTAATTTTAGTCCATGATGAACATTTCTTTAATAATGTAATAAAAGTGAAAATCTAAACTTTAAGTCTTAAGATGTTACTTCTTATATTAAACATCTGATATCCTCAAAGTATTTGCCTTTTTATTCTGTAGACTATCATCTAAATTTTTTGCTGTTTATTTGGACTTTTTATACAAAATAGTTGTTCACAATATAAAAATGAAGCAGAATTTCATTAATAAAGCCTAAAAAGGAGAGGAATGAAAAAGTAGTTTCCAATCAAAGTGGGAGAAAGAGGAAGACAGAGGAAGAATAGAACCAGAAATGCCAAAGAAAGTGCCACCAGCTAGGACATCCAGTTCATCTGAGGCTTGTTGGAAGAATGGCAGGCTTCAGGGCTGCCTAGATACAGCTTCATGTGACGCACTTGGCAGTGCCAACATTTTAGCAGATTGATGATTGTGACCCTTCAGCATAATGGCAGGGAGGTTAATTTTTAAAAAATCAGTGACAGGTTAAATATTCATATCATCTGAGGTGGTTTTCTGTTGGTGTAGCCATTTAAAAAACAAAACTATAATCCAGTAATGTCTTGTTCACATACTTTAGATATTCATAAATTAAAAATAAGGCCAATCTGAGCACTGTGTGTTTTTCCCTCTTTTCTGAACATAAATTAAAAACACAGAAATGTCTTTGATGGTAGATGTTTTCCAGAAATTAGCCAAAATAAACAAAGTAAAACAAGAGTTCCTGTTACACTAATTATGGTTGTTTCTAATCTAATGTATTTGGAGAGTGTGGAAAGTATTTCTAGAGGATGGTTTATTAACCTTGAATTTTTTTTTTTTTGAATGGTGTTCGAATACTGTCAGTGACTAAAAGTTTGTGTATTCTTAACCTGTTTTTTTTTTTTTTCACACTATTTTGCTTGCTGAGAATGCTAGGGTTAAAAAGACAAAATACTAAAGCACAGAGATTCCCTCATGAAAGTACTATATCTCAACACATAAATCTATCCATCCTGCTATTAACACCAAAGAATGACTGGAAAATAAGGATTCTGTGAAGCTGTAAAGATTAAGTTAAAGAGCGGAAAAGTAAAACCCAAAACTAACCAGCTGATTGCTCTTAGAAAAACAAGCCTTGCAGTTTGCTTTAGGTTGATATATTTCTAAAAGAGTAAACATCATTTATTTTTACTTGGATGAGTATTTTGTCTTAGCACTAATGTTTTCAATGAAACACGCTTAAAATTACAGCCTTGCCATCTCTTTCTAATTTACAACTTTAGACAAAATTATAAAATTAGTTGTTTGTTTGTTTGTTTGTTTTCCTGTAAGGCAGGGTGACCTTAGTGAGGGTGATGAGTAGCCAGAGAGTATAGGAATGTGTACATTGGGATTTGCTTTGAGAGTGTGCGTGTTTGTGCACACACATGTCTTAGGCATTTAATTTAACCCACAAAACAATATATGGTACTTTGAGACCAATTACACAGGTTTTTTGATTACAAATAACTCACGTAGAGCTTTCATTTAGAATTTTATCTACATATTCTCCCACCAAAGGAAGTTGCTGCCTTGAGTTTGTGGGTGGACATCCATTGATTGATTGCCAGGTTTGTTCAGGAGTTGCCTGACTCCACAGTGCCACCAGTGGGTTTCTCCTGGTACCTTTCCCATACTAGCCTTTAAGTTTGAGATTGGAAACCAGAATGGTTTTCTGATTCCCTTTTTTTTTTTTTTCTCCTGGCAGTTAAATGTTAAGAGATTTACATTTAAATCCCATGGCCCTCAGCAAGATTGAACAAAGCAAACCAAAATTCATGATTGTTTCTTATTGAGCCTCTGCTTTGCTCAAAGCACTACGCGTGTTAACTCAACTACTTAAGACAAGACCTCTGTCCCCAAGGAGATTCCTTTCAGGCTATTCTCAGAAATGCTCTTCCTGTAGACTGTGATAGAATTCACTCTCTTAGGATATCACAAACTCTTAGGAGGCAACTAGTGCAGTGACAATTCTTAGTGAAGGGAGGTCTAGTCTCCACTCTCCTCTCTTGGCCCATAAAGCAAGGCAGTGCATCATTTAAAAATGGAACGTGAGCATGCCATGTGTACTCCCTTTGCCCAAGTAGAAGATAAGTAGTTGACCTGATTCATGCAGCTGAGAGAAGGAAAGAAACCTTTGTTTAACTCCAGATGTTTTCTTGCCAATAAAGTGTTTCTGTGTCCAGACATGCCTTCCACGACTGGATTTATAGGCCTTCTCACCCTCTCCAGCTGTCTAGGTTCCTTGTACCTGAGGTAGGGATACTGGATCAGAATGTCTGCATTTTTTTCTCCAAAGTACATATACATTTCTAATGAGCCAGCCATGTTTAAAAACAACTAACTATATGATGACCGTTTGCATAGCTTCTTTCACTTTTTCTTTTTCAAATTCAGTGCTCTTATTTAATTGAGTTTGTTTTCCAATTTCTCCAACTCTTTTTTTTTTGATGTTCTGTCTCAAGCCTTTATCAAGTGTAGTAGAAAAGATTTTGTATACATGTATGTAAATAGTCAGTATTATATATATATATTTTAGAAAACATTAATTTTTGCCTAAATAAAAATTTATGGTATTTTGATTCTACTTTGTTTGACTTAGTATGAATAGAATGCTAGATTTCTAATTAAAAAATAGATATGCAACAAGCAACAAAGGTTTACTATATAGCACAGAGAACTATAGTCAATATCTTGTAACAACCTATCATAGAAAATATTCTCAAAAAAATATATATGACTGTGTGGCTCACAATAAACTGTAGAAAATTCTGAAACAGATAGGAATACGAGACCACCTGACCTGTCTCTTGAGAAACCTGTATGCAGGTCAGGAAAAAACAGTTAGAACAGGACATGGAAGAACAGACTGGTTCCAAATAAAAGGAGTACATCAAGGCTGTATATTGTCATCCTGCTTATTTAACTTATATGCAGAGTACATCATGAGAAATGCTGGGCTGGAAGAAACACAAGCTGGAATCAAGATTGCCAGGAGAAATATCAATAACCTCAGAATATGCAGATAACACCACCATTATGGCAGAAAGTGAAGAAGAACTAAAGAGCCTCTCGATGAAAGTGAAAGAAGACAGTGAAAAAGTTGACTTAAAGCTTGACATTCAGAAAACGAATATCATGGCATCTGATCCTGCCACTTCACAGGAAATAGATGGGGAAACAGTGGAAACAGTGGCTAAATTTATATTTTTGGGCTCCAAAATCACTGTGGATGGTGATTGCAGCCATGAAATTAAAAGACGCTTACTCCTTGGAAGGAAAGTTGCGACCAACCTAGACAGCATATTAAAAAGAAGACATTACTTTGCCAACAAAGGTCCGTCTAGTCAAGGCTATGGTTTTTCCAGTAGTCATGTATGGATGTGAGTTGGACTGTACAGAAAACTGAGCACCGGAGAACTGATGCTTTTGAACTGTGGTGTTGGAGAAGACTCTTGAGAGTCCCTTGGACTGCAAGGAGATCCAACCAGTCCATTCTAAAGGAGATCAGTCCTAGGTGTTCTTTGGAAGGATTGATGCTAAAGCTGAAACTCCAATACTTTGGCCACCTTATGCAAAGAGTTAACTCATTGGAAAAGACTCTGATGCTGGGAGGGATTAGGGGCAGGAGGAGAAGGGGACAACAGAGGATGAGATGGTTGGATGGCATCACTGACTCGATGGACATGGGTTTGGGTGGACTCTGGGAGTTGGTGATGTACAGGGAGGCCTGGCGTGCTGCAGTTCATGGGTTCACAAGGAGTCGGACACAAATGAGCGACTGAACTGAACTGAACTGAATCCGTATATAAAAAAAAATCTGTTTTATAGGCAAAAATTCTCCCTCTTGCGGGTTATTTCAAGTACAGAGGCATCAAAAAAGCAGAATTTTCCCCCATATTTAAGCCAGATTGTTCAGGCCAGCCTTACCAGGAAGAAAGCTGACAAAAATTTTAGTTAGAATTTTAAAGGGTAAAGCTATGTAATTAATATTTATAGTTTCTCAACATTCATACATGTAAAACATCCACCAACAAAAATTTAAAAGGTCTTTATTTAACCTGAAACTCCAACCGAAAATATACAAGCATGCTGCTGCTGCTAAGTCACTTTAGTCATGTCCAACTTTGTGCTACCCCATAGACGGCAGCCCACCAGGCTCCCCCATCCCTGGGATTCTCCAGGCAAGAACGCTGGAGTGGGTTGCCATTTCCTTCTCCAATGCGTGAAAGTGAAGTTGCTCAGTTGTGTCCGATTCTTCACGACCTCATGGACTGCAGCCTATAAGGCTCCTCCATCATGGGACTTTCCAGGCAAGAGTACTGGAGTGGGGTGCCATTGCCTTCTCCGATATAAGCATGGTAAGTTCTAATTAATTAATTAATTAATGTTGCAATGAGAAATCAATGTTAATTGTTTTCACTAGATGGGGAAAACGTAATGAAGATTACTTCAGTACCTTTTGAATTTATTTATAAACATCCGATTTAGGGTTCCTGCCACTGCACTCTGGCTTTTTCTTGAAAATTGCACAAATATACTATCATTGTTACCACAGTACTACATAACTGTGCTTCTTAGAAAATATCACAATTTTTAGTTGTCAATGTTTATTAAGAAAACCCAGAAAAGCAATGTATTGTTGATTATTTGAAGAGCAACAGTTAGTGCTTAAAAAGACAAATGAGGGGAAAATGCCCAAAAGGATGAGATAATAGCTCAGCCTCCGAGATAATATTTGGGAACCAGTCTAGCATATCTCTGATACCTTAACAAAAGTTTTTATAAACATGTTTTCAACAGCACTTAAGAGTTATTGTCAAGACTTTTAGTAACAAAAAAAAAAGTAGGGAATGTTTACTTGAGGGTGTGTTTATTTTCCCTGTATCTCCTCCTCCTCCCCCCATCTGGCTCTCCTTTTTGTCTTCAGCTACCTTGTCTCCTTTGGCACTTGGAAATTCCATTTTGATATGCATAATTCAAATGTGACTTCCATTTCTTCCAGAATTCCCTGGAAGACCAAGCCAGAATTACGCTCTTTGATGGGACTTTGTTAAATTTTATACCCCAGAGCGGTTCCTCTCTTTTATGCCCCAGAATTGGGGAATTCTTTACTGTTATTTCCTTAGAACATTTCTTAACTTTCAGTTCAATTTAGTTCAGTCACTCAGTCATGTCCAACTCTTTAAGACCCCATGGACTGCATGCCGCATGCCAGGCTTTTCTGTCCATCACCAGCTCCTGAAGCTTGCTCAAACTCATCTCCATTGAGTCAGTGATGCCATCCAACCATCTCATCCTCTGTCATCCCCTTCTCCTCCTGCCTTCAATCTTTCCCAGCATAAGGGTCTTATCCAATGTGTCCATTCTTTGCACCAGGTGGACAAAGTATTGGAGTTTCAGCTTCAACATCAGTCCCTCCAATGAATATTCAGGACTGATTTCCTTTTGGACTGACTGGTTGGATTTCCTTGCAGTCCAAGGGACTCTCAAGAGTCTTTTCCAACACTGCAGTTCAAAAGCATCAGTTCTTCAGCTCTCAGCCTTCTTTATACTCCAACTCTCACATCTATACATGACTACTGGAAAAATCATAGCTTTGACTAGACAGACCTTTGTTGCAAAGGTCTGTCTTTGCTTTTTAATATGCTGTCTAGGTTGGTCATAGCATTATTCCTCATCTCAGCATCTAAATTTGGTAATCTCAACTTAAGACCCTAGGCCGTATAAGTAGGCTGTGTGTAATATACAAACAGCATCTAAATAAATGTCTCATTCTTACCTAGGCTTTGAGGCCTTAGTACTTTTAAGATCAGAATATGAAGGGTGGGTAGTGATCATCTGACTAATTATTGTTCCTTTAAGATTTTCATTGAGTCAGAAACATCTTTTATGTCCTTTCACATTTTCACCCTTATTTGTAAAACCAAAGAAAGGCTTAAGTTAGCAATGTTTATTTTCTAATTAAATTGTAGCAACTAATGTGTCAGCAAATAATCTATATATTTCTATATCATTAACCATATATATATCATTATCATATATATCACTATATCATTAGCCTGGCAACTTAAATTGCAGGAGAGAGTCATATAGATAAAAATAAATGGAAATAACTATAAAAATGAATGAATGTAACAGAATCTTGAATAATGTTTAAAAGTCTGTTTAATAAGTTATAATTACTGGACTCTTGGATCTGGTAATGGTAGCCCTGGTAATCAGACCAAATCCCTGCAACAACTGGAAAAACTGGATATAATATTTTTCTGTAATTTGCTTGAGATTAGCAAACTGCTAACAATGTAATGAATATTTAGGAGCCAAGATCTACAAGAAGAATCAAACCCAGAGGGTTGAGCCCAGCCTTGGGGAATGCTTTTTCCCCAGGAACATCTGCCCATTCCAGCTTAGGTGAGAGCTTTAACAATCTTGTGGAGTCAGAGCAACAGAAACAAGATTCTAGAATCATCAAGAATTTAGAACACTAGTAATTAGAACCCCAGTAATTAGAACCCCAGGTGTGAGATCAGAATTCTAAAGGAATAAGCTCTAGAATTAATGTTGAACAAAAGTAAATAGGCATTCAGAGAAAAAGATTTCCAGGTAATAAACTCAATCTTTGAAACTGAATTAAAAGATTGCTAGTATCTCTACTTGTCTGTGCAAAGTAAACATTTATCTTTCCTGAAAAAAGACACTGTGATAGTCTCAAATAAAAGTTACAAACTTTTATATGCAATTTGTGGTAATTAATTCAGAAATTACCTGACAGGAAAGGAGGTAGGACAATATGATCGCAAATTTATGGAGATAAAAAGACAATAGAAATAGACCCATAGGTTATATATATAATGAAATTATTAGATCCAAATGTTAAAATAATCATGCTCGATATGTTCAAAAAATGAAAAGACAAAAAGAGAATTCTAGAAGAAAAAATGGAAATTATATTAAAAAACTAATAATTCTAGAACTGAACAAGTATAAACAACAATAATTAGTAATTAAGTGAATGAGTTTGATAATTGATTAGACACAGTGGAAGAAGAAATTAGTTAATGACAAGACTCAAAAGAAAATACCCAGAATGAAGCAGAGAGAGAAAGACAAGTGAAGAAAAGACAGAAGATAAAAGGAAAAGACAAAGTCTTAAATACGTGTATTGGGAGACCTAGGGGGAAGAGAGAATTGAGGAGAAGCTATTTTCAAAGAGGTAATGAGAGAAACTGTTTAAAGTTAATTTAAAACTTAAACTATAGATTCAAAAACATAATGTAAAACTGCTTAAAATATAAAGCAAAGGACAGGTTTTAATCAAATGATCAATAATTAGTTTGACAACTGCTTTCTTAATATAAAGATGTAAGTCTTATAAACTGATATCTTGAATGTGCTGAAAGAATAAAATCAATAGTCAGGAACTCTGTGTCTTGTGAGAATACTCTTCCAAAATTAAACTGTACTAGAAGCATTTAAACCAACAAACCAAAAAATTCTGGAAAAAAAAAAGTTATCACTGACATACTTTTATTAAAAGATATACTTAAGAGATGTTCTTCAGGCCAAAAATAAATAAATAAATAAATAAAGTCAGAAGGAAATATGGAAATAATAAGAGCAAGTGAAAAAGTAAATATCTGAAGGGACAATAGGTAAGAATTGTCTATAGGTATATAAAATATTAACTAGAATGTTTTTAGAGATATAACTCTTAAAATAAGCTGACTCAGAGACAGAATTTAGCATGTAGGATGTTTATTAAAGATAGCTTTGAGATTAATAGCCATGGGAATGCAAGAAAAGAAATAGGGATTGGAAAGAAGGAGAAATTAAGCAGGTATCCAGTCTCAATTACCATCTTGGAAGATCCTTTGGGGAGCTTTGGGTCTAGAGTAGTTCACATTGAACCAAGCCAGGATTTTGTACTCTAACATTGATCAATCATTTGATGTGTTCAGCCCTAGGAAGGAGCGGAATTTTGGTTAAAGGAGCTTTCTCTCCAGCTGAGTCAATTCTTAAAACGGTTGACATCTAAAGGCTATTTGCCAGCAGCACTCCCAGAGGCTGGCAAATACTCTTTGTAAAAGAATCTGGACGGCACATTATAGCATTCATCACAGTCCACCCATTATGTTACTCTGATCCGCTTCTTCACATATGTTCTGGAACACTTCCATCAGATTCCGATGAATGTCTTTTCCTGGGGTTAAATATAAAGAAAAAATAGTGGAAATATAGTTCTCACTGTGACAGCATCTCAGGGTCAGGACTGATATTCATTATACCTCTTCTTCTTATCCAGTTTAGATCCCTCATCTACCGCTAGGATATCTGCTAAACTAAGTGGTTTCTTTCAGCTGATGAAGCAGACCCTTACAACTGTCAGTTCTGTTTCCCTCTTGGGAAAGTGAGATTTCTAATCTAGTAGAGTTTAGAGGCCTATGAGGAAGTTCCCTCAAGCTGGTCACTCTTACTGGTAATTCTTGATCTCTCTTCCTAAGAATCATTCATATTGGGAACACTACCATGGTGAAATTACATGTAGAATTTTAAATCAAATTGCATACTATACCTGAAGTGTGTTCCATTCTCATAAAATAATATCTTCAAACTGGCACATTAGCTACATCTTCAATTGGTTCAATGTAGTTAACTTTCCAGCTAATGGCTATTGATCTTCTGAAGAGATCATGCTAAATCAAGGATTAAGCACATGCACAACCATGAGAAGTGACTCCTTAAATTTTGTACCTGAAGTACTTCTTGCTTTAATCTAATCCCAACTCAGAATGTGAATATATTCTGACCTCAGAACTTGTCTTTTCCTATAGATCTGATGACTAGATGAAACAACCCTAGCTCTGATCTCTGGCAGGATGCTTCTTCACCACTGTCTTTCAGACCCACTCTTGGGTGAATGTACAGTATGACTGCCATCTATTTTCAGCTCCCACTCACATACTGAGACAACTTATCCATAACTAAGCTCAAACTTTTCCTCTCTCTGCCATTTCCTTGCAATAGATCCCTCACACAGCACAGGTGTGAGCTGAGAGAGAGGTGCAAACGCAACAGTATCACATGGCATGTGGGTCTGACAACCTCCTGTACAACTTGGTTATATACTCAGCTCAGTTCAGTTCAGTTCAGTCGCTCAATCATGTCCAACTCTTCGCGACCCCATGAATTGCAGCACGCCAGGCCTCTCTGTTCATCAACAACTCCTGGAATTCACTCAGACTCATGTCCATCGAGTCCATGATGCCATCTAGCAATCTCATCCTTGGTCATCCCCTTCTCCTCCTGCCCCCAGTCCCTCCCAGCATCAGAGTCTTTTCCAATAAGTCAACTCTTCACATGACATGGCCAAAGCCCTGGAGTTTCAGCTTTAGCATCATTCCTTCCAAAGAAATCCCAGGGCTGATCTCAGAATGGACTGGCTGGATCTCCTTGCAGTCCAAGGGACTCTCAAGAGTCTTCTCCAACACCACAGTTCAAAAGCATCAATTCTTTGGCGCTCAGCCTTCCTCACAGTCCAACTCTCACATCCATGCATGACCACAGGAAAAATTATAGCCTTGACTAGATGGACCTTAGTCGGCAAAGTAATGTCTCTGCTTTTGAATATACTATCTATGTTGGTCATAACTTTTCTTCCAAGGAGTAAGCGTCTTTTAATTTCATGGCTGCAGTCACCATCTGCAGTGATTTTGGAGCCCAAAAAAATAAAGTCTGACACTGTTTCCACTGTTTCCCCATCTATTTCCCATGAAGTGATGGGACCGGATGCCATGATCTTTGTTTTCTGAATGTTGAGCTTTAAATTTGGATGCAATCTCAAAAACGACAGAATGATCTCTGTTCATCTCCAAGGCAAACCATTCAATATCACAGTAATCCAAGTCTATGCCCCAACCAGTAATGCTGAAGAAACTGAAGTTGAATGGTTTTATGAAGACCTATAAGATCTTTTAGAACTAACACCCAAAAAATATGTCCTTTTCATTATAGAGGACTGGAATGGAAAAGTATGAAGTCAAGAAATACCTGGAGTAACAGGCAAATTTGGCCTTGGAATGTGGAATGAAGCAGGGCAAAGACTAATAGAGTTTTGCCAAGAAAATGCACTGGTCATAGCAAACACCCTCTTCCAACAATACAAGAAAAGACTCTACACATGGACATCACCAGATGGTCAACACCAAAATCAGATTGATTATATTCTTTGCAGCCAAAGATGGAGAAGCTCTATACGGTCAACAAAAACAAGACCAGGAGCTGACTGTGGCTCAGACCATGAACTCCTTATTGCCAAATTCAGACTCAAATTGAAGAAAGTAAGCAAAACCACTAGACCATTCAGGTATGACCTAAATCAAATCCCTTATGATTATACAGTGGAAGTGAGAAATAGATTTAAGGGCCTAGATCTGACAGATAGAGTGCCTGATGAACTATGGAATGAGGTTCGTGACATTGTACAGGAGACAGGGATCAAGACCATTCCCATGGAAAAGAAATGCAAAAAAGCAAAATGGCTGTCTGGGGAGGCCTTACAAATAGCTGTGAAAAGAAGAGAAGTGAAAAGCAAAGGAGAAAAGGAAAGATATAAGCATCTGAATGCAGAATTCCAAAGAATAGCAAGAAGAGATAAGAAAGCCTTCTTCAGCAATCAATGCAAAGAAATAGAGGAAAAGAACAGAATGGGAAAGACTAGAGATCTCTTCAAGAAAGTTAGAGATACCAAGGGAACATTTCATGCAAAGATGGACTCAATAAGGGACAGAAATGGTATGGACCTAACAGAAGCAGAAGATATTAAGAAGAGGTGGCAAGAATACACAGAAGAACTGTATAAAAAAGATCTTCATGACCAAGATAATCATGATGGTGTGATCAATCACCTAGAGCCAGACATCCTGGAATGTGAAGTCAAATGGGCCTTAGGAAGCATCACTACAAACAAAGCTAGTGGAGGTGATGGAATTCCAGTTGAGCTGTTTCAAATCCTGAAAGATGATGCTGTGAAAGTGCTGCACTCAATATTCCAGCAAATTTGGAAAACTCAGCAGTGGCTACAGGACTGGAAAAGGTCAGTTTTCATTCCAATCCCAAAGAAAGGCAATGCCAAGAATGCTCAAACTATTGCACAATTGCACTCATCTCACATGCTAGTAAAGTAATGCTCAAAATTCTCCAAGCCAGGCTTCAGCAGTACATGAACTGTGAACTTCCAGATGTTCAAGCTGGTTTTAGAAAAGGCAGAGGAACCAGAGGTCAAATTGCCAACATCCGCTGGATCATGGAAAAAGCAAGAGAGTTTGAGAAAAACATCTATTTCTGCTTTATTGACTATGCCAAAACCTTGTCTATATGGAACACAACAAACTGGAAAATTCTTCAAGAGATGGGAATACCAGATCACCTGACCTGCCTCTTGAGTAATCTGTATGCAGGTCAGGAAGCAACAGTTAGAACTGGACATGGAACAACAGACTGGTTCCAAATAGGAAAAGAGTACGACAAGGCTGTGTATTGTCACCCTGCTTATTTAACTTATATGCAGAGTACATCATGAGGAATGCTGGACTGGAAGAAACACAAGCTGGAATCAAGATTGCTGGGAGAAATATCAATAACCTCAGATATGCAGATGACACCACTCTTATGGCAGAAAGTGAAGAGGAACTAAAAAGCCTCTTGATGAAAGGTTATATACTCTAATCCTGCTTATTCTTATTCACAGGTGTACCGTTTCCACCTTATAACAGTGATCATTGCTAGACCTGCTTAATCCAAGATTACATGACTTGATGGTTCTTACAGAATTTGGCTAGTAATAGGAAGTCATGATCACATGCCTACCAGTGTCCAGACACTTTACATCTACAGTGACTGCGTTGTACATAAGGACTCATATTATGAAAGGCATAGCATTCTCTTAAGCAGATGGCATGGCCTTGCTTTGAAACCTACGGGTCTATGTTGTAAAGTGAAGTAAAGTCTCTCAGTTGTGTCTGACTCTTTGCAACCCTGTGGACTGTAGACCGCCAGTCTTCTCCGTCCATGGGATTCTCCAGGCAAGAATACAGGAGTGGGTTGCCATTTCCTTCTCCAGGGGATCTTCTGGACCCAGGGATCAAACCCAGGTCTCCCACATTGCAGGCAGACGCTTTACCCTCTGAGACACTCTTCCACTATTGTTATCTCTAAAATAATAGTATCTGCCTGGTTTCACGGTTCAAGTGACAGGGTTGCATGTGTAACAGTCTGGACCTATTACTTGGTAACATTTATTTTCCATCCTGTCAAGAACAGTGTAAGGTCTTGAATTTTGTGCTACTTAGTTAGTCTGCAACAGTTTGATGGATGCTGGCAGAGCATATGGCAATCCTTTCATTACCTCTATGACTTGCAGTTTATTACTCATAGCAATAGCAGTAAGCAGAGTATCACCATTTTTGCACTGGCTTCCTAAACTCCAGTTTCCATAGGTAACCCGGCAATGGCCATAAGCCAGACACCTATACATGCAGTGATTTGTGTTACAGGAAAGAAACACTGAGTTGAGGGAAGCCAAATATTTTACTGGGCTTTGCTGATAGCTCAATTGGTAAAGAATCCACCTGCAATACAGGGGACCTCAGTTTGGTTTCTGGGTTGAGAAGATCCGCTAGAGAAGGGATAGGCTACCCACTCCAGTATTCTCGGGGCTTCCCTGTGGCTCAGCTGGTAAAGAATTTACTTGCAATGTGGGAGACCTGGGTTCAATCCCTGGGTTGGAAAGATCCCCTAGAGAAGGGAAAGGCTACCCACTCCAGTATTCTGGCCTGTAGAACTCCATGGACTGTATATGTATAGTCCACAGGGTTGCAAAGAGTCAGACATGACTGAGCGACTTTCCTTTTCACTTATGCCTGCCTTTTGCTGTTGAGAAAGATACTATCTTTATTTTCCAAGGTTATTGAGTGTAAAACATACTTGAAAAGATAGTCCAGAGCAATGGGCAGTCAGTGTCTTGGTGGTAAGGCATGCAGAATGTAGAAGACCTTAGGAAAAGGTTTCTTGCCAAGGCCTCCAACATACTAGCCCTTTTTGACTCATCTAGTTCAGTTACCATGATATTGTCAATGCAGTAGATTGGTGTAATATTGTACACAATGCTCATTCACTCCAGAGCTTCTTGGACTATATTATAACTAATACAAGGAGATTATTAACATACTCTGGGGCAAAATTTAAATCTGTTTCCACTTGAGTATGAAATGTTTCTTATCTTCTTTTCTAATAGGGATGAAAGAAAACATATTAGCCAAATTAATAGCTCCATATAATGTCCCCAAAGCCATGCTCTGGAAAAGATAACATACATCTGGAAGGGAAGCTGCAAGTTGTTTATTACTTGAATAGCTTTACTCCACAAGGAGCTTTGGAATAGGAATCAACCTTCAGAGATGCCTCAAGTTGGCTAGATCTTTACTGTTCTGCATCAGTTATTAGATGAAGGCTGACCCAGAAAGAAGTGTGACCTGGTGTGAGGTGGCTCCATGCAGTTGAGGCAATCCTAGAAGACTGGCAGATCAGCAGGGATAAAAATTGAGTTAAAGAATTCAAAGTTCTCTGCACTTTCTTGGATGAATTAGAAGCACCACTTTAATTATACACTGCACAATTTCTAATACATTTTGAAAAAGGTAAAACTATGGAGTTAGTAAAAGATCAGTGGTTGCCAGAGGATGAAGGATGCTGGAAGGGATGCATACACAATGCACAGAGGATTTTTTTTAAGCAGTAGAAATACTCTGAATGATACTATTACAATGGATATATATCATTATATGTTCAAACTTATAGAGTGTACAACACCAAGAGTGACCTATAAGGTAAGCTATGAACTTTGGGTGATTGTGATGTGTCAACGTAAATTTATCAATCATAGAAAGTATATCACTCTATATGGTGGGGGATTTTTGATAATATTGGTACAGAGGGCAAGGGTTATATAGGAAATCTCTATATATTTCTCTCAATTTTGCTGTGACCTAAAAAATTGCTCTAAAAATTGTCTTGAAAGAAAGTGCTGCTTTATATTATACTCTTATCTGTTATTATATTATATATATTTCAATTTCTAGGACAATACTAAACAATAGTGCAAGAGTGAATATTTACAGAGCTAAGAGTGGGAAGGATGTATATTAATCAAAATCAATCCAAAGGAAGGCAAAAAATGGAATGATAAGTACACAGAGTATGTATACTAAGTGATTAAAATGTTGCATTTAAACCAAATATATCATTATTTATAAACCAAAAAATCATTATTTACTTCTCATTTTATAATTTTGTTACATTAAATTTGATAAGCTGAAATAAAAGAAGAAATAGATAAATCCATAATCATAGTGGGAGATTCTATTACATTGATAAAAAAATCAGGAAGAAATTAAGGTTATAAAATATTTGAACAAAAAATTAACAAGATCAAAATAGCTGATATATACAAATCATTGCATTCAAAAATGGCAGAAATTCATGTGTAATATATTTTTCAAGTTCACATAGAATATTTATGGATGGTTACCAAGTGTTAAATCTTAATATCTCAATAAATCTCAAAGTATTATTATCATCTAGTTCATGTTCTTTGACTATACTGCAAATAAGTTAAAATTTGAAAATAAATCACTGAGCTTAGATATTAATAAACCTATTTCTGATACCCTATGGGCTTCCCTCGCAGCTCAGCTGGTACATAATCAGCCTGCAATGCGGGAGACCTGGGTTCGATCCCTGGGTTGGGAAAATCCCCTGGAGAAGGGAAAGGCTACCCACTCCAGTATTCTGGCCTGGAGAATTCCATGGACAGTCCACGGAGTACCAAAAAGTCGGACACGACTGAGTGACTTTCAGTTCACTATGGATCACAAAGAAATTATAAATGACACTAGAAAAAGAAAATTATTAATATACCTGAAGAAACTAAAACTGAAAAAGGCACATGTACCCCGATGTTCACTGAAGCACTGTTTACTATAACCAAGGCATGGAAACAACCTAGATGATGATTGACAGATGAGGAGGTAAAGAAGCTGTGGTACATTTATACAATGGAATAATAATCAGCCATGAAAAGGAACACATCTGAGTTATTGCTAATGAGGTGGATGAGCCCAGAGCCTATTATACAGAGTGAAATAAGTCAGAAAGAGAAAAACAAATATCGTATAAAACTCATGTATATGGAATCTAGAAGGATGATACTGATGAATCTGTTTGCAGAGCAGCGATGGAGACACAGACATAGAGAACAGACTTACGGACAAGGGTGGGGAAGAAGAGGGAAAGGGTGAGATAAATGGAGAGAGTATCATGGAAGCATATACAGTAACACATGTAAATAGACAGCCAATGGAAATTTGCTGCTTGACTCAGGGAACTCAAAATGGGGCTCTGTAATAATCTAGAGGGGTGGAACTGGGTGGGAGGTGAGAGGGAAGGGACATACATACATCTATGGTTGTTCATGTTGGTGTATGACAGAAATCAAACCAATATTATAAACCAATCATCAAACAATTAAAAATAAATATTAAAAAACAAAATTATCAGCCTTACATCATATATGAGGAAAACTGATTAAGATGAATGATATAAACATAGGCAGTGAGCAAAATAATTAAACCTAAAGAGAATATTTAAAAAAAAATAAACAATAGAACTTTATGAAACAGCTTCTGTTTAAGTTTTCACCTCTCTACTGAAATTGTTTCTTTTTTCACTTATTTTATCCATCTTCTCCTATAAATTATTTAACATATAAAATATTAATAGTTGCTTTTAAGTT
Organism: Capra hircus; assembly: GCF_001704415.2. Taxonomy (NCBI): domain Eukaryota; kingdom Metazoa; phylum Chordata; class Mammalia; order Artiodactyla; family Bovidae; genus Capra; species Capra hircus. The sequence continues at coordinate 24,893,490 of NC_030816.1, forward strand.
ATTGGAGTGTCTGGATTATCTGTAGGTCTGCTTCTGTTGGCTGCTTTTCCTCTTCTTTATGGGTCACATGTCTACTTTTTAAAAAAATTCTCATTTTTTTATTATGTTCTACTCAGTTTTTGAAGAGAACAGATTGAGCACTAATATATTTTTATTAAGATTTGTTTTACCTTTCCAAGATACTGAAAGCAAGCCTTTTTCTTTGTCTGGTGGCTAGAACGGAGATTATCAGATTTCTCCAAAAATCAAAATGAGGTGAGGCTGACCTGTCATTAAGCTGAGTTTGTCTGTCTTAGCCCTACTCTCATTTCCCACACCATTGATGCTGAGGGTGTGGAAAGTACTCTTTCACTGTTGGTATTAGAGCCAGGAGGGTATCAGGCCAAAGCTTCAGGTAGTTGGTTTTCATCCCTCGCAGGATTCAGGGATACAAGCATCCTGCAAATGTGGAGACTCCACAGGTTCTCTAGCTGTCAGGGCTCCATCCACTGGGGCTTTCTTAGAAAACTACTTGGGGCCTGATGAAGAGAGGAAAGTAAGGGCTGAAAATGTTCTTTCACACGTGTGACTTTCCAAATTCCAATCCATTCTGTTAGCTTGCCATATTCTCATTTGGTTCCTCCTTGTTTCTCAAAGTATTTCCATTGATGGTAAATCTGTTCCTCTGACCTCTGGTGTTGAGGTTGGCTGCTCAAGCCTAGTTATGAAAACTGTTGCTGCTCTTTGCTTGTCTAACAGGGGCACTTTCTCCCTAGGGTTTAGTTCATCGCTGCTCTTTGACAGCTTCATAAAAAACACTATTTTGATTGTGTTTGTTATTCTTCTTGTACCATGGTAGAAAATGTCTTTCACATTATATATGTTTTCTAATCAAAAAGAAATCTACCTGAGGAATTTAAAAATTTATTTCAAAAGATAAATGAATCTGCTAGAAGGTAAAAACATTTTCACATAAATATAGATTTACAAAAGTGTATCCATTTAACAAATCTACATCACTGTAAAAAAGCAAAAATGTATGTAATTCAACCAAATTCAATCTTTTGTACATAGGATTCATTAGGGTGAAAAATATTCATTAATTATGAATTAATATTTTTTGTTGATTATCTAGAGACCATGGATAACAAGATAATAAGTAGATTTCCAGGTACATTGTGACCACTGTATTAGTTTATTTTGTAGTATTCAATTTACCTGTAAACCCATAGTAAGAAAATCTATTGAAAATACAGTGCCTTTTTTCCTCTTGTAGTGATAGCATCAGTTCAGTTCAGTTGTTCAGTTGTGTCCAACTCTTTGTGATCTCATGAATCACAGCACGCCAGGCCTCCCTGTCCATCACCAACTCCCGGAGTTCACTCAGACTCATGCCCATCGAGTCCGTGATGCCATCCAGCCATCTCATCCTCGGTCATCCCCTTCTCCTCCTGCCCTCAATCCCTCCCAGCATCAGAGTCTTTTCCAATGAGTCAACTCTTCGCATGAGGTGGCCAAAGTACTGGAGTTTCAGCTCCAGCATCATTCCTTCCAAAGAAATCCCAGGACTGATCTCCTTTAGAATGGACTGGTTGGATCTCCTTGCAGTCCAAGGGACTCTCAAGAGTCTTCTCCAGTACCATAGTTCAAAAGCATCAATTCTTCGGCACTCAGCCTTCTTCACAGTCCAACTCTCACATCCATACATGACCACTGGAAAAACCATAGCCTTGACTAGACGGACCTTAGTCAGCAAAGTAGTGTCTCTGCTTTTGAATATGCTATCTAGGTTGGTCACAACCTTTCTTTCAAGGAGTAAGCATCTTTGTATGGTAAGAAGTAAATAAGGACTAAATTAAAGGGTTTTTTAAAATTATTATTATTAAGAATATGTAAAATTCTTAATATCCTAAATCTAAAACAGATAAAGAAAACTTTTGTATCACTTATGTCAGCACTTTTTATTTCCTTCAAGAACATTTTCTTTGCTTCACAACTTGGCTGTTTGGTGCAAGAGGCCTACCTTTTGGCCTATCTGAGTTTTTGACATGTGACCTCACTAAGTTTAATCATTTCTAGCTTTTATTTAAAGTGAGAGATATTTGACCCTTCCTTTCCCTTGAGCACTTACAGGTGATTGTGGGGTTAGTAATTGGCTTAATTTCAATATTGTCATGTCTCAGGGATTAGGGAGGCCAAAGCAGAGGGAGTTAGACGGGGAAATAGCTGATGGGTGAAGCCATCAGAACACACATAACATTTATTGATTAAGTTCGCAGTCTTAAATGGGCATAGTCTGTGGTGGCCCAAAACTACTTTTTAATAGTAACATCAAAGACTGCTGACCACAGATCACCATGATTAATATAATAATAATGGGAAAAAATTGAAATACTGAATTACCAAAATGTGACACAGAGACATGAAGTGAGAAAATGCTGTTGGAAAAATGGCACTGCTAGACTTGCTCCCTGTAGAAATGCCTCAAACCTTCAGTTTGTAAAAAACATAAGATCCGTAAACTGCAATAAAATGAAGTACAATAAAATAAGGTATGACTATATTCCTTTTTGTCTTGTGCCATAGTCCTTGGATATTTTGCTTCATTTTTTTCCATTTGATTTTCACTCTATTGTTGACACATCTTCAAGCTCATTAATTCTTTCAGCAGCCTTTGATCAGCCCATTAAAGATATACTTCAAGTCTGTTACAATGTTTTTGGTTTCTATACTTGTTTCCATAAATCCGTACCAAAAGCTATACTACTGAGAGTATCAAATGAGGAATTCTCAAGAGCAACAAGTTAAATGATTTTACTCTAATGAAGAAGCCATGAATTACACCCTTTCTAAATAGTTCATATTCTGGTTGAGGAAACTTAACAGTACTCTTTATGAACGTAAGTTAATTGACACAACAGGAAAAATGAAACCTCATTTATTCTTAACTCAGCACAACAGAAAAGACTTTCTTTTTCTGCTCTCACACATTAGGCCATCAACTAATTTCTCTTTAAAGTCCAGGACACAGCATGGAAAGACCTGATAATTGCAAGCAAACCCAGATTGCGATAAAATGACCACTTCCCACTGAGGACCTCAAGTGTTCACAGGGACCCTGCTGTGTTGAATGTCGCTTCAGTGCCCTGTCAGGAGAATGCTCTTTTTGTTCTCATACTAACTTTAGATCACTGATCTGTGGGCTCTTTCTACTATTTTGAACAAAACAGAATATTCACCTATAAATTCAGATCTCCTGAAATTCACACAAATATCCTATTAGGAAAAAAAGCTATTTTTCCTATCATCTTTGAATTAGTAGCAAAGGATTTCCAAAGCTTTACAAAATGCATTTCTAACTAATAGGCTGCTACCTTGACTTGTTTTGAACAGCTCCAGTAATGGAGAGCTTTCTTATTCTCCAACCAGCATATTCCATGTGGACAGCTATTGTAATATTGGATCCAGATTGTTTCATTTCCTCATTATCCTTTTTTTATTTTATTTTCCTCCTAGGGTCTTATATGGCAGCTTTTTGAGAAAACGGCACTTGCTATGTCCAACACCCATTCACACAATGGATCTTTTTTTGCAAAATAAACATCCCAAGTTCCCTTAATGATACCTTATACCACATGGCTTCCTTTACCCCATCCTGTTCCCTCTGGAGATGCAGTACTCAGAAAAGGACCTAGAAATGAGAGAGATCAGTGGGTGAACTCTAGATTACACATGCAGTACTCTGCCACTTCTTTTTTTTTGTAAGTGACTCAAAGTCTGATCACTCTCTTGGCTAAGTAATATCCAGTGCAAACTGTCAGGAAGGTTACAACAGGAAGATAAGTCTATCTGTGATATCTTACTGCTTTTAATCTTCCTATTTGAGGGTCCCCATTACTTTCTTATGTAGTGAGAAACATTTTGGGACTTCCCTGGGGGCTCAGACAGTAAAGAATCCACCTGCAATGTGGAAGACCTAGGTTCAATCCATGGGTTGGGAAGATCCCTTGGAGAACAACATGGCAACCCTTCCCTTGCCTGGGGAATTTCCATGGACAGAGGAGCCTGGTGGGCTACAGTCCATGTTTTCGCAAAGAGGCAGACATGACTGAGCGACTAAGTACAAGCATATTACTTTCTTATAGTATGATCTTTCTTACATGTTTATAGATGCTCCCTATCATCAAAACCTTTTTTCTTTGGCTTATCTCTGCAGGTATCTGATCTCTGTAGAAAGAGTTAATTCAGTTCAGTTCAGTGGCTCAGTCGTGTCTGACTCTTTGCGACCCCATGAATCGCAGCACACCAGGCCTCCCTGTCCATCACCATCTCCCGGAGTTCACTCAGACTCACGTCCATCGAGTCCGTGATGCCATCCAGCCATCTCATCCTCGGTCGTCCCCTTCTCCTCCTGCCCTCCCAGCATCAGAGTCTTTTCCAACGAGTCAACTCTTCACATGAGGTGGCCAAAGTACTGGAGCTTTAGAAGAGCTTAATTTCAGATTTAGCTGATGATGTTTTTCTATCAGCATCAGTACAGAGTTAAAATAAATGTCAACCCATCTGAAATGTGCATAGAAATGCACCAGAAAGCACTTCAAGGATGGCTAAAGATGACATATTCTGTATTTAGAAACACACAGGTCTGAGTTGCCTCTATTTAGGACTGGTATATTGAAAGAGTAGACGTCTTCTAAACCAAGGCTACTCAAAGTGCAGTCCCTGAACAGACATATCAACAGCATCTGAGAACTTAATAGAAATGAATGCTTGAGGAACCTCCCCAGGCTTACTGAATTGAATGCCTGAGGCTAGATTCCAGAATTCTCTGTAGGAAATTTTTATGCAGAATAAAATTTGAGAAACAGGTTTCTCACCCACAGCCACTCTCATAATCTATTCGTTCCAGGTGGCTCTGGCTTCCTGTTGACATGACATTAAGTGTGGTACCATGGAAGAACCACATATGATATCCAGCACTGGGTGTCTGTCATATTCAAGATTCTCAATGATCTGATTCACTACCCTTACTTTCAGCTTTCTCTTAAAGAATCTCTCTTAGGCACACTTTTGCCTAAACTATCATTTAGCCAGTGATACTCACCTTCATCTGTCAGAATTATATATCCATCTTTCAAAATAAAACCTAAAACCCTGCTACCTCCTTGTCACTTTCCTGACAAACGTAGATACTGAACCTAGGGGAAACACTCTTCTTCTAAACCCTCCTATATGTCATTCACAACTCTCTCATACTCACTGACATGTTCTTCTTGTGTAATTAAGTGTTCCTAAAAAACAGAAACTGAAACCAAATTTTATATGCTGATAATTAATTAGGATAATCACACAGAAGAAGAAAGAGGAAAAGAGAGGAAGCTCCGAGGAGGGAAGAAATTAAATTCAAGAAGATGAATTCCTGATACTGCTTGGTGTCAAGTGCATCTAATTGGTTATTCTTGAGGAATCATCCTCCTAGCATCCACATGAAGAACTGCATCTCAGGATTCTCTATCTGGGGTGAAGCAGCTATAGAAATGCAAGATTAACAGGGGCTTAAAAATATCTGCTTAATGAATTGCATGTAATTAATAAATTCTTCTCTCTACACCAGAAATTTAGTCTGATAATCTCCCCGTTGTCATTTCTTCTCCTTAAACTTCTTATGTCTGCCAACTAGATGTCTATGTTCAGTGCTGTTTTGTTGTCCATCTGTTAATTTCTATAAAAACCCATAGAATAGAGTCCACAGTTTTTAATCTATTTGACAGATAAGAAATGTGACCTCCTGCTAGGGCACTGAGTATCTCATACTTTTTTGTATGTGGACATTTCGGGGAACACTAGAATGTTTTCTATTCCAAATTTGTTTGAAAATGTCTGTAGTGAAAATGATTGCATTTGCTTTACATTTGGCACCTGAACTAAAACTTGCTTTGCAAGATAAATTTTTATCTTGCTCCTGGCAATCATGTAATACAAATCACTTTCTGTTTGTAGGAAATAAAAACAGAATTTTCCCTTGATGGTTTGGGGAGTGGAAGCTAGAAGCAATGCTGAAAGAATGATTTCTTCATAGCACAGGTACATTTCTAAAGTAAAAGTTTTGTGGGCTGAAAAAAATGCCATCTCTTTGTGTTGCCTACAACAATGTTCTAATACGGAAGGAAGTGTTCCTGATAGATCAGCTTTTGACAAATCTCTTTCAGTACTTTTAAATGAATCAGTATAAATTGAGTTGTTAGGTGCTTATCATGTAAATACCCTGAAGTAGTTGTATTCTAAGTAGAGTAAATTTTTTGCAATAGAAAAAATTGTAACCAAGAGTTATGGAAATTGAAACAGTCTTGAAAAAGTTTGCTCAGTTTATCAATAGCTCGACTCAATAACTGCTGAATGCAAACTTATTACGGAGAAGGCAATGGCACCCCGATCCAGTATTCTTGCCTGGAGAATCCCAGGGATGGCGGAGCCTGGTGGGCTGCCATCTATGGTGTCACAGAGTCGGACATGACTGAAGCAACTTAGCAGCAGCAGCAGCACACTTATTAAATACTCTATTTTTTTAAAAGAAAATATATGCCCTTCATGCCATGGAGAAGGAACTAACAACCCATGCCAGTATTCTTGCCTGGAAAATTCCATGGACAAAGGAGCCTGGAGGGCTACAGTTCATGGGGTCGCAAAGAGTCAGATATGACTGAGCAACTGAGCACACATATTACATTCTTATTCTAGGTGCTTATCATGTAAACTGTAGTATAGATATTAACATCAATTAAAACTATAGAAGAGTAATACCAAATATTAGGTTGGTCAAAAAAAGTTGATGTAAATTTTTCTGTAAGATGGTATGAAAAAAGTCAAACAAACTTTTGGCCAACCCATACATGGAGCAGGGCTTCCCTAGAAGCTCAGTTGGTTAAGAATCTGCCTGCAATGCAGGAGACCCAGGTTCGATCCCTGGGTCAGGAAGATCCCCTGGAGAAGGAAATGGCAACTCACTTGAGGACTCTTGCCTGGAGAATTCCATGAGGAGCCTGACGGGCTATCATCCATGGGATCTCAAAGAGCCAGACAGGACTATGCAACTTTCTGTTTTTGAGAAGCAGCTATGAGGCAGAGTGGTTTGATTTTTCACACATTATGTTAATGTTTCTATAGGTTAGATACTCTTTTGCCCCTGACTGTGTTTGTGTACCCAATACTAAAAGTAATGGAACTTGTGGTGGCCTAGGAGGAAAGATGGAAAACTTAGCATCTGCCCTTTGGAGGAAAGCAAGGGCTCTTCTTCTGCCTGGAAAAATCTAGTCATTGTTTGTTTGTTTTTTAATATAGGTGATTGAGTGATTTAGATGGAAAGTGGAGGAAAGATGGATATTATGCGAAGATTCTGTGAGAGAGGAGAGAAAAGAAATCTCTAAAAGATGAGTTTTTTCTTAAAGATATATTGTTATTGAAATGTTTGAATAGAATTTTTCTGTACCTAGTCTTCTAAAAGAAAACACAGTGCCTGAAAGAACATGAGGTTAGGATTTAAAATATGCAATGCCTCTAAAGATATTTGTGTTACTGAACTATCCATCACAGGAATCATCTGTAAACAGAATGATAAATGGAGTTTCCAAAAGCAAATTTTAAAGAGATTTAGAGAAAAAGAAGGGACCTACCTTTAAGAAAATGGGTAATCAATTTAAAACTTCAGTTCATTTCAGTTCAGTCACTCAGTCGTGTCCTACTCATTGCGATCTCGTGAATCCCAGCACACCAGGCCTCCCTGTCCATCATCATCCCCCGGAGTTCACTCAGACTCACATCCATCGAGTCCGTGATGCCATCCAGCCATCTCATCCTCGGTCATCCCCTTTTCCTCCTGCCCGCAATCCCTCCCAGCATCAGAGTCTTTTCCAATGAGTCAACTCTTCGCATGAGGTGGCCAAAGTACTGGAGTTTCAGCTTTAGCATCATTCCTTCCAAAGAACACCCAGGACTGATCTCCTTTAGAATGGACTGGTTTGGATCTCCTTGCAGTCCAAGGGAGTCTCAAGAGTCTTCTCCAACACCGCAGTTCAAAAGCATCAATACTTCAGTGCTCAGCTTTCTTCACAGTCCAACTCTCACATCCATACATGACCACTGGAAAAACCATAGCCTTGACTAGACGGACCTTTGTTGGCAATGTCTCTGCTTTTCAAAATGCTATCTAGGTTTAAAACTTAGCCACCACATTATTCATAATCTAAGATTTCAAAACTTTGAAGGAATATTTGTCTGAGGGAGTTTAAACCTCAAAACTATTAATAAATCTTAATTATTAACTGAATTTGCATTTTATTAGGAAGATGCTGTAGAGATAATCAATTTTCAATCCTTTTGTGCATAGCCTTTGACTTAGAAATGACCCTGAAATTATTTACAGATGTTTCAAATACAAAACATTTATAACTTAATAATCATTAATGTGATCATTTTAGATCTATGTTAGATATCAGAAAGATCAAAGTGAAAGTGAAAGTGAAAGTCGCTCAGTTGTATCGACTCTTTGTTACCACATGGACTGTAGCCTGCCAGGCTCCTCTGTCCATGGGATTCTCCAGGCAAGAATACGGGAAGGATAATCTTTCCCTTCTCCAGGGGATCTTCCCAACCCAGGGACTGAACCTACGTCTCTCGCATTGCAGGCAGATTCTTTACTGTCTGAACCACAAGGGAAGCCTGGTGGTGAATCGTTTTACCTAAGACAGAATGAAGCTGTGATTTTTTTAATCAAATACAATTAAGCAGAAAAGCTCAACTTCATTCATGGATTGCTTACCTTCTATTCCTTAACCAAGTATAAATTAATTTGCCCTTTTGCCACTAAATCTAGGTCATACTAGTTGTTGGTGTATTAAGTGGGGGCAGTTATAATTATTAACAGTGTGCTTTAAAAAAAATGTCAATTGCTGCACTTAACATCCTAAGGCACAGTGTTTAATATTCAGACCCAAGTTTTCTGATTTCCTTAAAAAGGATAACACCTACTCATAGGGTGCTAAATTAAACACAACATACGAAAAGCACTTAGCATAGTATCTGGTGAATGAGACACATGTCATAGAGGATAGTTTTGTTATGAATATTGTTGCAAATATTACTAGGCACTTCAAGTTAAATAATCAGAAAGAAACTTCAATTTACAGTGCTGAGATATAGTTTAAACCGACATCCTTAAGAGAGAACACTTCATTGCCATTTGGAGGTTAACATCGGTTTAGGTTTGCTCAAAATGAGTGACATATTATACTTCTCCAAACAGCAAAAACACTTGTAAAAATAAAACTATAATAGGTTAACTTGGACCAGTATTCTAATTCCCATGAGAGCTTTTATTATGTTTTTATTTCCCATAATCATATGGTCTTAGAACAGTTTGAGTATTAACCAAATTAATGATACACATAAAAATTGTTAATTTGATGATGCACTGATTTTATTATTAATGGTTTTTAATAAAATACCCTCCAATGAATAGTAACTCATAGCCCATAATTTTATTAAAATAATGATTTCAAATCATGTGGTACCTCTAACTCAGTGAAATCGTTTTGTAGAATTTGCATTTCATATACGTTTGGATGTGCAGCAAAGTGTTGATTCATTGCTTATAGCCAATCATATTAATAAATGTCAAAGAAAAAATGAAACTACTTTTCTCATTTTTTTACTCCATTTCCCATATGAATAAGGATGCTCTTCATATTAAAAAAGTGGAAAATAGCATTAATAAGAAAGAACAGAAGTCCTTAAGGATATTAAAAAGCACAGTCAGTTGGACTAAATGTAATCTCTGATAGGACAAATGGTGTTCTGGTAAATTATTGAAGTCTGGGGGAAATTCACACATGAGATAGTTGAACCACTGCTTAGACTCTCTAAGGAAATTATAGGACAAGAAAGTTATCATAAGTCTTGAAGATGAGCAAATATAAAGGCAATTTTTCACCATGAAATTGAACTAAACACTTTTTTTCTACAGACTTGTCCTCAGAGGACAGTTTTTGAGTTCTGGAAAGAGAAAGTTGCATAGATTCATTAAAGACAAGTTCTTGTTCATTAGTCTTTGTTTCTTTTTTTTTTAATAAGACAGAAGGTGGGCTATTCAAGGAGATTCTATCAATAATGTTTCTATGTGCTGCGCTCAGTCACTCAGTCATCATCCAACTCTCTGTGACACCATTGACTGTAACCCACCAGGCTCCTCTGTCTGTGGAATTTTCTAGGCAAAAATACTGGAGTAGGTTGCCATTTCTTTCTCTAGGGTATCTCCTGGAGTCAGAAATTGAACTCACATCTCTTGGGTCTCCTGCATTGACAGGTGGATTCTTCACCACTGCGCCACCTGGGAAGCCCTATTGTCTCTATATTATCTCTAAACTTTAGCATGGAATTGTAAAACTTCTGCCATAGCTTTCTAAACATTGTGAAATAATCTTATTAATAATGCAGTTTGGAATATTTATATAGATTAAAGTAGTGCTGATAATTTATATAGATTTAAGCAATACTAATTTAAGCAGTACTAACAGCAGTACTAATACAATAATAATAAAATGATGATTAATGAGTCTTGATCAACTTAAAGTGGAGGACTTCCATATACAAATATTTTTCATTTAGTAGCTTATTTTAAAATTTTTCTATCAAGGTAATATGCAAATATTATAACTTTATCATATTACAAGCATATTAAAAGCAATAGTCCCTACCTTACCTTTCCCCACCTCAGTCACAAACACCAGAAGCAATAATTAGTGATTTCCATGCTCAGATAAACTTAGTTATCTCCATGTTCCCTAAATGATATATTCATATTAATATTTCTCAATTTATCAACAGTAGGTGTAATTTATTGCTTGTTATACCATGCCTTTAAAGAGATAGCCTACTTAAAATCTGCTTTATTTTCACCTCTTCTCAATAAAATAATAGTACTACTTTTTATTTTTTTGGTAATGACTAGAATATTATATTTATTAAATTCATTTTTAATTGAAGCATAGTTGCTATACAATATTATATCTTATATATGTACAATACAGTGATGCACAGTTTTAAAGGTTATACTCATTTAGTTATTATAAAATATTGACTATATTCCAGTGCTGTACAATATATCCTTGCAGCTTATTTTACAGCTACAAGTTTGTAGCTCTTACTTCCCTACCTCTATATTGCCTTTCCTTCCTCCCCTCTCCCCAGTGGAAACTACTAGTTTGTTCTCTACATCTGTGAGTCTTCTTTTTTTTTGTTATATTCACTGGTTTGTTGAATTCTTAGATTTCACATATAAGTGATATCATACAGTGTTTGTCTTTCTTTCATGTATTTCACTTAACATAATGCCCTCCAAGTCCATCCATGTTGCTGCAAGTGGCAAAATTTTGTTCTTTTTATGACTGAGTAGGATTCCATTGTGTATACCTCATCTATTGATGAACATCTGGGTTTCTTTCATACCTCGGTGATTGTAAATAATGCTGCTATGAACACTGAGGTGCATGTATCTTTTTGAATCACTGTTTTTGTTCTCAGATATATGCTCAGGATACCCAGGAGTGGAACTGCTGGGTCATTTAGTAGTTCTATTTTTCTTTTCCTGGGAAAACTCCATATTGCTTTCCACAGTACATTTCACTTTACATACCTCAGTTTACATTCCTAGCAACAGTGTATAGAGTTCCCTTTTCTCCACATCTTCACCAACACTTGTAATTTGGGTTCTTTTTGATTATAGCCATTCTGACGGTGAGAAGTGATATCTCATTGTGATTTTGATTTGCATTCCCCTGATGATTAGCAATGTGGAACATCTTTTCACATGCCTGTTGGCCATCTGCTTTTCCTCTTTGGGAAACTCCATTCAGTTCCTCTGCCCAGTTTTAAATCAGGCTGTTTTTCTTTTTCTAATGTTGAGCTGCATGAGCTGTTTACATACGTTGGCTATTAAACCCTCATCAGTCATATCATTTGCAATTATTTTCTCCCACTCAGTAGACTATCTTTTCACTTGGTTGATGGTTTCTTTTTCTGTGCAAGAACTTTAAAGTTTCATTAGGCCCCACTTGTTTAATTGCTTTTGTTTCCTTTGTGTTAGGAAATGGATTCAGAAAAATAATGCTGTGATTTATGTCAAAGAGTGTTCTGCCTATGTTTTCCTTTAGAAGTTTTACAGCATCCAGTCTTAGATTTAGGTCTTTAATTCACTTTGAGTTTATTTTTTTACATGATGGTAAGGAGTGTTCTCCAGGCAAGACAGGGGAGCCTGGTGGGCTGCCATCTCTATGGTCACACAGATTCGGACACGACTGAAGCGACTTAGCAGCAGCAGCAGCAAGGAGTGTTCTAATTTTATTCTTTTACACGTAGCTGTCCAGTTTTCCCAGCACTGCTTATTGAAAAGACTGTCTTTTCTCTGTTGCATATTCTTGTCTCCTTTGTCCTAGATTAATTGACCGTAACTGCATGCATTTAATTCTGGGCTATCTATCCTGTTCCGTTGATCTATGCGACTGCTTTTGTACCAATATCATACTGTTTTGATTACTGTAGTTTTGTAGTAAGATCTGAAGTTAGGGAGCCTAATTCCTATATGTCTGTTCTTTCTGAAGATTGTTTTAGTTATTTAGACTCTTTTGTGCTTCCATACAAATTTAAAAGTTATCGGTTCTGGTTCTGTGAAAAATGCCATTGGCATTTTGATAGGGATTGCATTGAACCTTTACATTGCCTTGATTAGTATGATCATTTTAACAATATTGATTCTTCAAATCCAAGAAGAGGACATATTTTTCCATCTGTGTCTTCTTCAGTTTCTTTCATCAGTGTCTTATAATTTTGTGAACACAAGTCTTTTATCTTAGAAAGGTTTATTCCTAGGTATTTTATTCTTTTGATGTGACAGCAAATGGAATTGTTTTCTTAATTTCTCTTTCAGATTGTTGTTCAGTCATTAAGTCATGCCCAACTCTTTGAGACTCCATGAACTGCAGCATGCCAGACTTCTCTGTCGTTTACTATCTCCCCAAGTTTGCTCAAACTCATATCCATTGAGTCAGTGATGCCATCCAACCACCTCATCCTATGTCACTCTCTTCTCTTGGGCTCAATCTTTCCCAATATCAGGGTCTTTTCCAATGAGTCAGCTGTTCGCACCACATGACTAAAGTATTGGAGCTTCAGCTTCAATATCAGTCCTTCTAATGGATATACAGGATTGATTTCCTTTAGGATTGACTGGTTTGATCTCCTTGCCATCCAAAAGATTTTCAAGAGTCTTTTCCAGCACCACAGTTCAAAACCATCAGTTCTCCAATGCTTAGCATTCTTTGTTGTCCAACTCTCAGACTACTGGAAAAACTACAGCTTTGACTATATGCACTTTGTTGACAAAGTGATGTCTCTGCTGTCTAGGTTTGTCACAGTTTTACTTCTAGGGAGTGAGTGTTTTTTTTAATTTCATGGCTGCATTCACAATCCACAGTGATTTTGGAAACCAAGAAAATAAAATCTGTCACTGTTTCCACTTTTAATCCTTCTATTTGCCATGAAGTGATGAGACCAGATGCCATGATCTTAATTTTTTGAATGTTGAATTTTAAGCCAGTTTTTTCACTCTCTTTCTGATCATTCATTGTTAGAATAAATGTATAGAAATATATAGAAAGGTAAGCTATTTCTCTATGTTAATTTGTATCCTGAATTTATTGATGAGCTCTAGTAGTATTCTGGTGGCATCTTTATCATATTATATACATATAATATTTATGATATTATATATATTATATATAGTATATATATTTTCACAAATTCCTGGGTGTAATTGTTTTTCAAACAGTGTTTGAACCCCTTGATTACTAGATAAATACAATAATTGCTATTGGTGTTTAGTTGCTAAGTCATGTCTGACTCTTTTGCGACCCATGGACTGTAGCCCATCAGGCTCCTCTGTCCATAGGATTTCCCAGGCAAGAATACTGGAGTATGTTGCTGTTTGCTTCTCCAGAGGATCTTCCTGACCCTGGAATTGAACCCATGTCTCCTGCATTGGCAGGCAGATTCCTTACTGAGCCTGCCAATATATATACAGGGAAGTCCCAAGTATAGTAATATTCATAATAATTCCTTCACTTATCATCTTTCTGTCCACTAACTTGACGATCTATACTTTGACTTTTGCATTGCCAATATTGATGACATTTAGATTCTGTTTTAGGCTTCTTTAATAGTTCAGTTGGTAAAGAATCCACCTGCAAACAGGAGACCCCAGTTCGATTCCTGGGTTGGGAAGATCCACTAGAAAAGGGATAGTCTACCCATTCCAGTATTCTTGGGTTTCCCTTGTGGCTCAGCTAGTAAAGAATCTGCCTGCAATGCAGAAGACCTGGGTTCGATCCCTGGGTTGGGAAGATCCCCTGGAGAAGGGAAAGTCTACCCACTCCAGTATTCTGGCCTAGAGAATGCTATGGACTGTATAGTCCATGGGGTTGCAAAGAGTCAGACATGACTGAGTGACTTTCACTTTCACTTTAGATTCTATTCTGCCATTATGACAAAGCTTCCAAGCTTTATCTGACAGTTCAGCCTAAAAGTGGAAAACAAATATAGTTTTGATATTATTTTAATTATATGCACTGTCCCTCTTGCATACTGCAGTAGTTTATTTCAATTAGATTTCTACTCTGCCACTCAAGAAAGCATGCTCAAATGAATTCTCCATCATGAAACTCCAGTAGGTGGTCAAATATGTCATCTATTTTAAATTTGACCATGGTTATGGTAGGCTGAAATACAAGATGACCCCAAATTCCTACTTCCTTGTGTACAGACTTTGGATACTCTTCACAGTATAAATATCATGGATTGTAGTCCTATCATTAGATTGTATTATATGACACCATGGACTTTAAGAAAGGAAGATGTCTACATGAGCCCTTTAAACTTGGGTATTAATTTTACATACAGAGGAGTCAGAGAAAGAAGTCAAAGAGATTAAAATCCGTTGACTTGGAAAGATAAACAGCTGTGCTGTGAAATATCAATGAGAAGGCTTATCCTCTAGGAACTGAGAATAGTGCCTTGCTGACAAGTTAGCAAGAAAACCTTAGTCTTATGGTTGGTTATAAGGAAACAAATCCAACCAAAATCTTGAATGAGCTTAGAAGGGGATTCTTTCCCATGGAAGTCAGATAAGAACTTAGTCTTGCAACAGTGACACTTCGATTTCAGTCTTGTATGAGACCCTAAGCAGAAAGCATAATTACACTGTGCTAGTTTTCTGACCCATAGACTGCAAGATCATAAATGGTGAACTAAAAACTGGTATTGTTTTAAACAACTAAAGGTGTGGGAATTTGTTGCACAGTAATAGAAAGTAACTACAACATTTACAACTGTGTTTGGAGAATTAAAAAATCCCTGAAGATAGGCTTTTTTTTCCCCTTTACTTTTTGAGGTGATTTTAAAACATATCCACAACTTTGATATTCTTTCTGTAGGTTGTGGAATTTAATCCGTCTCCACTTGATACAAGGTGATGTTTGTGACTTGCTTTTGATGAGCAGAATGTGTATAGCATAGGTGACATTATATAACTTCCCAGACTAGCTTAAAAAAAGTGATAGATACTCAAAGTGGAACCAATCAAGACATCCTTCAGTAGGATAATGGATAAACAAATTGTTCTAGGTTTATATTATAGAATACTTCATGATCAAGAAATAAAGCTGTCCATTTATACAATAAGATGGATGAAGTTTAAATGTATATTTCTAAGTAAAAGCAACCAGTCTTATAAGATTGCATGCTATATTATTACATGATGTACTGGAGAAGGAAGAGTACAGAGGTGGAAGACAGATCTATGTTGCCAGAGCATGGAGAAGGGAGAGGGTTGAATAGAACTAGATGAAGCGCACAAGATAATTTAGAGCTGAGAAAATACAGGATGCCATTTGACAAAACTTCTGTCAAACCTCATAGAACTTTACGACATAACAGTAAACTTTAATATACGTAAATTTTAAAAAAGGCACAGGATCTCAGGATGGAATGTAGAATGTGACAAAAGAATCTAAATTTATTACAAATACATGATGTAATCTAACTGAAGGGAGTGAAGAAAACGAGGTAATGGCCTACCTACATAAATTTGGAAATGACTGGAAAATGTAAAACTAAACATAAAGGAACTGTATGTGAACGTTACACTCTAGTTGGTAAAACAGTTTCTCACAAAAGTGCATATTAATAATTATGAAGCCATTTTGCATCTATACTGGAATAAACAATAAGTAAATAGATGGCAGATGATAGAAGTCAGGTGTATTTACTGTTGGAGTGAGAAAGTAAAAATTGCTCAGTCATGTCCGACTCTTTGTGACTCCATAGACTATACAGTCCGTGGAATTCTCCAGACCAGAATGCCGGAGTGGGTAGCCATTCCCTTCTCCAGGGGATCTTCCCAACCAGGGATCGAACCCAGGTCTCCCTCATTGTGGACTGATTCTTTACCAGCTGAGCCACTGAAAAGTTCAGATAAACAGTAGGAGAAAGCTAGAATTAAACCAAAAGTATTTAGACTCTGGTTTGGCTTAATATAAATGCTGATGGGTATATGAATACATAGAGATGTGTATGTGCCCATGCTTTAATGTACATACATGCATTTCCTCAATTTACTGGGAGGACCTAAAAGAGTGATGAGCTTACTCACTGTCCAGATATTAGTTTACAACCCCATTCTTCAATAAAATTAAGAAGGTTTTGAGAAATGTCTGAATCTAGGACTAAGACATATACAAGATTAGCCTAGAGTGTCTTATGTGAGAAAGGACATACTGCTAATGACTGATGCTGAAACAATTTGAGCAGTGAGATAGATAACTAATAATGGAGTATTGAATTATAACAAAGTATAAATAAATATTAACTAATCCACACTGATCTGATTGAAAACTGAATGAGAGAGAAGAGATAAATCTTCCATACAGAAGAACTTCAAATGATGTATATAGTTACTACTCCCTCAAAGCAGTAGAACATAACTCCTCACTCCTCAAGTATGGGCTATGCTTTTTCACTTGCTTCCAAATAATGTAGTCTAGAAAGGAGGTAAGTATAACTTTACTATAGGGCAATCCAGCATACAGTACTTTAGCCCAATGAGTAAGACTAACTTCATCAGTGATTCTATGTTTTATTGAAAAGAGCATTTCATCTCTGTGATTACCTGTTAACATGAGAAAACACATCTACTAAAAGCAAATTGAAGGACCTTCTGCAAAATACCTGATCAGTAATCTCAAAAGACACTAGGAAAAAATTAATGAAATTTGAACAAAGTATGGAGGTTAGTTAATAATAGTGTACCAATATTGACTGATGAGTTACAACAATGGTATCATATCAGTGCAGGATGTCAACAATAGGGGAAGCTAGTTGCAAGGTAGATGGGGCTCTCTGTGCTATCTTAGCTTTTTTTTTTTTTTTTTAAAACAAAGCAAACTTCTGAAATAAAGATTTATTCGGAAAAACAAAGTGATGAAGCCTGGGGAACTCTCTCAGGAAATGTGCCCTGAGGACCCAAAGCTAATAAGGAAGAAGTCTAACTGTCCCGAAGCCAGTGTGCTGGAAGTATCATATGAAGAGATCACATGGAGATAGGAGACCCAACTGTTCAGGCCAGACCTTTCCTTTCCCAATCTTTCAAGATGTGAGTGAGCTTTCAAAGTAGTTCAGCCCCAGCATTTGAGCTATCCCAGTAGCCAACCAGAACAGGTATGAGCTGCCGTTTTTCAGTCGCTCAGCCGTGTCTGACTCTCTATGACCCCATGGACTGATGACTTAAGGCCATCCCAGACTGCAGATTTGTGATTAAAATGAATGCTGCTTGTTTGAAGCCACTAAGTTTTGAGGTGCTCTTTCAGATGGCACTAGATACATGAAACACTCTTATTTACTATGAGTTTGCAGTGGTACATCTAAAAAAATTACTTTCACCAAATTTGCTCAATATTTGTCAAGCTTGTTTTGTTTGAATACATCTCCTTTAACTCCAGAAACGTTTTTAGCTTTTGTTTGTTTTTTAATATTTTTCCCCTAGTCTTCCTCTTGTGCTCCCTTCTGAGTTCTAATTAGCTCAGTACTATCTTAAATGGACACTATATAATTTTTATCTTTTCTCTCATATTTCTCTTGGTTATACATTATTAATATGTATTTGAGGAATTCCTTTGACTTTATCTTTCTTATCTTTTGTCAGAAATAATTTGTTTTGTGTAATTATTCATTTTCCTGTGATCCACACTTTGACAAGTCATGTGATTCTTTTATGAAGTATATATACATGCACACACACATACATAAATCTTTCTAAGAATAAATTACCAGAGAGATGGTAGGGGGAGGGAGGTGGGAGGGGGGTTCAGGATTGGGATCACGTGTACACCCGTGGCAGATTCATGTTGATGTATCGCAAAACCAATACAGTATTGTAAAGTAAAACAAAGTAAAATTTAAAAAAAGAATAAATTACCCTTCCATTTCTTGCATTACCTCCCTTTCCTTTCATATTTCAAAATGATACTATAAAATGGGGGCTGATACCACTCATGCTATTCAAAATGGATTTTATTAACAGGCACCTTTTGCCAAATGGTCAACAGAACTGGATGCCAATCATTATGACTAGACTTCCTTAATGCCAGAATATACTAGTTGCCTCATTTCTCTCTAGGCAGCTCAGGTTATTTAGAAAATAATTGTCCTTTGATTGTTGGTTTTGTTGTATGTATTTACTTGGGTGTTAAAGCCTAGCTTCTGAGTGAGGGATAGAGGAGGATGACTGCATAAATAGGAAGCAAGTTTTTCTTTGCTTTTAGACTCCTTCTCTCTCCAACCCTCTGAGGTTACTTGCCTTGTTGTCTGGAGCTCTGGGCTGTAGCCCTCTCTGGGTTTCATCAGTTCATTTGTTTGCCATCTTCTAGAGGTGATTCAGAAACTTTGATCTGCTGATATCCCATTTTCTATTATGTTTGTGGCTGTAGGATTACCATTTTGATTCATTTAACATTATCTTAATGGACATCCAGGGATAGGAGATAAAAGTATTATTTCTTAAATTAGAAGCTGAAAACTTTAATGATCTAGGAAATGATATCAATGAGATACAAATCAAATGTTCATAGTACAATGAATTGAAGTAGAGAAATGAAGAAAAATTCAAATTCTAAAAGCTAACATGATTGCTAGGTATTATTATTATTATTTATTTTTATAGACTTTCCTGGAAGCTCAGTCAGTACAGAATCTGCCTGCAATGTGGGAGATCCAGGTTTGATTCCTGGGTCGGGAAGATCCTCTGGAAGAGGGACTGGCAACCCACTCTAGTATTCTTTCCGGGAGAATCCCAAGAACAGAGGAGCCTGGCAGGCTACAGTCCATGGAATGGCAAAGAGTCAGACACTGAGTGACTAACACACACACACACATTATTATTATGACTGCTATTATCATCATCATTATTATTCCATGTACTCTGGCATAAGTTTTACATATCTGTTTGATCCATACACCCATCTGACTACTTCTCACCATACCCTCTGCTCTCATCCTAGTCTGAATCACCATCTTTTTTCACCTGGATTTATTGCAAATGTCTAGTGAATGTGTCCATGCTTCTCTTTAATTCAGTTATCACAGAACAATCAAAATGATCTTTTAAAAATTAAAAAAAAAATAGATCATATCATTGCCTTGCTTAAAATGTTCCAGTTGGCTTGCCAATCCCTCAGAATATAGCCAAAGCTTATAGTCAGTTAGGAGCTCTACATTACCTGCCTGCCTAAATCTTGATTCCATTACATATTTCTCCTCTTCTTTCTTTATTTCCCATGTTCCAGACAAGTTACTTATTGCTCTAAAGGTACATACTCTAATCTCCTCATAACTGTTGCATAGGTCAGGTTCAATAAATATAAATACATGTTTTCTAAAATATTAAACAAGGAACAGTTGCTAGTAATTACATGTCTAGCTTAAAAGAGTTGTGTGTTTGGCATATCTGCCACCATTTTTGAACTATGTCTGCATTTTTCCAAAAAAATGATATTATTACACTTGTGTCTTATCAATGGGAAAACAATGTTTGATAAATTAACTAAATCATGACAACCTAGAGCTGTCTCCTTGTTTATTCCGTCAGTTTAGGTAGTCATCTTCTGAAGAGTATTTTCAAAATATTAATAGGATAACAACTTCTCTACATAAAGGAGAGAAATTATCAATTATTATATCAAAAATCAGAAGGACTGGAAGGATAAGGAAATTTAACGGCACAATTAAACAGATTTAAGTAGAACATACCAGTCTAGACAGTGCCCATTCAAAGAACTATAGAAGGGACTGGAGGAATACAAATGCGTTCAAAGCTCTCACATTTAGTTTCTTCCTCACTCCAGCCTTCCTCCTTCCAGGGAATTTGCCAGTTAAACTTTTTTCCCCCTTGACTTGATTTATGCAAAATCTTGGGGAAAGAGTGTCCTTTGGATTTCGTTAGGTCATTATTTGGTTTATTCATCCCCGAGGATGTGAGTTAGAGTGCCTTTCACCAAACCACACACTTCATCTGGTTTATACACATCTACACGTTACCTTCTGCCATTGCGATTTTATCCCAGTGCTTTCTAGTTAAATCTGGGGAGCATAATCATTTAGTATAACCATGATTGTAGCTGCAGGCCATGAGCTGGCATTACGAATCTTACTTCCCCATTTTCATAGGGAAATGAAACTAGGTTGGTTTCAAGGAATTGTTTTTAACAATCAGAATCACTGACTACTCTGAATACATATTAGTTACTTGATTAGAAATGGTTTATTCTCTACCTAACAACTAGGCAAGTGATAATTGGTGTTTCAGTCTAGGTCTAGGTAGGAAAGCAGAAACCTTTCAAAACAGAGAGAAATTAATGTAGCAAATTGATGACAAATAAATCAGAGTTGGTGAGGTAATCAAGAGATCAGCAATAAAAAACAACTATCTTCAGTCCCAGGCTGGAAGGAGTGAGAGAGGAAAAGATTTTACTAAAGTCCTGGAGCTACCCAATGGAAGTTGGAATAGTGATAAACATTTTTCTAAATAGAAGCTGGAGCCACAGCAAATACATAGCTGTCAGAGATGGTGCCTCATGTTAGCTTCTCCTTTCCTGCCATCCTCCAATCTACTGCCAGGAACTTCCGTTGGCTAAATGCAAGAAAAGCCAGCTTAGTCAAAAGGCTGGGAAATGTAGTTTGTAAGATTCAGTCTCTGTGACACAGAGCTTAGCAGAGAAAGGCAGAAAGTCAGGACTGAGCAAGCCCAGGAAGGGCACAAATAAGTTTTCATATGGATCCAATAATCAAATGTATTTACTCAGAATTTATATATCCGTGTTGAATTGGGCATGTTTCTGTGAAAAAATAATTGTATTTTCTAAGGACTTTATTTGTTAATTGAGAACTATAAACTAAAATCTTAGTAGGAAAATGTTTAACCAAGGAGGAATATGCAAGGCAAACAAACAATCCATAATTGTTGCATTTATGAACTCATTTAGCATTATATTGGTCCTTAGGATTACATATTTATCTCAATTAGTATTAAGTCAGGTATTAAAAAGCTGATATTAATATTTATAGAGCTCCTGTCACAGTAGCAATTTACAGTCACCACAGTGAGTTGGTAACCTGGCTGTTCCTCCATGGAAGCCATTTTGAATGAAATGAATGTCACAGAAGGCACACAGATAGAGCAGCATAAATTAATCCCAACTGTCTGGAAAACTTTATGGTGTATATTTATAGTACATGATGTTTTTATATCCAACAATAAAACAAACATAGAATGCAGTGGAACTGAAACCATTGTAGTCACTAGAGAGAAATTATTAATAAAAAGAAAATTCCTTTTAGATATTCATTATATACTGCTGCTTAATCTCAAAGCCTTTGATGAAAATATATGTCTATTTTGTGCTCATGATGACAAATAACCAGATGTTTGGGAATATCCAGAAGTTCCTCTGAATATTTTTTAACTTTCCTCACTATTTGGTATGACATCAACAGAGCTAACATATGGGAATTACAGCTTGATTGGCAATATGTAGCTTAGAACAAATACAACTATCATTTTGATAACTATATGTTTTGGCAGGGTCTTCGCTGATGGGTCAGTGGTAAAGAATCCACCAGCCAAAGTAAAAGACATGGGCTCGAACCCCAGTCCAAGAAGATCCCCTGGAGAAGGGAATGCCAGCCCACTCCAGTATTCTTGCCTGGAAAACCCCCATGGACAGAGAGCCTGGCAGGCTGCAGTCCATGGGGTTGCATAGAATTGGACATGACTTAATGACTGAACAAACAAAACAAAAATGTGTTGGTATATGAGCTATACTGTAGTTACACAGATGATTTTAAAAATTAGATGAATACATGAGTATGCCTCTATTCATTGCAGTTAACCTGAAAGGAACAATACTATAAAATCTATCCCTTTGCTGTCAAGCCTTAATTTTCCATTTCTTTTACCCTGGCCTCCTAGTGGGATCTTCTTTCATTTTCCCTTCACTTGGTCAGATCATTATAGCTTTATGAATACTGTTTATTGAAGATCTAACACATGCCCTCTGTGCTAAGCAAAATCTTTGAAATAATCTTATGATACTAAGCACTCTTTGCTTATCCATTCATTGATTCAATCATTTATCCAATGTTTATTGAGTGCCTATTCTGTGTTAAGGGCTTCTCTCATAGCTCAGTGGTAAAGAATCTCTCTGCCAACGTAGGAGACACGGGTTTGATCCCTGGGTTTGGAAGATCCCCTGTAGGAGGAAATTACAATGCACTCTAGTATTATGGGGCTTCCCAGGTGGCACTAGTGGTAAAGAACCTGCCTGCCAATGCAGGGGCCATAAAAGACCCAGGTTCAATCCCTGGGTCGGGAAGATCCTCTGGAGAAAGAAATGGCAACCCACTCCAGTATTCTTGCCTGGAGAAGAGGAGCCCATGGATCCCATGGACAGACGAGGATCCCGTGGACAGAGGAGCCTGGAAGGCTGCAGCCCATGGGATAGCAAAGAGTCAGACGCGACTGAAGCTACTGAGCATGCACATTCTGTTAAGTGACAAGAATCCTGACATTATTTCCATTTTGCAGGAAGAAGATACAGATTTCAAGAGTTAATCCCATTTTAAAGTAGGAAAGATTGAACTTAAGGAAGTTTAAGGAAGTTACCCAAGGTCACCAAATCTAGCACATGTAGCCCTAGGATTCTAGCTTAGGAACTCTAACTGCAGTGTCAATAGTCTTGACGAGTATAATGGTTCTGTCTCCCGTATTTAGGGACTCTGTTTCCCTTTTCTTAAGAAAGGCTTTAATTAATTTACTTATTCACATTGAGATGCACCTGCTTGATAAGCATCTATATGTGGTAGACTGTCAGTATTGTTTTTTTTTTCTCTCCTAGCAAGCTTTCTTATGTGCTTATTGACTTCTTAAAGAGATTTCCTATTGTTAATACATGGATAATAGGGAAAAAAATCACTCTTTCTTGAGTACTGATAAGGTGAGGTTGCTGGACATTGTTAAGACTTGCCTGCAGAAGAGAATAACATGTAAAGAAAATGAAAGATAAATGGAAAGAGAAGACAGGGAAAAATAAGAAGACAGAAAACAAGAGAGAATTTCCTGATAGCACTGAATCCCCAAATGGAGTCCCTGAATCTGGTTTTAACACTTTTTTCTTTTTCTTTTCACTCCCTTGTTCTGTGAATTTCTAAAGCATCTACAAGACAAAAGTATGCTTTCTGTTTATGGGAATTTTAATTGGATCTCTTATAATGCAAGAAATCATGACTAAGTCTCCCTTCCATTATCATATGTATTTGTAGCATAAGATAAAAAACCTTAAGCAGATGTCTCTAATGTGGGAAATCTTAGCATTGATAAGCCAATACTAAACATATATATATACCTTGGTGCAGGAGGACTTGTCTCAAACTACAAATCATATGCTTATTGACTTCTTATAAGAGATTTCCTATTGTTCAGGGCTCCTGCACTTCATGGAATCAAATTCTCTGAACCAGAATTAGTAGGCTGATATGATCTGTTGAATTGGAATGCTTGTAGGTGAGATGGTAACACTTCAGTTATTCAGTTTCAACGTCACTATTTTTTTAATCTTGTCTGCATGGCTTCTTCCAGCTCTGAAAATATTTACAATTTCTATATTAGAAATGTATTTGTCACTCTTTGAATCAAAAATGTGACTGATTTCTTATTTATCAATTTTGAATCTGATAACACCTGTCTACATGTCTGGCTCCCTTGGAAGGAAAGAAACTAAAATTTTACCATAAAAATTTGAAAACCTGATTACTCACAAGAAATTACATATAAAATCCTATCAACTAGTATTCATTTTTATAATTATCAGGCATTCAGTTGATAAAGATAAGCAGTGTCCTAGTGATGTTATAGATTATAATCCCAAGGTCACATCATTTTCTCCATAGATAAAAATTGCTTGACAGCCATTATACAAGGTGGTTTGAAAATTAATTGGATATTGGACATATAGATCTTAAAAGTCAATAGCACGTTGGCTTTGGAGATAGATGGAATGGGAGTTGACACTTCTAGCTCAACAAAATGATGTTTAGCTGCTTCAAAGAGATACAGTGGAAATCAGTACTTGAGTTCATCCAGCCTCTGTTTAAATGAATTCAATAAAAAGTCAAGGAAAATAGTATTTGGGGATATTGGCAAGGGTATGATAGAAACAATAAACTGTGAATTCTAAACTGGGTTGTGAGTGCAGTTACATAAGACAAAGCTTAGTTGAAAAAAGTAAAGTCATATGAATAAAAAGATGGGCAGAGGAATAAATGGAGACTCCTCTAGAACAAATCCAGGCATTTGTCAATTGACACTATATGTATAATAAAAACACTGAGTGTTTTTGTGGTACAAGTTTGAGAGAAAACTAAGAATACTTTATTCTGACTGTCAAGAATTCCTTTCTGTTGAGGCCCTAACTATTCAATATAAATCCTTGGCCAGGAATATTTTCATTCCTTCCTGTAGAAAAGCATTTGGAGAATTATATTGAACACTTTAGCATACAATACATTTTCACAGTGAGATTTAAAATTTCAGATCATCTGCTTCTACCCAGATTTAAATGTGAACACTTCCTCGATACACTGCATGTGATGCAGTAAGAATGATATTAAACCACCCTATTTGAATGGGAAATTAGTAATGGAATCTACATAGGTTGATTTTTTTAATGAGACCATCCACTCCATTTATAGGCAACTAACATTTTTAGGTTATAATTTTCTAGGTTCCTTGGTAGATATTTGGGCTTCCCAGGTGGCACTCGTAGTAAAGAACCTGCCTGCCAATGCAGGAGATGCTGGAGACACCAGTTTGATCCCTGGGTCGGGAAGATCCCCTAGAGGAGGGCATGGAAACCTACTCCAGTATTCTCACCTGAAGGATCCCGTGGACAGAGAAGCCTGTGGACTATAGTCCACAGGGTCACAATGAGTCAGATATGACTGAAGCAACTTAGCATGCAGCCATGGTAGATATTAGGAAAATAAACCTTAATAAACTGCTTCTGCTCTTTAGAAGCATAAAGTCCAATAGGGGAGTCAGACCTGTAAACTGTAATGACATAGGTATAGCAGAGTACACTGGAATCACAAGAATGGGAAATGTGACTGCCTACTGAATTGGTGAAAGCTCCTAGAGTAGTCAACACTTGCTCTGGGTCTTGAGGGATAGATCAAAAAGTAAGAATGTGTAAGATCGGATTGTTAATCATAAAATATTCACTTCTCTACTTCTCCCCCTTTGGGTGGAGCATATTTCTCTCCCACATTGATACTGTGTTTGACCATATGCATTGTTTTTGCCTTATGAACTTACTGGTCATGATGCAAACAGAGTTTTTAAAATGTGTTGCTGTGATCTAGGGTAACAACTTATAGCCAGCAGTTTTCCAGGAGGAGACCATACTCTGGGTAACTGCTGGCCCAGGAGAATGAGGAAACACCTGGAGCTGACCTAATTTCTAATCTATAGCTTGGAGCCAACCCTGGTAGATCCCAGCTGAGTCTTGCCTAACACCAAGTTGCCCGCACAATGCATAAAAGGAAAACAAAACTGTGTGTTTCTGTAAGCCACTATACTGGGTTTTGAGGTAGTTTGTTATGCCTTATTTTTCCCATATAATAATACAGAGAGAAAGACTTGCTTGGTAGGGGCAATGCTGTGTGAAAGAACATGGCTATTACCGTGCTAGGATTAGACACTGGGTGACTATAAGGGAATGATAGGAACTGGAAGATACAGTTTAAAGCCCAGTGACAAGTCTAAAGTGTTGGACCAAATCCCATAGGTGGCAGAATGTCATGAAAGTATTTTTCACCAAGGAAGTAATGTAACTATACTCCACAGAGTTAATCCTGCAACTTTTATCTACCAAAAACTCACTCATTGATGCGCACCAAATATGTGCCAGACATTTGGGACATACTAGTAAACAAAAATAAGATATCTGTCCTTCCCTCTTAACGGAGGACGACAGACAACAAACAATGAGTATAACAAGCAAGGTATGTGGTATCTTAGAAAGTGATCAGCACTATGGGAAAAAATAAGAGAAAGCAGAGCATGGAGGGAAGGCTGCACTTTTTAAAAGGTTAGATGGGGTAGGTCTCTTTGAGAAAGCAATATCGTCTTGGAATCTGCAGTATCAAGGACTTTTCAAGATTGGCAGCTATCATGTAGCTGTACGCATTTAGCCAAAAATTCCATGTAAATGACTCTATAATTAAGGGTCTAAACTGTTCCTCATCATAAGCTTATGAGTCACAGAACTTACAAATCATCAGATAGAAGTTGTAGAACGTCATGACTCCAATAATAACAGCAAAGATGTCTTCGTCAATATGAACGTTGTTCTATTCTGCAGTAAAGTGGTTCATGAATAGGCAGTACGGCTGCTGCTGGGCCACCTGGCATCTTGTGAGGAAACATATTTTCAGCACTATGATCTGAGCCTTCACTGGTGAGAAACGGTGATTTATGTTCATTGAGGCATACTGCAAAACCTTGGCAATCAACCCCAACTTGGCATTCTGGAAAGTATCCTTATGCTGGAGAATTCAAACATTGTGCCAGGCCTTCCTCCAAGAAGCAGTTGCACTGACTCAGTTATGGTTTCAAATTATATTTTCTCTTATGGAAGATAGCGTGAAATAATTTGAAAGGTGAAAGAAAAAAAAGATTTGAAGTTTTTGCTTTACCGTGGACACGTCATAGAATCCAAGTAACTTAGTGCTTTGTGATAAGTGTTATGTGGTTAGTATTTTGAACTCTGCTGATTGAAGCTGTACAATATAAGTATTGTGTAAGTTGCTATAACAATTTTCTTCATTTCATACTTTGCTCTCTGAAGTAGCATGGATTTGTGGGAATCTTTCTGGAAGAGAGTTCTTTTATTCAGAGACAACATAAAATTCATTTTATTTTTCTGATTATTTTTATGTATTTGCTTTTGTATTTATTTTTATTGAGGTATAGTTCTGTACACCATTATATAAGTTGTGCATGCTAAGTGGCTTCAGTCTTTTGCAAATCTGTGGACTGTAGCCCTCCAGGCCCCTCTGTCCATGGGATTCTCCAAGCAAGAATACTGGAGTGGGTTGCCATGCTCTTCTCCCATCCTCCCGACCCAGGGATTGCATTGGCAGGCAAGTTCTTTTTTACTCCTGTGACCTGAGAAACCCATATAAGTTACAGGTGTACAACAGAGTGATTCACAATTTTTAAAGATTATATTCCACTTATGGTTATTATAAAATATTGACTCTATTCCCCATTCCATCCTTGTAGCCTATTTTATACATAATAGTTTGCGCCTCTTAATTGTATTGTCCCTATCTTGTCCCTCCCTCTTCCCTCTCTCTACTGGTAACGACTAGTTTGTTCTCTGTATCTGTAAACCTGCTCCTTTTTTTGTTATATTCACCAGTTTTTTTGTATTTTTTTTAGATTCCACATAAAAGTGATAGCATGCATTATTTGTCTTTATTTAACTCACTTCACTTAGCATAGTGGCCTCCAAGTCCATCCTTGTTGCTGCAAGTGGCAAAATGTCATTCTTTTTTTATGGTTGAGTAGTATTTCACTGTGTGTGTGTGTGTGTCTGTCTGTAAAATCTTTATCCATTCATCTGTTGAGGGATGCTTTATGTTGCTTTCTATTAGGTTGCTTTCATATCTTGGCAATTATAAATAATGAACACTGGGGCATTTCAAGTTGTGTTTTTGTTTTGGGGGTATATATACCCAGGAGTGGGATTGCTGGACCACATGAGTTCTATTTTTACCTTTTTGAGAAACTTCCATGATTGCTATACCAGTTTGCATTCCCACCAACAATGTAAAAATGTTCCCTTTTCTAACTCTTATTGCTTGCATTCTTTTTGATGACAGCTATTCTCATGGGTATGGAATGATATCTTGCAGTTTTGATGTATATTTCCCTGATGATTAGTGATGTTGACCATCATTTCATGTGCTTGTTGGCCTTCTAAATTTCCTCCTTGGAAAAATGCCTATTCAGTTCTTCTCATTTTTTAACTGGGTTTATTTATCTATTTTTGATGTTGAGCTGTGTGAGCTGCTTATGTATGTTGGGCATTAATCTTTCATTGTTCTCACCATTTGCAATATTTCCTCCCTCAGTAGGTTGTCTGCAAGACAATTTTTGAATACCTTGATACCTCTCTTGCCTTCATCCTTCATATGCTCCACTACTCAGAGTAGAGTCCATCTCACCACTGCTGTTTCTTTGTCTTCTCTGATATCAGTGTAATGCACAACCACTCTCATCTTAGCATCCTACCAGCTCTCCTTACAATGTACATTCTTATAACCTACCCTCTGTGCTCTGCACGGCAACCTGAGTGATCTTCAAAAAATGTGAACTGGAAGGTCAATGAGCTGGGTAAATCTTTTCATTAGTATTCCACTGTTGTTTTATTTTTCCCCTTTTCCATCTTCTATTTTTAATAAAATGTATGTGTCCATTCCAAACATAGATTCTATGTTTCACATTCTATTTTCAGTCTTTAGAAACTTAATCTTGAATTTTGAGAATACACATGTAACAAAGTCTACTCTTTGGATATGAGTTGAAAAGTTACTTCTTCAAGAACCATTTTCTCTTGACATAGGTCCTCACAGCACTCTGATTATTTCATAGAACTTATTTTTATCATTTGTAGTTGTTCAGTCACTAGTTGTTTCTGACTCTTTGCGACCCCATGGACTGCAGCATGCCAGGCCTCCCTGTTCCTCACCAGCTCCCAGAGTTTGCCCAAGTTTGTGTCCATTGAGTCAGTGATGTTATCCGATCATCTCATCCTCTGCCATCTTCTGATCCTTTTGTCCTCAATCTATCCCAGCATCAGGCTCTTTTCCAATGTGTTGGCTCTTTGCATCAGGTGGCCAA
This sequence comes from Capra hircus, assembly GCF_001704415.2. NCBI lineage: Eukaryota > Metazoa > Chordata > Mammalia > Artiodactyla > Bovidae > Capra > Capra hircus. Next base: position 24,923,083 of record NC_030816.1, read on the forward strand.
AGTATTACAGCTTCAGCATCAGTCCTTCTAACAAATATTCAAGGATTATTTATATTTATAAACATTCAAGGACATTCAAATATTAAAAGGATTGATTTCCTTTAGGATTGACTGATTTGATACTGCTCTTCACCAGCACCACAGTTGGAAAACATCAATTCTTTGGTGCTCAGCCTTCTTTATGTCCAATTTTCACATCTGTACAAGACTACTGAAAAAACCATATCCTTGATTATACAGACCTTTGTTGGCAAAGTGATGCTTCTGCTTTTTAATACACTGCCTAGGTTATTCTTCCAAGGAGCAAGCATCTTTTAATTTTGTGGCTGCAGTCACTGTCTGCAGTGATTTTAGAACTTAAGAAATGAAATCTGATACTGTTTCCACATTTCCCCATTTCTTTCCCATGAAATGATAGGACCAGATGCCATGATCTTCATTTTTTGAATGCTGAGTTTTAAGCCAGCTGTTCCACTCTCCTCTTTCACCTTCCTCAAGGGGCTCTTTAGTTCCTCTTCACTTTCTGTCATTGAAGTGGTGTCAACTGCATATCTGAGGTTGTTGATATTTCTACTGGCAATCTTGGTTCCAACCTGTGCTTCATCCAGCCAACATTTCACATGACATACTCTCCATATAAGTTAAATAAGCAGGGTGATAATATACAGCCTTGATGTACTCCTTTCTCAATTTTGAATCTCTCCACTGTTCCACTTCTAGTTCTAACTGTTGCTTCTTTTCCTGTATATAGGTTTCTCAGGAGGCAGGTAATGTGATCTGGTATTCCCATCTCATTAAGAATATTCCAGTTTGTTGTAACCCTCACAAGTCAAAGTCTTTAGCATAGTCAGTGGAACAGAAGTAGATTTTTTTCCCTTGGAATTTCCTTGCTTTTTCAATAATCCAGCATATGTTGGCAATTTGATCTCTTGTTCCTCTGCCTTTTCTAAATCCAGTTTGTACATCTTGAAGTTCTTGGTTCACATACTACTGAAGTTTAGCTTGAAGGATTTTGAGCATATTCTTGCTGGCATATGAAATAAGTGTAATTGTACAGTCACTTTAAAATTCTTTGGAATTGCCTTTCTTTGGGATTGGAATGAAAGCTGACATTTTCTGGTCCTGTGGCCACTGCTAAGTTTTCCAAATTTTCTGGCATATTGAGTGCAGCACTTTCACAGCATCATCTTTTGGGATTTGAAACAGTTCAGTTGTAATTCCATCACCTCCTCCAGCTTTGTTTGTAGTGATGCTTCCTAAGGCCTGCTTGACTTCACAGTCCAGGATATCTGGCTCTAGGGGAGTGACCACATATTCATGGTTATCTGGGTATTAAGTGTTTTGTTTTTTTGTTTTTTTTTTTTGGTACAGTTCTTCTGTGTATTCTTGCCACCTTTTCTTAATCTCTTCTGCTTCTGTTATGTCCTTGCTATTTTTGTTATTTATTGTGCCTATCTTTGCTTGAAAGTTTTCCTTGGTATCTCCAATTTTTTTTAAGAGATAGTCTTAAAGACCTGTCTTTCCCATTCTATTGCACTCCTCTATTTCTTTGCATTGTTTACTTAAGAAGGCTTTCTTATCTCTCCTTCCTATTCTCTGGAACTCTGTATCCAGTTTGGAATATCTTTCCCTTTCTCCTTTGCCTTTCTCTTCTCTTCTTTTCTCAGCTATTTGTAAGTCCTCCTCAGACAACACGTTGCCTTCTTGCATTTCTTTATTAGGGGACAGTTTTGATCACCACCTCCTGTATAGTTTTATGAACCTCAGTCCATAGTTCTTCAGGCACTGTGTCATTTCAAACTACAATTTACCACTGAAAATAAGCAACAGAACAGATAAGAAATCCCTGACAGAGATGTTTCATTATGTAAATCAAAAGTTGTACAGCAATAATTTTCACACACTGGAAAGTTATAATGTACAATTCAAATTTTAATGAATTATTTTCATGAAGAAAGGAAAAAGATAAAAAGTGATAAAGAAGAAAGAAAAGAGAAGAAAAGTAAAGCAAAGCAAAGCAAAGGAATCAGGGAAGTCTATGGAACCCATCTCACTAACACTGCAGAAAAACATTGAGGTTGAGAAAAGACATACGTAATATTGTAGAACACAGAATAACATTTTCATGTAATAACCAAGATATTTTTCTTCTCAGTTATATCAATTTCCCTTTTTAATCTCCTGGTCTTTTCCCCACAAAACTATGCAGTTGAGCCATTTGAAGCTTATTGGTCTGAGCCAATACAGGAATGAGTGACAACTGGGAGAGGATTCAAGTTGGGGTACATTCCTGAGAAAGGGATTCTTTAATCTTTCTCCCATTTCTGAAGTAAGTTTGAGGGGAGAGCATGTGAAAGAAACTCCAGTTAAATGTAGGTGATTCTGAAAATAGAAACTATCCTCTTCTGACCTGAATTTTGGAAATAACATTCTCAAGAGAGTGTCTACTTCCTTGTTAGCATCAGGAAGAAGAAATGTATCATAGGGATGTGTTTGTACAGGGAGGGCCTGAAGAGGCCCCATCAACTCTCCATGACCCTGGAGTTCCATGAGAGAGCAAACATGGTGGGGCTCTGTGGTCAGGCTGGGCAAGACACAGATGCATGTGCATACCCCACAGCCATAGGAACACATCCCTCTTAGCAGGAGTGAGCAAGAAGACCATCCATAAGGCTGGAGAGGATAAGTTACAACTCAGTGACTACATCACCATGATGAAGGATGGTAGCCACAAAGCTGATGCCGTCCCCAAGTCATGATGGTATGTATGTGCCTGCAATGTTCCCCTAGGAAAGTGGAATCTAGAATTAAATGAATTTAAGCTTAAAATGATTCATGATATTCTGGGATGCCGAGTCTACCTAGACTTGAAAAAATTCAGTTTTCTGCCTCCCAATATAATAATAGCTCAAAGTAAAGATTTAGTTAAGTTTTAAAAAAAGAAAGGTAGTTATATATTTGCACACCTGAGTTTGTGGCTTGAAAATTCCTAGTCATTCCATTAGCAAATGTGCAGATGTAACTAGCACTTTGCAGATTTTATATCCCAACTGCATATTAAAGTAGCTGGCATTTGTTTCACTAAAAAAGAGAAAAAGCATAAGTTTTATCTATGGCACTAATTCTTCCTAGGTGGGAATCCTGTTCCCTGATAGAAATATGTCCCTACCAAAAAATGCTTTGTTCTTCCTAATATCTTTCTTCAAGCATCATAGAAAGGGGGCACACTTTCATTTACCAAAGACAAATGCCCATATTTGCAATGCTACAAGATATGTTTCAAGGACAAACCCTCTATCTAAATAATTCAGGCACATTTTATATAAAACTCAGCCCTATTGTTTGCATGGCATTCTTCCTGGGCACAATCAGAGTGAGCCTGAATACTAGGAAATGTACACACTTCCTTCTTCTGGGAGATGGCTCTCTATACTAGAAGGTTATTCCTCTAGTTCTTCATCCTTCTGACGGACCCCTCTGCCCCTCTCCTGGTCCTCTTTGGAGATGGAATATTGCACTGTTTTAAGGCCTGAGATCATCTTAGCCACAGAAACCTTCTGCTCCATACTCCTATGGCTCCAAAACTTTCCAGCTTTGACCCAACAGCAGCATTCCTCAGCTTCCGCGTGGGGAGTTGCTCAATGCCTGTCTTAGCACTTGTTCACTATTTTGAAGAACAGAGGATGTTCTTCACAAATTAACCTAATTTCCTGGGGCCATTCTCTGCCTGCACTTCTGCATGGCTACAGGTCCAAGTCTCTCAAAGGCATTATGAAGAGTGGCCCTAACATATTGCAATTTTGGGGCATGTTAGGGGGTTCCACTGTCTATTGACAGCTCTAATTTGCTTCCTTCCATTTCTGGGCTCTGTACTCAGCTCTACGTTGATGCCAACACCTTTCTTTCTAAATTATCTTTTTTTTAGAAGAAGACTGAGGTTAACTTTCTAAATTTGCCCTAGATTTGGCTGGTACTGAAAAAAGACTCCCAAAGTCTCATTTCTCTCATAAATAAGCATAAATCAATAAAGAGTCAAAATGTCTACCCAGGAATGAAAAAAATAGTTTTCAGGCCAGTCATGTCATTTGTAGAGACTATTTGGGCTGTGCTAAAAATAACACATGTTGGCTCACTGATACGTCTGCGTAGGTTTTAGTGAATCCTACATTTTCAAAAGTTTAGTTAAGCCTCTCTGGTTTGTGGTTGTTTCAGAGATAATAAAGAGTGACTCTGGACTTTGTACCCCAGTCAACTAAAGCAATTCATGTAACAGACAAACCCACATAGAAAGAATGCTCCATAGAACTTAAATTTCTTGGATGAAATGTGAGGTCTCTTTTCCTCAAAATTCTGTGGCAATTTTGTTGTTGCAAATATTTTAAGAAGCCTGAGAGTAATTTTTTATCCTTTTATTTTTTTTCCAAACCTTATATTTATTCTCTCTATGCCTAAATTTCTCTCCTCCGCATATAACTGTGTGTGTGTATATATATATATATTTTTTCCCATGTTGTAACCATCCTCTGACACATTATATATCATTATAGATTAGATATATATATATTAGTACAAATTCTTAGGGTTTTTACTTTTAATTACCCATTTTAAGGCAAAAGATTATGTATCAAATCTGGGGATCTTTTCACAGTTTATCCAGATTGCATGGAATATGGTGGATTGTCTTCCAGGTTTGTTGTATGAGCCTACACTGTTGCTTTGTCTCAATAATGAGGATATTTTCTTCAAAAACTTTAAAGATTTTAAAAATAAATACCACTGAGTTTCAAAGAGACCATTTACAAACTTTTACTTTTCTCAACTTTCTTGAATGTAAACTAATATTTCAAAATTGTATATTCAACTCAAACCTTTAATATAATCCTTTCTAGATGATGCTTGAAATGAGCCAAGTCTGAGTTTTAAATCCTATTTAAGCCACTTGTATCAAACGGGCTTGAGCATGTTCTCAACTTAATGAACCTAAGTTTTCTCACCTACAAAATGAAGATAATCTGGAAGAGTATTCAACTGGAAAAGATGCTTTGATGATTACACATGACATATATATATATATATATATATATATATATATATATACACATACACACACATATGTGTGTATAGATGTGTATATACATATGTGTGTATATGTGTGGGTGTGTCTATATATATATAGCATTTAGGCAGTTTTTAATATATAAAAGATGTACAAACAAATATATTATCTGAAGCTGCTTGTTTAAATTAGTTATAATTTTTAAGCTCCATTTTAAGCCACTGAGTATTTGAATATTATGATTTTTAGGGCAGAATGTTCTGTTTACTAATGGTTGCTGATGTGTGTGTGTGTTAGTCACTCAGTCATGTCTGACTCTTTATGACCCCATGGATTATAGGCTGCCAAGTTTCTCTGTCCATTGAATTCTCCAGGCAAAAATACTAGAGTGGGTAGCAATTCTCTTCTCCAGGGCATCTTTCCAACCCAGGGATAGAACTCAGGTCTCTTGCATTGTACTCGTATTCTTTATGGTCTGAGCCACTAGGGAAGCCCATGGTTGTTGATACTTGTCCTCAATAACCCTACAGGATGGTGCTGTGTGAGCAAACTGGAAATTAACATTCTAAAGTCTTCTAAGGAGACTGAACTTAAATCTTCTTAAAAGAAAACTTCTGTGAAAATTAATCAAAATGGCAGTTTACACTATTTCTCATGTTTTTCCTTTCTTTGATATTCTTCATGAACCTGGGAAATACTGAAATTCAAAGTTTGAAGCTAATATCCAAAATTGTTCTCTCACTTTTGTATCGTAAATAATCATTCTGTATACTCATCAATTCAAATAATTGTAGATATACTGTAGAAATAAATCACTTTGGGGGGAAAAGGAATTGAAAGAGAGTCATTAATTCTGTAACTTCAAATTTATAAATTATACATGCAGGTAAGCTATCATCTGGGTATATATAAAGCAATATTTTAGTAAAACTTTTTCAATATCAGTTCAGTCATTCAGTAGTCTCCAATTCCTTGCGACCCCAAGGACTGCAGCACGCCAGTCTTCCTTGTCTCTCACCAAGTCCCAGAGCTTGCTCAAACTCACGTCAATCGAGTCGGTGATGCCTTCCAGCCATCTCATCCTCTGTTGTCCCCTTCTCCTCCCGCCTTCAATCTTTCCCAGCATCAGGGTCTTTTCCAATGAGTCCATTCTTCACATCAGGTGGACAAAATATTGGAGTTTCAGCTTCAGCATCAGTCCTTCCAATGCATATTCAGGCCTCATTTTCTTTAGGATTGACTGGTTGGATCTCCTTGCAGTCCAAGGGACTCTCAAGAGTCTTCTCCAATATCATGGTTCAAAAGCATCAATTCTTCAGTGCTTAGTTTTCTTTATAGTCCAACTCTCACATCCATACATGACTACTAGAAAAACCATAGCTTTGACTAGATGGACCTTTGTCAGCAAAGTAAATTGTCTCTGCTTTTTAATATGCTACCTAGGTTGGTCATAGCTTTTCTTCCAAGGAGCAAGTGTCTTTTAATTTCATGGCTACAGTCTCCATCTGCAGTGGTTTTGGAGCCCAAAAGCATAAAGTATCTCAGTTTCCGTTGTTTCCCCATCTATTTGCCATGAAGTGATAGGATCTAAATTTCTTTTGATTATTATTTTAATGCAAACAGAAAGCTTAGTTTTTATTCTGGATGCCACCCAGTAGACAACTCTCCATGTTCATGTTTCCCAGGAAGCTATTCAACAGTTTCATCCCAACTCTAACAAAAGGCAAAAATACAAAGTTGATTCAGCTTATGTGAAAATATATATTCTTGTCTTAAAGGTTTTGTCTTATGGGTCCATGTTCCTTTTGACCATGATCCATTAAGAGAAATAGTTGTATTTTTCATAAAGTAGCCAAGTTACTTGAAATACTCCATACAGGTCCTGCTGTCTCATGTGCATAGGAAGGTTATTTTTGCCATTTCTTCTGGTGGATCTATAATTTGGCCTTGCAGGGCAACAGCTTGAGAAATGGCACTCTTCCAGAGGCTGACTCTGAGCCTGGGGCAGGAAGTCACAGTCTAAGTCTAGAAGGAACTGAAAGCAGACAAGCAGTGTTCTGGCTCTTGGATCACCTAAGGAACATCAATGAAAGGGAGATGACTTATTTAGCATTCTGTGCTTTTGACCAGTTTCACAGGCCTGATTTCAAACCCATAGCATGAGATGAAGTAGAGGCCCTTTTGTGATCTTTCGAGTTCCTTCCTTGCATTCACTGGTCAGGAAACATGAAGGGTGTAAGGGAATAGGGGTAAATATTGAGCTTTAGCAGTCTGTTGGTCTCACTCTATGATTACATCCTTTCTACTCCTTTTTCTGTCCTGATAAGCAAATCCCTGTAATTAATTATGAAATGTGAAAGCCAAGGGTAGCTTTCATGTCTATTTTTCATAGAAAAATCTCGTGAAATGTCTATGAGTGTTTTATCTCAAGGCTCAGAGGTAGAATAGAGTAGCGGTCAAGAGAAAAATTAAACTAAACTAGTCTGAGTCCAAATTCTAGCTCTACCTCTTACTGATTGTGTAATTTTTGACAAGTTAATCAATTCCTCTGTCCTTGAGTTTTCGTGCCTGAAAAATTATAGTGTTTAATGTTAAGAGTTTTGTGAGGCTTAAATTAGTTAATATAGTTTAAAATACTTAGTTTCCTAGGTGATATTTCATAAATGCAATCTATTATAATTATTAATTTAAATATTCCAAAATAGACTTAATGGAATATATAATTGAGTGTCCATTTTCAAAACACAGAATCTAGGCTTTCAAACTCAGAGTATATGACTTATCAGAAGATGCAAGTACCTTCGAATGCTCAATGTCCAGTCATGAGCCCGGGGGCACACAAATAGTAAACTGTTTAAGTTGAAATTCCTAAATAAGTTCCTCTTTTCCCTTATTTTTTTCCATATTCACAGAAAAGAAATGTAATTGTGCTTTTGATCAATCAGCAGAAAATCCCACACTGCTCCATGATGAGGGCCCCATGAAATGTAAATTAAGTAATTTGCCCAAAATACAGTTGCCAGATAAAATGCAAGATACCAAATTAAATTTGAGAAAATAATAGATACTTTTAGTATAGGTCTGCCCTATGAAATATTTAGAATATACTTATATTTAAAAATGTGTAGGTTTATTTGAAGTCTAAAAATACACTGAGTATCCTATATTCTATTTGCTAAGTCTGGCAAACCTAATCCAAGAACTCACCAAGGCTGTGCTGGTCCTGTCTTGTCCAACATGAAGATGAAAACACAAGACTATCCAATATTCTGCTTCCTAGTTAGGAATCACTTCAACTAACTTATAGAATTCATATTTTCAGGAAGATGATAATCAGAATACAAAAATGGCTTTATTATGTATTTCAAGGTTATTTATTACAAGTTATAATTATTTATTGGTTATTAGATTCATAATCACCAAATAAAAGTATTTATTCATTTTTACATCTAATATGTGTAATGTCCATAAACCCAAAATCTGGATGAAAAAGTCTAAACATTTTCTATTTTCAAATTGTAAAAAATATTTACATTTAAAAATTATTTCTGCTCTTCTGTCATCCTTTAAAATGTATAGCATGTTTAAGAGCACATAGAATATGGAAAAAATCATTTCTGAAAGATCAATACTCAGTACAAATCAATGCTCTTACATCTTAATCAGTTCAGGAATGATATTATTAACATGATGTTTCCTTCAAAGATAATATTCAAATGTGTTATTTAGAATACTATGCCTAATGTATCTATCAAAAAATAAGCACTGCTATCTTATTCTTTTTTTTTTTTTTTGCTATCTTATTCTTATGGTTTTTAATACTTTCTAGGTACACCACTGGACATGGAACAACAGACTGGTTCCAAATAGGAAAAGGAGTATGTCAAGGCTGTATACTGTCACCCTGCTTATTTAACTTATATGCAGAGTACATCATGAGAAATGCTGGACTGGAATAAGCACAAGCTGGAATCAAGATTGCCAGGAGAAATATCAATAACCTCAGATATGCAGATGACACCACCCTTATGGCAGAAAGTGAAGAGGAACTAAAAAGCCTCTTGATGAAAGTGAAAGAGGAGAGTGAAAAAGTTGGCTTAAAGCTCAACATTCAGAAAATGAAGATCATGGCATCTGGTCCCATCACTCCATGAGGAATAGATGGTGAAACAGTGGAAACAGTGTCAGACTTTATTTTTGGGGGCTCCAAAATCACTGCAGATGGTGATTGCAGCCATGAAATTAAAAGACGCTTACTCCTTGGAAGAAAAGTTATGACCAACCTAGATAGCATATTCCAAAGCAGAGACATTACTTTGCCAACAAAGGTCTGTCTAGTCAAGGCTATGGTTTTTCCAGTGATCATGTATGGATGTGAGAGTTGGACTGTGAAGTAGGCTGAGTGCCAAAGAATTTATGCTTTTGAACTGTGGTGTTGGAGAAGACTCTTGAGAGTCCCTTGAACTGCAAGGAGATCCAACCAGTCCATTCTGAAGGAGATCAGCCCTGGGATTTCTTTGGAAGGAATGATGCTAAAGCTGAAGCTCCAGTACTTTGGACACCTCATGCGAAGAGTTGACTAATTGGAAAAGACTCTGATGTTGGGAGGGCTTGGGGGCAGGAGGAGAAGGGGACGACAGAGGATGAGATGGCTGGATGGCATCACTGATTCGATGGACGCGAGTCTGAGTGAACTCTGGGAGTTGGTGATGGACAGGGAGCCCTGGCATGTTGCGATTCATGGGGTCGCAAAGAGTCGGACACGACTGAGCGACTGAACTGAACTGAACTGAGGTATACCACTACTGCCTACATATGGGTCTCCATAACTTTCTTTTTCATAGTTCCCTATTCTCCCATAATCTTCCTTCCCACTAAAATCTCTCCTTCCTTGAAACTGTCTTCTCTAGCCTGGCTTCCACCACATCTTTCCGCTCTTCCTCCCCATTCTCTACCTACCCTCTAAACCCCTCCTCTCCCACAACCTCATCTACCACCACCACCACCCCAGCCGACCTTTCCCTGCCTGCTGGTTTCTTTTGAAAAAAGAAAGCAGTGGTTCTATTGCACTTGTTCTTCCTCCCCTGTAAAGCACTCTACCCAGGAATACCTTATTAATAGCACATATTTTCTTCTCCTAGTTGGCTTTGCTACTGTTTTAATGATCGTGGTTGTATCTTCATGAGCAGTAAGTACGTGTGCCAAGGTCATAGTTGTCATGCATGGAAAGAAATGACATTTAGGCTGATAAAATTTTGCTAAGTCATCATCTGTTTTAATTGAACCAAATTCACATAATTTATGCAAGCTGTTTAATTTAGACATGCACATGCATTATTTTTTTAATGATAGACATTCAATGACATGTATCTATTAAGATATAATCAGCTACTGTTTACCATGTCACATCTTTATCATAATCTCGCTTGAAAAGCTTTCATATTGAAAAAATCCCTTCCTTATATTTCTGGATTAAAATGCTAAAAACACAAATTGAAATGTCCTAATCTGTCTGCTTCTATAAAGTTAGGATTAAGTTATATATATACACATATATATGTATATATATTCTCTATAGTATTAACAAATAAAAAACATTTATTTGATAAAAAGACAAACATTTATCATTTATATGTTTATTTAAGTATTAGATTGAAATATGCTAATTCACCACTGCAGTGGCTATATGAATATATTATGACTATTCAGATACATTGTTCGGATATATTGTCAGAAATTATTTTTAAAATAAGGCATTGATGTAAAGTTTTTGTTTTGTTTTATTGAAGTATGGTTGATTTATAATATTGTGTTAGTTTAAGGTAAAAAGCAAACTGATTCAGTTATACATATTACATATTCTTTTTCATTATATCAATAGGCTATAGTTCCCTGTCCTATACAATAAATCCTTGTTGTTTGATATGAAGTGTTAATCTCTTACTTTAATATTAGAGTTTCTTAACTATGTTATTTTGGTTGAAATATCAGTAGCTAACTATAGAAGAAGGAAAATTGGATAATTAACAAAGATCAAAAATTTTTTTAATCTGTCAAATGTTCCCTAAGGGAAACAAATCTGTATTTTATTCCAGGAAGTTCAAGTAGCAAAAGCTTCTCGGGACAATTCTAATTGTGACAGTACTTTAGATTCAGTTGTTGCTGTTCAGTCGCTAAGTCATGTCCAACTTTTTTATGACCCCATGGACTGCAGGACACCAGTCTCCTCTGTCCATAGGATTTCCCAGGTAAGAATACTGGAGTAGGTTGCCATTTCCTACTCTAAGGGATCTTCCAGACACAGTCCCAGAGATTGAACTGTGTCTCTTATGCCTCCTGCATGGGCAGGCAGGTTCTTTTTCACTAGCACCACCTGGAAAGCCCCTCTTCCCAGGGGTTATGATTTTAAGGAACTTCTAATCTCTCTCAATTGCTCAATTCAGTCACTCAAGTCATCAGTCTAATCTAGCTGGCTGCCCACTAAACCTATATGCATAATAATAAGGAAAGATTAGGACTATAAGACAATTACAATCAAAGTATCATAGTGGAGAGAGACATTCCAACTGAAATGATCAAAGAAAACTTTTTGGAGGAGGTATTTAATTGGGAAAGGTGGAAAAAAAATGGCAGCATTGTATATTGAAATATTTGGTTTGGAATCTCATATCCCTAAATTCAAATCTTAAGGCCACCGTGGTACAGACAGAAGCAAGCTACGTAGTTTCCTAATATAATGTAAAACTGGTTAAGAAACTTTGTCAGTCTTTCAATCTTTAACATACAACTCATAGGTTAAATTAGATGAACGCATGTGTGTGAGAGAGATAAAGAGAGAGAGAGAAAGGAAGGAAGGCGAGGAGGGAAGGAAGGAGGGGAGATAAGAAGTCTGAAGTATGATTTGCTACAGGGAACCTAGGTAGAAGGAAACTCCGAAGGCAACTACATAACTCCTCAGCTAGCTCACCTTCTCTTGGTAGCAGAGTGAAGGAAAAGGGGCAGGGAATTCAGGACCCTGAAACCTTGATTCCTGCTTGTCTCCTGTGTATATAACTTAGTAGGATTAATAATTTGAGGTGCCTCAAACTTAACATTCTTCTCTTTAAGGATCTCTTTGCCAATTTCATAGCTCTTCTTCTAAGAATTCAATAGCAAATCCATGATATTAAAACATATAACACGTAACCTTTAGGAGTGCATTAAAATTGTAATAATAAGCATGTCATGAGCAACTTCACTTTGACTTTTCACTTTCATGCATTGGAGAAAGAAATGGCAACCCACTCCAGTATTCTTGCCTAGAGAATCCCAAGGATGGGGAAGCCTGGTGGGCTGCCGTCTCTGGGGCTGCACAGAGTTGGACACAACTGAAGTGACTTAGCAGCAGCAAGCACAATAGTATTTTTTAATACTAGTGAGTATGAAAGAAAAAAAAATTGAAATCAAATACTAGGGTAGCAAATATAGATCAATCTATTCTAGCCATTAATAATTATGCATCAAACTGTGTTTATGTTGTAAGTGAAAAATAAACACATGCAAATTTAATATTTCAGATTTTAGAATTACCCATCTGGCAATTTTCCTATACTGATTTAAGTATGACTATGCTTATAGATTGACTATGCCAAAGCCTTTGACTGTGTGGATCATAATAAACCGTGGAAAATTCTGAAAGAGATGGGAATACCAGACCACCTGACCTGCCTCTTGAGAAACCTATATGCAGGTCAGGAAGCAACAGTTAGAACTGGACATGGAACAACAGACTGGTTCCAAATAGGAAAAGGAGTACATCAAGGCTGTATATTGTCACCCTGCTTATTTAACTTATATGCAGAGTACATCATGAGAAACGCTGGGCTGGAAGAAGCACAAGCTGGAATCAAGATTGCTGTGAGAAATATCAATAACCTCAGATATGCAGATGACACCACCCTTATGGTAGAAAGTGAAGAGGAACTAAAAAAGCTCTTGATGAAAGTGAAAGAGGAGAGTGAAAAATTTGGCTTAAAGTTCAACATTCAGAAAACGAAGATCATGGCATCTAATCCCATGACTTCATGGCAAATAGATAGGGAAACGGTGGAAACAGTGTCAGACTTTATTTTGGGGGGCTCCAAAATCACTGCAGATGTTTAGTGCAGCCATGAAATTAAAAGACGCTTACTCCTTGGAAGAAAAGTTATGACCAACCTAGATAGTATATTCAAAAGCAGAGACATTACTTTGCCAACAAAAGTCCGTCTAGTCAAGGCTATGGTTTTTCCAGTGGTCATGTATGGATGTTAAATTTGGACTGTGAAGAAAGCTGAGCACCGAAGAATTGATGCTTTTAAACTGCGGTGTTGGAGAAGACTCTTGAGAGTCCCTTGGACTGCAAGGAGATCCAACCAGTCCATTCTGAAGGAGATCAGCCCTGGGATTCCTTTGGAAGGAATGATGCTAAAGCTGAAACTCCAGTACTTTGGCCACCTCATGCGAAGAGTTGACTCATAGGAAAACACTCTGCTGCTGGGAAGGATTGGGGGCAGGAGGAGAAGGGGACAACAGAGGATTAGATGGCTGGATGGCATCACCAGCTCGATGGACGTGAATCTGAGTGAACTCCAGGAGTTGGTGATGTACAGGGAGGCCTGTCGTGCTGTGATTCATGCGGTTGCAGTCAGACACGATTGAGCAACTGAACTAAACTGATGCTTATAGAACCATTTACAGATGTTGAACTTAATGAATTTTTATTCACTATTGGCACAGACTTACTAGTTTCAAAGAAACATTTTTCTTGATATATTTTGAAAAAATAATCATTAACAATTGAGTTGTGGGAAAATCTTTTGCAGAGGTCATTGCTTTTTTTTCCCCTTTAAGTATATATGAGTTTTAAAATGCAGTGGAAAGCTGTGAAAAGGGGACTCAATGACTAGTGGTGAAAAGAATTTTTTAAAAAAACAGCTAACTTTGTGGCTAGTATATTTAGAAAGACAAAGAGTCACTATGCTTTTGCATTTTGTGCAGTGAAAATACCCATGGCCAGGTGTAAAATTCAGGAAATACAAAGACAGGCAAATTTGATTCAACAGTGAATTGACTATGACATCATGGCTATATATGATCTTTTTTATAATTGCTATAAAATGTCAGTTCGCCAACACAGGAAAGGAAAGTGCCAGATAAATGCCACTAAGAACTTTAAGTTGTATACATTCAGTACATTTTCAATCTCTCTAACTACTGATGAGTTAAAATGGTGTTCTTTCTTTATAAATGTTAAAATCAAGTGTATTAATTATGGGCCAAAAGTTATACTGGACTTTATTAGTCCTAATATATCAATAATTATTGTCCTCTGATATCATAATTTAAATGAAAAAGGAATTGGTAATAATAATTCAAGATGTATGTGAAGCATTCATTTATTCATTCACTTAATTAATATATGTCACATATATTAAATTTTTAGACAGCTATGTAAACGATTCTGACAATTACCAAGGTTTGGAAATTCCTGGTCTGTATAAAATAACACTACTTATATTAACTAATCTTACTTGGTTTCAAAACAGAAAGATAAAACAGCAAGAGAGCTGTCCCTAATAATCTTTCTCTTCTCTCCCAATTCACTGCCATGGTGCCATATCTGACCCTCATTAGCACTAACTTTCAGAGGAACCTTCCACCTGGTTTCCTTTATTCCATTCTATTTGGCTGTTAAAATACCCAGATTACTAGAGCTTCAGTCCTTACTCTACATTGACTCTATACAGGATATCAGTCAGTCCACTGACTTCAGTCCAGCTCTTTCTAAAGACAATACATGTATTTACATCCAGCCCAAATCAATTTCCTGAGTTTTATACTTATGTATTTCACAGTTTAGTGCACATTTCTCAAGTGAGACACAAAGTTATCCCAAACCCAACTCATCCAATGCCCTGCCAAGCTGGTCGTCTTCTCCCATATCAAAATTCAGACTGACTGCAATTTTACTCTCCTGACCACGCTTCTAGTGGCTCCATGAGCTGGACATATGGATCTTTCTGTGTTTTTCATTGGTTGAACTTTTTTTTTTATAATACATCTTTTTTTTTTTTTCAAATGTCTCTGCCTCTTTCCCCTTACCAACATGGTCTCTGCCTGCCTGGCCACTTGTTGGGATGTTAGACCCTTGATCAAGAAGGTCTACCCTTCAGGGTCAACATTTTTAAAGGTCCTGCTGGCCATGCCCAAGAAGCACTCTCTAATTGCATCCCAGGAAAGAATTTCCCATCTCTGTATCTCATATTCTTTGTGCTAATTTACAACACTCCATCTTCAGTTACAGTTAATTAAACATGAGTTACACAGTTAAGGGTAGAACCTAAATTTTATTACTTTTGGAATACTGAGCACATCCTGCAACAGTCCTAAGAACATATAAAACTCTATAAAGAAGTAGTTATGAAAGAAATTAATCATTCTGTTCTTTGCAGCTTTGTCTTGCTCTTAAAGGTAATTTATTTTTCCTAACTGTTCAGTGGTTTTGTGGATATTTGTTTTTTAGTGTAAAAACAATGCATTCATTTTATTGTATGTAGATTGGAAATATTGAAAAATATGAAGACGATAATGAAAGTTGCCTATTATCCCATTACCTTTTGGTAAACACCTTAAATATTTTGCACATTTCCTTCTAAATTCTTTCCTATGCCGTTATGTTGGTATTTTTGTGTATTTACACATACCATAGTTGTTTTATGGTATGCTTTCTATGGTATACCCTATGGATTTCCACAATTTTTAAAGTACCCAACTGACATAAATTTTAATAAGTATAGATAATAATAATTAGCAACAATGTTTCTAATGGTTTTTAAATATTTGTTACTAAAACCTGAAATGCTCTAGAAATATTATACAGTAAATGCAAATAAGGGCTCTAAGAGAAAAGGAACTAAGATAGATCTGTTTAGAGTCTCATAAAATGTATATATGTCAAGCTTAGAACATGAAGTATTTGGGAAATTTGTACTCATGTTTCCACAAATACAAAGCAAGAGAAAATGGTTAATGTGAAATAAGTGTGCCCTTTCATTCCTTAAATTAAAAAAAATTCTGAACACTTAGCAATATATTAAGTATGAAATGAACAAGATATACCAGGTGAATCTGCTTGAAGAACTTACATAATAAATCGGGAAACAGTTGATATGTAGTTAAAACAGTCAGTTCAGTTCAGCTCAGTCGCTCAGTCATATCCGACTCTTTGATCCCATGAACTGCAGCGCGCCAGGCCTCTAGTCCATCACCAACTCCCAGAGTCCACCTAAACCCATGTCTATTGAGTCAGTGATGCCATTCAACCATCTCATCCTCTGTTGTCCCCTTCTCCTCCTGCCATCAATCTTTCCCACCATCAGGGTCTTTTCCAATGAGTCAGCTCTTTGCATAAGGTGGCTAAAGTATCAGAGTTTCAGCTTCAACATCAGTTCCTCCAATGAACAGCCAGGACTGATCTCCTTTAGTATGGACTGGTTGGATCTCCTTGCAGTCCAAGGGACTCTCAAGAGTCTTCTCAAACACCACAGTTTGAAAGCATCAATTCTTCGGCACTCAGCATTCTTTATAGTCCAAATCTCACATCCATACATGACCACTGGAAAAACCATAGCCTTGACTAGACGGACCTTAGTTGGCAAAGTAATGTCTCTGCTTTTGAATATGCTATCTAGGTTGGTCATAACTTTCCTTTCTTTTAATTTCATAGCTGCAATCACCATCTGCAGTGATTTTGGAGCTGAAAAAAATGAAGTAAGCCGCTGTTTCCACTATTTCCCCATCTATTTGCCATGAAGTGGTGGGACAATATGCCATGATCTTCATTTTCTGAATGTTGAGCTTTAAGCCAACTTTCTCACTCTCCCCTTTCACTTTTATCAAGAGGCTCTTTAGTTCTTCTTCACTTTCTGCCATAAGGGTGGTGTCATCTGCATATCTGAGGTGATTGATATTTCTCCCAGCAATCTTGATACCAGTTTGTGCTTCCTCCAGCCCAGCGTTTCTCATGATGTACTCTGCATAGAAGTTAAATAAGCAGGGTGACAATATACAGCCTTGACGTACTCCTTTTCCTATTTGGAACCAGTCTGTTGTTCCATGTCCAGTTCTAACTGTTGCTTCCTGTCCTGAATACAGATTTCTCAAGAGGCAGGTCAGGTGGTCTGGTATTCCCATCTCTTTCAGAATTTTCCACAGTTTATTGTGATCCACATAGTCAAAGGCTTTGGCATAGTCAATAAAGCAGAAATAGATGTTTCTCTGGAGCTCTCTTGCTTTTTCCATGATCCAGCAGATGTTGGCAATTTGATCTCTGGTTCCTCTGCCTTTTCTAAAACCAGCTTGAACATCTGGAAGTTCACGGTTCACGTATTGCTGAAGCCTGGCTTATAGAATTTTAAGCATTACTTTACTAGCGTGTGAGATGAGTGCAATTGTGTGGTAGTTTGAGAATTTCGGGCATTGCCTTTCTTTGGGATTGGAATGAAAACTGACCTTTTCCAATCCTGTGGCCACTGCTGAGTTTTCCAAATTTGTTGGCATTTTGAGTGCAGCACTTTCACAGCATCATCTTTCAGGATTTGAAATAGCGCAACTGGAACTCCATCACCTCCACTGGCTTTGTTCATAGTGATGCTTCCTAAGGCACACTTAACTCCACATTCCAGGATGTCTGGTTCTAGGTGAGTGATCATACCATCGTGATTATCTAGGTCATGAAGATCTTTTTTGTACAGTTCTTCTGTGTATTCTTGCCACCTTTTCTTAATATCTTCTGCTTCTGTTAGGTCCCTATCATTTCTGTCCTTTATTGATCCCATCTTTGCATGAAATATTCCCTTGGTATCTCTACTTTTCTTGAGGAGATCTCTAGTCTTTCCTATTCTATTGTTTTCCTCTATTTCTTTGCATTGAATGCTAACTCTGCATTCAGATGGGTATATCTTTCCTTTTCTCCTTTGTTTTTTGCTTCCCTTCTTTTCACAGCTATTTGTAAGGCCTTCTGAGATAGCCATTTTGCTTTTTTGCATTTCTTTTTTCTTGGTGATGGTCTTGATTCCTGTCTCCTGTACAATGTCATGAACCTTCATCCATAGTTCATCAGGCACTCTATCAGTACTAGTCCCTTAACTCTATTTCTCACTTCCACTGTATAGTCATAAGGGGTTTGATTAAGGTCACACCTGAATGGTCTAGTGGTTTTCTCTACTTTCTTCAATTTCAGTCTGTATTTGGCAATAAGTTCATGATCTGAGCCACAGTCAGCTCCCGGTCTTGTTTAAGGTAAAAGAAACCCAAGTAAGACGGTAGGCACTGAGAGAGGGCATCAGAGGGCAGACAGACTGAAACCACAATCACAGACAACTGGCCAATCTGATCACACGGACCACAGCCTTGTCTAACTCAATGAAGCAGCCATGCCACGTGGGGCCACCCAAGACGGCCGTGTCATGGTGGAGAGGTCTGACAGAATGTGATCCACTGGAGAAGAGAATGGCAAACCACTTCAGTATTCTTGCCATGAACAGTATGAAAAGGCAAAAAGATAGGACACTGAAAGATGAACTCACCAGGTTGGTAGGTGCACAATATGCTACTGGAGATCAGTGGAGAAATAACTCCAGAAAGAATGAAGGGATGGAGCCAAAGCAAAAACAACACCCAGTTGTGAATGGGACTGGTGATGGAAGAAGGATTCGATGCTGTAAAGAGAAATATTGCATAGGAACCTGGAAAGTTAGGTTCATGAATCAAGGCAAATTGGATATGGCCAAACAGGAGATGACAAGAGTGAACACTGACATTCTAGGAATCAGCAAACTAAAATGGACTGGAATGGGTGAATGGGCAGAAATCCCTTAGAAGAAATGGAGTAGCCATCATAGTCAAAAAGAGAGTCTGAAATGCAGTACTTGGATGCAATCTCAAAAATGACAGAATGATCTCTGTTCGTTTCCAAGGCAAACCATTCAATATCACAGTAATCCAAGTCTATGCCCCAACCAGTAACCCTGAAGAAGCTGAAGTTAAACAGCTCTATGAAGACCAACAAGACCTTTTAGAACTAACACCCCCAAAAGATGTCCTTTTCATTATAGGGGACTGGAATGCAAAAGTAGGAAGTCAAGAAAAACCTGGAGTAACAGGCAAATTTGGCATTGTAGTACAGAATGAAGCAGGGCAAAGGCTAATAGAGTTCTACCAAGAGAATGCACTGGTCATACAAACACCCTATTCCAACAACACAAGAGAAGACCCTTCACATGGGTATCACCAGATGGTTGACACCAAAATCACTTGAAACAATAATGGGGAATCAATACAACCTGGAATAAGTTCCAAAAGGGAAATAAAATTGACAGTGCCCCAAAAGTGCCTAGTGAGACTTGCTTTAGAAACAATAAACAAGGAAAAAATCAGCTACCAAAACCAGGCAACCTCTCCTGAAAAAAAGAACGGAAAGTGCATGGTGCTAAGGACAGACAGATGTGCCGTCCTTTTGGAAAGGCCTTCAGTAATGCTGAAACTGGCATTAAAGGGACAAGTGTATGACGGGTTTGAATTTGTGGGCAAAAATTGGATCATAATGGACAATATATTTGGTCTTCGCTATTCTACAAGCGTATCATAGAGCAGATCTATCATACATCTAAATATAAAAGCTGCTAGACTGCAATTCCTCCTGTCGCTTCTTCTTGTGTTTATTCATATATGTGTGTATATATATAATCCTACCAGTCTGATTACAAATGAGTACATTTTCTAACAATCATTTATAAAGCATATTATAACCAGATTTTTTAAAAATCTGAGTAAAACTGAGCACATTTAATGCAGTGCTGCACACAGAAGTGTTGATGGAATCTGAGTCACCGTTATTACAAAGATGAGAATGTGAAATTCAGACATATTGGAGGAAATTTATACCCAATATCAATCACGCTGGTTTGTATTGTATCTTCTGTAATGAAAATAAGTGAAATAGGAACCCATGGAAATGGAAAATAAGTCTGAATATCACTTCAATAAATTACTCTGTTAATTGTTTACACCATTAACATCTCATATTAAGTCATGTAGATGAAAAATGCATGAATTGTCAGTTTTTAATCTGTAGGCCATTTTTTACCACTTAGACTCTCCTTGGATGCCTCTGCCTGGTATATTTCAACTGAATTATGAACCTGCCTGAAGCTGAGTAAACCTGGCCAAAATGTTCTTTCCACTAGTATTATGTGTTAATTTTGGATGTAGAGCAAAATGATTCAGTTGAACACATATTTTTTCCTATTCTTTCCCATCAAGGTTTATCACAGGATATTGAATATAGCTCTGTGTGCTATACAATAGGACTTTGTTGTCTATCCACTGTAAATGTAATGGTCTGCATCTAGTCCATCCTTCTCCTTTCACCCGCCCCCTTGGCAACCACAGGTTTGATCTCTATGTGTGTGAGTCTGTTTCTGTTTCATAGATAGATAGATTCATTTGTGCCATATTTTAGATCCCACATACAAGTGATATATGGTATCTGTCTTTCTCTTTCTCACTTCAGTTAGCATGATAATCTCTAGTTGCATCCATGTTGCTGTAAATGGTATATTTTGTTTTTCTTTTTGGCTGAGTAGTATTCCATTGAATTAATATATATTGTATACATACCACATCTTTTATTAACTAAATAAACATTTATTGACTGAATAATATAACCTTAATGCAACTCTGTATTTCTTTATGAAATCAGGAAATTAGATTATCTCAGCATATGTATAATATTTCCTTTTAAAACACTGTTTACATTTTTTTTTTTTTTGCTTTGCTTGGGGCTGGTGCATGGGGATGACCCAGAGAGATGTTGTGGGGAGGGAGGTGGGAGGGGGGTTCATGTTTGGGAACGCATGTAAGAATTAAAGATTTTAAAATTTAAAAAAAATTAAAAATTAAAAAAATAAAAATAAAAACCCCATGTATTTAGAGATAAAATGTCCACTTTTAAATGATAGGTGTCTGGTGGTGGTGGTGCTTTAGTCACTAAGTCATTTCTGACCCTTGCAGCCCCATGGACTACAGCCCACCAGGCTCCTCTGTCCATGGGATTTCCCAGGCAAGAATACTGGAGTAAGTTGCCATTTCCATCTCTAGGGGGTCTTCCTGACCCATGAATATCAGACCAGTGTCTCCTGCATTGCAGGCTGTTTCTTTACCACTGAGACCCTTGGGGATGCCCTGATAGATGTATCTAAGAAGCCAGGGAAAGGAAAATTAGAAAAAAAAATACCACATCTTCTTTATCCGTTCACCTGCTGATGGACATCTAGGTTGTTTCTATGTTTGGGCCATTGTGAAAAGTGTTCCTATGAACATTGGGGTGCATGTATATTTTGAATTTTAGTTTTGTCTGGATATATGCCCAGGAGTGGGATTGATGGATCGTATGGTAATTCTATTTTCAGTTTTCTGAGGAGGTTTTCCATGGTGTCTGCACAAACTTGTATTCCCACCAACAGTGTAGGAGGGTTCCCTTTTCTCCATATCCTCTCCAGAACTCATGATTTGTAGACTTTTCAATGATGGCCATTCTGACCAGTGTCAGGCGATACCTCATTGTAGTTTTGATTTGCATTTCTCTAACAATTAGTGATGTTGAGCATTTTTTCATGTGCCTTTTAGTAATCTGTATGTCTTTTTTGGATAAATGTCTATATAGGTATTCTGCCATTTTTTGATTGAGTTGTTTGATTTTTGCTATTGAGGTCTATGAGCTATTCATGTTTTGGAAATTAAGCACTTATTGATACATTGTGTTTGCAAGTATTTTCTCCCAGTCCATAGGTTGTCTTCGCATTTTGTTTATAGCTTCCTTTGCTGTGCAAAAGCTTGTAAATTTGATTAGATCCATGTGTATATTTTTGCCTTTATTTCTATTGCCTTGGGAGACTGACCTAAGAAAACATTGGTACACTTTATGTCAGAGAATATTTTGCCTATGCTCTCTTCTATGAGTTTTATGGTGGCATATCTTATACTAAGTCTTTAACCCTTCTGAGTTTATTTTTGTGTGTGGTGTGAAGGTGTGTTCTAATTTCATTGATTTACCTATGGCTATCCAGCTCTCCCAATACCACCTGCTGAAGAGACTGTCTTTTCCCCATAGAATATTCTTGCTTCATTTATTGAAGATTAATTGGCTGTATGTGTGTGGGTTTATTTCTGGGCTCTCTATTCTGTTCCATTGATCCATATGTCTGTTTTGGTGCCAACATGCTGTTTTGGTTACTATAGCTTTGTAGTGTCATCTGAAGTCTTGGAAAGGTTATGCCTCCTGCTTTGTTAAAAGATGCGTATTTTTAGTGAGCAAGAATGAAGGAAACATTATGGTTACAGAACCTAAAAAGCCTGCACACATGTGTAGATAGAGTAAAATTTAGATAAAAGCTAGGTAGAGAGAGTAAAAATTAGCTGCTAAAATTGTCCTTGGGGTCTGGAAATGAAAGACCATTTTTAAAGTAAGTCAGCATAGATGTAATTACTAGGGAAGTCTTGGAAAATCATAAAAAATAGCCTCAGCTCTTTTATACCTCAGAATTGAAGGAACAGAGACCCAAGAAACATACCTGCCTTGCAGAAATAATTCTTTACCTATGCTAAAAATGGAGAATACAGTAACCTGGATGACACAAGGTCACTTTGTCTAGAAAGTGGAGTCAGTGTTCCAGAGGAAGTGGCCCTGGATTAGCACCTTTGAAGAAAAAAGGGCATGCCTCCCTTCCTCTTGAGAAGATACCCCTAGGTTGTACTTTGAAGGACTGAGCAATCATCCATCCATGGATCTCATGAAGAAAGAACAGATTTGCCTCGAGTCTTGCGGTAACTGAATATGTGAAATGAAGAATTTAAAATAACATTATTTAAATTTTGAATGTTCACATATTTTACTGTATCTGCTATTCCAAAGCGGCATTCCCTTCTCCGCAACCATGACTGATATAATGCTTGCCACAGTGCACACCAAGCACGAGGGCTACGGCAACACTGGGGCTATATAAGCTCACCCACCCGACATAAAATGGATTCAGAGCATCCCCACATCCAAAAAGCGTCTTAAAAACTGAGCCCCTCTGTTCTTTTGCCCCAAAGATCAGAGACTGAGCTTAGGGTCATACTCTTGTATGAGCAGCTCTGAGCCCTAAGCCTTGTCTACTGCACACTGGCTGCAAAATCTTGGGCAAGTTATTTAACTTCTCTGTTAATTGATTTTGATATCTCCAAACAAAAATAGTAACCCACAAATAAGGTTGATGAGACATACATGTATAAGTGCTATATAATGCCACTGAGTATAGAAGACCTAGTGTAATTAATATGCTGTTAATATTATTTTAATATGCCAAAGAAATTCTTGATTTTCCAAAGGCTGCCAACCACAATAGTATTAAAATATATATATTCTCGTATGTAACACTCAGTTATATGTGGGGTCAAGTAATCCAAGAGGTCTGATACTTGAACTTTTAAGTTCAAGCTCTACTACATGCAGCTTAGCATTCTTCATTACCAATGTATGCAAGCTGAAAAGCATACTACAGCCTTTATATCTCTTGTCTTATTGATTACATCTGTAAGCAGACAAGCTACATTATTACTTGGTTCAGAACAGCTTATTTGTTTGCTGCCTTTTTGTTAATACTCCAGTTACACACAGATTTTGCATGACACCAGAGCAAAGCGTCTGCCTGCAATGCGGGAGATCTGGGTTCGATCCCTGGGTCGGGAAGAGCCCCTGGAGAAGAAAATGGCAACCTACTCCAGTATTCTTGCCTGGAGAATCCCATAGACGGAGGAGCCTGGTGGGCTACAGTCCACGGGGTGGCAAAGAGTCAGACGCGACTGAGAGACTTCACTCACTCATTCACTCACTCTTGCTGTTTAGCAGTGCTTAAGCACTCTTTCCTCCCATCACCAAACCCAAGCATAGCTGCCATTTTTCAGAGTCAACCAGAAGTGTGATGAGCTTGTAACAAACGAGGTTTAAAGAGGTAGAATCAATGAGTCTACTCAGCATTACTGTACTGTATACCCCAAAGGAATTGCGAAAGGACACCTGGCCAGGTATTAATGGCTGATATCCTACGGGGCATAACTGATTTTCCAACAGTTGGCTATGTGGGTTTGGGGGCTATTCTTTGCGAGACATATCACCTCCAGCCGCAGAAATTATAATTACTGTATAATCCAAACTGAAATTGTTGGAGCCAGCTTTATTCGTGTATCATTTGTTTTATTTTTCCTCTGAGAGTCTGGAAAATAGATAATTATTGTAGAAAACTGTGTATACACAAACACACACACAAAGAATAGAGAATTACAACCATTTTCAGATTTACTTTCACCGCTGTCAATACATCTCCCCATCATTAATAGTTTTCCAATCCGAGGGCCAGAACACTTTTTATACTGAGTTTAAATTCCATGCATTTTTTTTGCTCATGAAATGGATGGTATTTTTTGTTGTTGTTGGCATGTATGAGAGCACACACATGTCTTCTTTAATAAGAATGGAAGCAGGAGGGTTTGCTAAAGCACGTTTTTTCAAAATTGGACACAGTTTTAACAATTCACAAAATTGCTATTTATGGCTTAACTTCACTGAGGTAAATAAGCGCTTTTATTCTACTTTAATCGGGAAAACATTTGCTAAGCTGGTCTCACACCTCTATGGACGTTATCTGCCTCATCTTCCTGAAGCATCTGGGTTATAGTCAAATTTCTCTTTCCTAACATTTAGTGCTATATAAAATGATGCTGTTATTGTTTGCCTGTCGCTAAGTAATAATTTTAGAGAGAGCTAAAGTCAAGATAATTATAAAATACACTTGAATAATTTCTTTAGGGGAGGGGAAGTAAAGGTTACTGTATATACTGTTATTTTTTGCTGCTGCTTTTCTAGCATTTAATTTCTGTTCCCAACCAGGTCAACAACTAGTTTCAGCCTCTCATTATCACAGAAAAAAAAAAAATATATATATATATATATATAGACAGATACACACTAGCCTCTCCCTGTTGAGAATTTTATTTTCTTTTTATACTTAAAAGATCCAGTCCTCTGGGTCTAAGTAATAGTTATATGTGAAATGATGTTTCTAATCCTCACCTAATTGCTACTTTTATGGGGAAATCTGGGTAAGTCACAAGTTTTACATTTCTCTTTTATAAAATGATTTTAGCCAATCTTTTGCCTTAGTTGTATAGTTATATATCTTGAATGCTAACAGATTTGTGAAATATGTAATACATACACAGTTGTATTATAGATGTATATATAGCTCTACATATAGAAGCAAATTTGTTAACATACATGAATTATTCAAAAAGTTTCACCTAATGTTATTGCTAGCATTCTTTTAAAAATACTTTTCCATTTTGGAAATGTTTACAGAATTTTCAGAAAAGATAATAAAGCATTACCCACAATTTCAACTGGCTAACCAATATTATCATTTTATGTTTAAAACTCAGATCTCAATATGTCTCTGTACTAAATTTGTTCTGCTCCACCCTCACCCACATTTCCTAGAATTTGAGATCAGTTTCAGTTTCCAAGACCTCCCCAATTTATCTGTGAGACTATGTAGGAGGTCTCACAAATATTCCCAAACTCAGAACTTGGGTCACCAGGAGGGAGCCCACAGAATCAGTGGCTCCTGGGAAATTCCCTAGTGGTCTAGTGGTTAAGACTGTGTACTTTCACTGCTGAGGACCCAGGTTCGTCCCTGGTCTGGGAACTAAGATCCCACAAGCCTCACCATGTGGCTTATTATTTTTCAAAAATGATATATATACACACACACATATGTCAATATGTGTTCATCTCAATCTCCAAATTTATCTCTGCCCCCACCTCCGTTGTCCCCTTTGGTAACCATAAGTTTGTTGTCTATGTTTATGAGTCTATTTCTGTTTTGTAAATAAGTTCATTTGTATCATTTTTTAGAGTACATATGTGAGTGTGCTAAGTCACTTCATCCATGTCTGACTCTTTGCAACCCTATGGACTGTAGCCCTCTAGGCTCCTCTGTCCAGGGGATTCTCCAGGTGAGAATACTCAGTAGGTTGCCATTGTCTCCTCCAGGGGATCTTCCCAGGGATCTCCAGGGATCAAACTCATATCTCTTACATCTCCTGCATTGGCAAGCCAGTTCCTTACCACTAATGCCACCTGGGAAGCTCCCACATATGAGTTATATCATATCATTTTTGCCTGTCTCTGTTAGACTTACTTAACTTTGTTTGAATCTCTAGGTACATCCATGTTGCTGCAAATGCAAATGGAATTATTTCATTCTTTTTTATAGCTGATTAATTTTCTATTGCATACACACACACACACACACACACACACACACACACTACATCTCCTTTCCCATTCTTTTGTTGATGGATATTTAGGTTGCTTCCATGTCTTGGCTATTGTGAATAGTGCTGCTGTGAACATTGGAGTGCATGTATCTTTTCAATTTAGAGTTTTCTCTGGATTCAAAATTATACACAAAATAATAATAAGTCATTTATTGAGTAGCAGACTTATCATATGTTTTACTAGAAATTTTCAAAATATTACCTAATTGTTTCTGAAAATAATTCAGTGATGCAGGCATTATCATCTTCCTTTCAAAAGTAATAAAGAAACCGAGAAATAGCAACGCTTGGTGAATTACAACTAAGGTACAGTTCTTCTCGCCTCAGTGTTAAAATATCCTATGATTTAGCACCAAGATGAATGAACATTTCTCAGGCAGGGCTACTCGAAAATCCAAAATTTATTATCGCTCTGTAACAATTTACTCCCATTGATGATGATGAAAATATCTTTTTATTGTACCTTCTTTTGTACTTTGTATGCAACATATATCATTTAATTATATGCAGCTCTATTCTCTGTTTTTCTGTACCAAATAAACGTGTCGCATTTGGTATCAAATAAACTGTCATATATAATGATATTTACATACTATTTCATAAATAATACCATTTATATATGGAAGTTATATATATATATATATATATACATACAATATGTATAATTCTTACCTCACCAAATAGACTTTAACTTCACTGTGGGCAGACCATTAGCTGAGCAGTGAACTTTATAACATCTGGGGCAATGCAGAGTACACAGGCATTTGCTGAATACCCATGGTCTTATAAGTTTATTTTTTAAGAGTGTTACCAGAGCTATATAATAGTATGACCAACACCTCAGTCTTTTAAAATGAAGGATTTAGTAACTTGAAGTATATTTACTTCATCAATTTCTCTGTCCTTCAGTGGTTAGATCCTTTTTCTGCTTAAAGGTTGTGCAAGACTGATGGTAATATTTTTAACATGCATTAGCTTACCAGACAGACTTCACAAAGATCAGAGAATTATTGATCTAGATATATTTTTTCTTCCTACTGCCTCAACACACTTCTCCAGCCAAGTGCCAGTTTATACAGAATATGTAAATAAACTTCATACAAACATGCACGAAAAATACTGTACTTCTTAGCATCATTAAAAAGAACAAAAACTACCACTTTACAGTTGGAAAATGTCAATACATATTGAAGAGCATTATATCACTAATAATTTTTAAAAGTCATATAATGTTGGATTAAACAGAAGTAATACTTTTAATGAGTATTAAACCCTTGTTAATACATGCTTATGATATAATATAGATATTAGTTAAACATGTTCTTTTAGCTGGGAACTATCAGACATATTTTTCTCAATTTAAGGAAAATACTAAATTAACAAATAATGCTATTAGAGACAAATGTCAACTTCAAATAAATAAGTACAATATGAAGCAATTTGAGTGAGAATAACTTTCATTTTTGTATGGCTCTGAAATTTCAAAGATTTTCTGATCATGAAGAGGCCCTTTAAGACACTGCCTTTTTTAGAATGTTAAATGCCTGGACATGACCCGAAATAGTCCACATACCTGTAAACTGAGAACAAGATTCATCATACACTAGGAATGCAGAAAAATGAAGCGCAGGGAAGGAAAACACATATGGCATTTCACATGGCAATAATGAGGCTAAGTTGCTTTCTGTATCCAAACTGCAGATAAAAATCCAAAGCTTATATAATCAAAAGGCCTAAAACAATAATAAAAGCAACCAAGGATTTCTCAGGCTTCTCGCAATTCTGATATACTGAATCAGTTCAAATGGGTAATAAGAATATTTAATTCATTGATCTTTGAGTTATATTTCACTTCTCTGCAGCTAAAATTCTAAGTATAGAAGGGGAAAGCAAAGAAAAGGAAAGAAAACTAAATTTTTATTCAACAGACAGGATGCACATTTAAAGAGCTCACTGAAGTGATAAGCATAACTTTATAGACTATTCATATGCAAAAATAAGGTATTTATGAGTAAATCTATACAAGTACACACATAGACTCAGCCTTTTTCTCTTTCTGTCTTCCTCTCTTTCTAATTAGCTGTATGAAGAGTCTTAGGACTATCTGATCTATAGTTTTCAGGCAAACAGTTCCAAGTGCAAAGCATTATTGCCTCAACATAGAAAAGTACTATTTCAGTTGCTCACATATTTCCCCCTAATGTCTGTTTTGAGGGCTAGATTATAGACTGAAATACAAGCTTACTCTGTCTTCCTACAAAAGGACATTTACAAAATTTAACTGAATCTGACAGTAATTTACCGTATCTTCATGGATGTAATTAAACGTGTAAGAAAGAAAACTACCTTCTTGAAGAATTAATTGCTTATTTCAGTTTTTAAAGGAATTTTTAAAAAACATTGATAATTTATCCTAAAAGTGTGCTTGAAATATTTTGTTCTAGTTAATGACAGGGTATTACCTATATATTCTTCCCCCTATTTTATGAATGCCATACCATGTAATTTAAAGCAGAAATTACATGAAATATCAAAAGATTCACTCAAATCTTAGCCTGTTATCTTTATGTTATAAATTACAATTTTTATTTTTTATAAAAGCAACATAATAATCTTAGTTTTGATCATTACTCAGTATAGAATT
This sequence comes from Capra hircus, assembly GCF_001704415.2. NCBI lineage: Eukaryota > Metazoa > Chordata > Mammalia > Artiodactyla > Bovidae > Capra > Capra hircus. Next base: position 24,952,239 of record NC_030816.1, read on the forward strand.
ACATAACTTTTCTGCAGATAAGGAAGGAAACATTTATTCTCCAACGATTAATAAAGAAAAAAACATTTATTCTAGTATAAATTTGAATAAACCCCTACAATTCTTTTTCTCAAACATCTGCCAACTATGACTTTTGAATTCTACCCTGTAATTTTCTCTCAAATTAACTGCCTCCCTACATTTCTTGGGCTTCCAGGGGGAGCTAGTGATAAAGAACCCTCCTGCCAGTGCAGGAGACAGAAGAGACTCAGGTTTGATCCCTGGGTTGGGAGGATCCCCTGGAGGAGGGCATGGCAACCCACTCCAGCATTCTTGCCTGGAGAACCCCATGGACAGAGGAACTTGGCAGGCTATAGCAAAAGAGTTGCAAAGAGTTAGACATGGCTGAAATAACTTAGCGTGCCTTTCTTCCATTTGTCCATTCACAGAATACTTTTACAGTGTCTCTCATGTTTCAAGTTCTAGCATATTCTCTAGGACCACAGAGATAGAGCATACTCTCAAGGACTTCCAGGAACTGTAGGAGACATTAGAGAATTGGCAATAACAACATAATTGAGAAAGTATCCATGGTAGAGGCTCACTGTCACAAAATTTCTGAAGCACCTATCTTGATTCAAGAAAGTTTAAAAAGTCTTAAAAGAAAAGATAATATTTGAACTGACTCTTTAATGACAAGTGTTATTTAAGAAGCTTGACAAGGCATGTGAAGATGTTCCAGATAAAGGAAATACTAGCTGAAATGACTCAAAAGTACAAGGGAGGATACCTCACTCAGGAAACGGCAAGAATTTCAGTAAATCTAGTTAAGTCTTGAAGTTGTAGCGAGAGATTAAAATAGAAATGTACAAAGAGGATTGATCATAAGGGTCCTTATAAGTGTATCTAAAAAGTTTGGGCTTTTGCCTGAATGTAAAAGGGAGGCACTGAGTGATTTTGCTGTTGTTCAGTCACCAAGTTGTGTCCAACCCTTTGTGACACCATAGACAGCTGCTTGGAGGCCTCCCTGTCCCTCACCACCTCCCAGAGTTTGCCCAAGTTCATAACCATTGAATCGGTGATGCCATCCAACCTCTCATCCTCTGTCACCCTCTTCTCCTTCTGCCTTCAATCTCTCCCAGATCAGAGTCTTTTCCAATGAATTGGCTCTTCGCACCAGGTGGCCAATGTACTGGAACTTCAGCTGCAGTCCTTCCAATGAATATTCAGGGTTGACTTCCTTTAGGATTGACTGGTTTGATTTCCTTGTTGTCCAAGGGACTCTAAAGGGTCTTCTCCAACACCACAGTTTGAAAGCATCAATTCTTTGGTGCTCTACCTTCCTTATGGGCCAGCTCTCACATCCATAGATAACTGAAGACCATAGCCTTACTATCCAGATCTTTGTTGGCAAAGTGATGCCTTTGCTTTTTAATATACTGTCTAGGTTTGTCATATCTTTCCTGTCAAGAAGCAATTGTCTTTTAATTTCATGACTGCAGTCACCATCCACATTGATTTCAGAGCCCAAGAAGAGGATACCTGTCACCGCTTCCACCTTTTCCCTTTCTGTTTGCCATCAAGTGATGGCATTTGATGCCATGATCTTAGTTTTTTGTTAAAAAGCTATATATTTTACAGATATTACTCTGGCAGCTATGTGGTGGATAATCTGATAGACTGGAGTCAGAGATATCAATTAAAAAACTACCCTAACAATATGAATTCATCCAATCCAAGAGCATAGGATATCTTACCATTTCTTTGAGTCATCTTCAATTTCCCTTTAATGTTTTGTAGTTCTCAGTACAGAAGTCTTTCACCTCCTTGGTCAGATTTATTTCTACTTATGTTATTTTTTTGGATGTAATTTTAAAAAGAATGTTTTTGTTTCTTTTACATTCCCTTTCTGATATTTCATTGTTAGTGTAAAGAAATGCAACTGATTTCTGTGTGTTGATAATTTGATAAAATAATCCTGATAATTTGATTATCAGGATTTGATAAAAATCCTGATAATTTGCAGGATTCATTTATCAGTTCTAATAGTTTTGTGTGGAGTCCTTAAGGTTGTCTATAAATAATATTATATAATCTGTATATAATGACAATTTTACCTCTTCCCTTCCAATGTGGATACTTTTTATTTCTCTTTCTTGTCTGATTACTGTGGCTAGGACTTCTGTGTTGAAAAGAAGTTGTGAGAGAGGGCATCCTTGTCTTGTTTCAAATTCTAATATCCTGGGTAAGAAATAAGGCAGGCTTAGCTAATGAAATCTAGTTGCAATGTGGTGTTAGTTGCTCAGTCATATCCGACTCTTTTGCAACCCCATGGACTAGAGCCCACCAGGCTCCTCTGTCCATGGAATTCTCCAGGCAAGAATACTGGTGTGGGTTGCCATGCGCTTCTCCATTTGCAATGTGGAACATGAGAGATTTGATATATATTTAGAAAATAGAGAATTCTGTACTTGGTGATAAACTGAATGACATAAGGGGAAAAGGGGGTTTGGGGTACCCCAAGTTTCTATTTTAGATGGATGAATGTGTAAGATAGTAAATACAGAGTTTGAAAATGAAATATTGTGGGTTTGAGTTAAAATGTGATGACTACAATTTTGACATGTTGTTGGGTCTTGAACCGTTTGCTATAGCTAGGTTAAAATGTTGTCTAGATAGCTGCAAATACTAGTCTGGATCTCAACACATAAACTTTGGCTGGAGAAAAGACACAGATGACACATCAAAATTTTTGTAGGTAAAACCTCAGATAGTCATGTTCTAAATGACTGAGCAGAAGGTCATTATCAAATTATATTCTCAAATATTAAATTTATTTTTATAACAGTTCTTGAGAGAAAGGTAGAGAGAGAATAATGACTCAAACATTATTGATTTTCCTGTGGAGGCTCTCAGAGTGCATAGACAGTCACTGGATCAACCCAAGAGGAAAATGTTTTAATGCCCATCCCTGTTAAGGCTGTACGTAGGCTCTCCCTCCCACATGTTCATGAATGACTCAGATTTTGTCTTTTTATGTATGATCTGGATTACCCACCTGCTGATTTCATTCTGTTTGCAGAAAAGGAAATGAAGTAGAAATAACTTGTTGAAGCTCAATATATTCAGATGAAAACCAGGCCTAACAATGAAATGTGACTAACATTGTTCTCCAGTTATCCCATACTACAGTTATTCCATTTATCGTTTGTGTGAGAAAATGAAATGAGCAAATCAGAATAAATACTAAGTGAGTATCAGGATATATATTTTAAAGGCCTCGAGAATGTGGCTTGGCTTCCTTTGGCTAAAATAGATAATAGGGGCAAAGTCAAGGCTATATGCTCACCAACTCATTCCCTCCCCATCTTCCTACAAAATAAGATAATCTACAACTCCCAGCTTCTGCAGTTAGATGAGCTATATAGTGCAGTTTAGATAAAAGTGATACACATCACTTCAACCAGTATTTGTTTCCTGTTGCTGCATAGGAAATTGCCACAGATTAGACAGCATTAAGTAAAACAAATTCATTATTTTACAGTGTTTGTTGGGGCATGGTAGGATCGAATTCTTTGCTCTTTATCTGACTGTTGAGAGTGGGGACAGTTCTCAACTGGGGCTGGAGGAGCTCTTCCAAGTTCATTGGCTAATAGCAACTTCATATCCTTGCAGCTGTAGGACTGATACCCACACTTTACTGTTAGCTCTCTGTCCACTGGGCCTGGCAGGTTCTCATTACTGGCCCCTCCATTCTTAAAGCCAGCAAGGGGAGAAGTTTGTCTCGCATCAAATCTCTCTCATTCGAGTCCCTGGTCAGCACAGTCTCTGGTTGCTAGACCCCAGTTTCATGTATTTAGACCCACCCCACCCTCGTAGTTTCCCTTTTTAAAAATCCAACCATGTAGTTTAAGGATAACCTAACCAAAGGGAAAAAATCTCATATTTACAGCATGTGCACTCTAGGGACCAGGGACTCCTCAGGGTCGTCTTAGAATTCTGTCTACCACTCTGGCTAACCCATTGAATATCCCATGGGACCTTCCGCTCGCTGTTTCCATCCACCACCAGATTTGGAGATTCAGTTGAGGACTATGAGACCTTGAAAGATGAGGGGCCACCAGATGGAAGGGGCAGAGGTCCTGAAATGAGTATCAAAATCATCAATGACCCCTTCCCCTACTTTCTTGCATTGCCCTGGGAAGTGAGCAAGAATCAAATCTTTATTACATTAAATTTTTGGAGCTCTTTGTTCCAGCTGATAACCTACTTTGGCTAGTGCAGAAACTGGTATCAAATAATAATAGGATAATATTGTGATATATTATGAACTTGCTGTTTTCCAGCTTTTTATGTATTCCTTCCTTTCCCTAATAATTCAGGTGGCATCTCTTTCTATGTGTGATGGCCTTGAGCAAAAAGCTGTTTTGAGCCATTAAGTAGATTTTGTAAATCTTTCTAAAATACATTAGTTTGAAAGCTAATATGCTTTTGATATGCAATATGCAAGCTTTATTGAGAAAGAAATTCTTCTCTTGGAGTTATAGAAAAACTGGTGTTTGCATAACAAGAGCCAAGTTATGAGGTTCAGGATACAGACTACATATCACAGATTAGTGAAAATGCATATTAATGCATTGGTTTACTTGCCTTGAAGGAAAAAAAGTGTGATTGCTGAAGGAATGAAGAGACTGAGGAATGAGATATTGGCTTGGTAAAGGAGAAGTAGAGAGACCCACATTCCTGGGTGAACTTCAAGCCACATAGCGAAGAACCTTGTGCATCTTGAGGCTGAAATGGTGGCTGAACTACAGCTAATGGAGGTGCCCAGGTGCATTCATCCAGACTCAGTGTTGGGAAAGCACCTGAGTATTCTCCAGAGTAGTGAGTGAGCTGACAGATCCCCAGGGACTGAGAGCCAGGACAAGGTGTGAACGTGTTCACTAAAGGCTGAGGCTGGGTGAATGAGACTAGAGGCTGGTGCAGTGCAAGACAGGTGATAACTGTGGTGAAAACAGGATGACATTCATTGCAGACAACCTTCCTCTGATAATAAAAAAAAACGTATTATGTGACTCTCCTTCCTCCGTATTGCAGATAGATTACTTCTGGGGAGAAAGGGAGAAAATGAAGAGAGAGAAGGAAAATAAACTAATTTAGTTTGGATTTCTAATAAAAGGGACTGGGTTCATGGACTCATGATATTAGGTTTTCCACCACCAGCTGAAATAGAGGCCCAAATTGAAGTCAGTTGGAGAAATATGCAAAGCGACATCTTTGAAGATAAAATTCTTCCCTCAATAGCTTGATGGAATACTTCTTTAATTTAGATTTCAACAGCTGCTGATATTAAAAAGGGAAGAAAAAACAACACAAGACTTCCCAAATAAAAACCTTTGATGAAGAAAGGAGGTCAGTATGCTGTCTTCTGCCTTTTATTGGCTTCTCCTTTTGCCTAAAAGTTCCCTTGAATTTCATCCTTTGCCATCCTCCTCTTATTCTCCAAATACCATGGTAAAGAAGGCTCATCCACACCCATGTTATGCTTAGTTGACTATCACATCTCTAGCCACAGTATTGGTCTTGCTTCTGAGTTCCATACCTACATTTTCAAATCCTTACAGGTCTGCATTATTGACCTCTATATAGTGGGAAGCTCCAAATCAACATGTGTCCCTTTCATCTGCATGCCCTTACTTTTTCTACCTCTCTCCCTGAAATTAAAAAAAAAAAAATCTAAACGTTGAGATTTCCATTCCCTCTTCTCCACCTGCACTTAACTTGTATGAATTCTACTTCCTCAATCTCTCACTTCTTCCTCTTCTTCTCACTGCTCATTGCCTTTGTCTAATATTAGACTTCACTGGTTTCTTTGCAGGATTATGGCAATATCCTTGGAATGACCTCTCTGTATCAGGTTTGGCTACTCTACTCCTACTCAGTTCATTCTCCATATTTTTTATAGTGGTATTCCTAAAATGCAATCTAACCCATACTACTTTTCTGCTTTAAATTGTTCAGAGGCTCTCCTTCAGGATAAAATCCATGATATACTAGGCTTTTCATGGTCTGTGTCTTGCTGCCATTTAAACTTCATCCTCCTTTTCTCAATATTATGAAGTACAAGAGTTTCCTGAAAGGGCTGTGTTCTTTCAACCTTCTCTATTTGTTAACAGGCAACATAGTACCTACATTCTTGAAATCTCATTCCCTAATAATTTTTGTCAAATATATTAACTCCTATTTGTCTTCCAAGATTCCCATCAAGCTGTACATCCACCTGATTTTTCTTCTCCAAATCATCGTTCAGAGTGAAGATTTCAAAATCCTGTTCTTTCTCACTGAGCTGTCACAAGAACATGTGGGGATTATCTGTTATTTCCTTTATAACTTGAGTTGAAATAACTGTTTTTCTAATTCTATTAATATAAACAGAATTGGTAGTATATACCTCTCATGAAATTCTATAGACATCCAAACATAACCCATCTTTTTGTTTCTTTTAAAGTTATTTCTTTCCTGGGACTTCCCGGGTGGTCCAGTGGGTAAGACTCCATGCTTCAACTGCAGGGGCATGGCTTTAAATCCTGGTCAAGGAACAAGGAAACCATATGCTGTGCAGTGCAGCCAAAAAAAAAGAAAAGAAAGAAAGATATTTTTTCTTGTCATCTTTGTCTCACTTTAGTTCTCTTCTTATCAGTTACCTCTTGTATCACTTTTTCAAATATGTATATCATATCCCCTGTCTCATTTGAAAAGATATAGTGTTGCAGGTACATGTAAATGTTTGGGCCCCCTTTCTATATCTAGGATGCTATTTTAAATATCATTGTTTCTTTGTTTTTATTTTTAAACTTTGTATTGTTTTGGGGGTTACAGCTGATTAACAATGGTGTAATAGTTTCAGGTGAACAGTGAAGGGATGGGACTTAGCCATAAATATGCATGTAAATATCACTATTTCTTAATATTTCCAGGCAGCTTTAACTGTTTATATCTACTGAGCAATGGTCAACTAGGTTGCTTCCATTTCTTTTCCTTCAAACAATGATATGGGGAATGTCTTCTTACCTATTTTACCAGTGTGAGATTTAACTATGAAAGATCTTGAGTGGAAATGGAAAGTCTTAGGGAATACATATACCCTATTTTATGGAATATTTCCTGACTCGTCTCTGGAATTTGTTGTTCAGTCCCTCAAACATGTCCGACTCTTTGCAACCCCATGGACTGTAGCATGCCAGGCTTCCCTGTCCTTCACCATCTTCTGGAGTTTGCTCAATCTCATATCCATTGAGTTACTGATGCCATCCAACATCCCATCCTCTGCCATCCCCTTCTCCTCCTGCTTTTAATTTTTCCCAGCATCAAAGTCTTTTCCAATGAGTCAGCTCTTCACATCAGTTCAGTTCAGTTCAGTCGCTCAGTCGTGTCCAAGTCTTTGCGACCCCATGAATAGCAGCACGCCAGGCCTGCCTGTCCATCACCAACTCCTGGAGTTCACTCAGACTCACATCCATCGAGTCAGTGATGCCATCCAGCCATTTCATCCTCTGTTGTCTCTTTCTCATCTTGCCTCCAATCCCTCCCAGCATCAGAGTCTTTTCCAATGAGTCAACTCTTCGCATGAAGTGGCCAAAGTACTGGAGTTTCAGCTTTAGCATCAGTCCTTCCAAAGAAATCCCAGGGTTGATCTCCTTCAGAATGGACTGGTTGGATCTCATTGCAGTCCAGGGGACTCTCAAGAGTCTTCTCCAACACCACAGTTCAAAAACATCAATTCTTTGGTGCTCAGCCTTCTTCACCATCCAACACTCACATCCATACATGGCAATTGGAAAAACCATAGCCTTGACTAGATGGACATTTGTTTGCAAAGTAATGTCTCTGCTTTTTAACATGCTATCTAGGTTGGTCATAACTTTTCTTCCAAGGAGTAAGTGTCTTTTAATTTCATGGCTGCAGTCACCATCTGCAGTGATTTTGGAGCCCTAGAAAATAAAGTCTGACACTGTTTCCACTGTTACCCCATTTATTTCCTATGAAGTGATGGAATCAGATGCCATGATCTTTGTTTCCTGAATGGTGAGGTTTAAGCCAACTTTTTCAATCTCCTCTTTCACTTTTATCAAGAGGCTTCTTACTTTCTCTTCACTTTCTGCCATAATGGTGATGTCATATGCATATCTGAGGTTATTGACATTTATCCTGGAAATCTTGATTCCAGCTTGTGCTTCTTCCAGCCCAGCGTTTCTCATAATGTACTCTGCAAAGAAGTTAAATAAGCAGGGTGACAATATACAGCCTTGACGTACTCCTTTTCCTATTTGGAACGGGACTGTTTTTCCATGCCCAGTTCTAACTGTTGCTTCCTGACCTGCAGATAGGTTTTTCAAGAGGCAGATCAGGTGGTCTAGTATTCCCATCTCTTTCAGAATTTTCCACAGTTTATTGTGATCTACACAGTCAAAGGCTTTGCTATAGTCAATAAAGCATAAATAGATATTTTTCTCAAACTCTATTGCTTTTTCAATGATCCAGGAGATGTTGGCAATTTAATCTCTGGTTCCAATGCCTTTTCTCAAACCAGCTTGAACATCTGGGAGTTCACTGTTCACATATTGATGAAGCCTGGTTTGGAGAATTTTGAGCATCACTTTACTAGTGTGCGAGATGAGTGCAGTTGTGCAGTAGTTTGAGCATTCTTTGGCATTTCCTTTCTTTGGGATTGGAATGAAAACTGCCCTTTTCCAGTCCTGTGGCCACTGCTGAGTTTTCCACATTTGCTGGCATATTGAGTGCAGCACTTTCACAGCATCATCTTTCAGGATTTGAAACAGCTCAACTGGAATTCCATCATCTCCTCTAGCTTTGGTTGTAGTGATGCTTTCTAAGGTCCATTTGACTTCACATTCCAGGATGTCTGGCTCTAGGTGAGTGATCACACCATCGTGATTATCTGGGTCGTGAAGATCTTTTTTGTACAGTTCTTCCATGTATTCTTGCCACCTCTTCTTAATATCTTCTGCTTCTGTTAGGTCCATACCATTTCTGTCCTTTATCGAGCCCATCTTTGCGTGAAATGTTCCTTTGGTATCTCTAATTTTCTTGAAGAGATCGCTAGTCTTTCCCAGTCTGTTGTTTTCCTCTATATCTTTGCATTGATTGCTGAAGAAGGCTTTCTTATCTCTTCTTGCTATTCTTTGGAACTCTGCATTCAGATGCTTATATCTTCCCTTTTCTCCTTTGCTTTTCACTTCTCTTCTTTTCACAGCTATTTGTAAGGCCTCCTCAGACAGCCATTTTTCTTTTTTGCATTTCTTTTCCATGGGAATGGTCTTGATCCTTGTCTCCTGTTTAATGTCACGAACCTCATTCCATAGTTCATCAGGCACTCTATCTATCAGATCTAGTCCCTTAAATCTATTTCTCACTTCCACTGTATAATCATAAGGGATTTGATTTAGGTCATACCTGAATGGTCTAGTGGTTTTGCTTACTTTCTTCAATTTAAGTCTGAATTTGGCAATAAGGAGTTCATGGTCTGAGCCACAGTCATCTCCTGGTCTTGTTTTTGTTGACCGTATAGAGCTTCTCCATCTTTGATTGCAAAGAATAGAACCAATCTGATTTCGGTGTTGACCATCTGGTGATGTCCATGTGTAGAGTCTTTTCTTGTATTGTTGGAAGAGGGTGTTTGCTATGACCAGTGCATTTTCTTGGCAAAACTCTATTAGTCTTTGCCCTGCTTCATTCTGCATTCCAAGGCCAAATTTGCCTGCTACTCCAGGTGTTTCTTGACTTTCTACTTTTGCATTCCAGTCCCCTATAATGAAAAGGACATCTTTTAGGGGTGTCATTTCTAAAAGGTCTTGTAGGTCTTCATAGAACCATTCAACTTCAGCTTCTTCAGTGTTACTGGTTGGAGCATAACCTTGGATTACTGCGATGTTGAATGGTTTGCCTTGGAAACTAATAGAGATCACTCTGTTGTTTTTGAGATTGCATCCAAGTACTGCATTTTGGACTCTTTTGTTGACCATGATGGCTACTCCATTTCTTCTAAGAGATTCCTGCCTGCAGTAGTAGATCTAATGGTCATGAGTTAAATTCACCCATTCCAGTCCATTTTAGTTCCCTAGAATGTCAACGTTCATTCTTGCCATCTCCTGTTTGACCACTTCCAATTTGCCTTGATTCATGGACCTGACATTCCAGGTTTCTATGCAATATTTTTCTTTACAGTATCAGACCTTTTTTATATCTCTAGTCCCATCCACAACTGGGTATTGTTTTTGCTTTGGCTCTATCCCTTCATTCTTTCTGGAATTATTTCTCCACTGATCTCCAGTAGCATATTGGGCACCTACTGACCTGAGAGTTCCTCTTTCTGTATCCTATCATATTGCCTTTTCATACTGTTCATGGGGTTCTCAAGTCAAGAATACTGAAGTATTTTGCCATTCCCTTCTCCAGTGGACCACATTCTGTCAGACCTCTCCACCATGACCCACCCATCTTGGGTGGCCCCATGGGTATGGCTTAGTTTCATTGAGTTAGATAAGTCTGTGGTCCTAGTGTGATTAGATTGACTAGTTTTCTGTGATTATGGTTTCAATGTGTCTGCCCTCTCATGCCCTCTTATAACTCCTACCATCTTACTTGGGTTTCTCTTACCTTGGAAGTGGGGTATCTCTTCACGGTTGCTCCAGCAAAGCTCAGCCGCTGCTCCTTACCTTGGACGAGGGGTATCTCCTCACCGCCGCCCCTCCTGACCTTGAAGATGGAATAGCTCCTCTAGGCCTTCCTGCGCCCTTCTGTGCCTGCACAGACACCACTCCTTGAATGTGGGGTTGCTCCTCCCGGCCGTTTCCCCTTCACATCAGGTGGACAAAATATTAGAGCTTCAGCATTAGTCCTTCAAATGAATATTTAGAGTTGATTTCCTTTAGGATTGACTGGTTTGATCTCCTTGCACTCCAAGGGACTCTCAAGAATCGTTTTCAAAGCCAAAGTTCTAAAGCATCAATTCTTTGGCAGTCCTCCAGTTTACATTCTCAGCAACAGTGCAGAAGTGTCTTTATATAGCCATGCTAAAATTCCATGTAAATTAGATATTTAAATCTTATAAATAATTTCTCCTACTTCTACATTCTTTAGTGTTTTTTCTTATCTTTCATGGAACAAAGATCTTCAATTTTTTAAATTAATTTATTTTAATTGGAGGCTAATTACTTTAAAATATTGTAGTGGTTTTTGCCATACATTGACATGAATCAGTCATTGGTGTACAAATCATCAAGTTTGATACAATCATGTTTCAGTTTTCTTCCTTGGTGTTTGTGCTTTTTGGAGGTTTGTTTAAAATCTCCTTTTTAACCCAAAATCATAAAAATATTATTTTCTTTCTTTTGGTGACTCCTATTATCCAGTTGTTGACAATTCTGCCTCTATCCAGCATTTTGACTCATTTATTTTTCTTCTATCCTTCTCCCATGTCATAAATTAATCCCTTTTTGTACCTTCTTCAAGAGTCACCCAATCTTCACCTCACTAATTCAGTCTCTACTATAAATCTTTTGTCATTCAACCCATCCTTGTCCTTTTTTATTTCCTCATTTCTAAATGTTCTCCCCAATACCTCATGATTAACTAATCTCAAAAATATACAAGCAACTTATGCAACTCAATTCCAGAAAAATAAACGACCCAATCAAAAAATGGGCCAAAGAACTAAATAGACATTTCTCCAAAGAAGACATATGGATGGCTAACAAACACATGAAAAGATGCTCAACATCACTCATTATTAGAGAAATGCAAATCAAAACCACAATGAGGTACCACTTCACACCAGTCAGAATGGCTGCAATCCAAAAATCTGCAAGCAATAAATGCTGGAGAGGGTGTGGAAAAAAGGGAACCCTCTTACACTGTTGGTGGGAATGCAAACTAGTACAACCACTATGGAAAACAGTGTGGAGATTCCTTAAAAAATTGCAAATAGAACTGCCTTATGACCCAGCAATCCCACTGCTGGGCATACACACCAAGGAAACCAGAATTGAAAGAGACACATGTACCCCAATGTTCATCACAGCACTGTTTATAATAGCCAGGACATGGAAACAACCTAGATGTCCATCAGCAGATGAATGGATAAGAAAGCAGTGGTACCTATACACAATGGAGTATTACTCAGCCGTTAAAAAGAATACATTTGAATCAGTTCTGATGAGATGGATGAAACTGGAGCCGATTATACAGAGTGAAGTAAGCCAGAAAGAAAAACACCAATACAGTATACTAACACATATATATGGAATTTAGAAAGATGTCAATGATGACCCTGTATGTAAGACAGCAAAAAAGACACAGATGTGTATAGCGGACTTTTGGACTCAGAGGGAGAGGGAGAGGGTGGGATGATTTGGGAGAATGGCATTGAAGCATGTATACTATCATGTAAGAATCGAATCACCAGTCTATGTCCAATGCAGGATACAGCATGCTTGGGGCTGGTGCACGGGGATGACCCAGAGGGATGTTGTGGGGAGGGAGGTGGGAGGGGGGTTCAAGTTTGGGATCGCATGTACACCTGTGGTGGATTCATGTCAATGTATGGCAAAACCAATACAGTATTGCAAAGTAAAATAAAGTAAAAATAAAAATTAAAATTAAAAAATAAATTAAAAAAATATCAGTTTTGCTTCATGTTTAATATTTTTCCTTATCTGTTGAATGTATTTATGATGTGCACTTTAAATATTTCGTTCTTTCTGTTGCATTAGTTCTGCTTTTTCAGGAAATGATTTTTCTACCAGTGATTTTTACTGTATAGTGTTTGAGCTCCTCGGTAACTAGAAAATCTATTTTATTGGATTTATACTATTGCTTTGACTAATATCTGTTACCAAAGAGGAGATTTAGAAACCTGGACTCTTAACTTGTGCTCTGCTTTGTTTCAGAGTAGAAATTTTAATGTTGCATTCTACCCCTTCCATCCCTGTCCTTCTAGTGACCCTGCTCCTGTAAATGCCTTTAACCTGGAACCTTATGTATGTTCCGATTAGCTTTTGCAGTGGGGCTAAGGGTGAAGGTGCAAGAATGATCAGAAGCTCCCCATGCTGCATAAACTCACTCATAGGTCATCTTCATCATACCCAGACTCATCTTTCTCATTACTCCACTGCCTATGGCTGATAGTGGGCCTGGTACTTCTGTATTCCTGCCCCAGAGAAGTGAAAGCTGAGAGAGAGAAAGGGGCACAATTAGGAAACCTAACCCAAACTGTGCCTCATTTGAAGCTCCTGTCCTCTAATTTGCAAACTTCTCCATCTCCCTCTATCTTGGTTCCACTAAGATCCAACCATCTTCGATCTTTACAAAGGTTTTATACTTTTCTGTGAGTAGTTGAATGGAGTTTTTCATGGCTGTTGTTCAACATGATCTAGGGAACATGACTCATATTGTATTTTAAACTATAGTGAGGTGCCATTCACTAAGAATACAATGTGAATAGCATCCATCACAATTTTTCAGTGTTGAACTTGACTTAGAATTCATTAACCATCATAGCTCTGCTATGGCTCATTCTGTAGAGGAATATAGGAGCTTGTGGCAGTTCACTCTGTTGTCTAGAGGCAGAAGAAACCATCAAGTGTTTTTGCTGCTTTTTTAAGCATTGCACCTCTTAACTACAGACAGTTCCTTTAAAATGAAGACTATTTCAAGTTATCACTATATACCAAGCATGAGATTCAGTTTCTGATTCCTAACAGGATATAATGAAAGAAAAAAAAAAGTTAAATTGATTTGTTAAATGAAATAGGAATGAAAGTAAGGGGAATTTACTTGAGAGGCATCAGAGAGATAGAGACAGAGACAAAGAGACAGACTTCTTCAGAAAACAAAGAAGGAAATACAAATAGTAATTGAAAATTTCTGGGTTAATAATTGTGGATAAGTTAGATTCTGGTTTTACTACTGTTCAAAGACCTTGCAAGATGTTGGGTTTTTTTAAATATAATCACAGGGCCTGTGTCTGTTATCAGCTGTCAGGAGGAACGAGCAGCATTATATATCATTATCTATTTAAGCTCAAAGAACCAATAAAATCATAACTTGTCTCATTACTGACTTATAACAGGGTTTAAAAATAAGATTCAGATTGTTAAAATCTACTGGTTTCAGATGAGTATACACACAGATTTTTCCTCAGAACAATTTAATTAATCCAGGGATGTGTACCTCAGTGAAAAAGCTTACTAAAAATGAAATTTGTACTTTATTGTAAAAATTACAAAAATCAAAAGCTTTGTCTGAGGTAAATTCAGACTATAAACATGGCTGACCAACCTTCACCACCCAAGCTCTGAATACATAACCATAGCAGAGATCATAAGTTAGAGGATTATTGACAAAGGCAGCTTCTTGTCAAAGAACATCAATGCAGCTGGTATTTGGTATGCACATTTTGATTCTTCAGGTTTATTCACTTGCCCCACTTGATTTCTGATCAGCCTTGGAAATGATATTAAGTGAATGTCTTCCACAGGCCTTCCATTAAGATCATCTCATTAGAGTTGAAACTCAAAGCATAAGTAGTTGTTGTTGTTGTTGTTCACAAGAAATCATGGATTAATTTTGGATTGATTTGAAATTTGGATCCAAATTTTGGATTGAAACTTTGGATTATTTTTTTAGTGGTATAAGGAAAAACTGTATCAGAACATATTCAGGGAAGATTTTTAAATAAAACTTTGTATGGGCTTCCTAGGTAGCACTGGAAAAGAATCCGCCTGCCATTGCAGGAAATGTAAGAGACATGGGTTTGATCCCTGGGTTGGGAAGATGCCCTGGAGGAGAAAACGGCACCCCACTCCAGTTTTCTTGCTGGGAAAATCTCAGGGACAGAGGGGCCTGGCAGGCTACAGCCCATGGGGTCAAAAGAGTCAGACACAACTGAGCATCTGAGTACAAACCTTGTTAAAAGGAAACCTTATCTAGAACATGGGCTGCAGAGTAAGTATGGCAGTTCAGTTCAGTTCAGTCGCTTAGTTGTGTCCGACTCTTTGCGACCCCATGAATCGCAGCATGCCAGGCCTCCCTGTCCATCACCAACCACCGGAGTTCACTCAAACTCACGTCCATCAAGTCGGTGATGCCATCCAGCCATCTCATCCTCTGTCATCCCCTTCTCCTCCTGCCCTCAATCCCTCCCAGCATCAGAGTCTTTTCCAATGAGTCAACTCTTTGCATGAGGTGGCCAAAGTACTGGAGTTTCAGCTTTAGCATCATTCCTTCCAAAGAAATCCCTGGGCCGATCTCCTTCAGAATGTATTGGTTGGATCTCCTTGCAGTCCAAGGGTCTTACAAGGGTCTTCTCCAACACCACAGTTCAAAAGCATCAATTCTTCGGCATTCAGCCTTCTTCACAGTCCAACTCTCACATACATACATGAACACTGGAAAAACCATAGCTTTGACAGTTAGCAGTATTTGAAGTTCAAGGTCAGAGTTGACAACATGGCTTCACCAGAACACAATTTGAATCACAAACTTTAACAGGAGAGTAGAGAAAGGAGAAGGTAGGGATGTCCTAGAGATGCATCTACCCTAAATAGCCAAAACTTATGAATCAGGGGGAAAGAAACAGAATAAAAGCAACCTGGGGGGAGAAGGACAGAGTTGTCTAAATTGAACATTAGTTGGAGTTAAGTAATGGGAGAAAATAATTTTGTGGCTTTAAAGACTATCTAATTTTGCTTTTTATTTTGTAAACTATTGGTGATTTCTTAATTTTTTAAATATGATATTCTCTTATACCTCTTTTTTCCCCCTGTAAAAAAGAATATAACCAGACTACCTATATTTTACTCAGTTTTCAGATAAGGCTAATGTTTTTGTTCTTATCTGACAAATGCATTCACTGAAATTGTGGTTTGTATTTCAGGTAAATATAGTACAGAGACATAGGAAAGCAATGTCAGCATTAATCAATTTTCTGTTCTGCATTCAGTTGGAATAAAACATTCCTGAGTGACATGACAAACCCACACTTTATAAAAAGGAGACAAGATCCAGATACTTTTTGGTTTTTCTCCTCAAGTCTTGTCAGATTTGTCTAGCTAAAAAAAAAAAAAAGTATTTAAACTGAAACAGATATAGGGTCCTAGTACATATATTTAAACTCTGATAGTTTTATCAAAACATGATTTCTTTCTTTTCTTCCTTCATTGAGTTGGGGTTTCAGGCAGCTGCTTCCTTCAAGTCTATTCCTCTTTTTTGACTTAATGACCCATGATTTTCATCAAGTTGTGCTCATATTTATTTTTTTTAAGCAAATAACAATTGACTATATGCTGTAAGTGAAAATCTCCCAATATAAAATGCAGTCTTCAAGAAATATTTGCCATGTACAGCTCTTAGAATGAAGACCTTTTCTTTCCAATGTTTTTCAACTATGTCATATTAATATCATTTTGTCATTTTAAGTCCTCTTAGTCGTAATGCAAACTAAGCACCATATAACAAAATATTGGCTTAAAATGAAAGAGACTATAAAGAAATTAGTTAACTTATCACAGTTGAATTCTCATGAAAAACTTGGTAAGTTTTTAAGCTCAAGTAGAAAATAAAAACTTTAGGTAAAAATGTTTGGGAGTTTAGAAATATACACTCTCTCATTGTTGCTGAAGAAGGGGTAGGCTACCCATCCAGTATTCTTGGCTTCCTTTGTGCTTTAGCTGGTAAAGAATCTGCCTGCAATGCAGGAGACCTGGGTTCAATCCCGGGGTTGGGAAGATCCCTTGGAGAAGGGAAAGGCTACCCGCTCCAGTATTTTGGCTTGGAGAATTCCTTGAACTGTATAGTCCATTGGGTCGCAAAGACTCAGACACGACTGAAGTGACTTTCACTTTCATTTTGTGTATGCATCTCAGAGTAGCTGTGTATAAATTAATTTCTACAAAGACATCATATATAAACATATTAAAGACTTACTTGAGTATTACTGAATTTGAAATGACTAAATATATATTCAGAAGAATGTGAACCCAGGAGAGACTGTGAAAATTGCAACCATGTTTGCATAAAGTAGAATGTAACTTCGTGTAATTATTTAATTGATAATTAAAAGTAAATTATAAACATTTCTCACAGAGGTAAACAGGAAATAAAAATTTTTAAATATTATATACAACAGAAGTCACTATTAAATAAATGTCTTATTCATGTTGAAACCAGAGGGTTAATTTTAAAAATTAATAGAGATGTAATTAAAGGGGAGCTATTTTATTGAAATGAAAGATATAAAAATTTAAAAATAATCACCTAATTTGACTTTAAAAAACATTATTATAAGGATAATATACCTATTACTGGTTTTTCTTATTTTATTTTTAATGATTAAATAAGTATTCATGTTTACTATAGGGTGACAAGACAATCTCCAGTACTCCTGGAGGGACTATAACTTGTGATACACTTTCTGAAAAACAATCAGAAGGTGTAAACAAAAATGTTCACACATTTTTTCACTCTATTTTTTAATTGAAATATAGTTGATTTGGTGTTTCAGGTATACAGCAAACTGATTCAGTTATATATGTGTGTGTGTGTGTGTGTTCTTTTTCAGATTCTTTTCCATTATACGTTATTACAAGATACTGAATATAGTTCACTGTGCTAAACAGTATGTCTTTTAGAAATCTATTTGATGTATAGTAGTATACATATATTAATCTCCAATTCCCAATTTATCTCTCCTCCATCCTTTCCCCTTTGGTAATTAAAAGTTTCTTTTTTTATTTCTATGAACCTATCTGTTTGATAAATAAGCTTATTTGCATCATTTCTTTAGCTTCCACATATAAGTGGTACCAAATGATATTTGTCTTGTACTTCACTTAATGTGATAAGCTCTAGGTCCATCCATGTTGCTGCAAATGGAATTATTTCATTCATTTTTATGATTGAGTAATATTGCATTGAATATTATCACATCTTTATCCCTTCATCTGACAGTGGACTTTTAAGTGGTTTCCATGTCTTGGTTACTGTAAATAGCGCTGCTATGAACATAAGGATGTGTGTATCTTTTCAAATCAGTGTTTTCATCTTCTCTGGATACATACCCAGGAGTGAGATTGCTAGATCATATGGTAACTCTATTTTTAGTTTCTTAAGGACTAACCCCACCCATGCTGTGCTCCATAGTGGCTGCACCAATTTATAGTCCCACCAAAAGTGTAAGAGGGTTCCCCTTTCTCCAAATTCTTTCCAGGGTTTATTATTTGTAGATTTTTTTATGTTTGCCATTCAGACTGATATGAGGTAACATCTCATTTTAGCTTTGATTTGCATTTATCTAATAATTAGTGACATCAGGCATCTTTTCATGTCCTGGCTGGCCATCTGTATATCTTCTTCAGAGAAATGACAATTTAGGTCTTCTACTGACTTTGATTTTTTTGTTTGTTTCTGTTTCTGTTTTTTAGAGTTGTTTGAGTTATTTGTACATTTTGGAAATTAAGCCCTTGTCAGTCACATTGTTTGCAAATATTTTCTTCCATTCTATAGGCTGCTTTTCATTTTGTTTATGGTTTCTTTTTCTGTGCAGAAGATTATACATTTGGTTAGGACACATTTATTTATTTTTACTTTTATTTCTATTGCCTTGGGAAACTGACCTAAGAAAACATTGGTATAATTTATGACATTCTCTTCTAGGAGTTTTACAATGTTATGTCTTGTCTTTAAATCTTTAAGCCATTTTGAGTTTACTTTTGTGTGTTCTAACTTCATTGATTTGTATGTGGCTGTCCAACTTTCCCAACACCACTTGGTGAATAGACTGTTGCTGTGTTTTTTCTCCATTGTACAGTCTTGCCTCCTTTGTCAAAGATCAATTGACCATAGGTGTGTGGGTTTATTTTTAGGCTATTTTGTTCCATTGACCCATATGTCTATTTTTATGCCAATACCACACTGTTTTGATTACTGTAACTTTATACTGTTTTCTAAAGTCTGGGAGGGTTATGCCTCCAGCTTTGATTTTTTTTCCCTCTGAAAATTCCTCAGTTTGAGTCTGTTTGGGTTCATTTTGTTTGGGACTCTATGTGCTTCCTGTTCTTGGATGTCTGTTTCCTTCTTTGGGTTTAGGAAGTTTATAGCCATAATTTCTTCTTTACATTTTCAATCATCTTTTGTCTTTCTTCCCCTTCTGGGACCCCCTATTATGTGTAGATTGGTATGCTTTACATTATCCCATAGGTCTCTTATGTTGCTTTCATTTTTTTCATTTGGCTTTCTGTCTGCTATTTAGATTCAGGGATTCTACCTTCCAGATCATTTATTCTTTTTTCTGAATTATGTTCTGAATTATTTAGCTTGCTATTTATTGCCTTTAAGCTCATCTTTCACCTCAGGAAATGAGTTTTCTAATTTTAATTGTTTCCTCTGTATAGTTTTTACTTCCTTGTTACAGAGATCAGCATTTCTATTGACAGCCTTTCTTAATTCAGTATTTTTATTACCTACTTTTTGAACTTGGGATCTGGTATATTGGAGAGGTCTGTCTCATTATTGATTCTTTCAGGAGAATTCTCTTGTTCTTTTAATTGGGAATAGTTCCTCTGCTTCATTTTCTTACATTTCTCTGACTATGAATTTAAGAAAAATAGTTATCTACTGTGGTCTTGAAGGACTGTTTTCAACTTATATTTTTGAACAACTTTATATACTATCAAGTAAAAACAGCAAATAATATCAGCTAAAATATGTGAAAATAATTCTTAATCTTATATAGATGGAGTTAACCCCTATACCAAAGTTTTCTATGTCTAAAATGGAGAAAATACTAACATTTAATTCATAGACTTGCAGACCTAACTGGTTTTAGAACTGGTACATAGTAAACATTTCATAAATGTTAGCTACTGTTGGTAAGGGTTAGTTCTTATCAGAGTACTGGGTCAAAAACAGGAGGAAAATTCTGTTCTTATTAAAGAGTTCATAGAAGCCTTTTCTTTCTCTGTGTATGAAGAAGGCAATAGCAAACAATCTCAAAGTTAGGAAAGAGAAGATAAAAAGTTTATCTTCCTGTTTTGAGGTAACGAACATGATCCACATGGAAAGGACAATCAAACGTCAGATGTTAAGTGTCTGTCAGATTTCAAGGCAAATACTCGTTGACAAATGTCTATAGGCAGAGCTGGCTACCTGTATACTTGGTCTATGCACACGTTTTTGTGTTTGGTTTCCTCTTGACACTCATGTAAATGTTCTGTACCAGGTGGGTTCTTTGGTGTCTGTCATGAGAGAAGAATCCACCATTTCCAAGTCCCCTGGGAAGGAAAACTAGTCAAGAGTCCTGTGAGTGGCTTACTTAAGGTGTGATAAAGCTGAAATAATGGGAATGAAATTTCCATTTGTGTAATTGTGTCAATAAATTGATTCAGGAGGGAAGAAAAGAGGGAAAGGAAGGAAGATAAAGAAAGATGGGAGGGAGCCGGGAGAGAGAGAGGAGGAGGAAGAAGAAAGGAAATGGATAGCTCCTACACATGTGCAGGACAAGAGGTGGCTGTATTTGGCATTCACTTAAGTCCTCTAGCATTTCATTTTTTAAAAATTCTCCATTTTTTTCATTCTCCATTGTGATATCTTTATAATATTGCAGTTACACAGGGTCTTCTTTTACTTTTTCATATTCCTCATTCTAGGGATGTATTTCTGAAATTGCTTTCTTTTTGAAATGGGGTAAACAGGGTCACCACCAGAGAGAGAGAATAAAATGAGATCACAGGATCAAAAAAAACAATCCCTCACTGAAACAAATAAATGAAGAAGATATCTGCAAAGTCACAGCTCTGATTCCAGCCATATTTAATAGTTTACAAACAACTGATTTTCTTCTCAGATCATTTTACAGTTTTATCCAAGAATATCATTGTATTTGGTTTGTCATTTGTTCAACTAAAGAGACATTTTGGCATTTTCCCCAAAATCGACAGAAGGTAACTTTAAGCTCTACTTCTGGACCACTGTTGAGCAGCAGCTTTTCCAGCTTCCACTCACTGAAGCTGTGATAAATTTAGGGTCCATTTTCTAGCCTCAGTACCACTACATCAAGCATCATGATACAGAAAGAACATGACTAACTTAACTCTAACTTGAAAAAAAGAAAGATATTTTGAATAACCTAACAGTTTCATGAAGAGAAAAGTTATGACCAACCTAGATAGTATATTCAAAAGCAGAGACATTACTTTGCCGACTAAGGTCCGTCTAGTCAAGGCTACTGTTTTTCCTGTGGTCATGTATGGATGTGAGAGTTGGACTGTGAAGAAAGCTGAGCACCAAAGAATTGATGCTTTTGAACTGTGGTGTTGGAGAAGACTCTTGAGAGTCCCATGGACTGCAAAGAGATCCAACCAGTCCATCCTAAAGGAAATCAACACTGAATATTCATTGAAAGGACTGATGCTAAAGCTGAAACTCCAATACTTTGGCCACCTCATGCGAAGAGTTGACTCATTGGAAAAGACTCTGATGCTGGGAGGGATTGGGGGCAGGAGGAGAAGGGGACAACAGAGGATGAGATGGCTGGATGGCATCACGGACTCGATGGATGTGAGTCTGAGTGAACTCCGGGAGATGGTGATGGACAGGGAGGCCTGGCGTGCTGTGATTCATGGGGTCACAAAGAGTCGGACACAACTGAGCGACTGAACTGAACTGAACTGAACAGTTTCAAATTGCAAGTAGAATTATGGTATTATAATTAGAAATAGTATTTAGGAGCTTTCTCTTCAGTCATTGTGCCTTTAAAAACTCTTTTACAATTTATCCTTGCATCTCAAAATAAATCATGTTTCTGATATAACTTTTTTCTATAGTCTAATTAGGCCCATTAGGTATAAATATGTAACATTCGAGTAGGTTTGCATGAACTTCATTTAAAGACAGTCAAAACACTTTCAGTTGGAGTATTTTGAATATATTAAAAATGGTTTGTTTCAATAGGTAGAGGATTTTAAAGGATGTTTAGACTTTTACATAATTCATTATGCAGATGGATTTCTACTAGATTAAGGCATCTCAAACTAAAGTTTCAGAATATCTTCCAAGGTCTTCAGGATCTTTATAAGAATATATTTTATTTTGTTGATCATCTAAAAAATAATTCACTCATATTCTGGATTACCTAGTGATCCTACTTGTAATCAAATATGCAAGGAGGTTTCAGAAACTGCATGTCTTATTATGGAGTCCAAAACTGAAAAACAAATGTTTTCCAAAACTTAGGTTTTCAAAAAAGTAAAAGTTATTTGCGGAATTAAGTTATCACTTAGTATATGATAAACTCGAAGCTACAGTCACCAAGATAGTGTGGTGTTGCTTGTTATTGATAATTATTTTTAAAGTTTTTGACAGTGATGACAAAACATGTGTGACAGTAGGCACTGTTGTCATCATGTTTGAGGCAAACTCTTTCTATGTTTATGCTGCCATTTAGAAACAACTTATTAATAAAAATATGGAATAAATGCACAATAAAATTCTTTTCCTAAGAAAATCAGCAGCAGACATTCATTTAACGCAAGTTTCAGTAATATTATAACACACAAGTGAACAGGACCACTTCCCAGAATTATCAAGTGATGTCTCATTAAACAGATAGTCCAGAACTACTGTCAATTTTATTTAAGTAAGAAATCTGATTGTCCTGAACTAGCAAACAGGCTGTGAATGTTTTAAACAGTATTTTGACAATATACATAGGCAAGTCAGCATTCTGTGAATTTATATTAAATTCAAAGTCTAGAAATAAATTAAATGTAGAACTGGAACTGAGACGCCATCCTTCTGTCATTAGCATCGTGGCAGTGCAATGCCACTGAAAGGGCATTCAGAAGACCAGAATTCCAGTCTTGGCACTTTCCTCTCATTGTATTATATTGAGCACAAAATTAAGCTGCCCTAAGCCTCAGTCCCTATACCATTAAAGAAATGAGACATCCAATTCTAACATGCTATGTAAGAAGATGCCCTAGGCATCTATCTTAAATTCATGTATTATATTTTCAATTCTTGGAAATATCTAAAATCCACAAATACTATACTTTTTGTCATATTCCACAGAGTATTCCTCATTTTCAAATTGAAGAACAGGATGACTTATTCCGGTGTTATTCTAAACAAAATCCCTAAAACAAGTTCCAGCAAATTCATTCAGCCATTTAATTATTTGAGGACTATGTTACAGTTTCTCTGGTGTCCCATATAATAAAGAATTGGCCTACAATGCAGGAGACCTGGGTTCGATCCCTGGGTTGGGGAGATCCCTGGAAGGAGGGCATGGCAATCCACTCCAGTATTCTTGTCTGGAGAATCCCCATGGACAGAGCAGTCTGGTGGGCTACAGTCCACGGGGTTGTAAAGAGTCAGACACGACTGAGCAATTAAGCACAGCACAGCACATGTTATAGTAATCTTATAAGAGAGCATAAAATATGTTTAATTGTAGATGTTTTATTTTTTTAATGTAGTTTTCATTTTATATAGGTACAGTGTTGCCTTCCAATGTTGTGTTTCAGGGGTACAGCAAATTGATTCAGTTATAAATATACTCATTTTCATATTCTTTTCCTATGTAGGTTATTACAGAATATTGAGTAGCTTCCTGTGCTATACAGTAGTCCTTGTTGATTATCTATTTTATATATAAGTAGTATGTGTGGTGGGTGTCCCTGTGGGCTCAGTTGATAAAGAATCTCCCTGTAATGCGGGAAACTGAATGCAATGCAGGAGATCTGGGTTCGATCCCTGGGTCAGGCAGATCTGGAGAAGGAAATGGCGACCCACTCCAGTATTCCTGGGAAATCCCAAGAACAGAAGAGCCTGAAGGGCTACAGTCCATGGGGCTATGAAAAGTTGGACACAATTTACCAACTAAACCGCCGCCCTGTGTGTATGTTAATCCCAAACTTCTAATCTATCCCTGCCCCTCCTCTTTCCTCTCAGGGAACCTTAAGTTTGTTTTCAAAGTCTGCGAGTCTGTTTCTGTTTTGTAAATAAGGTCATTTGTATCATTTCTTTTTTGATTCTACATATAAATGATATCATATGATATTTGCCTTTGTCTGACTTCTCTCTCTCTCTTCTCTCTAGGTCCATGATGCAAATAGCATCATGTCATTCTTTTTTATGGCTGAGTAATATTACATCTTATACATGTACTGCATCTTCATCCATTCATCCATCAACAGACGTTTAGATTGCCTCCACGCCTTCACTGTTGTAAGTAGTGGTGTAATGAACACTAGGGTGTTCTTCTGGGGTTTCATCTTGTTCCTTCACCTGGAATATATGTCTCTGCCATCTCTTTTTCTCTAACTTTGTCAGCTCCATTCTGCAGGCTGTAGGATTGTAGATCTTCTTGCTTCTGGTCCACCCTCTGGTGGGTGAGGTTAGTCTAGGGTTCATGGAGGCTTCCTGGTGGGAGGAAGTGGTGCCTGCCCACTAGTGGGTAGATCTGGATTTTGTCCCTCTGGCGGAGAGGGCTGTGTCATGAGGCATGTCTAGAGGTGCCTGTGGGCTCGGAACCACTTTGAGTAGATTGTCTGTTGATGAGTAGGGCTGTGTCCTCACTGTGTTGGTCGTTTGGCCTAAGGCTTCCAAGTGCTAGAGCCTGCAGGCTGTTGGATGGGTCTAGGTCTCTGTGCCAAAATAGTGACCTCCAGGAGAATTCATGCTAGTTGATATTCCCTGGGATCCTCTGCCACCAGTGATCTTATCCCCACCTCCCTAGGAGAACCTTCAAGACCAACAGGTAGGTCTGGCCCAGATTCTTATGGAGTCACTGCTTTGCCTTGGGTCCCAGTGCACATGAAACCTTGTTTGCACCCTCCAAGAGTGGAGTGTCTATTTCCCCTCAGTCCTGTGGAGGTCCTGCACATAAGCCCTGCTGGCCTTCAAAGCCAAATGCTCTAGGGGCTCCTGTTCTACTGCCAAACCCCCAACTGGGGAGCTTGATGTGGGGCTCAGAAGTCTCACTTCTGTGGGATAGCCTCTCATTTGCTTCAGCTGTGTCCGACTTTTTATCCCAGGGATAACCTCTGTGATATAATTAGTTTCAGCTTGTGGGCTGCAAACTGAAACAGGTATGAGATTTGATTATACCATGAAAGTGCCCCTCCTACCATCTCATTGTGGCTTTTTCTTTGGGTGTAGAATACCTTTTTTGGTCGGTTCCAGGTTTTTCTGTTGATGGTTGTTTAGCAATTAGCTGTAATTAATTTTGGTGTTCCTGTGAAAGAAGGTGATCATGTCCTATTCCACCATCTTGTCTCCAATCTCTGCTGTAGAGGTTTTTTTTTTTTTTGTAGAGGTTTTAATATAGCGATAACTTCATAACTATTTTATTGCATTGGAGGCAAATTCTTTGCCACCTGAGCCACCAGGGAAGTCCCTTTTCACTTTCATAACTACTTTATTATCTGATAAGCTTTTAAAAAATAATATATTCTTATTTTAAACAGAAAAATATAATTCTGGAATGTTTGTTTGGGTAACTCAACTGGTAAAGAATCCACCTACAATGCGGGAGACCGGGGTTTGATCCCTGGGTTGGAAAGATCCCCTCTGGAGAAGGAAAAGGCTACCCACTCCAATATTCTGGCCTGGGTCACAGAGAGTCAGACACAACTGAGTGACTTTCACACATTCACTCACTCAAACAGGTCATAGACTTGAACTATCATGTCTATGATGACAAAAGCAAAAAATTTCTAGGTCCTCTGGGACATTATTTAGAAAACTAACACTATTTTTATGAGCCAATTATCACTAGAATGTCCTTAAGAATTATTTTCTCTTTGTATATAGAAAACATGACCTTAGACCAGTGGTTCTCAACCAGGGGTGATTTTGTTTGGAAATGAACAAGTGGTGGTGTTTGGAAACATTTTCCATCATTACAACTGGGGGTAGGGTGGCAGAAGTGCTCCAGGCATCTAATAGATAGAAGTCAGGGATGCTTTTAAACATTCTACAACCCAGAGGACAGGCTGGTGTCAACAAAGAATAACCCGTCACCAAATATCTATAACACCAAGACTGAGAAGTTCTGCTGTAAACTCTAAGTTGCCAATCCCTTCTGTACCAGTTCTTTGAAAATGCTAAAGGATAATTTTCCCTACTTCCTCTACTTATAAAAAGGGAACTTAAGGTTTTTATTCAACTGTTAAAATATGTTTTCTTCCTATTTCTCTGTCACAGACTGTCAGTCTCATTATGTAAAGAACCGAAAATCTTTGAAGTTCTAACTTGGGGAACTATTTCTGCTATTTTGAAGATATAGTAACTTCATTATAGGGCCTGTTTAGTGCCTTGTATTTCCAGAAAGTCTCTCTCTCTCTCTCTCTCTCTCTCTATATATATATATATATATATATATATATATATATGTGTGTGTGTGTGTGTGTGTATGTGTGTGTGTATATATATATATATATATATATTACTGTCAAATCATATCTTTCCATGCTTTTGAAAACTCAGCTGAGGAAGCCAGTGCAGCTTTTTGAGCCCCTTGTCCTTTTTCAGTGTGTGAGAAATGTGATTGCCAAGAGTTCTAGGAAGGATAAATTGAGAGTGGTTTTGAGAAAGACTTGGTGTTGATGTTTAAAATATGATACATATTTTTGTATTTATTTCCAGATTTATTCAACATAATTTCCCATTTTTTCCTAAATTGGACAAATCACTGTTGCTTAGGCTTAACTAACTTTTTAATTAGTGTTTCCATTTTTCTGAAGGACTCCCAAATCAATATCTAGGTAAACCATAATGGAGGCCTGTTGGTGGCTGTCATTATTCTCATAGGATTGTAGCGCCACCTACAGGAATCATTATGCATATCACTATTTGACCTGCTTTGCTGCCAATCATTGATTGATATTCGTATAGTACAAAGGAGATATGAACAAGTCTGGAAAACAAAGCAAAACAACAAACAAAAACCCAAGAGAGACACTTATACCATAAGAATTTCACTTGCTTTCAGAAGAGCAGTAATTTCTTGATTTCCAACAACATAGGGAAATATTATTTTCAAAAATTTGGATTGTTTTAAAAACAACAACTACCTCTACATCATTAAAATAAGACAATTGTATATTTTTTAATGTGCTGAAAATTAGTGATAATATTTCTAGTGATTTTGACTAAATTTTGAAAAATCAATACAAAATTTTGTAGATTAAGTTGATCTGGCATTAAAAAAGTTAAATCCATAAACAACTGTAAACATAAAGACAAAATTGGAATATGTTTGTTTTCCCTTTCTATTCTCCTTCAAAACATGAGTTTATGCAATTGAGTACCTTTTTAGTTTTGGGAAAAGACAGAATTTTCTGGTTTTTAAACTCACACTGCCTAGTTTTGATAATGACAAAAGATACCATGTTCTGATGACAAAAGATACCAGGCTCCTCCTCTTTATGCATGTGGACTTCACTACAGAAAACTGGTATGCAGACACATCAGCCTAAGACAGCATCTGTGAGAACCTTTAAGGGAGTTAAGAGTAGATTTAGACCAAGTCAGCACACAGTAAGAAAGAAGCTGGCATTCTGAAATCTACCTCTTATCTCCTGTGAAAAGGCTATTTAACTCCTGAAGACCTAGTTTTGATACCAGCTAAAGAAGTAAGTTTGGTAATTATAGCATCAAAATCTACCCGGGCACTCTGTATGTGCCATGCAATCGCACTCTTTGATGAAATGGAGGCAGGCATTACCATAAATCTTTTTCACCAAAAGAATGTTCACTGGTTCCTTTTGGTAATTTTATGTAGTGTGAATTAAAACCAGATCTTGTCTGCTCCTATCAGGGAAGGAAATGTAAAAAGAACGCAAGGTATTTTTAGAGTGAAGACCAGCCAAGAAAATTAAACCAGATGATTAAGCTTAATGGAGTTTGAAAACCAAGGGGCAATTATTAGTTCAAAATAATTGCCTTCCATTCAACTTCAAGGAAATGTGGGAAAGCAGAATTCCCTCAATTTTCTCTTTCTCCTGAGCTTAAGTAGGGAAAGACACAAGGAATGGAGGTGGGTAGGGATCAATAACCAACTATACTGGCCATGAAATATAGTTACATTGCTTAAATGTCTTTGCCAATAATATCAGTTCCCTCTGTTAGGATTAAAATAGGACATCAAAAGTTAGCCATAAGAACTTTCTAAGAATACAGGTAAAATAATTTTCATAAAAGTTGGTCCCAAAGAGATATATAGCTATCAAAATTTATAACCTACAGTGAGCACATTGGCTGTGACAGAATAAAAGCTCTTGGGGGGTAGTGTCATAAAATAATTGAAAGAGTCCAATAGTTTTAATGGGATGACATGCATCTTAAAGAGAAAGGAGAAAACTTGTCCTTTCTCTGTTGTGTTGTGCTGAAATAGGTTATACAGAACAGATAAGGTTCCCCAGACAAGAAGGTTGGAAGTAGAATTATGGTCTCATCTTTGCCGGTAAGTTTGTGATCTATCTGTATGTATGCTTTGGAAGTTTATTTTCTTACTGAAATATAGTGAATAATAGAACCAAATGATTGAATGAGCCCATCTCACTATTATGCAAAATCACTCTAGTAACCTTAATATCTAGTTTATGTTGTGGTGAATTATGACTTACAATATAGATCTAATGTTGTATACTTATATAATGCCACTGTTATATAATTTTGTAGTATACAAGTAGGAATTTCTTTCTCTTGCCACTTTAATTTCAGGATTAAAATTATCTACCTAATACTACATGAGAGAATACAGCATTAGTTTCTTTAAATTTTACCTGAAATTGTATAAAACTGTAAATATTTCTTACAGGATCCTGAGAATTCCTTATAAATAAATGAACAGTCTAAAATATTCTATGACTTGAAAAAGAAAAATCTGCTTTAAAAAGGAAATAAAAATGAAGATGCAAATCAGCACAGAAGTAGTATATATTCAATCTTTCCTTGGGGTCAAATTGCATTTTTCACATAATTTAAACAAAATTCACAGAGACTAAGATGCCAAGTTGATACACAGCTTGTAATATATTGAAGTTATAACATAAATTCTGGAACACTGTTGAAAGGAAAAAGAAAATGCTAATGTTAAATTTTTTATGCTGCAAATGTGAATGCTTTACTATCATAAGCAAACTAAAAAGTACACATTTTATTAATAAGCATATTTCATACATAAAATAATAAATATGTCTGAATCATTTTTCTGGATCTCTTCTTTTAGATTTTAAACCTAGAATTATGTTATTTTACTAAAACATATTCTCTTTAATTCATTCCTCTAAATATCCATTTTCAAATATCTCTTCTGTAAACATGTTAGTTGTTTAGTTGCTAAGCTGTGTTCTATTCTTTGCAACCCCATGGACTGTCACCCATCAAGCTCCTCTCCTCATGGGGTTTCCCAAGCAAGAATGTGAGCGGGTTGTCATTCCCTTCTCCAGAGGATCTTCCTGACCCAGGGATTGAACCCATGTCTCCTGTACTGGCTGGTGGACTCTTTACCCTGGTGTCATCAGGAAAGCCCTCAACACACTGAATTAAAACTTGTGTAAATAAAACAAGAACAGGAGGAGTTCTTATTTACCAAGCAATGAAATCACTTTCTCTTAGAGTGAAGGTTTCATTTATGTCAATATAAACAAGAAACAGTTCAAAGCCTAAAATCAGAATGTTCTAGTTGCAGGAGCTTCAGTTAAGAATTACTTATATTTTTTGAGTCTCAGCCTTCCTATCTGAAAAGTGGTAATAATAGTAACAATAATACTTCACTGGGCAGTTGTGTATTTTAGGGACAAACATGTGAAAGCCTAGTATACCCCTATGTGATAGAAAACTGATAGAAGTGGTCCCTCTGAAGCCATACAGTTAAATCCCAGTTCTCCTCTATAGATTATGTGTTCTTGGATACATCTTTCTACAGTCTTTCTCTGTGTAATACAGATAATGATAGCCAAATGCATATATGAATATCATAATACATAGAAAATATACAGGTGCTTCTTTTTCTAATCAATTGTTGGCTAGAGCAGGCTACGCAATGCTGTGGTGCCAAGTTTGAAAATAGTAGTGATCCTGTACATAAACATGTACTTCTCTGTCATGTAGAATCACCATAGGCCTGGTGGCATTCCAGGTTATCTCCCTTCCAAGAGTTGATACAAGGATCTACACAGCATCCATCTTCTACTCTACAGTCTGAAAGACCTGACCTTCTAAATCAAGGTAGAGGGAAAGAGAGTGGGGCGCTTACACAGGCAAATAACTCTGAGGCTTACGTGGCTCCTGATAATTTCTGGTAATAGAAAAGATAAACCAAGTCTTCATTAATCATATCAAAGAATGAAATTAAAACTAGCACTCATACAGTACCCGAGCAACTGGATTTGAGGTGTGATGATCATCTCATACGCTAGTAAAGTAATACTCAACATTCTCCAAGCCAGGCTTCAGCAATACATGAACCATGAACTTCCAGATGTTCAAGCTGGTTTTAGAAAAGGCAGAGGAACCAGAGATCAAATTGCCAACATCCGCTGGATCATGGAAAAAGCAAGAGAGTTCCAGAAAAACATCTATTTTTGCTCTATTGACTATGCCACAGCCTTTGCCTGTGTGGATCACAATAAACTGTGGAAAATTCTGAAAGAGATGGGAATTCCAGACTCCCTGACCTGCCTCTTGGGAAACCTGTATGCAGGTCAGGAAGCAACAGTTAGAACTGGACATGGAACAACAGACTGGTTCCAAATAGGAAAAGGAGTATGTCAAGGCTATATATATTGTCACCCTGCTTATTTAACTTCTATGCAAAGTACATCATGAGAAACGCTGGACTGGAAGAAACAAGCTGAAATCAAGATTGCCGGGAGAAATATCAATAACCTCAGATATGCAGATGACACCACCCCTATGGCAGAAAGTGAAGAGGAACTAAAAAGCCTCTTGATGAAAGTGAAAGAGGAGAGCGAAAAAGTTGGCTTAAAGCTCAACATTCAGAAAACGAAGATCATGGCATCTGGTCCCATCACTTCATGGGAAATAGATGGGGAAACAGTGTCAGACTTTATTTTGGGGGGCTCCAAAATCACTGCAGATGGTGACTGCAGCCATGAAATTAAAAGATGCTTACACCTTGGAAAGAAAGTTACGACCAACCTAGATAACATTTTCAAAAGCAGAGACATTATTTTGCCAACAAAGGTCCGTCTAGTCAAGGCCATGGTTTTTCCAGTAGTCATGTATGGATATGAAAGTTGGACTGTGAAGAAAGCTGAGCAACGAAGAATTGATGCTTTTGAACTGTGGTGTTGGAGAAGACTCTTGAAAGTCCCTTGGACTGCAAGGAGGTCCAACCAGTCCATTCTAAAGGAGATTAGTCCTGGGTGTTCATTGGAAGGAATGATGCTAAAGCTGAAACTCCAGTACTCTGGCCACCCCATGCGAAGAGTTGACTCATTGGAGAAGACTATGATGCTGGGAGAGATTGGGGGCAGGAAGAGAAGGGGACGACAGAGGATGAGATGGCTGTATAGCATCACCCACTCAATGGATGTGAGTTTGTGTGAACTCCGGGAGATGGTGATGGACAGGGAGGCCTGGCGAGCTGCAATTCATGAGGTCGCAAAGAGTCGGACACAACTGAGTGACTGAACTGAACTGAACTGAACTGGCACAATAATGGAGCAATAATATAAATTCACACAATTTATCTCCTGCGGTTCATCTACTAGGCAAAACTTAACAATGTGGGCTATTTCTGTTGAAATTCCATATAAGGAGTCCAGAGTCAGTTTAACCAAAGCCACTGTGAGTTCTTGAGCTTCTCCCATCATGCTAGTATCACATCCTGAATTGGAAAGACAGTTCTCTTGTAAAAGTTTGAAGGTACTTCTTCATGTGTATGAATTTCTCTGGCACTAGAGACTATGCCTCTAGTTTGTCAGAGGGGAACTTTAAAGTGGGAAAAACTGTCAGTCCGTATTACTTATTTTCATTGACAAATATCCTATTTAGCTTAAATTTAATTTGCCAGTTACCATCATGAGCTGTTATAAGTTTTTCAAAGCCAAATCCACAAGTGCCTCTATGTGCAAGTTCATGCTTACCTGCTAAAAAAAGTGGTACAGGCACTAAATGAAATGTTCACTTTATCTTTAAGGGCTTATTTGTGTCTTCCCAGGAAAGACTCCATCTTGCTGCAAAAATGATTAAGAAAGCAGTTAGAAACAGTGTATGGTACAGACATTACTCATTTTTCCTACTTGACTGCCCTTTGGTTATATCAAGGTCCCTGCTCATAAGCATCCAAAATGCCTTCTTTTTCCTGTCTTTCTTTTTCTTTTTATGACATCTTTTCTTTCTGTTCAGTTCACTCACAAGCACACACCTGCCTGGATTACTGACTTCCTATGGGCATCATTGCCTTTGAGATGCTAGTAATTGATATTAGCAAAGGCAAGTCCTCTTTCCATGTTGCATCTTATTCTTTATAGTGGAGTATATATAAGTTTGGCCTTTGGTTTCACGAATATGCATAAAGCATTACTCTGATGCATTAATGCATCAAAAGCTATCCTTGTTTTGCAGAGGGACTAAGAAGCCACTTGAGCACATCCAGGTCTTTTTAATGAAACGACCATGAAAAACAGGGTGAAAAGATAAAGAAAATTCTTTCACAATCTCCCTCTTCCTACGAATTACTAAAGGCTTCAGGCGTTGGGATCAAATCACTCCCAGGACCCAGGAGTTATTTAGCCCAAATATCTGGCAGTTAATACCAACACTTTTCACTCATCAGTTTTATTTAGTGTTCAGTCTTCCTAAGATGCCAAAGAGATTAGTGATGACTCAGTAAAAACATGTGTTTCAATCGCCCAAAATTTTAATTTTACATATTTTCTTAATACAGAAGTTGACACTAAGACAATATTTCCTCTACCAGTGTTACATCTGGCTATTTGGAAGTGCTCATTTAAAGGGAAAGTGATTATTTTTCACTAAGGATTGTGTCCCAAATCCAACTTTTAAATGTGCTCATTTCACCTCCTGTTTTCTGGTCTTCATTTTGGTTACTCTATTGGGGAGTCTGAGTTTACTCATAACTCTTGCCTATCAGGAGATAAAAGGAACAGGAAAGCAAGCCTGCCATTTTATACTTCAAAGTCAGAAACAGCATGCTAAATCTACCGCCCAAGTCCTCCTCGAAAGGCTCCAGTGAATTATTCCATAAATTATTCCAGAGGTATTGACAGAGCATGACTCTCATTTTCCGCTTTTATCCATAGCATAAAGGATCTTACTGCTTAGCAGAGCTAACTTTTTAAGTTCTTCAACTGGATTTGGGGTGGGTGGTGGGGAGGAGAACACAAGCTGAAGAAAGACTACCTCAGTGCATTCATCTGCTGATTTTCCATTCAGAGGCTCACAGATAATCGACAACAAGCAGAGTAAATCTCTCTGTAGGGAGTTCTAATCAGTTGAAGAAAAACCATCTCCAAAGACCTAACCAGTGCTTAAAATACAGGATCATGGCAAGTTCATGCACTGACTTTATCAACTGGACTTCTTCCCACTGACCATTACTTTGACCCCATTTCTCCACACATACACACACACACTTCCTTAGTTCTTTATCCCATTTCTCCAAACACACACACACAATCCTTTAGTTCTTAAGTTTTCTGTACAGTTGACCCTCTACCAGTACAGGGGTTCAGGGTGCTAGTTCAGTTCAGTTCAGTTCCGTTGCTCAGTCGTGTCCAACTCTGCGACCCCATGAATCGCAGCACACCAGGCCTCCCAATCCATCACCAACCCCCAGAGTTCACTCAAAGTCACGTCCATTGAGTCAGTGATGCCATCCAGCCGTCTCATCCTCTGTCGTCCCCTTCTCCTCCTGCCCCCAATCTCTCACAGCATCAGAGTTTTTTCCAATGAGTCAACTCTTTGCATGAGGTGGCCAAAGTACTGGAGCTTCAGCTTTAGCATCATTCCTTCCAAAGAACACCCAGGGCAGATCTCCTTCAGAATGGACTGGTTGGATCTCCTTGCAGTCCAAGGGACTCTCAAGAGTCTTCTCCAACACCACAGTTCAAAAGCATCAATTCTTTGGTGCTCAGCTTTCTTTATTGTCCAACTCTCACATCCATACATGACCACTGGAAAAACCATAGCCTTGACTAGACGGACATTTGTTGGCAAAGTAATGTCTCTGCTTTTCAATATGCTATCTAGGTTGGTCATAACTTTCCTTCCAAGGAGTAAGCATCTTTTAATTTCATGGCTGCAATCACCATCTGCAGTGATTTTGGAGCCCCCCAAAATAAAGTCTGCCACTGTTTCCACTGTTTCCTCATCTATTTCTCATGAAGTGATGGGACCGGATGCCATGATCTTCGTTTTCTGAATGTTGAGCTTTAAGCCAACTTTTTCACTCTCCTCTCTCACTTATCCCACAAAGTCAAAAATAAGTGTATAGCTTTTGACTCCACAAGGGCTTAACTGCTAATAGCCTACTTCTGTTGATCAGAAGGCTTGCCAATAATCAAACATTCAACATGTTTTATATATGTGTTATACACTAGTTTTACAATCAATTAAGCTAGAAAAGAGAAAATGTTAAGGAAATAGAAAAAATATTTACAGTGTATAAATATGTATGTTTATTGAAAAGAATCTGCATGTAAGTGGACTTTATGGTTCAAACCTGTGTTGTTCAAGGGTCAACTATAGTACCAACAGTGAATGGCAAAGATTTTCAAATTTTTGAAGGCAATAATAGTTTTAAAATACTGATAATGGTTTTTCAATCCAACTCCTAGAGTAATGAAAATAAAACCAAAAATAAATGGGACATAATTAAATTTGAAAGCTTTTGCACAGCAAAGGAAACCATAAACAAAATGAAAAGACAACACTCTGAATGGGAGAAAATATTTGTAAGCAAAGCAGCAGGCAAGGGATTAATCTCCAAAATACGCAAGCAGTTCCTGTAGCTCAGCATCAAAAAAGAGCCTTATACAAGATTTTGAAGACATGATAAATTAAACACTAAAGTTCTAGAACATAGACCTTGTAAATTTCAGTTTAGTTAGAAATATTGTCACTGATATATAGTTGATATAGCTGGATGAAACAATCTTTTATTACCATTTAAGTGACAGACTTATTCTTTGAGAAACTAAAACCAACTGTCTTTCTCTTGCAAATCTCTACCAATCAGAATGTAGATACAGGATACAAAGAACTGAGACAGCCTAACTAGCTAATTCAGGCAAGACCTAAAACCAAAAAAAAAAAAAAAGAGAGAGAGAGAGACAAAGTGATAGTTTTAGAATTCAAACTGCTGGGAATACTCCCTTAGCTAAACTTTACAAATAGCAAAACCTTAGTCATCTGAGTTTGCAACTTGAAGGTATTCCAACTGTTCTTTCTAAATTAGTAAATTTATGTTGTATTACCTGATTCATGACCAACATTTTTAAGTAAAGCCATGAGATCTCTAGTTTTGCCTGTTTATATTACGTGTCTATGCACACATTATGTATGAGATAGCTCTCTCTCTGGAATATATTATCAAAATTGAATTTATAAACAGCTCTGTTCAATTTAAAAGAAAGGGCTTACAAATTGAAGAAACTGGCCAAAGAGACTTTCAGGTTCATGCGAACTGGGAAATGTTCAATATTATGTTGACACTT
The DNA here is from genome assembly GCF_001704415.2 of Capra hircus. Taxonomy (NCBI): domain Eukaryota; kingdom Metazoa; phylum Chordata; class Mammalia; order Artiodactyla; family Bovidae; genus Capra; species Capra hircus. The sequence continues at coordinate 24,988,007 of NC_030816.1, forward strand.
GTTACTAAAGTTTGTTTGTTGATCTAATTAATATAGACATGTCTTTAAGAGTCAATAATAAGTATAATGCTGTATTGCAACTCAGTATAATAGAAGTCAAGAAAGACTTGATTATATCTGTTGCAGAAATATAGCTTGATATGATGAGACTAAGTATAAATGAGATAAGAGCGTCTGGGTAAACTCTTTAAAAATATATTTTAGAAATATCTAATTAAAATGATCTCTTCAGATATTTGATAACAAAGTTCTAGAATTGTGCTAATTTAAGTGATAGAAGTTTATTGAATAGTTAGATAATATCCAAAAAAAGAAGATACTGAGACAACAATTACTAAATAGAGAAACTAAAGGTATTTAGGACTATTTATGAAAATGGTGTTACCCTGAATGTTCTCTACCAGAAAATAAATGTTTTTAGAAATTATCACTGATAATTATCTTCACCAATATTCAGAATGCTAATGTCGAAAGCAGTTCATAATTGCTTACTTCTTAGTTTTCACTAGAAATTAAGTTTTTTTCTTTTTTTTAAGAGTTGAGGATTCTAATTTAACCATATAGTTAAAACTAAACTGTGTTTTCAGTAAAGAAAGTTATGCGGGATGGAAGTATATTGATTGAGGAAAAAGAATGTTAGAGCTTCTATTTAATAAAATATCTTTTATTTGGATGAAAAAATAAGAAACAAGCTGATGTATATACAGAAAGTGATGAAAGGCTATGGAAAGGAACCCCAAGAAAAAGTTTTTTGCATGGTTAGGATCAACTAAATTTAGATTGAAGTTAAGTAAATGGGATTTTGTAGTTTAGTAAGCTGATGCAGACTGGAATTTGATTTTTCTCTCTGTTAGAGTACTCTTTTTTGATAAAAGTTTTTGTGAGTTTCTGTGCCCATAAGTAAAATTTTTGTGACTTTGGTTGAATAAGTATCATTTCATAAAGACCTGTGATCCTATTATGTTTTAAAACTTTTTTTGATATTTTAAACAAAATTCCCAAATATCAAAATCTAACTAAAGTTCTTTTAACTCCCAACTGAAGTCTGGGATGCTTTGAAAGAATCCTGCAACATCTCAGAGATGAATGTTAAAGTTTATTGGGTATATTTAATTATTTCAAAAACACTGTCAAAGGATTGGAGATGAAACAGGTTATAGTATATGTATAAATATCATTGATATAGATATTCCAAACTTCATATGGAATCCCTAACATCCTACCTGTCTTCGTATAATGTTGTCAATCATAATTCTAGTTATCCTAAAATATTATGGCATAGAAATATCCAAGGTTCCTGCTACTTGCATTGTATTCAAATCTTTAATCGTGCTGTTTAAGATTTGTCCTGTATAGGCAATTACTACTTTACACTGATGCTTTTACAAAATGAAGATTTTCAAGAAGACTCAAAAAAACTTTTTAAATAAATATTAGTTTCTGATAGCTTTATATAATACCACAGAACTGGGTAGCAAAAGACAAAACTAATGGAAAACCTGATTATTTCATCCAGATCAACAAGAATGGGACTGATGAACATGATTTATAACTTTATGACTTTTTGGAAATATACTAGCTTTAACTGTTGCCACCCCCACCCCACTTATGCTATGACCTACCTACAAATTATATACAAAGTATATCTTTGTAAACAAAGATGAGACATTTATCCTTTTTCCTCTACCTAATCCTGCCAGAATTTGACTTCTCCAGCTGACTCTCCTGTGAACCTGAAGGTTGTATTAATTGTTTTAATTTGTTCTTTGTTTCCAAATTGTTTGATTTTGATTTGTGTCTTTCTATTGCACTATGACTTTGTCGGTGCTACTACCTACATTACTTATATTCTCTTTTATAAGACTGTTTTCTCATTTAGTACTCAATATGTAACCAGGCTTCAAACAAGATTGATGGCTAAATATCTTGAGGAAATAGATTACATTTATAATGCTACATAGGATAATTTTAATAGTGTGAGTCCAGGTATGCAAAGAAGCAACAAGGGAGACTATCTCTTGGACTATAGACTAATAAGACAGAGAATCTTTAATTATCAACAGGGCCTAGACCACAAATGAGCACATAGAGTGGCATATCAACAAAAAATGTCACCTGATCTGGGATGAGCCTCCCAATGCCTTGGGACAAAATTTGGTCATAAAATGTTTCATAATATTGGTTGAATTCCTTGCCAAGAGGAGGATCTGAGAAATGGAATATTTCCTGCTATTTTGGTAAACAAAAGATGTCACAATCATCAGCAATTATACCCCTCCAGTGTGAGCCATTGAGCACTGAAGAAACTCAAGGTATGAAAACAGAGGCTACGGAACTCAGATAGGTGAGGTTTATTTAACTAAGGAACGGTTAGTCAGTGACTAAGGAAGTCAGTGAGTCCAGACTCTTACATCTTCTCATATATAGAAAAGCACTAAATTCCTTAACTAGCGATATCTAGTTTTCTTTAACAATCTCTTGATATTTCGGAATACCTGCCCTTTGTTGCAATACTCCCTAGATCTTAGCTCTTTCCTTGACTCTTTGGATTAGTTCTCTCAAGTTTACTTGAGAATTCAAGTCCCAGGCTTGAATTTCTAAAACTTCCTACCAAATAAAACATAACTCTCAAAAGAAAATTTAAATATTGAAAATAAATTTCAAGAAGTTTTACAAAGGGAATGTATATATTTTATACAAATGCAGAAAAGAACACCAAGACTAGCATAAGTATCTGGATATAGGACATAAACACATGATTTTAACCAAAGACAAAATAAGTTAGTTAGTGATAGAATGAAAACTGTCCAAGCTCATTGGTATTATACTTTTACATTATATAAATATGTAAACACTGTACATACTTTAGACAAAAAGATCATATGCATACATATGTCTACTACAAATTTTGATGCTTGCCATGGGCACCTGTCATCTATCGCTACAGGAATTAAATCACACGTGGTGCTGCAGCCTTGACTTTCCACACTCCACACCCCTGAAGGGAGGTCAGGGTGGAGATCAGGAATGAGGCCCTCTGTGCTCTGGAAAACTGGCAGAACAGGTCTTCATTTAGACATTTTATGAGCCCAATTCTTATATCTCCTCATATCTAGAAAAGCACTAAATTCCTTCAAGAAGGCATCTGTTCCTCATGACTGCAGAAACCCGCAGAAATACGTGCTTAAATGTATGAACTCCCCCTTTACCAAAATCATATATATCCTCCCCCTGCCTCTTTAAAGCAGTTTCTTGGAGCTCTCTGAGGTGCTGTCTCCCGGGCTGCTGTCTGCATTTTGCTCCAAATAAAGCTTAACTCACAACTCTCAGGTTGTGCACTCTTTTAAGTCAACACATAAAAAACAGAAGAAGTGAAATATTTTCATTAGCAGTTTTTGGTTATTAATGAACTATAAATTTTACAAATAAAAGCATGTAACAGTGGTGAACATGAACATCTCCAAACACTGTGGTAACAGTGAAAAATATCCACTTTAGAAATAATGTGACAGTGCTTATGTAATGAGATATTAAAAAGGGGGCCTTTGTTTATCTGTTTCGATTGGGGCCTCAAGAGAACAGATGATAACTGACCCCTTATTCTATAGTAAAGTGCTAGAGCTAGACCATCTGCCAGACTTGCAAAGAAAGTGTCCAAGTATATAGGAACTCAACCTATTATCCACCTCCCACTGTAAAAATAAATACCAAGAATTTAATTATGAAGTTGAAAAGAGAGGATTTATTTGGAGGAAATATGGGGGTGCTGTGGGCTCATGAGGTGCTGTTATTGTTGTTGTTGCTTCAAGAGTAGTAACAAATGATTTAAAGAGGCAACTTAGAAATCTTGGTGTAATTTCTCTGAGTTGGGGGTGTCAATGGGCACTGAAGGGTGGCCTTGAAGAAGAACATCTGATAAACCTGGAATGGGACTTAAAGTAAAGTAAAGTCGCTTAGTTGTATCCAACTCCTTGTGACCCCATGGACTGTAGCCTACCAGGCTCCTCTGTCCATGGGATTTTCCAGGCAATAGTACTGGAGTGGATTGCCATTTCCTTCTCCAGGGGATCTTCCCGACCCAGGGATTGAACCCGGTCTCCCACATTTTAGACAGACGCATAACAGTCTGAGCCACCAATTACTTAAGAAGAAGTAATTAAGGAGAGATAAGGAGGGCTGAGCTAAGGAGAGCTACGGACAGCTTAGCTAAGGAAAGCTAAGCTAATGAAAGGAGAGCTGGGTTAAGCAGAGCCATGCTCAGGAGCAGAGCCACGCTCAGGGAGCAAGGAGGGCTGAGCTTAGGGGAGCTGATTAAGCTTAGGTGATCTGAGCTAAGGGGAGCTAAGCTATGAAGAGCTAAACTAAAGTTAGGTAATTAAGAAGAGAGAAGCCAAGGAGAGCTGAGGTAATGACAGCTACTCTAAGGAGGGCTAAGCTAAGGTAAGCTGTGGAGAGCTATGCTAAGGAAACCTATGCTAACGAGAGCTACAGATAGCTAAATGGGACCTAATTAAACCTAAAACGTTTTTCACATCAAAGGAAACCATAAACAAGACAAAAAGATAACCTTCAAAATGGGAGGAAATATTTGCCAATGAAGCAATTGACCAGGGATTAATCTCCAAACCAAACAGCTCATGAAGCTCAATATCAAATATATATATATATATATACACGAGCCTGTGTAAAATAGATAGCTAGTGCAAACCTGCTGTATAACATAAGGAGCTCAGCTCAGTCCTCTGTGGTGACCTACAAGGGTGGGATTGGGGGCGGGGTGTTGGAAGGGCAGTCCGAGAGGGAGGGGATATACGTGTACATATAGCTGATTCACTTCATTATACAGCAGAAACTAATGCAACATTGTAGAGCAACTATAATGTAATCAAAACCTAATTATTCTTAAAAAAGAATCTGCCTGAAGGAGCCTATGACAGAAGTGTAGTGGGACTCTGGTAGAATCAGAGGGGGGAGGTGTGTGTGTCTGTACAGGAAACGCGATGAGAGATTGTTGGAAGACCTGGACTAGGAGTGAAGTGATGTGACTGGATTTATACTGGTAAAAGCTGACTCAAGCTGAGGAGTGCATTAACAGTAGTAGTAATTGTGATGGTAATTTTATGTGTCAATTTGACTAGATCATTAGCAGCCGAGATATTTGGTCAAACATTCTGGGCACCTAATGATCTAGTCATGGGAGAGTTCAGTGTTGGGAGTTCCCTGGAGCATTTTTGGAAAAGATTAACATTTGAATTAGTAGATGGAAAAAGCAGTCCCTCCCTCAATATAGGTAGCAATTATCTAATTGTTTAAAATCCTGAGTAAAACAAAAAAGGCTGAATAAGAGAGAACACCTGCCTGACTGAGCTGGGACATCAGTCTTTTCCTGATGAAAACACTGGAGCTGAAAAATCAGCTCATCTGAGGTCTTGAGTCTGTCAGATTTCAGACCGACACTTACACTATTGGCTCTCCTGGTTCTCAGGCATTTGAACTTGGACTGAAACTGTACTGTAATTACTGAGTGTTTCTTGTACTAGGTGCTATCCCAATATTTTATGTTTATATATGTGTGTGTGTGTGTGCTTAGCCGCTCAGTCATGTCTAACTCTTTGTGACACCATGGACTATAGCCTGCCAGGCCCCTTTGTCCATGGGGATTCTCCAGGCAAGAATACTGGAGTGGGGTGCCATGTCCTCCTCCAGGAGATCTTCCCAACCCAGGGATCAAACCCAGGTCTCCAACATCGCAGGCAGATTCTTTACTGTCTGAGCCACTGCGGAAGCCCAAGAGTACTGGAGAGGGTAGCTTATCAATCTCCAGGGGAAATTCCAACTCAGGAATCATACCAGGGTCTCCTGCATTGTGCGTGTGTGTGTGTGTGTGTGTGTGTATCTGTGTGTGTGTAATCAAACTACATAATCTTCACAATGACTCTGTAATAAACACTATTATGGTCATTATTTTAAAGATAAGGAAACTGACAGAACTAGTTAAAGGTCAGGTCCAAGATTCTCGTTCATACAGTCTGCTTCATGCACTCACTCCCCTACCCCCTACTCCATGGTCACTCAAAAAATGATCATGGTTAGGGACAATTATAGAAGCAGGGAGACCATTATAAGGCTCTTACCAACCAGGCAAGAGACGATAGTGGCCAAGACGAGGCTTAGAGAACATAATTTTATACTGAAGGACTGATTTGGGAGACAAGTGCCAACACAGCAATGGACATGTATTGTGAAAATGAAGAAGGAGGAAGAAAAAGAAAACCTGAGATTTTTTAAATTAATTTATTACTGTAGCATACCTAAACAATTCTTTCTTATGACTGGTTTTCTTTCACGTATTATTTTAATGCATTTGAAAACTTATATATCCATTAAACATATATCCATTATATATATATATATATATATAATATAAATATGTAATACAAATGAGGCTTCCCTGGTGGTTCAGCTGGTAAAGAATCTACCTGCAATGCACGAGACCCGGGTTCAGTCCCTGGGGTGGGAAGGATCCCCTGGAGAATGGAATTGGTACCCACTCCAGTATTCTCGCCCAGAGAATTCCATGGAGAGAGGAGCCTGGCAGGCTACAGTTCATGAGGTCACAGAGTTGGACACGACTGAGCAACTAACATAATATAAATAAGTAATAAAATACACACACACACACACACATACAGCTTGGTTTATGTAGGTATCTGTATTTTACTGAGATGGTTGGTAGTTATAAAATTCTCAAAGAGGCTTATATTCTCACACAACTTTAAGAGAATGGGTTAAAGAGTCCCAATCCAGAGTTACTAGGATACAATAGATGAATCCCACTGGAGCCAAAGAACAATCTGATGATATTCTGGAGTGGAACTGTGACTACTGAGGATAAAAATGGTGGGTAGCTCCTAGAGCAGGGTAGATACTAAATGTCATTGGTCAAGAAAGGAAGATAGAGGAGATATACACAGAGACAGGAATATGGGGACAAAGAATCAGGAGTCTTGCTTTGAGCATTCCAAGCTTGAAAGTCTTTATACTTATAAACAGAGAGCCACACTGTGTGGTCTCATGTAAAAGTCTGAAGCTCAAGGGAGAGTTTGACGTTGGAGATATAAATTCTAGTGGTATCAGAGTATGGATGATATTTTAAAGATATGAGACTAGAAGCCATGAGGCAAGGAAGAGTGTCTAAATAAAGAATAGAAGGCAGCTCAGAACCAAGCTGTTCCAACATCTGAAGTTTTTGAAAAACAGGAGGCAAAATTAGTGAAGGAGACAGAAAAGGAGTGGAGAGAGGAGTCAGAGGAAAATCAGGCAACAGTGGCATTTCAATAGCCGAGGAAGAAAACATTTCAAGGAGAGAGAGAGTTTAATTGTGGGGAATCATGCTGACTGAGTAAGATGAAGGATGAGGAATGAGAACGGGCAAGATGGAGTTTAAGGGTGAGCTGGATAAGAGCTGCTTCAGCAGAGTGATTGAGGGAAAAAACTTTAAAACTCATTGAAGCAGTTTGAGGAGCAATTAGAGGTTAGGAGAAGCAGACAAAAAATGAAGACAGGTAAGTTAAGCAAGCTTATAAATCATTAAAACCTACATGTTAACTGGTATTAATTACTAAAAATCTAAATCTCCTTTCATTAAAAGTCAAAGTTTTCTAGCAAAGGAGTCTCAATTGGAATATTGGTGGGTCTATGGGAGGGTGGATGAAGGGGAGGGATTCTCTTTGGTTATCTACTTGCCATCAGATGTCCTCAAGATCACCACAGATCTAGTAACTCAACATGAGGACTCAGCATATAGTCACAGTCACGTCAATGAGCCATTACAGGGAAAAGGTGGAACACATTATGCGAAAAGGCACATGCGGTGAAGTCTGGAGGAAACGAGGTGCATGTTTCCAATAGTCATCTTCCAGCGGAATCATACAGGAAATGCTCAATTCTTCCAGCAGCACACTGTGCCAACATGTGTGAAATGTTGTCTACCCAGGAAACTTATTACAGACTCATTACCCAAGGTTTCCTCTGGGAGCTGGTCAACCTTGGCTAAGCACATACCAAATTTCCAGACTTTCAGAGGGAAAATAGTTGTTCAGTGTAAAGTATATCATTTGTACAAAAAGTTCAAGAGTAAGCCCCTCTTAGGAGAAAGGAAGTGGTGGGAGCAAACTCAAAATCTAAGTTCTCTAGCATCACTCAAGGGCCAACCATGCAAGCAATCCTTTCTCAGGTGAGCAGCCTCTGGACTGCATTGTTAATTCCTTTTTTGCACATCATCTGTTACAGACTAACTGTGTGTATCCCCCACATTCATATCTTGAAGCCTTAATCCCCAATGTGATTAGTACTTGGAGGAAGGGCTTCAGTACTTAATTACATTTAGATTAGGTTATGAGGAAAGCTATGACAAATCTAGACAATGTATTTAAAAGCAGAGACATCACTTTGCCAACAAAGGTCCATACAGTCAAAGCTATATGGTTTTTCCAGTAGTTATATATGGATGTGAGTGTTGGACCATAAAGAAGTCTGAGTGCCAAAGAACTGATGCTTTCAAATTATGGTGCTGGAGAAGACTCTTGAGAGTTCCTCAGACTGCAAGGAGATCAAACCAGTCAATCCTAAAGGAAATAAACCCTGAATATTCACTGGGAGGACTGATGCTGAAGTTGAAGCTCTAGCACTTTGGCCACCTGATGCGAAGAGCCAACTCATTGAAAAAGACCTTGATGCTGGGAAAGATTGAAGGCAAAAGGAGAAGGGGGTGGCAGAGGATAAGATGGTTAGACAGCACCACCAACTCTATGGACATGAATCTGAGCAAACTCTGGGAGACTGTGCAGGACAGAGGAGCATGGCATGGGGTTGCAGAGTCAGACATGACTTAGCTACTGAACAACAACAAATAGGTCATGAGGGTCTGATCCTCTTGAGAGAATTAGTACATTAAAATAAGAAGAGGAAGATAATTCTCTCTTCCTCTCCTCCCTCAACTCTTCCATATGCACTGAGGAAAGGCCATTTGATCACACAGCCAAAAGGTGGTTCCCTGCCAGTCACGAAGAAAGCCCTCAGTAGAACCCAACTGTGTTCACACCCTGATCTCAGACTTCTGGACTCCCGAACTGTGAGAAATAAACATTTATTGTTTAAACCACCCAGTCCATGGTATTTTGCCTTAGTGGCTCAAGCAGACTAAGACAGAATCCAAAGTTGATTAGCTTCTTTTCTGCCTTAACACATTTTGCAGTGTTCTGGCATCAGTGTCTACCCACAGAGAGGCTGAGCAAGGAGAAAGGTAATTATGAATAGGTCTTAGGCAGGGTTTCAGCCAGATTATCAATATGACTGACACCAGCTATCCAGTTCCAAATGCTGATCTGAAAGCCAGAGGCACAACTCTAGGAGAACTAGTCAGGGTATAACCAGGCTAGAACTTAAAAATCAAACAGTAATATTATTTATTTTATTTGTTTACAGGAGGAGTTAACAGTCTATTCCAGCTTCTAAACAGCTTATAACCCAGATATTTGTATTTCTAATTGTTGGGAGTAAGGCCAGTAGTGTTCAGAGAATAGAAGGTCACAAGCTGTACATTTGAGAGGTATTCACACAAAGATACCTGACCTGCTCTAGAACTAACTATGGTTTCCAGTTGAGGAGAAGTCTGTTATAGTTACCTGCTGCTGAATAACAACCCAAGACCCCAGAACTTGGTGGTGGTGTCCTAGATTCATTTTCATCCCACTTATAAAAATGAAGGCACTTATTTATAATAGCCAAGATGTAGAGAATATTAACATTGTGTGGGTATGTGTGTGCTCTGTCATATCAGACTCTTTGCAGCCCCATGGACTGTAACCCTCAAGGCTCCTCTGTCTATGACATTTTCTGGGCAAGAATACTGGAGCAGGTTGCATTTCCCACTCCAGGGTATCTTTCCAACCTAGCGATTGAACCCCCATCTTTTGCATCTCCTGCATTGGGAGGCAGATTCTTTACCACTGAGCCACCAGGGAGGCCCAATATTAACATTACTCAATTATAAGAAAAAATGCAATTTTGCTCTTTTCAAAACATGGATGGACCAGGAGGGATGTTACACTTAGTGAAACAAGTCAGAGTAAGACAAATACTGCATGTTTTCATTTATATGTAGAATGGAATAAAAACAAGCAAAAGGATGACTATAGCAAAACAGACAGACTCATAGATGCAGAGAACAAACTTATGGCTACCAGTGGGTAGAAGGAGGGGGGTGGAGCAAAATAAGGGGTGAGGTTTAAGATGCACAAACAACTCTGTTAAAATAATTAAGCCATAAGGATATATTTTACAACACAAGGAATATAGACAGTAGTTTATAATAACTTTAAATGGAGTATGAAAAAGTGTTGTTAGTCACTCAGTTGTGTCCAACTCTTTGTGACCCCATGGACTGTAGCCCACTAGGCTCCTTTGTCCATGGAATTCTTCAAGCAAAAATACTAAAATATAACCTATAAAAACCTGAAATCGCTATGGTGGGCACCTGAAACTAATATTGTAAATCAACTGCAAATAAAACAGTTCAGTTCAGTTAAGTCGCTCAGTCGTGTCCGACTCTTTGCGACCCCATGAATCGCAGCACGCCAGGCCTCCTTGTCCATCACCAACTCCCGGAGTTCACTTAGACTCGCGTCCATCGAGTCAGTGATGCCATCCAGCCATCTCATCCTCGGTCGTCCCCTTCTCCTCCTGCCCCCAATCCCTCCCAGCATCAAAGTCTTTTCCAATGAGTCAACTCTTCGCATGAGGTGGCCACAGTGCTGAAGTTTCAGCTTTAGTATCATTCCTACCAAAGAAATCCCAGGGTTGACCTCCTTCAGAATGGACTAGTTGGATCTCCTTGCAGTCCAAGGGACTCTCAAGAGTCTTCTCCAGCACCACAGTTCAAAAGCATCAATTCTTCAGCTCTCAGCCTTCTTCACAGTCCAACTCTCACATCCATACATGACTACTGGAAAAACCATAGCCTTGACTAGATGGAACTTAGTTGGCAAAGTAATGTCTCTGCTTTTGAATATGCTATCTAGGTTGGTCATAACTTTCCTTCCAAGGAGTAAGTGTCTTTTAATTTCATGGCTGCAGTCACCATCTGCAGTGATTTTAGAGCCCCAAAAAATAAAGTCTGACACTGTTTCCACTGTCTCCCCATCTATTTCCCATGGAGTGATGGGACCAGATGCCATGATCTTCGTTTTCTGAGTGTTGAGCTTTAAGCCAACTTTTTTGCTCTCCTCTTTCACTTTCATCAAGAGGCTTTTTAGTTCCTCTTCACTTTCCACCATAAGGGTGGTGTCATCTGCATATCTGAGGTGATTGATATTTCTCCCGGCAATCTTGATTCCAGCTTGTGTTTCTTCCAGCCCAGCGTTTCTCATGATGTACTCTGCATATAAGTTAAATAAGCAGGGTGACAATATACAGCCTTGACGTACTCCTTTTCCTATTTGGAACCAGTCTGTTGTTCCATGTCCAGTTCTAACTGTTGCTTCCTGGCCTGCATACAGATTTCTCAAGAGGCAGGTCAGGTGGTCTGGTATTCCCATCTCTTTCAGAATTTTCCACAGTTGATTGAGATCCACACAGTCAAAGGCTTTGGCCTAGTCAATAAAGCAGAAATAGATGTTTTTCTGGAACTCTCTTGTTTTTTCCATGATCCAACAAGGTAGGCACTATTGTTCAAAAAAAGGATACACTCTAGTACTCTAAGAAGTTGCTTTATTTTTTTTAAAGCCCTCATATTTTATTTTTCATTTTATTTTTAATTTTTTTAATTTTAAAATCTTTAATTCTTACATGCGTTCCCAAACATGAACCCCCCTCCCACCTCCCTCCCCATAACATCTCTGTGGGTCATCCCCGTGCACCAGCCCCAAGCATGCTGTATCCTGAGTCAGACATAGACTGGTGATTCAATTCTTACATGATAGTATACATGTTAGAATGCCATTCTCCCAAATCATCCCACCCTCTCCCTCTCCCTCTGAGTCCAAAAGTCCGTTATACACATCTGTGTCTTTTTTGCTGTCTTGCATACAGGGTCGTCATTGCCATCTTTCTAAATTCCATATATATGACTTAGTATACTGTATTGGTGTTTTTCTTTCTGGCTTACTTCACTCTGTATAATTGGCTCCAGTTTCATCCATCTCATCAGAACTGATTCAAATGAATTCTTTTTGACGGCTGAGTAATACTCCATTGTGTATATGTACCACAGCTTTCTTATCCATTCATCTGCTGATGGACATCTAGGTTGTTTCCATGTCCTGGCTATTATAAACAGTGCTGCGAAAAAGTTGCTTTAATGCTTCAATTTTTATTTCACATCTGTAAAGTACTGATATTTATTTTGAAAATCAAAGGACCTACAGGAACTCTTCTTGGTCTTTCTAAGAATGATAATAATAGTTGTGTCTGACATGGTAAAAATTAAGTAAAATGTAGCTGGATCTGTTCTCTCAATGGAATGGGGGATTATGTTTTAACCATTAAAGCCTACAATCTGGAGTTTACATATTATAGAGTTATATGGTAGGACAGAAAAAAAAAATGATTCCCATAAGAGGAATAATGATAACAAAATTATTTGATAAAGGTATTTCATGTTATTCAAAATGTACCATCATGCCCGGTAGTCATAAGAAGTAAATATGTATAAGCACACAGAAATACATGGTGTGTTGAACTTATGTTTTAGGATTAGGATACCATGCATGCTCACTTGTAAATGTTCATTAAACATTTTTTTTTTTACTTATTAAAAGTCACAACTTTCTTTTTCTTAGTTATTTATAAATTTATATACTTTTTCCTCTTTTTTTTTCTCTCTCTCTCTGTATGTGTGTGTACACATATATATCCTGTTAAATCACTGACAGGATACAATGAAAACCAGTTAGCAACTAGAAAGTACTTCTGTTACAAATGCCAAAGCAAAATAAAAGTCTTCTCTTTGAGTATCATTTGCAAATGAGAAGTTTGTTTACAAGCAAGCTATGTCATACAAAAATAGCATTGCCAAGTATTTGCTTTACATAGGTACCACTTTAATAATTATTATTAATAATTCCTGGATCAGAGTAATTATTAATGAGCTCGGTTTTCTAAAGAAAATGTACTTCACAGAGTTTATTTAAACATTTACGGTAGAGGAGAAATGTCATTTGCCCTCTTAAGAGGGGCTTATTTCTTCTTTCGTCCTTTTGGAATAAAACTGGAAAATGGAGACAGTGTCTGTGCTGAAAAAGCACAGACCTGTCAAGATGGCTCTGACTTAAGCCACTTCATTTTCAGCTCTCAGCCAGCGCTAAGATAGATGGACCTGAACCCTGAGTTTTATTTTAGGAGTGTTATGCACTGTCCTACGTGAAAAAGTAATGCCATCTGTAATGGAATTTTTCATTTCCCAGCTTAATTTTAACAGTTGCTGCAGAAAACGTCCTACTCTTAGACTCCTAATCACCATGCAGGCTTCTTGGCTGATACTTCACCTTTCTATGAATATTCATTATGAAGTCTAAAATAGACAGATCAATAGTTGTTGACCTAACTTCTTCCTCTCTAGATCCAGAAAATATTGCATAAAGGTTTTATTATACCACCTTGCTGCAGAGCTACCTTAGGATTAAGGGGCCACAGCTGGCTGGTAGGGCCACCCCTAGGGCTCTGCCCATTATGTTCAGATCTGTGTCCCTGCCTCTGAGCCCAGAGTCCTGAGGCTGGGCCAAGGCGCCATGGCCGTCAGAGGCACCTGCCACTGTGATAAGGTTATTCCTCTTACATCTCCCCGACAGGCCCCAGCCTTCATGAAAGGAAAAAGAAATAATAAATATCAAAGAAAAATAGACGTCTTTTTAACTTGAAATATAGTTTAGATTTTTCTATTTTAAGATAACTTCTACCCATATATCTTTCTCCTCATTGATAGTTAATAAACTAGTTAATGAAGAGTCTAGTCATTTTCAATAAAATTAAGCAGCCTCTGAAACAATACAATGAAAAATATATACTAACATTTTAGGGATACTGTCATTCCTTATGTATTTTGTTCTGTGGGTTGAAATTTATACTGAAGATTCATGGTCTTCTATCATTGACATCAAGCTCACTTTTATAAAGGTGCCATGCTAGATTCAGAATTTTTTTTAAAAGGAAGATAGGGGGAATGCACAATTAAATTTGAATTCCTGATAAATAAGTAATAATTTATTGTAAGTATGCACTATACAATACTCAGGACATACTTCTACTAAAAACAATACCTTGTTTATCAGAAATGTAAATTTAATGGGACATTCTATTCTTTATCTGGACCCTAGTTATAAATGTATTTGACTATGTGCTGCATTGCTGCAACTAAACTTAGAAACCGCATTATTCAAATAGGAGAAAAATATCCAAATGGAGAAAACTTTTAAATATCAAGATGAAACATTCATGTAACAGAAACCCTTATAAAAACATTGAAATAGTTAAACATCATATTTATCTGATTATCCTTTCCATCTTCATTCAGTAACTGTAATGTTGGTTGGAATGCAAAGGGTATCTCAGTGGCTTGAGAATTGTATAATTCTCTTAAAAGAAGAAGCTGTAAATTAGCAAGAAATGACTCTCCACAAGAAAATTCCTGTTTTACCAAAATCATTGTTTAACAAAAGGATGCTTAGAAAATATGGCAGGTGACAGAGAATTGAAAGGATTGATGGGTTATTGGGCACTTTCTAGATACAAGTCAATGATTAGAAAGTTAGATTGGATATTTATCACTTTGGTATTGTCACATAATAGTAAAAAGAGACTCTTCCTAAACCACAACTCCAGTATCTATAACACCTCACATTAAAATACACTTTTTGCTCATTATGTTAAAAAGTCAACTAAACCAATAGTAAGTAGGCTACTGTATATATTTCACATATTAAAGGTACATGAGTGTGTGTATGTATGTGTGTGTGTGTATATATGTGTGTGCATGTATATGTGTGTGCATATATATATATACACACATATATGTAGATAGATCTATATGTATGGATACATATATCACCAGATCATCTCCCAGAGCAAATGGCAGCATTTTATTGTAAATTTTAAATATGGACCTATACTTACTGTTGATAAATACAAATAGAAACAAGAAAAACTTCAAAATATGAAGTTAACACATTTCTTTTTCTATCCTTTCTTTTTCCTAACTACTTTACAGCATATTATTTTTCTCTTTTGCCACATTATCCATTTCTTAGAGAAAATAAATCACATTTTAATAAAAAGCAGCAGAAAGAATTTTTTAAAGAGCATGTGTTCCTGTGGAAATAGTCGAGAGAATTCATTTAAGCAAAAGCCTTTCACACTATCAGAATAGGTTTATGAGAAGGAAAATACGGTAAACAAATTGAATTGTATTAATTATAGTATAAGAAAAATGTTAATATAAATTAAAAGATACATAGCCTTAGAAGCAACCATTTAAAAACAACAGAGCTAATCTACTGAGTCTAAAGAGGTCTATTATAAATGATTGTTAAGGTAATTTGCATTCTTGTTATGGAACTAATGAATCCAATTATGAGACTATTCTGTAATCCTAATTTCATGAACTCAACTTGACTTTTCCCACAACTAGAAGAAATGAGTGAAATTTTGATTGTGTCTGTGCTTGAAACACACTTTCACGTCTACAAATTGCAGTGGTGACTGTGAGTCCCGTTTGTATGTTTCAAAAAGGGACCTGTGTATTAATAATCTTTTCATGGTTAAAATGATGACATTGATTGTTTATGTTTTGGGGGAGCAACTTTCAGCAACTTTAAATATACCTTGTTGTTTTCAAAAGGCTCAGTTTGCTTATTTCTGCTACCTTTACCTTATAGCTATGAGGTAACAAGCTATTTCATGTGTAGTGAATCTCTAGAGGAAAAGCTTTAGGTAAACAGGTGTTGCCTTGAGTATTATGGTTTTAGAAAAATTACAGTGAAGCAGTGGAGATGGGATATAAGTGGAGGTGATATTTAACAAGTGGTAATTCATCTTGCTGAAAACTCAAAACCCCATTAGAGATTTCCATAAAGTTTCACACTCCTAATTATCCTAACATTTTATGCTGAGAAGTTCTTATTTAGGTATTTGACAGTAGAGCGTTGAAAGGTCATTTGTCAGCAGGGTCACTAGGCTGTAGAACTTGTTAGGAAAGCTTGATACTGCTTTGTCCTACACTGTTGCTGTCTAACATCTCACAGGCAGCTAGCAAGAGCAATTAGGCAAATTCTGATTTAGCTGAGATTGACCCCTTTCAATATTTTGAAGTATGCATAAGTGCCTGTCAAAGCATATCAACTGACTGTATTAATGATACAAGGAGATGCTCCTGGCAATAATCCCTACCTCCTGCAGAGGACTGAGATTTAAGGTCAACTCACCCTTCTACTACAGCTTTGCCAGGAGAAAGGTTATTGAAAGAGGTGGCAGACTGATATTGGAAAGCCTGCTATTCAACCATACACTATTACCATCTCTGCATTTACTCTGCCCTGTGTATGGTCTTATGATGATTAAAACTATGATCATAAAATTACATTAATACCCTTTCCACAACCGAGCTACTGATATACTATCTCATATGTTTTAATGTGTTTTATTTTAAAATATAAAATCACAAGATTGCAAAGTATAATCTCTGAGAGTCACTTCACTTTTATTTTTAATATCACTTTGTATGGCCAAAGATTTCATATAGGAATGGGGAAGTATGCACATGCACGCACAATGTAGCATCTTTCGAAAGATATACTCAGATGTTCATAACACCTCTGATTCTTTAGGGAAAAAAATCCTATTTTCACCTAAAATTTGAAAATGTACAATAATGATTTATGAATTTAAGGTCATTTATACTCTATGACGTTGTTAGGCCTCTGATTATATGCCTAAATTTTCACATACCTTTTAAAGAACTAACATATATTCATTCATTCATTTAAGAAATATTTACTAAGGTCAGTATGCTCCACAAAAATCTATAAAATCTATATAAAAAAAAAAACTAAAGAAGATGGAATAGGCCTTTAATCCCCAGAATTTAAAATATTAGAATTAGTGGATTGACCTTGAATAACTCAATATATTTAAGTACAACTTTTTACTTTGGGTGAATCACTCTAACTTCAAAGGAACTGTCTTCAATAACAGTATATTGAAAGAAGTCTAAGCTATGATTTCATAGCAAATGTCACCTTATTTTTAGAAAGCTAGGTTGCTAACTAAAAAAGTTGCTCAAAACAATCCTAGAAAATGAGCATGAACATACAAATATATACACAGTTCAATGCAAACCCTATAGTTGCTAAAATAGTTGACGCGAAGGGGACGACCCAGGATGAGATGGCTGGATGGCATCACGGATTCGATGGACGTGAGTCTGAGTGAACTCCAGGAGATGGTGATGGACAGGGAGGCCTGGCGTGCTGCGATTCATGGGGTCGCAAAGAGTCGGACACGACTGAGCGACTGAACTGAACTGAACTGAAGTGTTCTTAGACTACCATATTAATTTTCTTATTAAAACAACTATTTGGATTTTCATTTAAAATTGATGTCCTAGGACAATCTCCCAGGTATTATGATTCAGCAAGTTAAAGTGTGCATCCCAGAAATATACGTTATCAACCAACCTAATGATTTAGATGCTCCATGCTGCACACTTGCAAAAACATTGCCTTAAATTAATTGTGTTCATTATTATCACATCAGAACCAGGCTACAGGACTTTCATTTCTGTCTATAAATACTTATCTGCTAAGGAAGTTTTCTCCCATAATAAAAAACAAAACAAACATTAAAAAAAACACCCTGGCAAACAGATATAAAACAGTGATATTTAGATGTTGCAAACAGGCAACGTGATTCTTCAGAAAAGGGAAACAAATGAAGTGAACCCTATACTTATGCCAGCTTACTTCATGGAAGTAGTTCTCAGAACTAAAAGCAGGTAAGGGGAACTTAAGCCACAGAGAGTTAACACAGAAACTGGAGTTTGGGAGACCTGAGATAGCTAGAAACTGTGCACACACTGCAAGAGGACAGGGAGATGGAAGAGAAAGAGGAGGGGTGGACATGGATATATGCAGAGCTGCTCCCTCCAGTTTCTGAACACATGGGGATACAACCGACTTCAGTTCAGTCGCTCAGTCATGTCGGACTCTTTGCGACCCTGAGTCCACCCAAACCCATGTCCATTGTGTCAGTGATGCCATCCAATCATCTCATCCTCTGCCATCCCCTTCTCCCCCTGCCCTCAATCTTTCCCAGCATCAGGGTCTTTTCCAATGAGTCAGCTCTTCGCCTCAGGTGGCCAAAGTATTGGAGCTTCAGCTTCAACATCAGTCCTTCCAATGAACACCTAGGAATGATCTGCTTGCAGTCCAAGGGACTCTCAAGAGTCTTCTCCAATGCCTCAGTTCATAAGCATCAATTCTTCTGCACTCAACTTTTCTTACAGTCCAACTCTCACATCCAAAAATGACTACTGGAAAAACCATAGCCTTGACTAGACGGACCTTTGTTGACAATGTCTCTGCTTTTTAATATGCTGTCTAGGCTGGTCATAACTTTCCTTCCAAGGAGCAGGCATCTTTTAATTTCATAGCTGCGGTCACTATCTGCAGTGATTTTGGAGACCCCAAAAATAAAGTCTGACACTGTTTCCACTGTTTCCCCATCTATTTCCCATGAAGTGATGGGACCGGATGTCATGATCTTTGTTTTTCTGAATGTTGAGTCTTAAGCCAACTTTTTCACTCTCCTCTTTCACTTTCATCAAGAGGCTCTTTCATTCTTCTTCACTTTCTGCCATAAGGGTGGTGTCATCTGCATATATGAGGTTATTGATATTTCTCCTGGCAATCTTGATTCCAGTTTGTGCCTCATCCAGACCAGCGTTTCTCATGATGTACTCTGCATATAAGTTAAATAAGCAGGATGACAATACACAGACTTGATGTACTCCTTTCCCTATTTGGAACCAATCTGTTGCTCCATGTCCATTTCTAACTGTTGCTTCCTAACCTGCATGCAGATTTCTCAAGAGGCAGGTCAGGTGGTCTAGTATTCTCATCTCTTTCAGAATTTTCCACAGTTTATTGTGATCCACACAGTCAAAGTCTTTGGCATAGTCAATAAAGTAGAAATAGATATTTTTCTGGAACTCTCTTGCTTTTTCAATGATCCAGTGGATGTTGGCAATTTGATATCTGGTTCCTCTTAGGCTCCCTTAGACTGGGGAAAAAATACCAGCCATAAGGCTGAATAATTCCTCATGCTCACTGAGAGCTTAAAACATTTTATATTCCCAGTCAGAATGGGAAAATTTCATTAAATACTCACAAAATATTGAGTAGAATCAGAAAAAGGTACCACTTTAAGAATGAACTAAGCCTAAGACTAAAGACTTATTTGGATCAATCCTAAGAATGTTTTGAAGAAAACTTCGAAAAGGTAAACGTGTTCTCATACAGTTCAACTGAATACTAAAAAAAAAAAAAAAAAAAAAAATCAATGCTCTTGAAAGGCATACAACAAAATCTAGCACCTAACAACATAAAATTCATTAGGTAGGTCATTCAAACAAAATTCCAAGGCATACAAAGGAGCAGGAAAATGTATCCCATAAGAAAAATAAGTATGAATTAATACAAATAGGCCTACAAAAAAGGACAGATTGGGGACTTGTGTGCCAAAGACTATAAAACAGAAATTACAAATGTTATAAATATACTCAGGAGTGTAAGGGCTTCCCTAGTGGCTCAGCAGTAAATTATCTACCTACAATACAGGAGACGTGGTTCCATCTTTTGCTCTGGAAGATCCCCTGAAGATGGGCAGGGCAACCCATTCCTGTATTCTTGCTAGGAAAATCCGATGGACAGAGGAGCCTAGAGGGCTACAGTCCATGGGGTTGCAAAGAATTGGACATGACTGAAGCAGCATCCAAGCAGGAGTGTAAAGGAAAACTTAAAAATGATGGCGAGAAACACAAAAGATGTAAAAAAGAAAACAATGGAACTACTAGCAATAAAAAATACAAATAAAAATGAAAGTACTTAACTGAATAGGATTGATAGCATATGAACCACTGCAAAAGAAAATATCAGTAAGCTTGAAAAAATAGCAATAGGAGATATATTAAAATGAAGTTCAGAGATAAATACGCTGAAAAAACAAATGGAACATCAGCAACAGGTTGAACAATATCAAGCTCTCTAGCATATATAATTCAAACCAAAGAATCATGGAGAGAGAGGGTGGTGAATGTGTGAGAAGACAGAATAAAAATTTGAAAAAATAATCAAAACTGATAAAAACTATAAACTAAGATTCAAGAAGCTCAAAAAATTGAAATAAGAAAAATAATAAAGATGCACATTCTAAAACACTAAAGATATTCTAAAAATGGTGACAAAAAGATCTTAAAAACAGCCAGAGAGGTATTACACACAGAAGACCAAAGATATAACAAATGTATTTTCAAAAACTATGCAAACCAGATGGGAAATGGCATCTTTATATTACTGAAGGAAAAAATGTCAATCCTCAACTGTATACACAAGGAAAATATTATTTCACAAATGAAGGCAAATTAAAGACTTTTCAGGAAAGAAAAAAATAAAGCTGAGTATCATTTCTGTCATTAGACACTCTACAGGCAGGAAGAGGGAGATAACAGATGGGATCTGAATCTTTTCAGAGTGAGTAGTGCCAGATGACTAGCTGTTAAAGGCAAAAATAATAGCAGTGTGCTGTGGGGTTTATAACTTCGGATCAGTTCAGTCACTCAGTTGTGTCCAACTCTTTGCAACCCCATGGACTGCAGCACACCAGGCTTCCCTGTCCATCACCAACTCCCAGAGTTTGCTCAAGCATGTCCATCGTGTCAGTGACACCATTCAACCATCTCATCCTCTGTCATCCCCTTCTTCTCCTGCCTTCGATCTTTCCCAGCATCAGGGACTTTTCAAATGAAGTCAGTTATTTGCATCAGGTGGCCAAAGTATTGGAGTTTCAGCGTCAGCAACAGTACTTCCAAAGAACACCCAGGACTGATCTCCTTTAGAATGGACTGTTTTGATCTCTTTGCAGTCCAAGACTCTCAAGAGTCTTCTCCAACACCACAGTTCATAAGCATCAATTCTTCTGTGCTCAGCACTCTCACATCCATACATGACTACCGGAAAAACCATAGCCTTAACTAGACAGATATTTGTTGGCAAAGTAATATCTCTGCTTTTTAATATGCTGTCTAGGTTGGTCATAGCTTTTCTTCCAAGGAGTAAGCGTTTTTTAATTTCATGGCTGCAATCACCATCTGCAGTGATTTTGGATTCCCCAAAAATAAAGTCAGATGTCATGATCTTAGTTTCCTGAATGTTGAGTTTTAAGCCAACTTTTTCACTCTCCTCTTTCACTTTCATTAAGAGGCTCTTTTGTTCTTCACTTTCTGCCATAAGGGTGGTGTCATCTGCATATCTGAGGTTATTGGTATTTCTCCCGGCAATCTTGATTCCAGCTTGCGCTTCATCCAGTCCTGCATTTCACATGATGTACTCTGCATATAAGTTAAGTAAGCAGGGTGACAATATATAGCCTTGACGTACTCCTTTCGCTATTGGAACCAGTCTGTTGTTCCATGTCCAGTTCTAACTGTTGCTTAATCTGCATACAGATTTCTCAGGAGGCAGGTCAGGTGGTCTGGTATTCCCATCTCTTTAAGAATTTTCCACAGTTTGTTTATATCTTATGTAGAACTAAAATGTATGACTGTATTAGCATGAGGGCAGGGAGAATAGGAATAGAAGGTTTTTAATACTGGATGGAAAGTGATACAATGCTAGTGAAAGTGATAGTGATAAGCTAAAGGTATATACTGTGAAACCTACAGACAAAACTAGAACAAAACAACATATGCTAATAAGCAAATAGTAGAAATAAAATGTAATCAAAAAATAACATTGATGCAAAAGAAGCAAAGGAAAGAGAAAGAATATCCAAAGAATAAATAAAACCCAAGGTGGTGTTTTAAAACTAAACATATCAAAAATCACATTAGATTTCTGTGATCTAATACTTCAATTAAAAGATATTGTCAGTGTGGATACTATATGAAGTCTGCATAAAGCCCATATTAAGGATAGAAATACAAGTAAGTTAAAAGTAAGAGGATGCAGAAATATACACCGTGCAAAAATTAATTTTAAAAAGCTTCAGAATAGAAAGCAACCCCTTGATTCCAGACAAGACGGCAGAGTAGAAGGACCTGAGTTCACCTCCTTTCCCCAATATACCAAAATCACAACTAACTGAACAACCACCAAATGAAAGACTGGAACCTACCAAATTCGATATTTTACATTCAAAGACGAGGAAGAAGTCACAGGGAGATGGAGTGAGCGTTCTGAGACCCATATCAGACTCTTCAGCCTGAGTGTCTGGCAATGTCACTGATGAACATAAAGGCAAAAAATTCTCAACAACATACTAGTAAACTGAATTCAGCAAGGCATTAAAAGGATCATACATCATGATCAAGTCATATTTATCTCAGAGATGCAAGGATTCTTCAATATATTGAAATCAGCATGATGCACTACATTAACATACTGAAGAATAAAAACCATGTCATCTCAATAGATGTAGAAAGAGCTTTAAGACAAAATTTAACATCTATTTATGATAAAAAAAAAAAAACTCTCCAGAAAGTGAGCATAGAGGGAACTTACCTCAACATAACAAAGGCTATATACGGCAAATCCACAAATAGTATCATTCTCAATGTGGAAAAGTGAAAGCATTCTAAGAACAGGAATAAGACAAGGGTGTCCACTGCTGCCACTTTTATTCAACATAGTTTTGGAAGCCCTAGCCACGGCAATCAGAGAAGAAAAATAAATAAAAGGGATCAAAATTGGAAAAGAAGTAGTAAAACTGCTACTATTTGCAGATGGCGTACTATACATAGAAAATTCTAAAAATACTATCATAAAACTCCTAGAACTTATCAATAAATTTGGTAAATTTTTAAGATACAAAATTAATATGCAGAAATCTCTACCATTTCTATACCATAACAGTGAAATATTAGAAAGAGAAATTAAAGAAACTATCCTACTTATCATCATATCAAACAGAATAAAATACTTAGGAATAAATCTATCTAAGGAGGAAAATACCTGTACTCTGAAACCTATAAGATGCTGATGAAAGAAATCAAATATGATACAGAGGGATATACCATATCTTTGGATTAGAAGAATCAATATTGCCTAACAACTATACTATCCAAGGCAATTCAATGCAATCCCTATCCTATCAAATTGCCAATGATATTTTCACAGAACTAAAACAAACAAACAAAAATTAAATTTGTATGAAAACACAAAAGACCCAGAATATCCAAGGCAATCCTGAGAAAGAAAAAAACAGAGCTGAAGAAGTCAGGCTCCATAACTTCAGACTATACTAGAAAGCTAAAGTCATCAGTATGGTATTGGCACAAAAACATAAAAATATAGACCAATGATACAGGCCAGAAAACCCAGGAATAAACCCATGCTTCTACTGTCACCTAATCTATGACAAATGAGGCAAGAATATACAATGAAGAAAAGATAGTCTTTGCAATAAGTGTTGCTAGAAAAACTGGACATAACATGTAAAGATGAAATTAGAACATTCTCTAACACCATACCCTAAAATAAACTCAAACTGGATGAAAGACCTAAATATAAAACCAGATGCTATAAAAATCTTAGAGGAAAACATAGACAGAACACTGACAAAAATCTCAGCAGTATGTTTTTGGATTCACCTCCTAGAGTACTGATAATAAACAAAAATAAACAAATGGAATCTAATTAAGCTTAAAAACTTTTTCACCACAAAGAAAACCATAAATAAAATTAAAAAGATAACATATATAATGTAAGAAGGTATTTTCAAGCAAAATAACTGACAGGGGATAGATATCCAAAAATATATAAACAGCTCCTTCAATTCAATTTCAAAAAAGCAAACAACCCAATCAGAAAATGGGCAGAAGATCTGAATACACATTTCTCCAAAGAAGACATACAGATGGCCAAGAGGAACATGAAAAGATGCTCAATGTTAGTAATTATATAGAAATACAAATCAAAACTACAATGATGTATCACCTCACACTGGTCAAAATGGACATTATCAAAAAGCCTAAAAACTGTAAATGCTGGAAAGAATGTAGAGGAAAGGGAACACTCCTACCCTGTAGCACGTGTGCATGCTGAGGCATGTCTGACTTGTGACCTTTTGGCCTGTGCCCCACGAGGATCCTCTGTCCATGGGATTTCTCAGGCAAGAATACTGGAGTGGGTTGCCACTTCCTTTGCTAGGGGATCTCCCTGACCCAGGGATTGAACCCACATCTCCTGCATCTCCTGGACTGTAGATGGATTCTTTACCACTGAGCCATCAAGGTGGGAATGTAAACTGATGGAGCCACTATGGAAAGCAGTATGGAGGTTCCCTAAAAAACTGACAATAGAACTGCCATATGATCCAACAATCTCTCTCCTGGCATATATCTTGAGAAAGACATAATTCAAACAGATGCATGCACCACAATTTTTATTGCAGCATTATTTACAGAAGATTTAAATCAAACCATGCACCTGCCAGAGACACTCAGAGGGCAGAAGCAAAACATTGTACACACCAAGACCCAGGGAAAGAAGCAGTGACCTCCACTCTGAGCCAGACCTGCCTTTAAGTGTTTGGGTGTCTCCTGTGGAGGCATGGGTCAGCGGTGGCCTGCCACAAGGACAGGGCCTCTGGCTGC
Organism: Capra hircus; assembly: GCF_001704415.2. Lineage (NCBI taxonomy): Eukaryota > Metazoa > Chordata > Mammalia > Artiodactyla > Bovidae > Capra > Capra hircus. The sequence continues at coordinate 25,012,926 of NC_030816.1, forward strand.
AGCTGTCCTGGGAGGGGCAGCATGTGTCATAGCCCTCTTGGAGGAGGTCACCATTACCCCCACTAAAGAGCCACCAACCAGGCAACTCACAAACTTGAGAATAATTATACCAAAGAAGTTTTCACATTGATGCTAACATTCTAGGGCCCACAACAGATTCCCAACCTGGGGATCCAACACAGAGACAGAACTCCCAGAGAATTTGACTTTGAAGGCCGGTGGGATTTGATAACAGAAAGTCCACAGGACTAGGGAAACAGAGACTATTGGAGGGCACAAATAAAACCTTATGTGCACCAGGACCCAGGACAAAGGAGTAATGACCCCACAGGAGACTGAGTCAGACTTCCCTGTGAGTGTTCGGGAGTCTCCAGCAGAGATATGGGTTTACAGTGGCCTGCCACAGGGTCAGGGACACTGACTGCAGTAATCCTGGGAGGCATGTCACGCTGGCGTAAGTTCTTTTGGAAGAGGTCACCATTATCCCTACCATAGACCAAACTACAGGGAGGGAAAACAGCACACCCATCAGCAGAAAATTGGATTAAATACTTAACTGTGCATGGCCTTGCCCACCAGCACAAGGCACAGTTTTCCCCACAGCCAGTCCCTCCCATCAGAAAGTTCCCACAAGACTCATCCTCATCCATCAGAGAGCAGACAGGATGAAAACCACAATCAAAGAAAACTAACCAAACTGACAACATAGATCACAGCCTTGTCTAACTCAATGAAACTATGAGTCATGCTAAGTAGGGCCACCCAAGATGGACCAGGCATTGTGGAGAGTTCTGACAAAACATGGTCCAGCGGAAAAAGGAATGGCAAATCATTTCAGCATTCTTGCCTTGAGAATCCCAATGAATGATATGAAAGGCAAAAACATGTGACACTGAAAGATGAACTTCCCAGGTCAGTAGGTACCCAATATGCTACAGGAGAAGAGCAGAGAAATAGCTCTAGAAGAAATGAAGAGACTGAGCCAAAGCAGAAACCACACTCAGTTGTGGTTGTGTCTGGTGGTGAAAGTAAAGTCCGATGCTCTAAAGAACAATACTGCATAGGAACCTGGAATGTTAGGTCCATGAATCAAGGTAAATCGAAAGTGGTAAAACACAAGAGTGAACATTGACATTTTAGAAATCAGTGAAATAAAATGGACAGAAATGGGCTAATTTTATTCAGATGAACATTATATCCACCACCGTGGGCAAGAATCCCTTACAAACAATGGAGTAGCCCTAATACTCAACAAAAGAGTCCAAAATGCAGTACTTGAGTGCAAACTCAAAAACAACAGGATGATCTTGGTTCATTTCCAAGGCAAACTATTCAATATCACAGTACGCCAAGTCTATGCCCCAACCACTAATGCCAAAGAAGCTGAAGTTGAATTGTTCTATGAAGACCTACAAGACCTCCTAGAATTAACACCAAAAAAGATGTACTTATCATCACAGGTGACTGGAATGCAAAAGTAGGAAGTCAAGAGATACCTGGAGTAACAGGCAAGTTTGGCCTTGGAATACAAAATGAAGCAGGGCAAAGGCTAACAGAGTTTGCCAAGAGAACACAGTGGTCATAGCAAACACCCTTTTCCAACAACACAAGAGACAACTCTACATATGGACATTACCAGATGGTCAATACCAAAATCAGGTTATTATATTATTTGCATCCAAAGATGGAGAAGTACTATAACAGTCAACAAAAACAAGACCTGGAGCTGAATGGTTCACATACTGAGCTCCTTATTGCAAAATTCAGACGTATATTGAAATAGTAGGGAAAACCACTAGGCCATTCAGCTATGACCTAAATCAAATCCCTTATGATTATATAGTGGAAGTAATAAATAGACTCAAAGGATTAGATCTGATGGAGTACCTGAAGAACTATAGACAGAGGTTTGTAACACTGTACAGGAGGCAGTGATCAAAACCACCCAAAGTAAAGGAAATGAAAAAAGGTAAAATGGTTGTCTGAGGAGGCCTTAGAAATAGCTGAGATGAAGAGAAAAGTGAAACACAAAGGAGAAAAGGAAAGATATTTCCATCTCATTGCAGAGTTCCAAAGAATAGCAAGGAGGGATAAGAAAGTTTTCCTAAGTGAACAATGCAAAGAAATACAAGAAACCAATAAAATGGGAAAGAGAAGAGATCTCTTCAAGAAAATTAGAGATACCAAGAGAAAGTTTCATGCAAAGATCGGCACAATAAAGGATGGAAATGGTATGGACCTAACAGAAGCAGAAGAAATTAGGAAGAGTATACAGAAGAACTGTACAAAAAAGACCTAAATGAATTGGATAGCCACCATGGTGTGATCACTCATCTAGAGCCTGGCATCCTGGAGTGCAAAGTCAAGTGAGCCTTCAGTTCAGTTCAGTTCAGTCGCTCAGCCGTGTCCAACTCTTTGCGACCCCATGAATCGCAGCACGCCAGGCCTCCCTGTCCATCACCATCACCCAGAGTTCACTCAGACTCATGTCCATCAAGTCCGTGATGCCATCCAGCCATCTCATCCTCTGTCGTCCCCTTCTCCTCCTGCCCCCAATCCCTCCCAGCATCAAAGTCTTTTCCAATGAGTCAACTCTTCACATGAGGTGGCCAAAGTACTGACGTTTCAGCTTCAGCATCATTCCTTCCAAAGAAATCCCAGGGTTGATCTCCTTCAGAATGGACTGGTTGGATCTCCTTGCAGTCCAAGGGACTCTCAAGAGTCTTCTCCAACACCACAGTTCAAAAGCATCAATTCTTCGGCACTCAGCCTTCTTCACAGTCCAACTCTCACATCCATACATGACCACAGGAAAAACCATAGCCTTGACTAGACGGACCTTAGTCGGCAAAGCAATGTCTCTGCCTTTGAATATGCTATCTAGATTGGTTATAACTTTTCTTCCAAGGAGTAAGCATCTTTTAATTTCATGGCTGTGAAGCATCATTATGAACAAAGCTAGTGGAGGTAATGGAATTCCAGATGAGCTATATCAAGTCCTAAAAGATGATACTGTTATAGTGCTGCACTCAGTATGCCAGCAAAATTGGAGAACTCAGCAGTGGCCACAGGACTGGAAAAGGTCAGTTTTCATTCCAGTCACAAAGAAGGATGATGCCAAAGAATGTTCAAACTACCAAACAATTGCACTCATTTCACATGCTAGCAAGGTCATGTGCAAAATACTCCAAGGGCTTCAACCAAGAACTCCCAGATGTTCAAGCTAGATTTAGAAAAGGCAGAGGAACCTAAATCAAACTGCCAACATCCATTGGATCATAGAAAAAGCATGAGAATTCCAGAAAAACATCTACTTCTTCTTCATTGACTACACTAAAGCCTTTGACTGTGTGGATCACAACAACCTGCTGAAAATTCTGAAAGTGATGGGAATACCATAACACCTTACCTGTCTCTTGAGAAGCCTGTATACAGGTCAAGAAACAACAGAACCAGACATGACACAATGGTCTGGTTCAAAATTGGGAAAGGAGCACATTAAGACTGTATACTGTTACCCTGCTTATTTAACATATATGCAGAGTAATCATACAAAATGCTGGGCTAGATGAAGCACAGCCAGAATCAAGATTGCCAGGAGAAGTATCAATTAACTCAGATATGCAGATGAAATCACCCTTAAAACAGAAAGATTCCATACATGACTACTGGAAAAACCATAGCTTTGACTAGATGGACCTTTGTTGGCAAAGTAATATCTCTGCTTTTTAATATGCTGTCTAGGTTGGTCATAACTTTTCTTCCAAGGAGCAAGTGTCTTAATTTCATAGCTGCAATCACCATCTGCAGTGATTTTGGAGCCCCCCACCCCCAAATAAAGTCTCTCATTATTTCCACTGTTTCCCCATCTATTTCCCATGAAGTGATGGAACCAGATGCCATGATCTTCATTTTCTGAATGTTGAGCTTTAAGCCAACTTTTTCACTCTCCTCTTTCACTTTCATCAAGAGGCTATTTCATTCTTTACTTTCTGCCATAAGGGTGGTGTCATCTGCATATCTGAGGTTATTGATATTTCTCCTGGCAATCTTGATTCCAGCTTGTGCCTCATCCAGCCCAGCGTTTCTCATGATGTATTCTGCATATAAGTTAAATAAGCAGGGTGACAATACACAAACTCGATGTACTCCTTTCCCTGTTTGGAACTAATCTGTTGCTCCATGTCCAGTTCTAACTGTTGCGTCCTGACCTGCATCCAGATTTCTGAAGAGGCAGGTCAGGTGGTCTGGTATTCCCATCTCTTGAAGAATTTTCCACATTTTGTTGTGTTCCATATGGACAAGGTTTTGGCATAGTCAATAAAGCAGAAGTAGATGTTTTTCTGGAACTCTCTTATCTTTTCAGTGATCAAGCTAGTCATTTCTAAAAGAAATCAGTCCTGAATATTCATTGGAAGGACTGATGCTGAAGCTCCAATACTTTGGCCACCTGATGTGAAGAGCTGACTCATTGCAAAAGACCCTGATACTAGGAACGATTGAAGGCAGGAGGAAAGGGGGATGACAAAGGACAAGATGGTTGGATGTCATCACTAAGTTTGAGCGAGCTTCAGGAGATGGTGAAGGACAGGAAAGCCCAGAGTGCTGTAGTCCGTGAGGTCAAAAAGAGTCAGACATGACTGAGCCCACTAACAACAACATTTACAGTAGCCAATTATGCCAGCAACCTAAATGTCCATTGACAGAGGGATGGATAAAGAAGATGTGGTACCTATTTACAATGAAGTATTCAGTTCAGTTCAGTTCAGTCGCTCAGGCGTGTCCGACTCTTTGCGACCCCATGAATCGCAGCACACCAGGCCTTCCTGTCCATCACCATCTCCCGGAGTTCACTCAGACTCACGGCCATTGAGTCAGTGATGCCATCCAGCCATCTCATCCTCTGTTGTTCCCTTCTCCTCCTGCCCCCAATCCCTCTCAGTATCAGAGTCTTTTCCAATGAGTCAACTTTTCGCATGAGGTGGCCAAAGTACTGGAGTTTCAGCTTTAGTATCATTCCTTCCAAAGAAATCCCAGGACTGATCTCCTTCAGATCAGTCAATCCCAGGTTGGATCTCCTTGCAGTCCAAGGGACTCTCAAGAGTCTTCTCCAACACCACAGTTCAAAAGCATCAATTCTTCGGGGCTCAGACTTCTTCACAGTCCAACTCTCACATCCATACATGACCACTAGAAAAACCATAGCCTTGACTAGACGGACCTTAGTCGGCAAAGTAATGTCTCTGCTTTTGAATATACTATCTAGGTTGCTCATAACTTTTCTTCCAAGGAGTAAGCGTCTTTTAATTTCATGGCTGCAGTCACCATCTGCAGTGATTTTGGAGCCCCAAAAAATAAAGTCTGACACTGTTTCCACTGTTTCCCCATTTATTTCCCATGAAGTGATGGGACCGGGTGCCATTATCTTCGTTTTCTGAATGTTGACCTTTAAGTCAACTTTTTCACTCTCCTCTTTCACTTTCATCAAGAGGCTTTTTAGTTCCTCTTCACTTTCTGCCATAAGGGTGGTGTCATCTACATATGTAATGAAGTATTATTTAGCCATAAAAGAGAATAAAATAACGTCATCTGCAATAAGATGGATGGACCTAGAGATTATCATACTAAGTGAAGTAAATCAGACAGAGAAAGACATATCATATGATATCACGCATAAGTGAGTGAAGTGAAGTCGCTTAGTCATGTTCGACTCTCTGTGACCCCGTGGACTGTAGCCTACCAGGCTCCTCTGTCCATGGGATTTTCCAGGCAATAGTACTGGAGTGGATTGCCATTGCCTTCCCCAGGGGATCTTCCCGACCCAGGGATTGAACCCGGCTCTCCCGCATTGTAGACAGACGCTTTACCATCTGAGCCACCAGGGAAGTCCTATATTACACATATGTGAAATCTAATTTTTTAAAATGATACAAGTGAACTTATTCACAAAACAGAAACAGACTCACAGATTTCAGAAACAAACTTATGGTTACCAAAGGGGAAGGTAGGATAAATTAGACAGTCTGGGATTAACATGTATACATTATTATATATAAAATAGATAACCAACAAGGCCCTACTTATAGTACCCGTATGCTGGCCCTACTTAGTATGCTGCAATAACCTACATGGGTAACAAGATCTGAAAAAGAGTGAATATATATATATATATACATATTATATATATATGCATAACTAAGTCACTTTGATGTACACATGAAACTAACACAACATTGTAAATCTACTATGCTCCAATGATTTTTTTTAAGTTTCAGGATAAAGAATATTACCAGATTAAAGTGTGTCACCTCATTAATGACAGAAGAATAAATGAAGAGGATATAAGATCCCTAAATATGTTCGCACCTAATAAGACATACTAAAAATCCATAAAACAAAAACTGAAAGAAAAATAGACAAAAGTACAATTAGAGTTCAAGATTTCAACATGCAGATTTCAACTTTTTTCTCTCAGTGATGGATCAGTCAGTTCAGTTGCTCAGTCGTGTCCGTCTCTTTGCGACCCCATGAATCACGGCACTCCAGGCCTCCCTGTCCATCACCAACTCCTGGAGTTTACCCAAACTCATGTCCATCGAGTCAGTGATGCCATCCAGCCATCTCATCCTCTGTTGTCCCCTCCTCCTCCTGCCCCCCATCCCTCCCAACATCAGGGTCTTTTCCAATGAATCAGCTCTTTGCATGAGGTGGCCAAAGTATTGGAGTTTCAACTTCAGCATCAGTCCTTCCAATGAACACCCAGGACTGATCTCCTTAAATGATACAAAAAATAGACAAAAATTTCCATAAGAATGTAGAAGACACTCTCAACCAACTTGATCTCTTAACAATCTAAATTTCTAGACAAGAACAATCAAAACTATACCTTTTTCAAGTTCACTGTGAATACTGACCAGGATAATATATATTTTGGTCCGTAAGGAAAATCTGAATAAATTTAAAGGGATCAAAATTATACATATAGCTGTCTGGCCACAATAAAGTTGTCAGAAGTTAATGAGTATGTTAAGTTTAATAAAATGATGTATTTCCATTATACATGTATGTGTGTATATATATATATACACATACTATATACATTTAGGAATTTTTAAAAATATATGAAACGAGTCGCCAGTCCAGGTTCGATGCATGATACTGGATGCTTGAGGCTGGTGCACTGAGATGACCCAGAGGGATGGTACAGGAAGGGAGGAGGGACAGGGTTCAGGATGGGGAACACGTGTATACCTGTGGTGGATTCATGTTGATGTATGGCAAAACCAATACAATATTGTAAAGTAATTAACCTCCAATTAAAATAAATAAATTTATATTTTAAAAATTAAAAATTAAAAATTATATATACTACTAAATAATCCTCAAGTCAAAAAAGTGTATTACAATAAAAATTATATTTTACAGTGTATCAAAATGAAAACATCAACTTTACTGGCTCACATCAAAAAAGTACTTGGAGGGAAATTTACAATGTTAGGTGTTTTTATTAGAAAACAAAAAATGTGCCTAATGAATTATCTTAGTTTTTACTTAAACTAAAAAATCTGGAGAAAATTAAACACAAACCAAGTAGAAGAAAATAAGTAATAAAAATAAGTCAATAAAATATAAAGCAGAAGAACAAAGGGAAAAGTTAATGAAAGGAAAAGTAGGTTCTTTAAAAATATCAATAAAATTGATAAATATCTAGCCACTTATTAAGGAACAAAAGGGCACAAATTAGCCATACATGGAAAAATTAGGGAGTATTAGTTATACTTCCTTTATGAAAATTAATATCACAGGAATATTATGAACATCTCTATGCCTGTAAACTTGAAAACTTGAAAGACACAAATTAGAAGTTCACTGAAGAATAAACAGTAATATAGAAAACTATATGTATAAAAAATCAAATTCTTATTCAAAAGCCTTCATACAGAGCAAAACCAAAATCTGAGATAACACAATAATGAAAAGAGAATACCTGGCATAGTTTTTGTTCTTTAGTTATCACAACCTAACCTACCTTAATCTTACTAAGATAACAGCAATAATATACTAGAGTGTGGAGATCTCTGGCCTCTGGAACATTAAAGGGTAGCAAGACAGAACTCTAACCTGAGAAAGCTGATTGGCCTCTGGTTGGATGTCACGGTTCAGCAAAATGAGAGCAATCAAATTACCGTGCTTAAAGGTGGTCAGTTTCAGGAACTCTTACCAGATTTATATACGTTCTGTGTGCTGAGTCACTCACTTGTGTCCGACTCTTTGCAGCCTCATGGACTGTAGCCCACTGGGCTCTTCTGTCCATGGGGATTCTCCAGGCCAGAATATTGGAATAGGTTGCCATGCCCTCCTCCAGGAGATCCTCCCAACCCAAGGACTGAACCCAGATCTCTAGCATTGCAGGCTGATTCTTTACCATCTGAGCTACCAGGGAAGCCCAAGAATACTGGAGTGGGGAGCCTATCCCTTCTCCAGGGCAGCTTCCTGACTCAGGAATTGAACTGGGGTCTCCTGCATTGCAGGCTGATTCTTTACCAGCTGAGCTACCCAGGAAGCCTTGCAAGTATGAGCTCTGTACATACTGTACATGAATCTGGCTGGGGTCTTAGTCAGGGATTGGCTTTCTGAAACCTCTCATTTCTGTTTTCGAGAGATTCTGTTTCCCATTTTAAGCTGAATTTGTCAGGGATAAAAATCACTAGTGAAACTGTAGAGTGGGCCCGTTTGCTGCTTGTGAGCTTAACTGCTCCAGGAGTCACCCCAAAGTCATTTCAGCTCGTCATACGTGTCTCAGATTACACCTCCGACAATCTAAGACCACCATGGCTGCTCAGGTCGCTGAATGACCAGTTCTTAAATGCCACCCTCAGATGAGCAGTATTTTAATTAATGAGTGGGTTTCCGTATGGGACCACTGCACGGTAAGATCCTGCATGCCACAAAATTTTTAACTGATGAATTAGTTGATCATTACACACACACACGCACACACACACACACACACACACACACACACACACACACACACAGCCTTCGTAGCCTTCTAAACGGTTCTTATAGATCATCATCTCCCAAAACGGGCCAAGCATTTATCCCTGGAGAAGCCAAGCCACCCCTAAGTTCTAACTGGATGGCAGGGACCTGGGACAGGACCGCCACTTGAAGGCAGGTCTCAGGAAACAGCACTGTTCCCTCCACCAGACCTGTTGCCCCCTTCCCTGTTTACAGCCTTGCCAAGGACCACCCCCGGCCAGCCCTCTCAGTGAGCCTTAGACTTTCTCAATCTCCCTAATTTTGTGCTTCCTCAAAGTTTTCTTGCATCACCTTTCCACACATAATTTGTGCTTATATACAGTTAAGTGCTTATATATACATATATAGTGTGTGTGTGTGTGAGTGTATATATATATATATATATATATATGAAGAAGGAAATGGCAACCCACTCCAGTGTTCTTGCCTGGAGAATCCCAGGGATGGGGGAGCCTGGTGGGCTGCCGTTTATAGGGTCACACAGAGTCGGACACGACTGAAGTGACTTAGTAGCAGCAGCAGCAGCATAGTTAAATATAATACTTATTTATTTATTTGTGGAAATGTCAAGGAGTCTAGTCAATCAAGTCCAAGTCTATTGGTAAGGGGCTGTGGTCTATTTACTCTAGTCCTCTGTTAAGAGCGTTTCTTCCTTGAAGGTAAATGAAACATAGACAAATCCTACCTACACACTCCCTTTTCCTGACTTCTGTGTAAACACATTCTTTGTTCAAATGTTACTATCACCAAAAAAATGACAGGTTCCTTTTACTGTCAAAATGGACTATGCTTTTCCCATCTTTTTTTCAACTTGGAATTATGAAGACATTTAAAGTAATTTCTGCAGAGAATTCATATCATCCTATATGTTAATTTGACTATTCTAGTTTTTATAGGCTAATGCTTTATTGTTCCGTCATTCAATAAATATTTATTGGGCACCTACTATGTATCAAGCATGACTCTAGGTGATGGGAACAGAGTGAATAGGCTGAAATTCCCACTAAGAAAACTTATATTCTAATGAGAGAGACAGATAAGAAACAAGCATGTAAATTCAGTACTGGAGAGTGCTATAAAGCACTTTAGTAATTAATCTTTCACCATCACAAATATTTAATTTGCTTTGGAATTTGTTTTTTTTTTATTTTTCACTACAATCCTGTAATAGAAATGAAAGATACATTTATAAACTTTAGGAATATTAACATACTCAAGAAAAACAGTCAATGTTACTTGTACTTTAAAATAGCAAATTGTGCTATAAAAATTGATCCATTATCTAACATTTGTTGGGGATGCAATACATTTAAAAATATCAAACAGTAAGCTTATCTTTTTCTTCAAAATGTATGTGAGCTAAAAAGGCATTCTATAAATAGAGTAATAATTAACACACTGCACATATTTAAATTCAGAACACTTACAGAAGTGCTTTCATAGCTCCAAAGTTATTCCTGTGGATGAAACACCTAAGGAAGACGTGGTTGAGTGTGGCCATATCACTTCTTATTCCTAGTTTTACTGTGCTATAGACAAATTCAAACGGAGTTTGGAAACAGCAAAGCTGCTATGCCATGCTGATTTCTCCAGGAAACAAGATTCATGTCAATCAAGCATGACTTTTAGGACAGGCAGTATCTGGATGATAAGAAATCATATCACTAAAATATCTGCTAGAAAATGAAATGTTAGTAAGTAGTCCTATATCAAATGGCAAACTATATCTTTCTTTAAATTGAAGTATAGTTGACTTAGAATATTGTGTTAGATTCAGGCATATAGCAAAATGATTCAGTTACACGTATATGTGTGTATGTGTGTGTGTGTGTATGTATTCTTTTTTTCTTCCAATTTTTTCCATTATAGTCTATTGTAAGATATTGAATATATATAGTTCCCTGTGCTATACAGTAAACTCTTGTTGTTGGTAAAACTATATCTTAAACCACAAAGAAATATAAAGGATGGACCACTATGCATCCTAAGGGACCTCTTAAATGACTGCTAGATTGTATTGTATTCTCTAAATATCTTGCAAGGTGTAACTTCCGACTTCTCTGAAACAAAACTATTGAGCAACTGATAAGCTGTTAGGCATGCATTACAAAGCAGGAGAATGAAAGGAGAAAATGTTTCACTTTTTCAAGAAACAGAAAATGTTAAGATAGCCCAGATCTGATGGAGAGTGTCTAAACATGACTGTACCTTTCAATTACAGCTCTGATTCTATGTCCCCTCAAAGCACAGGGAATCTGGCAATTTTTCTTTCTTTTCCCTCACACTTTTTTAAAAATGACAGAACAAAGAGTTAACATGAGCCAACTCAGGGAAAATAGTAACATGTCTAAGGAGAAAAGATAATCTCAGGACATTAGAGGAAGAGCCAGCAGAGAAAAGAGTGAATGATGCCAAATTAAGATGGAGAGTCAGCTATAAATAAAAGCATCCATTATTCCAGGGTTTGACAGATGTTTTCTGTAAAGGACCAGTAGTAAATATTTTAGGCTTTGCAGGCCATATGGTCTCGGTTGCAACTAATCAACTAACATTATAGTGTGAGAGCAGACATAGGCAATACTCAAATGTTCCAATAAAACTTTATTTATAGATGCTAAATTTGAATTTCATATAATTTTCCTGTGTAATAAAATATGATTTTTCTTTTATTTTTTCCCAAACATCTAGAAATGCAAAAATCATTCTTAGCTGACAGGCTATATAATATGCTGCAGACAAAATGTGGCCCATAGTTTTCTAATCCTTATAATATCCTAGGAACATACAAGACTAAGAGCTGCATAAAAATTTCATTTTATGTTACTGCAGACTAAATGTTTTAAATTGATAATACACATGATACTTAATGCACAGTTTTAAAATATATGACCAGGAAAATAAAGTTATATTTCTTATTTTAGCCAGGTCTGTTTATTGTGTATATCCAAATTCTTTCATTCCCTTGTGATATTGAATCCAAAATGAAAGAGCAGTACCTACCTAATAAATTAACTCCTTGAGAGCCAAAGCTGAAAATCTGGGTCACAGAGGTAAAATCTTCAAGTTACTGACAAAATATGTGTGAGACAAAGTGAGAGAGAGGGAGGCAGGGTGAGAAAATAGTCATTGCAGTTGTGTTTTGACTATACTTGACATATAACCATATCCTCAAAGACTGAAAGAATCTTCAAGTCATAATAGTGGGTTCCTACAAATTCCCATAAGTGTATTCACTTTGGATTTCCTCGTTTTCTATCCCTAAACACTTACTGTTTCTACAGTCCTCCACTCTGCCAACTGAGCTATCAAAGGAGCTTAATCATTGACTTCTAAAAACCACAGTACTAAAAAAGGAGATCTTTATTTCCAGGAGTGATTCCCATCCAATCAGGAGTAACCTGAGGACCTGAGTCAGGGCTTCATGCTTTCTATGCTCTGAATCCATCCAGTGACGAGGGCTGTTGGAAGATCACATTGAAGCAGGCTTGCTAGAAATCTTAACAGCTTTCTATAAGAATACACGGAAGAACTGTACAAAAAAGATCTTCACGACCCAGATAATCATGATGATGTGATCACTAATCTAGAGCCAGACATCCTGGAATGTGAAGTCAAGTGGGCCTTAGAAAGCATCACTACGAACAAAGCTAGTGGAGGTGATGGAATTCCAGCGGAACTGTTTCAAATCCTGAAACATGATGCTATGAAAGTGCTGCACTCAATATGCCAGCAAATTTGGAAAACTCAGCAGTGGCCACAGGACTGGAAAAGGGCAGTTTTCATTCCAATTCCAAAGAAAGGCAATGCAAAAGAATGCTCAAACTACCGCACAATTGTGCTCATCTCACATGCTAGTAAAGTAATGCTCAAAATTCTCCAAGCCAGGCTTCAGCAATACGTGAACTGTGAACTCCCTGATGTTCAAGCTGGTTTTAGAAAAGGCAGAGGAACCAGAGATCAAATTGCCAACATCTGCTGGATCATGGAAAAAGCAAGAGAGTTCCAGAAAAACATCTATTTATGCTTTATTGACTATGCCAAAGCCTTTGACTGTGTGGATCACAATAAACTGTGGAAAATTCAGAAAGAGATGGGAATACCAGACCATCTGACCTGCCTCTTGAGAAATCTGTATGCAGGTCAGGAAGCAACAGTTAGAACTGAACATGGAACAACAGACTAGTTCCAAGTAGGAAAAGGAGTATGCCCAGGCTGTATATTGTCACCCTGCTTATTTAACTTATATGCAGAGTACATCATGAGAAACGCTGGACTGGAAGAAACACAAGCTGGAATCAAGATTGCGGGGAGAAATATCAATAACCTCAGATATGCAGATGACACCACCCTTATGGCAGAAAGTGAAGAGGAACTAAAAAGCCTCTTGATGAAAGTGAAAGAGAAGAGTGAAAAAGTTGGCTTAAAGCTCAACATTCAGAAAATGCAGATCATGGCATCTGGTCCCATCACTCCATGGGAAACAGATGGGGAGACAGTGGAAACAGTGACAGACTTTATTTTGGGGGGCTCCAAAATCACTGCAGATGGTGATTGCAGCCATGAAATTAAAAGACGCTTACTCCTTGGAAGAAAAGTTATGAGCAAACTAGATAGTATATTCAAAAGCAGAGACATTATTTTGCCAACTAAGGTCCATCTAGTCAAGGCTATGGTTTTTCCTGTGGTCATGTATGGATGTGAGAGTTGGACTGTGAAGAAGGCTGAGCGCCAAAGAATTGGTGCTTTTGAACTGTGGTGTTGGAGAAGACTCTGGAGGGTCCCTTGGACTGCAAGGAGATCCAACCAGTCCATTCTGAAGGAGATCAACCCTGGGATTTCTTCGGAAGGACTGATGCTGAAGCTGAAACTCCAGTATGTTGGCTATCTCATGCAAAGAGTTGACTCATTGGAAAAGACTCTGCTGCTGGGAGGGATTGGGGGCAGGAGGAGAAGGGGACGACCAAGGATGAGATGGCTGGATTCCATTACTGACTCGATGGACGTGAGTCTGAGTGAACTCCAGGAGACGGTGATGAAGAGGGAGGCCTGGAGTGCTGCGATTCATGGGGTCCCAAAGAGTTGGACACGACTGAGCGACTGAACTGGCTGACTGACTGACTAGGAAGAGACTGGCTAAGATGATACAGAGGGTAATAACATGTCTGGAAGTGTCACTATGCTACAGAGTAAGCGATAGCAAAATAAAGCAGGACCCTCATTTTCAAGAAACACTGATATCATGCTGCATGGCTCAGAACTGTCTGTATATTTATTTCCATCAAGTGTTTCTTTTTGTACAGTCTTCATGTTGAATTCAATGGTTTTCAAAACTTTGTTTTTATAGTGGCAGATTAAGAATTCAGCCCAAAAATCTCAAGTTAGAACTATCAGTCCAAAGTGGGTCTCCCCTGGTTGACTGTGGGTGACTCCATTGCTTGTGGTTCTCTCATCTAATTCACTGGCTCTTGAGGATTCTTGGTATGTCCACAATTACTGGTCTTTACTATTTTTACTTACCATTTACTTTTGCTTTGCAAAGGTAGAGTTTTTCTGCAGCCATATATAGAAATGGAACTTATTAAAAATATTCTTGCTCAGAATAAAATTTAACACATATCTGTTAATAAATTTTATGATAAATTTCAAACAGGATTCCTTTACCCTTTCCCAGAACGAGTAAGGATCTTCAGTATTGCTCATTGTAGATTACTAAATGGTTTATTTCCCCGTCTGTTTGCCACTGTAAATAAATTTTTCTTTGACTTCAATACATGTAATTTTGAAAATATCCATGTAGTGTCTCCTTCATGTACAGCACTCACAGATATTGTTATAGAAGGTAGAAGCTTCGTGGGCGGGTCGGTGAGGGGAGATGGAGGAGAGAGAGAGAAGTTGAGCTCTTGCTAACAGGAAACATCTCAGTGATTCAGTTGGAAAGATTTCTAGAGAAGGCAGTGAAACCCGGATAGAAAAGCAACCTCCAACTGTGAACAGTCATGGGAAATTGGAAGATAGAAGGACATGCATAATTTCGCCTGGCTGACAAATTAGCATTCATTCCAGTCTATGAATACATGGCTTTGGACTGCCCACAATTAAAGTACCAGCTTAGCTTTTAATTCAAGGGGCATTATAAAGATCAGAAGAAAAAAATAACAGTTTCTAAAGACTTTTATTTAGACTAGTGAAAACATCTTGAATTAAACTGAAAGAATGGCTCATTTACTTTCAACTACTTTTGCCACTTGTTTCCATAGACCAAGAGAAATGCAAAATGCAGATTGCTCGGGACATTTTGGGGGACTCCAAGAATTATCAGAGCCTGATGCTGCTACTGAATATTTGGTCTCAACTTTTAAAACTTTAATTAGGACTCCAATTATAATCTTGCCTAATCAGTTAAATATCAATGAATTACTTATTAAAAAACAAACTTTGAGTTTAAGAAAAGTTGCAAAAAATGTAATTTAGTAGCTCTTAGGTTTAAAAATGCAAGAGGGCACATCTGGAGATGAAGTTATATGTTAATTTGCTAGCTGATCTCAAGCTGTTTCCTCAAGTATGTAAGGATTTAATTTAGTGTAGATTATTTGGACTTTTTTTCAGGCTTTGTTTTCTCAACCTGGGAGGTCAGTCCTGGAGCGGATGAACAATAGTAGTCAGTTAGGAAATCATCATTTTTTAAAAAAAAATAGGAAATTTCTGAGGTTGTATTTTTAATTCCAAATAAAGGAGAGTATGTTCCTGCATCTGTGTGAGTGCATGGTGTATAAAATGTAAGCTCACATTTCTAGGGTAGATTTTTCTCCTAAAATCATACAACAGGATCTCTGGATAATAGATATAGGGGTATAAAAAGGAAGGTTATTTACTGAAAGTTTCTTAAATAAAATCTAGTTTCCATTTTTAATGAGTTAAACTTATTAAATATATATATATATACTTGTGCATATATGTGAATAGATATTTATATATATATATATATATTTTTTTTTTTTTTTACACTGACTGTATGCCATCTCTGTACCTTTCTACACTCAGTTCCATGTGAAGTTCACTGAGAGTGCATGGGCTCTTCACGTAGTCTGTGGTACAATAAAGTGTAGCAGATAATGAGCTAAAAACATATTTGGCTGTGATTATGAAAGGTCAGAGCATGCTTGCTGCTGGGTCACTAAGTGGAATTCATTCGAAAATAAAAGCAGAGTCTTTATGTTACTAAACGCAAACAGAAGAAAAGTGAAAAATCAAGCCAATCCACAAACTGATCTGACAAGTGTTGTACAGTCATAGTGTTGCTTATCCAAAATTCACAGCACACAACATAGGAAGAAGCACTTCAAGCAAACAAAAATGTTCATAATCATCTAGGTTTCTAAATGCTTTAGAGGAAAAAATGCACACATTTTATTATAAGAATCAATTTATTAGTAACCAAAGAATAATGTTTAGAGGGGAGATGGACAGAGACTAAACTCTAAATTATGGATTTTCTTTCAGCAGTGTAATTTATTTTCAGTGAAGAATTGGTGATTTCAACCTCTTTTCCTGATAGTCCTTATTTATTCCTCCCTAACCTCCACCAGATGGAGAAGGAAATGGTAACCCACTCCAATATTCTTGCCTAGAAAATCCCATGGACAGAGAAGCCTAGTGGGCTACAGTCCATGGAGTCACAGAAGAATCAGGTATGACGTAGCGACTGAACAACAACCTCCACCAGAAGTCTACAGATCTAGTATACAGAAGAAGAGTTATCAGGAGGAATTGTTGTACTGGTGCAAAAGAAAACATTTTTATCATTAATTTCTCACTTTTAACCCACCAAATATAATTATGTAATAAGTAAATACAGGTTAAAGGCTATGTCAAGGTGCCATTTGGCGTTATGAGAGAATGAAGATAAGGGTTAAGGAACATCTTCATTTAAAGGAGCCTGCATTCTAGGGGTCAACCTTCCCAGCAATGGACCACATTCACTGCTATGAACTGACAGAGTTATACAGGGGCTTGGAGATGCCAAGTTTCTCTGCACTGGGGCATCCAAGTAAGCACTGCAGAAGACAAGACTTATGGTCAATAACATCCAGTTGTAAGCAGTCTAACTTTGATTCCCTTGGAGATCATCCTATGCTGGGCGGCACGTCCTATGGTCCAGTGACCTGCTAAATAATACTGAAGAAGTTCCCTACCAACAAAACATTTGATTCTGAAGCCAGCAAGACGAATGGAAAGAAAGCTGTGGTACATATACACAATGGAGTATTACTCAGCCATTAAAAAGAATTCATTTGAATCAGTTCTGATGAGATGGATGAAACTGGAGCCGATTATACAGAGTGAGGTAAGCCAGAAAGAAAAACACCAATACAGTATACTAACACATATATATGGAATTTAGAAAGATGGCAATGACGACCCTGTATGCAAGACAGCAAAAAAGACACAGATGTGTATAACGGACTTTTCGACTCAGAGGGAGAGGGAGAGGGTGGGATGATTTGGGAGAATGGCATTCTAACATGTATACTATCATGTAAGAATCGAATCGCCAGTCTGTGTCTGACGCAGTATACAGCATGCTTGGGGCTGGTGCATGGGGATGACCCAGAGAGATGTTATGGGGAGGGAGGTGGGAGGGGGGTTCATGTTTGGGAACGCATGTAAGAATTAAAGATTTTAAAATTTTTAAAAATAAATAAATAAATAAATAAATAAACATACCTGATGGAAAAAAATAAATAAATAAAAGAATACATTTGAATCAGTTCTAATGAGGTAGATGAAACTGGAGCCGATTATACCGAGTGAAGTAAGCCAGAAAGAAAAACACCAATACAGTATGCTAATGCATATATATGCAATTTAGAAAGATGGTAATGATAACCCTGTATGCCAGACAGCAAAAGAGACACAGATGTATAGAACAGTCTTTTGGACTCTGTGGGAGAGGGAGAGGATGGGATGATTTGGGAGAATGGCATTGAAACATGTATAATATCATATAAGAAATGAATTGCCAGTCCAGGTTCGATGCAGGATACAGGATGCTTGAGGCTGGTACACTGGGATGACCCAGAGGGATGGTACGGGGAGGGAAGAGGGTGGGGGGTGGGTCAGGATGGGGAACACGTGTATACCTGTGGTGGATTCATGTTGATGTATGGCAAAACCAATACAATATTGTAAAGTAATTAACCTCCAATTAAAATAAATTAAAAAAAAAAAGAAAAAAACCTTTTCTGGTGATGAGAACTTCTAGGGTTTACTCCCTTAACAATATTCATATATAACATAGAGCAGTGTTAATTATATTTATCATGAGCAATATTATATCCCTGGTACTTATCTTATAACTGGAAGTTTGTACCTTTTGACTGCTGGGGGTCCTGGACTGGTGCCTACCACTAGAGGGTAAGGCTGGTCCAGGGCTAGCATAGCCCATTAGTAGGTGAAGCCAGATCCCAGGATCTCTGAGGTTCCTAGGAACAGACTGGTGTACTGATGTACAAGAGTGGGTCCTGGGCTCTTTTTTTTAGGTTTTTTAACTGAAAGCTAAAGTCATTGGTTTGAGACCTTTTACCTTGTTTGATATGTGTATAATTAATATAAAATATTTTAAAATTTCTAAGCAGTGCCTAAGCTGCATTCTACAAATTCTGATATGCTGTGCTTTTATTTTAATTCAATTTGACACACTTTGTAATTTCTTCGGTGATTTCTTCATTGACCCATGTGTTATTTAGAGGGAAGTAATTTAGTTTTTTTTAACATTTATCAATTTTTTCTCAGATATCACTCTGTTGTTGATTACTAACCTAATTCTGTTCTATTCAGAGAACATATTTAAATTATTTAAAATTTATTTAGACCTATATTATGGCCCAGAAAATAATCTATCTTCATAAATATTCTATTTTCACTTGAAAAGATTTCTTGCTGCTTTATGGTGGGATGTCCTATAAATGTCAATTATGTCAAGTTGTTTACATCGTTGTTCAAATCTTTGTATCCCCCTATTGACTTTTTGTCTACTTGTTCCATCAAATATTGAAAGAGAGGCACTGAAATATCAGGTTGCAATTGTGAGCTTATTTTCAGTTCTATCAGGTTTTGCTTCATATATTTTAAAACTTTGCTATCATGTGGACAAATATTTGTTATGAATCTTTTATGAATTAACCCTTTTATTATCAAAAAATGACTGTCTTAATCCCACATAATAGTCTTTGCCCTAAAATCGATATTTTTCATTAGACTATAGCCATTCTAACTTTCTATTGATTTATGTAAAATTAGAATTTCATTTTCTAGACTTTTCTAACCATATTTGTATATTTTATTTAAATATATATTTTACTACAGCATGATTTCAGCTTTTAAAAAATCCAATATGATAATATTTGCCTTTTAATTGGTGTGTTTAGAATATATATAACAGTTAACCTTCAAGTACATTGTATTTCATATATATCATAGGCCTTTACAAAATAGTTCTTCCTTTACCCTTCCCTCAGCCTTTGTTCCTTTATTTTCATATATTTTACTGCTATATACATTATTAATTCTATTTTGTAGTGAATATATCGGGGTCTCACGTTTCTCATATGAAAAGATTTTTAGCTAAAAATTCAGTGAGTACCATAAAGAAAGTGACAAGGCAAGCCAGAAACTGGGAGACAGCACTGTCAACAATGCACCCAGCAAATGACTTACATCCAGAATATGTGTACAACTCATGCAGCTCAATAATGAGTAAACCAAGAGCTCAATAGAAATGAGCACAGCATTTGAACTGAAGCTTGAGCAATGAAGAACTATGAGTGCCAAATAAATATAAGAAAAGTTTATCAATACCGTGGAGGAAATGCAAATTAAAACCACAAAGATGTTATGCATCTGTTAGAATAATTAAAATTTTAAAGATCTACAATACCAAATATTACATAGGAAGTAAAAGAATTTGAACTCTCATACACTGCTTGGAGAAGTATAAAATGTTAAAAATCCAATTGAGTTTAAGCACACACCTACCATATGATCGGATGGCATCCAGTCCCATCACTTCATGGCAAATAGATGGGAAAACAATGGAAACAGTGAAAGACCTTATTTTGGGGGGTTCCAAAATCACTGCAGATGGTGACGGTAGCCATGAAATTAAAAGATACCTAGACAGCATATTAAAAAGCAGAGATAATTCTTGTCAAAAAAATAATAATAATAATAAATAAAAAAAAATAAAAAGCAGAGATAGTACTTTGCCAAAAAAGGTCCATCTGGTCAAAGCTATGATTTTTCCAGTAATCATGTATGCATGTGAGAGCTGGACCATAAAGAAATCTGAGCACTGAGGATTGATGGTTTTTAACTGCAGTGTTGGAGATGACTCTTGAGAGTCCCTTGGACTGCAAGGAGATCAAACCAATCAATCCTAAAGGAAATCAATCCTGAAGGTTCATTGGAAGGACTGATGCTGAAGCTGAAGTTCCAAACCTTGGGCTACCTGACACAAAGAACTGACTCACTGGGAAAGACCCTGATACTGGGAAAGATTGAAGGTAGGAGGAGAAGGGGATGACAGAGGATGAGATGGTTGGATGGCATCACTGATTCAATGGACATGAGTTTGAGCAAGCTCTGGGAGTTGGTGATGGACAGGGAAGCCTGGAGTGCTGCAATCCATGGGGTCTCAAAGAGTCAGACATGACTGAGTAACTGAATTGGCTGGCTGACCATATGATTCAGCTATTTCTCCATGATTATGCTTAGTGAAAGAATATTATTTCATATATAAAATTCTAGGAAATGCAAACTAATCTATAGTGACAGAAAATAAATCAGTGGTAATCTGAGGGTGTAGCTGAAGGAGAGGGTTGGAATATAAAGGCATATGAACAAGTTTTGTATGTGACTGATATGTTCATTTTCTTGATAGATGTGTTGTTGCTTCTTGACCTGCATACAGGTTTCTCAGGTAAGGTGGTCTGGTGTTCTCATATCTTTAATAATTGTCCACAGTTTGCTGTGATCCACACAGTCAAAGGCTTTAGCATAGTCAGTGAAGCAAAAGTAGATGTTTTTCTGGAATTTTCTTGCTTTCTCTATTATCCAACAGATGTTGGCAATTTGATCTCTGGTTCCAATGCCTTTTCTAAATCCAGTTTGTACATCTGGGAGTTCTTGGTTCATGTCCTGTTGAAACCTAGCTTGAAGGATTTTGAGCATTACCTTGTGTCCAGCTCTTTGCAACCCCATGAACTGTAGCCCATCAGACTCCTCTGTCCATGGGATTTTCCAGGCAAGAATACTAAAAAGGATTGCTATCCCTTTCTCCAGGGGATCTTCCTGACCCAGGTATCAAACCCAGATCTCCTGCATAGCAGGCAGACTCTACTGTCTGAGCAACCAGGGAAGCCCCACTACTTTGCTAGCATATGAAATGAGTGCAATTGTCTGGTAGTTTGAACATTTTTGGCATTGCCTTTCTTTGGGATTAGAATGAAGATTGACCAGTGCTTTGGTCATTGCTGAGTTTTCCAAATTTGCTGGCATGGTCTCAAACATTATCTAGAGAGGCATGTGCCACCCATATTTCATTTTGAAATATTATTGTATTATATTGTTGAGCCATTATAATATATATATATATATATATATATATATATATATATAAATATATATAAAACCCTTCCAGGACCATTGGAAAACCAAGGCATCAGCTCTCTCATTTCTTGGGCCCCAGGTTGACTTGTGTCCTTAGTCACTAAGTTGTTTCTGACTCTGCAAACCATGAACAGTAGCCTGAGAGGCTCTTCTGTCCATGGGGTTTTCCATGCAAGCTGGCTGGAGCAGGATGCCATTTCCGACTCCAGGGGATTGTCCTGACAGAGGGATCGAACCCATGTCTCTAGTATCTCCTGCACTGTAGGTGGATTCTTTGCCATTGTGCTACCTGGGAAGCCTAGGGAAAAATATGAATTTGAAAATATTTCTATCATATTTCTTTCAAAACATTTAACAGCTTAGACCATTTGGTTTCAGTTTCTTTGCCAATGATCTTAATTATGGGATTTAATTTTGCAATTATCAGAAGTGCTCTAGCTCATTTACAGTGCTATAATACTCTTGCATTCCTATATACTAACAATGAAAGAACAGAAAGAAAAATTAGGGAAACAGTCCTATTTACCATTTCAACAAAAAGAATAAAATACCTAGGATTAAATCTACCTAAGAAGGCAAAAGATCTGTTCTCAAAAAACTATAAAATCATGATGAAAGAAATCAAAGATGACACAAATGCTGCAGAGATATATCATGTTCTTGGATTGGAAAAATCAATATATTGAAAATGACTGTACTACCCAAAGCAATCAGATTTAGTACATTCCCTATCAAATTGCCCATGGCATTTTTCACAAAATTAGAGCAAAAAATTTTACAATTTGTATGGAGATACACAAGGCCCAGAATAGCCAAAGCAATCTTAAGAAAGAAAAATGGAACTGGAGGAATCAGTCACCCCAACTTCAGACTATACTACAAAGCTACAGTTATCAAGATAGTATGGTACTGGCACAAAAACAGAAACATACATGAGTGCTACAGGACAGAAAGCCCAGAGATAAACCCAGGCATCTACGGTCACCTAATCTATGACAAAAGGGGCAAGAATATAAAATGGAGAAAAGGCAGTCTCTTCAATAAGTGGTGATGGGACGACTGGACAGCTACATGTAAAAAAATAAAATTCGAACATTCCCTAACACCATGCCCCAAAATTTACTCAAAATGGATGAAAGACCTAAATGTATGATCAGACACTATAAAGCTTTTAGAGGATAACATGGGAAAAACCCTTGCTGACATAAATCACAGCAAGATCTTTTTAGACCCACTTCTTTGAGTATTGAAAAATAAAAACAAAAATAAATGGGACCTAATTAAGCTTAAAAGCTTCTTCACAGCAAAGGAAACCATATACAAGATGAAAAGACAACTCCCAGAATGGGAGAAAATTTGTAAAGAAGCAACTGATAAGTGATTAATCTTCAAAACATGCAAATAGCTCCTGCAGCTTAATATCAAAACAACAAACAACCCAATCAAAAACCGGGTGGAAGATCTAAAGAAACATTTCTCCAAAGAAAATACACGGATGGTCAAGAGGTGCATTAAAAGATGTGCAATATCACTAATTATTAGAGAAATGCAAATCAAAACTACAATGAGTTATCACCTCACACCAGTCAGAATGTCTGGTCATCCGGCCATCATCAAAAAATCTACAGACAATAAATGCTGGAGAGGGTAAGGAGAAAAAGGGAACCCACTTGCACTGTTGGTGAGAATGTAAATTGACACAGCCATTATGGAGACTCTTTAAAAATCTGAAAATAGGACTACCATATGCCCCAGCACATTCCTTGAGAAAACCATCATTCAAAAAATCACATGCACTCCAATGTTCTTTGCAGTATTATTTACAATATCCAGGATGTGGAAGCAACTTAAATGTCCCTCAACAGATGAATGGATAAAGATGTGGTACATATATATAATGGAATATTACTCAGACATTAAAAACTGGGTTGGTAATTTGTAGAGATGAGGGTGGATCTAGAGTTATACAGCTGAAGGAAAGTCTGAAAAACAAATATCATATATTAACATATGTATGTGGGATGAACCTATTTGACATGCAGAATGGACAATGTAGAGAATACACATGTAGACGCAACAGAGGAAGGTGAGGGTGGGATGAACTGGGAGATGAGGATCGACGTATATACACTAACATGTATAAAACAGATAGTTAGTGGGAAGCTACTGTGTAGCACAAGGAGCTCAGCTCAGTGCTCTGTGATGACCTGAATGGATGGGGTGAGAGTGGCAAGTAGGTCCACGATGAAGGGGCTATGTTTATACATATAACAGAGCTTCCCTGGTGGCTCAGACGGCAAAGAATCTGCCTGCAATGTAGGAGACCCATGTTTGATCCCTGGGTTGGGAAGATCCTCTGGAGTAAGAAATGGCAACCTACTCCACTATTCATGCCTAGAGAATTCCAAAGAAAGAGGAACCTGGTGGGCTATAGTCCTTGGGGTTGCAAAGAGTTGGACATGACTGGGTGACTGTATATTTATTTTACTTTTTTCATTGTACAGCAGAAACTTCCAACCCCATGGAGTATAGCCAGCCAGGCTTCTCTGTCCATGGAAATTTCCTGGCAAGAATACGAGAGTGGGTAGCCATTCCTTTCTCCAGGAGATCTTCCCAACCCAGGGATCGAACCCAGGTCTCCTGCATTGCAGGCAGATTCTCTACCGTCTGAGCCACTAGGGAAGCCCCCATCACAACATTGTAAAGCAGTTATAGTCCAATAAAAAATACAAGTGTTATATAGTATTTGATTTTTGCACTTGTCAATATTATATTGCTACTTATAACATTTTCATACTGCTAATATTAGACAAGGACAATTAATTTGGTTCCAGGATGCAAGCATTCACCTCCAATACAGATAAAAAGAAAAGAAATCTTTACTATGAATGGGAAACTATAGTAATTTATACAAACAGTATCTCAGAACGTTGGTATTCCCACAGCTAAGTAATCAGAGCTTTCTCCCCAAATCAGATTTATTCTGCTCATTCAGTCCAGTTCAGTTCAGTTGCTCAGTCATGTCTGACTCTTTGCGACCCCGTGAATCGCAGCACGCCAGGCCTCCCTGTTCATCACCATCTCCCAGAGTTCACTTAGACTCACGTCCATCGAGTCGTGATGGCATCCAGCCATCTCATCCTCAGTTGTCCCCTTCTCCTCCTGCCCTCAATCCCTCCCAGCAGCAGAGTCTTTTCCAATGAGTCAACTCTTCGCATGAGGTGGCCAAAGTACTGGAGTTTCAGCTTCAGCATCATTCCTTCTAAATAAATCCCAGGGCTGATCTCCTTCAGAATGGACTGGTTGGATCTCCTTGTAGTCCAAGGGACCCTCAAGAGTCTTCTCCAACACCACAGTTCAAAAGCATCAATTCTTTGGCGCTCAGCCTTCTTCACAGTCCAACTCTCACATCCATACATGACCACTGGAAAAACCATAACCTTGACTAGACGGACCTTAGTCAGCAAAGCAATGTCTCTGCATTTGAATATACTATCTAGGTTGCTCATAACTTTTCTTCCAAGGAGTAAGTGTCTTTTAATTTCATGGCTGCAATCACCATCTGTAGTGATTTTGGAACCCCCCAAAATAAAGTCTGTCACTGTTTCCACTGTCTCCCCATCTATTTCCCATGAAGTGATGGAACCAGATGCCATGATCTTCATTTTCTGAATGTTGAGCTTTAAGCCAACTTTTTCTCTCTCCTCTTTCACTTTCATCAAGGGGCTTTTTAGCTCCTCTTCACTTTCTGCCATAAGGGTGGTATCATCTGCATATCTGAGGTTATTGTTATTTCTCCCCGCAATCTTGATTCCAGCTTGTGTTTCTTCCAGTCCAGCATTTCTCATGATGTAGTCTACGTATAAGTTAAATAAGCAGGGTGACAATATACAGCCTTGATGTACTCCTTTTCCTATTTGGAACCAGTCTGTTGTTCCATGTCCAGTTCTAACTGTTGCTTCCTGACCTGCATACAGACTTCTCAAGAGGCACGTTACATGGTCTGGTATTCCCATCTCTTTCAGAATTTTCCACCGTTTATTACCTCCAAACAATTTTAGAAATACTAGACTGTCTATTTATTCAACAAAGAAGATCATAATATTTCTTCATTTGACAGAAAAATTATCTCAACTTTAGGATTAGATTGAGAAAATAGGTGAAAAATATTCTAAAACTTTAAAAATGACTTAAAGTTTTCTCTTTTATTTTTTAAAAATTTCATTCTATGACCACCATTAAATAGAAACTTCAAAAATTATAATTGTCAGGAATTGTCAGCTCTATTGTCGTGGTTGCTTTAGGTAGTTTTAAATACATACATATATATATGTAAATATATATATTTTTTTATATATAAAGTGTCCATAGTATTTAAATAATTTTTGGTAAATGATACTTTACAGTTGCGTCTACATTTATTTCACTGTGCTTATTATTTTAATCCTAAAACTTACTGAACAACAATAAACTCCTATCACTGCTAATTGTCTCATCTCATTTTCTAACTTAACATCACAACAATCCTCTCATAAAGGAATTATTATCCTGCTCATTTTGTACACAATGATATGTAGAGTCTAAGATCTCAAGCACTCAAGGAAAAAGAAGACAAGAAATAGAGCTTGGATTTTGAGTCACATTTTTGAGCCTCATTTTCTGAGTTGGGTGACTTTTACAATTCACTTTTCTTTCCTTATCAGCACAATAAGGTAATGATCATTTCTAACACAGTGTAAGAAAAGAGTATATTAGTTAATAACAGGCCCATGAAAGTATCTATTGCATGACGAACATGCTTGCATGTTAAGTGCTTCAATCGTATCTGACTCTTTGCGACCCTATGGATTGTAGACTGCCAGGCTCCTCTGTCCATGGACTTCTCCCGGCAAGAATACTGGAGTGAGTTACTATGCCTTTCTCCAAAGGATCTTCCTGAATCAGGGATCAAACCCGTGTTTCCTGCAGTACTGCAGGCGAATTCTTTACTCAGAGCCACTAGGAAAGCCCCTATTCCATGACAGATGCCTAATAAACATGAATTTCCTTTTACTTGCTGTTCAGTTCAGTTCAGTCACTCAGTTGTGTCCAACTCTCTGCAACCCCATGAACTGCAGCACGCCAGGCCTCCCTGTCAATCACCAACTCCCAGAATTCACTCAAACTCACATCCATCGAGTCAGTGATGCCCATCCAGCCATCTCATCCTCGGTCATCCCCTTCTCCTCCTGCCCCCAATCCCTCCCAGCATCAGAGTTTTTCCAATGAGTCAGCTCTTCACATGAGGTGGCCACAGTATTGGAGTTTCCGCTTTAGCATCAGTTCTTCCAAAGAACACCCAGGACTGATCTCCTTTAGGATGGACTGGTTGGATCTCCTTGCAGTCCAAGGGACTCCCAAGAGTCTTCTCCAACACCACAATTCAAAAGCATCAATTCTTTGGTGCTCAGCTTTCTTCACAGTCCAACTCTCACATCCATACATGACCACTGGAAAAACCATAGCCTTGACTAGACGGACCTTGTTGACAAAGTAAAGTAATGTTACTTGCTGTAGATAGCACAAATATAAATGCCAGATCTTGACTCAAATCCAGATTTTTTTTAGTCCAAGACCAACTACTATATATTCCACATGGTTGACCCAGCCTCTTTTCACATATTTAGCTAAATCCAAATGCAGGCTACATTCAGCAAAGCCTATCAGGCCAAGGACAGGGTAGCCATGATTTGTCATATGTTTGTGCTATTAGAGTTCGTCTGTGAGAAGCTGTATACAAGCTGCGTCCCCATCCCTTGAAGTGAAAGTCTTTTGCTTTAGTCTCATAGGCCTCCCTTGAATCTCAAAATCCTGGCTCAAGGGTTAGGAAATGTGAAGATGTAGAAACAGAAAATACCTGTTGGCCAGGAAACTGGTAACAATTTAGGCTATAAATCTGCCAGACAGCAGAACCCCAAACTCTCAGTTCCCTGAAAGATATACAGATAAAGGCCTGACACACATTCCTAAGGTGTTTTTATAGGAAGCAGATCCCCCACCAGATGAAAACTGCTGACAAGAAAAGCACAGGCCCTAGACCAGTTGAAACCAGAAAGCTGATGATGCTTGAAACTTCACCTTGATACCAACCAATCCAAGAATGGTACATGAGTGGTTCATGCACCCTGAAGCCCACTCCGTCACACTGCCTTAAAAATTCCTTCCCTGAAAGCCATCAAGGAGTTTGGGTCTTTTGAGCACGAGATACCTGTTCTCCTTGCTTGGCGCCCTACAGTAAATGTTACCTTTCTTCACCGCAACCTGATGTCAGTAGATTGGCTTTATTCTATATGGGAAGCAGACACAAATTTTGTTGGGTGACATGTACAAGATACTATATATGAGAGAAAGCTGCCATGGCTTGACCTCTGGAACACAAGAAGCTGGTTGCATTTTACCTATTTCCCCATTTGTACTTCTTGGGGGTATATTGGCCTTCTTTGGAGATATGATCTCTCATAAATACAGTGCATTCAGCCAGGGTGTTCAATGTCTAGACTGTGTTTATATGCACAACAAAGGGGAGATGCCCCATTTTAACAATGAAGGATGTTCAGCTTCTGGTGGCCAGCGTTTTTGTCTTTTTTTGTTTTTGACAGTTTCATTCTACAGAGAATTAGATTTCAGTGGAATGAAGTACCTTTTGAATATTTTCTCACAAGTGTGTGCTATAAAGTAATAGTGAAGTCACTCAGTCATGCCCGACTCTTTGCAACCCCATGGACTGTAGCCTGCCAGGCTCCTCCATCCATGGGATTTTCCAGGCAAGGATACTGGAGTGGGTTGCCATTTTGTTCTCCAGGACATCTTCCCGACCCAGGGATTGAACCCAGGTCTCCCACACTAATGGCAGGCTGTTTACCATCTGAGCCACCAAAAGCATGCCCACTGTTTGGCAGCCACTGTGCTAGACACTGGCAACACAGTGGACAAAAATAAGACATGGTCTCACCCCAGAGGGTCTAGCAGTGTTAGTAGAGAAGACAAAAAACAAATCCACTTTGACACATAATATGAGGCTGATGTACAGAGAGGATATGAAAGCCTACACTAGGGTATTCTGTCAGATGAGAAAGGTCAAGAGAGGCCTCCAGAGGGGAATGAAGCTTGAATTGATATGTCAGGAATAAGCAGGAAGAACCCAGTAGAAAAGAGGAAGGAAGCACGTGCCAATAGGCTGAACAGAACATGAGAAGGAACTGTAGCATGAGGAACATGGTGAGTAAGGGGGAGAGAAACAGTTACAGAGTGGCAGGAAAGGAGGAATGGAGAAGACACTTGGTGGAAAATGAAGGCCACAGAAATCAAAGGGCAGATGGTTCCTAACACATGTAAGGAGGAGAAAGTATTAAAATTTGGTTCTTACTTTGGCTATAACATGAAGAGCAGATTGAAGAGGGACTAATATGAAAGCCTGAAATTGTGCAGTAGGATGAGACAGAAATAAGGGAATGCAAATACGTGAGAAATTTTGTTAAGTTCATAGTGGATGAAACACAGAGCAGGAAAAAAAGATTGATCTGAGGATCAGTTCTAGGTTTCTGACTTGTGCAGCTCAGATGAATTCTCAGTAATTGGTCTATCATCCACTTAACAGCATAATACAGGGAATGTGCAATGGGAAAACAATTTTACTTAACTCATGGGGTTATTGAGACTATTAATGAAACAAAGTATGAAAAACATTTAAAACAGTATTTCACATATTATAAGTTATACCCAATGTATAGGTATTATTATTTTATTATTATTAACTATGCTATTATCTTCCTTGTTGCTATTCACCAATAAACTCAAGAAATTTTCCCTGATTCACTGGACACCTTGTCATCTGAACCATAGTCTCTCATCATGCCAGCTGACTTCAATACCCTCATGGCCAAGCACCATAGCTTACCACACTCTCCCATTGCCATATCTTTGGTCATGTCACTACCATAAAGATTCACTCTCAAAAGTGCTAATTCAAATATTTCCTTTGACCAAAGCCTCCATTCAACTTTTTGTTCAATTGTTCTTACTCTGCTTTCTGACTACATGGGGAACTCATGACGCATACATTGATGTCTAAATTGCTTATCAAGCTATCAGTCCTCTCCTCTCTTTACTTCCACAATATATCAGGCTTAAATTTCAGGGTATACTATTTCACAAATCTTCTTACTTTAACCCAAATTCCCTTGCCCATCTGTCCTTTTGTCATCTTGCCCTAAACCCCATAGACCTATATCAATCCAAGAGCCCTCATTTCTTTGCTGGAGAAAATTACAGGAAGCAGGAAAGAAAAAAAATCCATTAAAATTCAAGAACAATGAAATAGATCCTCATGCACCTGAATTTCCATATCAGACATTATTTCAAATGCACTCCACCACTTTCCACACAGCTTTCCTTCCCTAGGTTGCTAGCCTGTTGTATTAGAAAATCAGGGAGTTTTGATCATCTGGCTTCCATTCTCAGCCCTAGGTTTCATGATGCTTTGATGATCAATAATCAAATGGGCAGATACATCTGCAGAATTTATAAACTGAAGTTTTCTTCAGACATGTTAGTGATGGCTTTATTATCATCATTACCTTTGCTGGTTTGCAGATTTAATGGATGATGGGGCTTTTTACTGGGACAAGGAATACTGAGTAAGACTGAGTATGGGAGAGGAGGTAGGAAATCTTAACCCTGAATAAATTCAATAAGTATATTACAGTTCTATCCCTAACATTCAGTGCTCTTTCGTCTCGAAAATTTATTTAGCTAAATGACAAAATATCAAAAACTATTTTGACAGATGCATTGACCATAGTTGCAGCAGAATCCCCAATCTTTGCTTCTACCATTCAGAGCAGATGCATCTTTAGCCACAACCTAGACTGGAACAGAACATATTTCGTTTTCACTAAATATCAGTGTGAGGATCAATCAATGTTTTAATCTGTTTTGACAGTAACCAGGTGAGTTATTTTTCCTTAGATGTGTGTTAGCATAATATTAATGACACACACACACACACACACACACATTCTTGACACATGAACACCATTCCCTTTACTCAAAAGTGCACAACATACATTTACCCTCTTAAGAGCAAGAGGTGAGACAGACTAAGCACTACGGATAATATTCAAAATATAAGGCAACTTAAACATAAAACCGTACTCGAGTTAGCCAAATATGTGTGAAAAGAAATTGGTGGAACTCAAAAGAGAGCTCAGTTTCCTAGGTTCCCAGCACCTCTGGAAAGTCCTCTTCCCAAAATTACCCTTCCTTTTGCTGGCACTGCCATTGAAAACAATGAAATCTGGCTTTACATATCTTTTTTTAAAAGTTTATCTTCTTTTAAAAGCATCTTATTCTTGAATAAGAAGTAATTAGCACTTTGCTCTAAAGGATAGCTTCCCTCCAGAAGAGGAGAAATCTCTATTTTCAGGCAGCAAAAATAATCATTACTTATTGAGTACATATTGTGAAGGATCAATCTGTTCTTTACCTTTCTGATACATTGTCTTTAAAGAGTTCCCCACAATACTCATCAGGTGCTTCACCCACTAATCCTAAATTTTAAACATTGCATCTGTGGACCAGAGTTTTGAGAGTCAAGTAGTCTCTTATCTGACAAGAGCTATCTTCAGATAGCTGCAAATTGCAGCAAGCTACTTAGAACTCCAACACTCTGTAGTGTACTCATTTCATTCAGGAGGCCAAGGGATAGACAGTGTTTTGACTGCCTCTAACTTCCTTGCTGTACTGATTTTACACCGCCTGCTTCCAAAAACCATCTGTTTACTATGGAAAAAGGAAAAAAAAGAAGGGAAGGAAGATGGTGGCAGACAGTGGACATAACGTGGCTACTTGCAGCTACAAGAGAGACTGGGAATTTGATGCTCTGCTTTTATATGAGAGGCAGGCAAAGAGAAGGGGAGTAGAAGAAGTATGAAATGAGCCAACCCACTGTTTCTGCCACACAATCTCTCCTCTTCTTCTTCCTAATTCTATCTTGCCTAGTCAAACTGAACAGACAGCCACTGATGCAGAGAGAAAAATCAGGGAGATGTTTAGGGAATATAACCTAGAAAGCTTTCCTATATTAGTTCTTCTTAAGTAATGCCTGTACAAACTCTCTGATTCTGAGTCATAAATTGAATTTTTCACAAAATAGGCATCCAAAGATGCTGAAAGAATTAATAAAATATCTATACAAGCTATTCTAAAAAGCAAAAAAAAAAAAAAAAGCTCTTAGAATACCCAGGATATCCTTGATATGGACTATATTAAGGATCTTCTTCTGCAGCATTGTTCACACTTTAAGCTTGCCTACTGAGTCTGTTTAACAATACAGGGACCTGTAAGTAACAACGCCAGCAAGTCATCCTCATGAGGATTGTTTGTATTCACATTTTTAAAATGACTTGCTCCTCTTTTCCACTCAGGATTATCCTGCCTTTTGGAAAAAAAAAAAAATCAAAACTGAGGTCAGAAACATCTAGCATGCTTAGGATAATACAGAATAGTTTGGAGCACTTGTTACGTGACCTTGAGCATGATATTCTTTCTGAACTGTACTTGTATCATCTATTAGCAAAGTCTTTATACCAGAAAGAGGCTATGAATGTCAAATGAAACAACATCTGTCACTTTACAGGTAAGGAGTTATTAGCAGTACTTTATTTCATTCCCAGAGAATTCTTTAAGAAGTATAGTTAAAAGTTCTAGAGGTGTGAAAATGAAAGTTACTCACCAATGGAACTGCTCACCCTCTTGAAACCAAAAGATTACCAAAACAACTATCATTACTCTTATTATCACAACTTCTATGATTTCTCACGTGCCCACTGTTTGCTAAGAATATTAGATGCATTGTTCCTCCTAAGAAACTCACTTTACAGATGGAGAAACTAAGATCTGTGGGATTCTCATGAGCCCAAGATAACCTTACTACCTAGTGATGGCCCTGGATTCATACCCTAATTTTTTTAAAAATTGAGTTCCAATTACTCCCCGGTCTCTAGCATACTAGGTATTCAGTAAAAGGCTGGGAAAATACTCCACTCCATCTTTTGTGCCTTTGAATCCTGCATCTCCTTAACTGAAACATGAGCTCTTTGACAGCATGCAACCTGCGAATCTGGTTCATTGCTGTATTTCCACAGCCTAGGACAGTGTTCTCAGT
This sequence comes from Capra hircus, assembly GCF_001704415.2. Classification (NCBI taxonomy): domain Eukaryota; kingdom Metazoa; phylum Chordata; class Mammalia; order Artiodactyla; family Bovidae; genus Capra; species Capra hircus. Next base: position 25,045,837 of record NC_030816.1, read on the forward strand.
GGATAAATGAATAAATGATGAACAGTTGAATCAATGTTTTATTAGAACCAAAATGCTTAGTTCAGTTCAGTTAAGTCGCTCAGTTGTGTCCGACTCTTTGTAACCCTATGAATTCCAGCACGCCAGGCCTCCCTGTCTATCACCAACTCCCGGAGTCCACCCAAACTCATGTCCATTGAGTTGGTGATACCACCCAATCATCTCATCCTCTGCCGTCCCCTTCTCCTCCTGCCCTCAATCTTTCCCAACAAAATGTTTAGTTATAGGAGGCCTTTCTTCTGATGTTCTGGAAAATATTTGCACAGTTTTTTGTAATCCCTTGAACTGATAAAGATTATTTACATATTGAATCACAGAAGTAAAGACCTTCATAGCCATTTCCCCTGTTTTATGTTATTTGAAAAACATCTCTGAAACATTCCTCATAGCACTGGTGTTTATAACCAATATGATGCTATATTATATCGATTGCGTTAGAAGCTAACAGGTATTTAGACAGCAATAAAAAATTAAATGTTATATAAAAGTATGTAAACAAAAACATGTAAAATATTTACATTTGTGCTCAGAAAAGGTTAGAAGGGTCTATTCTAAGGCCAGCAAAGGCTTGGAAGAAAGACTTCTCAAGAGTACTAGGAAGGCAGAAGATGAGCAGACAGTGAGTCAGTGGGAGGAAAAGCACTCAGCTGAGTGTGTCCAGCAGCTAGTTGCAGGCTTGTAACGAAAGATGAAATCTGAAATGCTGCTTACAGTCAGGTGGTAGAGTTATGTGGATTCTAGACCCAGAAGACTGATTTTTACTTGAAGAAAGTTTAGAGGGTGGTGGGGAAAAGAGGGTCATAGCCCTTTTGGTTACACTGAATTTCAAAACATTTAAACAAGGACATAGCAAATACCAATTGTAAGAATGGATTAGAAACTCAATGAAAAAATTCGCACAGAAGAAAGGCAGGCATCATCTCTACATAAGTGGATGTGATGTCCCAAGGAGGTGGTTTAGAGTGGGCAGAGTAGAACCTAGAACTGAGTCTGGGGGCCACAACAGTTAATGGCCAAGTGGAATGAGGATCAGAAGAAACCAGTTATGAGGTTGTTAAACAATCCAGGCAAGTGCTAGTGAAGAGCTGATCTGGCATGGTGACTATAGAACTGGAAAGAAAGGGATGAATAAAGACCACTTCTGTTACCATTGATATTTTAAATACAAAGGAAAACTATCTACTATGTGAATGACCAGTTTGTGTCTATGCCTGTAATTCCCAAAGCTGGCTACCTATGGCCATCTCCTGGACATGCTTTTAGTGATGCTAATTCCAAGCTAACTTTTCCCCAAATTCAATACGGTTGTGATGGGACTCAAGGAGCTGGTAATTTTACAGAGCTCTAAAGTTGATATCAATAACCAGCCAGATGTGAGAACTGCTGGTCTAAGTAGTCCATTCCAACCCCATTCCAGCCCAGCAATCTAAGTGACCTTAACTGACGTTGACAGTGCTGTGCTAGGATATTCCCCAGTGGCATCAAGTTCAAGTTGCCATGGTGGCAGCTCACATGATAAAACTTCCTCTATGAGCTGCCGGCCTTTTCCAGTCTCATTTTGTCTTTTCTTTAAAATGTTTCCTTCACCTTTCAAATAAATGGTTTTCATTTAAATCTTTTACTTAGGGCCTGCTTCTGGAAAAACCAAACTAAGATCCCTGGTTTTGAAGTGCAGAAATAGTGTCTTTGTGACCAGAGTATAAGACCACTGATCATCACAGTCTAGAGGCCGGTGATGGAGCAACAGAGCTACTATAATAAACAGTGAAGAAGAACCAGACACCAGTGACCACTCTTGGCAGAGCGTCAAGAAGAAACTCCAGGTATACCCTTGAACCCCACCCCTGCCAATTTTACCACACACACGGCCACACACATGGAGACACACTCACAATCTCAATGATTTTTAGAGGGAATACTGGAGAATGGGAAACTAAGGAAAGACTGCAGTTTTTTTCATCAAGTGACTGGAGTGTTAGATTTTTGTGTAGTGTCTCAGTAAATGCAATATGCTTTTTTTATCTCATTGTTAAGACCTGAAAATTACATGTTATATATATCATATATATGCATATGCATATGGTCAGAGATCTGCATAAAATATGCTAAAATGATTATCATTTTATGTTGACTTTGTTGCCCATGCAAAATTTCATGACCGTAAAAGACAATAAAATCAGACCTAAAAATGACCGAAAATCATTTAGATAGTGGAGAGAAATACAGTGTCTGCTATTGGCATTTGAAAAGTGGTAGCAACTTTTTTGAAATCAAAATTTAAAAAAAAATAAAAAATTTAAATTTAAAAAAAATAAATAAATAAATAAATAAACAAGCACAGATTTGGGTTATGCAGATATAGTAACTCTGTGGGTTGAATGAATTTTCTCCTCTCTTCCTTAGGCACAGCACAGCTCCCCTAAGAGTGAAACAGGCTCCCGTGGTTACAGATGCCCAAATCAGGTCTCCTGGACCTAAAAACAGGGGTGTTTCTCTTGGATAATGGTCTCCTACAGAGCTGGCTTCATGAGCATGCAACCTGGAACTCAAAGAGTATGAAGCTCTTCCTGAATCCCTAGGTACAACTATGAACACTCCAGGTTACGGTGCACTGGCTGCAAGAATGTAGTTATCTGCTGGGGGGTAAGAAGTCCAAGGATGAGTCCAGGGGAAGCTAGGAGGAAGGGAACTAGAGCAAAGCAAGAGATGTAGCTTTAAAATAATATGCACACATTCCTCTCCTCTACAATGTGACAGGCTCTGATGTACTGATTCTGTGACTGCAGCATGCTGAGTATCATCATGTGGGAGGTAAGAGGGTGTTACTATCAACAGTACCTACAAGAGAAGGTATAGTGGGCGTGCTATAGATTCCCAGCTGCACTTGGGTCAAATAAAAGGCAAATGAGCTTTGGTTATGTTTACCCATGTTTCTGGAATTACGTTCTCCTCCACTACAACCTGCTCTTTCTATTAAAAGAAAGGTTGTGTTAATATTACACTACATGTTTCATGCAACATATTTGCCTCAGTTTCTCCATGCAGGATAGAATTTAAAGTTGTGTGGGAAATGATCATGGATCCCTTCATTCATCCAACCATCCAACAAATCTTTGTTGAACATTCTGTTAGATTTTCAATCATCTTTCTAGAGTAAAAATTGATTCTTTTAGGATTTTTATAAAGTGCATCAGAATATAATTGGAAACTGGATAAAATTTTTAAAAATGACTGACCCAAGATTTTAAGATTGTATTAGTTATGTGAATATACATTCCAGAAGCTCTTAACAATTATTGTTGATTAACATAATTTAACCAGAGATGATCCCTCAAACCTTTATGGCTTTGATTTCAATAGCTCTATAATTCTTGCAAAGTTGGTTAAAACTGATGATTTAGTTCATAATACAAAAGATATGTAATTGCTTATATGAATTAGTCATGAAATCTTACTTTCAAGGGGGACATGATTTTACCTTAGATTGCTACATTACAGACAGATTAAAAAATAAAACTGAAATTAACCGCTTTAGTTGAAAAGAAACTGGAGAAAATTAATTCAAAGAGATACATGCACCCCAGTATTCACAGGGGAACCATTTATAATAGCCAAGACATGGAAGCAAACTAAGTGTCCATGAACAGATGAGTGGATAAAGATGTGATACATATTACTCAGCCATTAAGACAGAATGAGATAATGCCATTTGCAGAAACATGGATGGACCTAGAGATTATCATATTAAGTGAAGTTAAGCCAGACAAAGGCAAATAATATATGATATCATTTATATGTATAACCAAAAAAATTATATAAATGAACTTATTTACAAAACAGAAATAGACCCACAGACATAGGAAACAAATTTAGGATTACCAGAGGGGGCAGTGGTGGGTGGGAAGTAAATTAGGAGTTTGGAATTAATATATATATATTCAGTTCAGTTCAGTCGCTCAGTCGTGTCTGACTCTTTGTGACCCCATGAATCACAGCACACCAGGCCTCCCTGTCCATCACCAACTCTCGGAGTTCACTCAGACTTGCGTCCATCGAGTCAGTGGTGCCATCCAGCCATCTCATTCTCGGTAGTCCCCTTCTCCTCCTGCCCCAATCCCTCCCAACATCAGAGTCTTTTCCAATGAGTCAACTCTTTGCATGAGGTGGCCAAAGTACTGGAGTTTCAGCTTTAGCATCATTCCTTCCAAAAAACACCCAGGACTGATCTCCTTTAGAATGGACTGGTAGGATCTCCTTGCAGTCCAAGGGACTCTCAAGAGTCTTCAACACCACAGTTCAAAAGCATCAATTCTTTGGGGCTCAGCCTTCTTCACAATCCAACTCTCACATCCATACATGACCACTGGAAAAACCATAGCCTTGATTACCGTGTACAAAATAGATAAACAACAAGGATATACTCTATAGCACAGGGAAATAAATTCAGTGTCTTGCAATAATTTATAATGAAAAAGAACATATATATAAACATACATATATAAGTAAATCACTCTGCTGTATACTTAAAGCTAGGACACTTAGAGCTGTTCATTAACTATACTTCAATAAAAAAGAAAGAAATTAGTTACTATTTTATTAAACTGTAGATATTACTAGCTAAATGCACACAGAATATTTATTTTCCTCATATAGTCAATTAAAGGAGGATCTGCATTATGGGAAAATTAAGAAAAATTAATGCTACTAGAATGTTTACTTCTACAAATGTCTATATACTTCTAATGATGAATATCTAACAGTAAAATGTTTGCTTTTATATGAAATAAAAATGAATATATAGTTTCAGTGGTTAATTTGCATTCCCATGCTAATTTCCTCAAACAAATTTTGTTTTCGTGAGTATCCCTTTTGAGACTGTTTTGTAGAGAGTCTTTAGGACCTAAGTATAAGTAAAATATGTGTTATCCATCAACATCTGGAAGTCTCTATAAACTACAGCTTGTATGGAGGCAAGAAAATGACCCTGGACCTAAGACCCAGCCTAATGTCACTGGAGAACTTAATACAAAATGAGCTTGGCAAGCAGCCTCATGTTTACACTTCATTTCTCCACACATGAATTAGCAATAATCATTTCTACTGTAAAGTTTCCGTTTCAGCACTCAGAGATATGACTTAGAGAACTAATTTTATCAGTAACCCTGATGGATATTAGTGATGGAAAATAAAGTATGTGCAAATTCCACTTGTAAGAATGAAATAATGAACAGAATAGTGGTTAGTAAACTACTATCTTTGATATGCATGCTATTAGTATTATTATATTTGTATAGTTATGTTTTATTACCTAATAAAAAGAAAAATGGAAGTATTTTGAGACTCAAAGATGATGAATATATATGTGCATTTCACCACTACAGCAAAATATTTGTAACACAAGACATAGACGTTCCTGTCTGGTGCTGGCAAGGCAACAGTAATGCGGCCTCTCTCAATGCATTTTCTGCCATAAGCATAACACCTTTTAAAAGGTGTTCTTTCTGTTAAAAATGAGATTCAAATTTATCAATTTGGGTCACAGTTTAAGGTATGGACAGGGGCTGAATTATTATTAGACTGGTTTGAATACTCCAGATTAACATTTGTCTAAGAAATGTTTATTGAATTGTAGCTTTTCACTTAATCCTCCTGAAATCTGAGATTTTCATGTAAAACATCTCTTTCTAATAGTTTTTTCTAAATAATCAGGTAAGAAGTTGAACAATTTCTTTGCTCTCCCAACCCCCAAGGACATTATTTATCACTATGCAGTCTAGATGATTAAATGGACTGGATGCTCAGAGTAAATTAATTTTCCTCTGTATCCACATCTACCTATTTTGGAAAATAATGATATTCAAAAGAGATTGAGTATTAAAGCAGCAATTCAATTCAGGCCTGCCTTAAGATCTATACAATAATAGGGTTACTGCATGTTGGATGGACTAATTCAGGGAGGATTTGATCAGACCTACCAATTATTCTTCCTTTTCTGTTATACTTTGTCTAATACCATGGAAAGTGGATTACAGTAAAATAGGTATCATAAGATAATATATCAGCTCAAATATATGTCCTGCCCCCATACTTTTAAAATCACTGCTGCACTTTAAATAAGTATTCATAACTTCCTCATGCATTGCTCAAATCCAAATAAAATATTTCAGAAAACAGTCTATTATTTCCTTAAAACAAAGACTGATGTATATTGTATTTCAGTATTTTGTACAATACTCTTTAAAGTAAAAAATCATAATACTTTGGTTATATTTCCATATATCAAAAACAAGAGTAGGATCTATTTCCAATAATCTGAAATAAAATTCAGGCAACTTGTCTTCTATACTTTCTGTTAATACCTCCTGATACTGATGATGGGAACCAAAGCAAGCAGAATTCATAGCATGAAACCATATCTTTGAGAAATCATCTTGATGTCTCATTATAAAAATAATTTATTATAATTCTACCAAATTTAATTCTACACATTAAGAAAAAAGCACTGTGCCAAGAGGACTAAATGGAGTAAATGTAAGTAAGTATAGATAATACAAGTATTAGATAACAGGAAATATGTAAAGCAAACATTCAAAGCAAATATTTGGGTATCAAAAAAGTCCACGGTTTAATCCATTTTTCAATATAAACATTTGGAATTATTCAGATTAACCATTCTAAATTGAGTAGATTTTATATAGAGATCGTATTTAGATATATGGCAGCACAATGTTAAAAACTTTAGAGGTAGAAATACTAGCTCACACTTAGGATCATATTAATTTGGAAATTACAAAAGTCAAAATTATAATCCATTTTGGAAACAGAAAAAAGGACTACTATTAAATCTTGCTTTTAGGTTAAGAGACATGATAAGAAACATTTCAGGAAAATTGAAACAAAGTAATCAAAATCTCATTTGTCCTGCTCGTTTGATTTTTTATTTAAGTTTTTGTTTTCATCTGGCTGCTAGTATCATGTGGTGATAGTTCTGAATTAATACGGCTATAAATACCCTATAAGCTTTTTTCAATTTGTCTCCTGTGTACATACATTAATCAATAACTCATCACTGGAAAATAAGTAAAGTAATTAATAAGTAATTAGTAATAAGTAAATAATGTAAATAAGTAAATAAATGTAAGGTTACTGGAAATGTTGTTGCTGTTTTATTATTATTAACCAAATGTGAAAAACAAAATACAGACAGAACAAAAAATGTCATCTTTCTGTAGTCTAAAAGTGTTCAAGTCAGTATTTTATTATCAAATTAATCCATTTGTGCATTTTAACTAGCTTCAATTTGAAGCTCAATCATAGTTTTGTTTCCTTTTTTTACTGCAAAATCAATATAGATATTCAAGGAATACTTCCCTAAATAATCACTCGCCCAAGGTAATTATAGAAGACAGACATACAAATATGTTAGCTGCTTTGATTTTTTTTTGTTTTCTTTTTTTGGCTCTGATTTATCTTTCAATTCTTTTATTTTCTGTACCACAAGGGAAAAATATATTTGTCGTAAATCGGGAAATTCTAAGCGCAGTTCCCAAATCAAGTTTACTATTTGGGACCAATGAATATTTCTTGAAAGAGAGGAATGTTAGCATTTTAGACTCTTAGGAAATTCTCTGCAAACCATACCCCCATATTACAACTGAGTCAAGTTACACTTGAATCATGCACAGACTTGGGTGTGTGGTAGAGGAGGCAAGAGAGGGCAGGCCTGAGGGACAGACATCCCACCAGGTGACTTGCTGGAGCCACTTGGCCCCCTCTTTTCCTTTCAGTCGCATTCATGCAGTAGTATCTCTTCACCATTTTTCAGTTTTAGAATCTTTTGAGTAGATGTGCAAGACTGAGAGTGTCACCACTGCCCCAGCCCCACATCCTTTCCTGTCTCCTTTGTTATACCCCTACAACCTCAACCCTATGCTGCTCTGCTTCAACCCCGTGCTCCTGACACAATATAAAAATTCTTCTGGACTGTCTCTGAGGGAGAAGAAGGATTATTTATTAAGTTTCCACAAAGATTACATCGGGTCTTGCTAAGTCTCAAATCTCCACAATCTGGATATATAGATTCGTGCCTTGTCAACAAGCCTCCTATCACTAGTAGACTTCTAGAGATATTCATAAGAAGTATGGCAATGTTTAGTTCAAGAGGTGAACATTTTTGAGCTGAAGAGTTAATGGGGCCACATGTTTCACTTGGAAAGCTACTGCTATAGTGTTTCATACTTACTAATCTGGCTTTACTTGCAGCAGAACACTAACAAATATAAAATCCTAGTATGATTTCATAAGAATATGGGTATTTGCCACCTAGGGGTGCAACAACAAAACACATATTTGCATTATTTACAACTACCCCCCCCCCAGCACACACACATTCACATGCCATGCTGACCTCAGATATGGCATCCATTAAATAAAATTAATATTGGGCTAGTTTACCTGCTTTCACTAGTCAAATGGAAGAGGAGCATGTTTACTATTGGAACAGTGGAGTAAGGGACATGTGCGTGTCTGATGTCTTCTGACTTTATGTCATCAAGTCATTCCTCTAAAAGAAACAAGATCAATTTTGGAAATCAAGATTTATCAGCAACCTCTGCAGATTTCATGTGACTCATCAGGTTTGAATTTCCTGGGAGAACATCTTACAAGAGTTGCTTGAGGCCTCTACTTCATGTATTCACTTGATGATTGTTTCTCTCTGAGGGATTCTTACTGTCACGTGGGTCATTTCATAGTTTTAACATTCAAGAGTATCTTTCCCTTTGGTGGTAGTTCCCTCCAGTCATCTGCTTCCCTTTAAAATAGACTTTATCTGGATCTTTGCCTAACTGCCTTGGTGGAAGGCCTCTCCAAGTTCCCTATGTCTATGATAAAGTATTGAGTGACTGTGTGCTGGATGTATGTCTTACAACTTCTATTTAAATTAATTTTCATTAAGGCCAAGTCTTTCAAATATTGAGGTAGTTAAAACAATTAAGCAATGCTATTTGATAGCCATGTCTCAGCATCTTGGTTTTCAGATGATAAGATAAAACCTACCTGTTTGGGCTATTGCTCTTGCAGAAATGTACAACCATCTGATATTCATTTTAACATTGCATAAATCATGGCAACATCCATAAATCAAAGCAATGTTTCCCATTTCAGATTTCAAGAGCCAAGAGAGATAAGCTGATCTTAAAAGATCCAACTAAATGAGGGAAACAGATGTCAGAGACTTTGCATTTCAGTTTTTTCCTCTGTAAAAATGTTAATTTCTCCCCTTGGTCATAAAGCCCTGAGAAAGTGAAAAGCTGCATGCCATACCTTGTCATAATAAGTACCCCATCACCTAACATTAAAGTACAAAGGAGAAGGGCTAAATTCAGTGATACAGACCGAATAAGTGATCAGAAGCATTGCATTTCAGTGCCTTATTTGTATAAGAGGCTAAGAACAGGGACCAACTTCACATGGGTTTCTTTAGGGAACTACTTAACTGAGTGCTTTAGAAAACAAAGTATAAACACATTACTGTTAAATTAACTCCATATGTTATACCAATCAAAGATCCAATAGTAGTATGTTGAGCAAAACTCTGGAGTATAAATTAGGAGATGTGGGTCCTAATCTTTACTCTTCTACACTATTAGCCATGCTCTGCACTCAGACAAGTCACATAAAACCTCTCTCCCATTTCTTTAGCTCTTAAATTAGGATAGGGCTTCTCTGGTGGCTCAGCTGGTAAAGAATCCACCTGCATTGCAGGAGACCTGAGTTCAATCCCTGGGTTGGGAAAATCCTCTGGAGAAGGGAAAGGCTACCCACTCCAGTATTTTGGCCTGGAGAATTCCATGGACTGTATAGTCCATGGGGTCACAAAGAGTCAGACACGACTGAGCAACTTTCACTTAAATTACGATAATATACTTCTGTCAGCTAATTAGGATGGATGTTGTGAGACTCAAACAAGGTAAATATTTTAAAGTGTTTTGAGAAGTCAAAATATATATAAATATATTTTCAATATAAAATCTATTCTGTGGTCACCAACTGCAATTGTATAGATCATTTAATTTAGTCATTCATATGTTCACTTAATAAAAATGTATTTATCTCTGCTCTTCCAAGCACAGTACACAATTTAAAGTAATAATCTAGAGCTTCCTCCATTATCTAGTGAGGAAAACAGGCATACAAGTAATTATGTTACAGTCAATAATATAAAGCCTCAGATGTCTATGAGAATATGGATACAGGATCCATTATGCCTTCCTCAAAGAGGCATTTAAGAAGATCTGGAAAGATGAGTAGGAATCTACCATGCAGAAAAGTCAGAGCTCACTTCAGAAGCTAAAAGTGAAAACTAAGAGGGAAGAACTTTTTGGAGAACTTGCAGGATTTCAGCGCAGTTGGGACATAGACCGAGGATTGAAAGCACTGTTGGTTTGGGGAAGAACACTGGTGGTGGGATTGGTTTAGTCACTAAGTCGTGTCCAACTCTTGAAACCCCATGGACTGTAGCCCTCCAGGCTCCTCTGTCTATGGGATTCTTCAGGCAAGAATATGGTAGTGGGTTACCATTTCTTTCTTCAGGGTATCTCCTTGACCCAGGGATCAAACCTGGGTCTCCCGCATTGCAGGCAGATGCTTTACCGCTGGGCTACTCAAGAAACCAGAAAAAACACCTGAATTTGAGGTGCCATGGGCCAGGCAGGAAGCTGTGGACTCCAGGGGGAGAAATCGAAGTGAAATAGAGGTCTCCAGGTCCTCAAGGTAGCTGTAGCCATTATATAAGAGTAGGTGCAAAGACGCAAAAGGAGTGTACACTGACATGCCTGGTATTTGTCAGAGAGAAGTTTTTAAACTTTTTGTTTTTGAAATAATCACAAATTCAAAGGAAAGATAATACAGAGAGGTCCTATATAGTCATTACCAAGTTTCTTCCAATGGTTATATCTTAAATAATTGTGGTAAAATATCAAAGCCTGGTAATTGACATTGGTACAATGAATGTATATAGTTCTATGTCAATTCATCACATGTAACCATGTCCAGAATCAGGGTACAGAACTATTCCAATACCATGAAGATGTTGCATGCTTCCACTTGAGAGCCACTCCCTCCTCTCCGTCAGCGGGCTGATCAACCGGTGAACATTTATCTCTCATGGAATGGAGGTGAGGCTAGCACACACTCTGCAAGCTTGCCAGTTAGATTCATATGTTGAGATTTCTTTCCAAGAGATGGAACTAATGGTCCATTGTGAGGATCTATTATATGTGATCCATCATAGACCTCTTAAGTGAGAATACAAATCCAAAAACTTGAAGAGGCTGAAATTTAAAGCCAAAATTCCAGGTTAACCTTATAAGGAAGAAATAAAAAATTAACCTGACTCTCACTCACACACTCTCATGCATTCACTCAAACCACAGTTATGAATAGTTTCTCATTTCAACAATTCTCAGGAGAGGCTGAGTGAAAGAACATTGAATTAAATCATATTAGTTCTCTTACTAGGCCTGATATCAGTAATTCTGAATAAAAAATTTTGATTTGTCCCAATCTTATGACTCACCCATCAAGAGGAAATAACTTGGGACAAATCTGACCGAACTCTTTGCTTTTACACAAATATTATACTTTATTTCCCTGATTATATGCCTGCATTTTGATTTTTCTTCAAAAAATGGCCAGAGTACTCATATGAAAATGTAAATCAGGCTATGACACCCCATTTTGAAAACCCTTCAGTGGCTTCCCATTGTGCTTGAAATAAAATCCATATGCTTGGATCTCCCTTCAGCAACAAAGGACTCACTTCACTAGCTGCTGGGAATGAGGCCAAGTCAGCCCTCAGGCTGACTCCTTGTGGATTGCCTTGGCTGAAGAATATTGCTGCTGCTGCTGCTTTTTCCTTCTCTCAGGAGCAGCTCATGTTCAGCGCCTAAATCAATGTTACAACGTGGCTTTGGACAACTCTAAAGGGCCATCCCAGCTCCACTGCCCCCGTGGGCATGGCTGACAGCTTTGTCAGAACTACAGTAGAGCTCATTATCTCCTTTGCCCCCACCTCGGGCACCCCGTCCACCAAAGCTGGTCCTAAAAAGAGCACTTTTCATCAATGTTCCCCATACTCATTTCTCTCTTAGAGCCTACTTCTCGGAACTCAGCCAGGGATCCTGATCACTGCTCACAGGGATCTAGTACTCTGGCCCTGCCCACCTTTCCAATTCATCTCACTTCACTGCCTTTTACTCGCTGCTAGACATGATACCTTCCTATAGCTCTTTAATTACCCCTCGCCTTGAAGACCTCTGCATTTTCACTGTTCCCTGCTGGAGCACCCTCCTGCCTCTTTATTCAGCTAGATGTTTCTTGCTTTTCAGGCATCAGCTCTTCAAAGTTCTTTCCAGATCACCTTAACTCTAATAACCCCTAGAAACTTCTCCTTCCCAAGTCACACTGTGTCTTTTTTTTTTTTTTTCTTTCATTGTACTTATAATGCTGAAATGTTCTTGACTCTCTCCTCCTCCAGGAAAGCAGGGACCATGTGTGTTTCACCATTGCACCTAAAAGGGTAGTTACCACATGATAGTGATAACAAATACCTACAGAATGAATGGAAAACTGGAAAACTTGATGCCTCAAGAATAAATTTTATTTTAGAAGACTCTTGAGAGTCCTTTGGACCATAAGGAGATCAAACCAATTAATCCGAAAGGAAATCAACCCTGAATATTCTTTGGAAAGATTGATGCTGAAGCTCCAATACTGTGGCCACCTGATAAGAAAAGCCGACTCATTGGAAAAGACCTTGATACTGGGAAAGTTGAAGGCAAAAGGAAAAGGGGATGGCAGAGGATGAGATGGTTAGATAGCATCACTGACTCAATAGACATGAGTGTGAGCAAACTCCAGGAGATAGTGAAGGATAGGGAGCCTGGCATGCTGCAGTCCATAGGGTCAAAGAATCAGGCACAACTTAGCAACTGAACAGCAACAACAAAGAGGACTTTGTTTCCAATTTTAAGTTTCATAAGTGGTATGAGAATAGAGTCAGTAACACTTAACATCCACATGCCCCTTCAACACATACACACACACACACACACCATTTCTTTTTTTTTTTTTTTGATCAGACAAGATTTATTTAAACCTATAGAACTACAGTGCAAATTTCTTATTAATATTCTCATTATTTTCTATCACTTTTTAAAAGCTTGGTAAACAGACAGTTGTTTGTTTCCAATACAAAAAATTAGTAATTTTCTCTATGCTGCAATTCAAAGGGATTATTTTATTCCCTTTGAATTTGTTGGTTTGGTTATGGGCACTGGTTTTTTGTTTTTTTTTTTTTTTTAATTTTAAAATCTTTAATTCTTACATGCGTTCCCAAACATGAACCCCCCTCCCACCTCCCACCCCATAACATCTCTGTGGGTCATCCCCATGCACCAGCCCCAAGCATGCTGTATCCTGCGTCAGACATAGACTGGTGATTCAATTCTTACATGATAGTATACATGCTAGAATGCCATTCTCCCAAATCATCCCACCCTCTCCCTCTCCCTCTGAGTCCAAAAGTCCGTTATACACATCTGTGTCTTTTTTCCTGTCTTGCATACAGGGTTGTTGTTGCCATCTTTCTAAATTCCATATATATGTGTTAGTATACTGTATTGGTGTTTTTCTTTCTGGCTTACTTCACTCTGTATAATTGGCTCCAGTTTCATCCATCTCATCAGAACTGATTCAAATGTATTCTTTTTAATGGCTGAGTAATACTCCATTGTGTATATGTACCACAGCTTTCTTATCCATTCATCTGCTGATGGACATCTAGGTTGTTTCCATGTCCTGGCTATTATAAACAGTGCTGCGATGAACATTGGGGTACATGTGTCTCTTTCAATTCTGGTTTCCTTGGTGTGTATGCCTAGCAGTGGGATTGCTGGGTCATAAGGTAGTTCTATTTGCAATTTTTTAAGGAATCTCCACACTGTTCTCCATAGTGGCTGTACTAGTTTGCATTCCCACCAACAGTGTAGGAGGGTTCCCTTCTCTCCACACCCTCTCCAGCATTTATTGCTTGCAGATTTTTGGATCACAGCCATTCTGACTGGTGTGAAGTGGTACCTCATTGTGGTCTACTGCATACAAGTCCCACAGTTCGAATACAATAGTATTTTAGGTGGCTAAAATTTTAATTCAACTCGTTAAACTTTACTCATGTATTTAGCTTTTTTGGGGGGGTATTGGATTTTTTCAAAGACCCCATAATCACTTTAAATTGGGATATTATCTGTCTTGATTGTGTTATTTATGGGGGAAAATGTCCTTCAATAAGTAGAATTCAGTGTCCTCCCCCAGCTGTTCAGTGGTAAAGAATCTGCCTGCAATGCGGGAGCCACAGGAGACTCAGGTTCTGAAGATCCCCTGGAGGAGGGCATGGCAACCCACCCCAGTATCTGGAGAATCCCATGGACAGAAGAGGCTGGGGGACTACAGTCCATAAGGTCACAAAGAGCTGGACACAACTGAAGTGACTTAGCATGCACACAGGTGTATTTACCTGATTCTCCAAAGTGAAGATTATATAAGAAAGTGCAGACAAGCATGACTTTTTACCATACTGCTGCTGCTGCTAAGTCGCTTCAATTGTGTCCGACTCTGTGAGGCCCCATAGATGGCAGCCCACCAGGCTCCCCCATCCCTGGGACTCTCCAGGCAAGAATACTGGAGTGGGTTGCCATCGCCTTCTCCCTTTTTACCATGAGATAATGTGATAACTCTGGGGAAGCAGAGGGCATGGCAGCATGCTGTAGAATAACGTGAGCATCAAACATTCACTTGTGAAGTCACTTATGGAAATTACTCTTTTGATGAATCAGAGCAATCTCTGAGACATTCAGATTTAAAGCAAAAAGTAGAGCCTGACCATGAATCCTACAAAATGTACATCCTGGTACTTTCTGGAGCCCTGGACTGAATAGCAAATACTTACCTGTCAGATGAGGCCTGGACTGAATAGCAAATACTTACCTGTCAGATGAGGCCTGGACTGAATAGCAAATACTTACCTGTCAGATGACTACAGCTATATTTTGCTATCAGGAACCTAATAGGCAAATGCACTTTGAAGTTCCGGGGACTCATTTGTGTCCACGTGTTCTTTAACCTCACGCTCTCATTTTTGTGCATACCAACACCTGGCTCTGGCAGGACACCAGGAATAATATTCAAAGCAAATCTGTGCCGTCAGTACTGAGTACAAACAGCTTGGTAATGGATATTTTACTTACGTTATTCCAAGTTTGAGTTTCAAGAGGCTGAATAAATCATCCCAACCTCAATACACTAACATCCTTCAAGACAACTAATTTACTTTGCAACAGAAGCATCTTCCTGAAAGAAGGCACTTTTTGATGGAAAATAAATTCTCTCTCAGCATATGTTTCTGTAGTGTGAATGTTAATCATATAGGAACTGGGGAGAAAACATGAATATGTTTGGTAAAGATCTAGTTTTATTAATAGAGACAAATACAACTCAATTTTGGCTTTATTCTAGCTCTTGCTTGCCAATCAGTTTTCCTAACAGTGACAGGATATTGTTTTATTTTCTCAAAGTTCTCACATTGATAGAGTTCTGTCCCATATAGATCAGATCATATTAAAAATTACCACAAATTTTAAGTCAAATTAGATTATTAAGGACTGTTACCAGAAAGATCTATTTTAAGTTAAATATCCTTCTATATACTTGTATTATGAGGTAATTTTGTTATATTCTTAGGAAAGTGTGGCTCTTTTTTAATACTAAATTGACATACGTCCATTAACAAATATTTCAGCACTTTTTATAAAGCCATTCATTGAACAATGAGAAGCAAAAATTGACTCAATGTTTAAGATACCAAGAGTTTTAAAAATCAAAATGGGTTAGGGTTCAAAACTTTTATAGTAATGCTCAAAACTTTTATAGTAATAAATAAGTCATCAAGATACATAATGCAAGTGATAAGCATTTTATGGATGAAGTTCAGGCTTTTCTACCCTATCCTCCCATTTTTAAGTAGTGCCTGATGTAAATGAAAATTGCTATCCAGAGATCTTTTCCATGTATCCATCTTCTGAAGCTCAGTTTTTACCAAGTTTTACATATCAGTTATACTTCAAAGAGAGACCCCATAGTCAACTGATATTGAAATTAATATTTTAAGAAAAATCAATAGCATATGTGGAAAGGGGCAATGTATATATGCAGGAAATCTTTTAAAAACTGTCATTTCCTGGTCTATATTGGATACCACAGAAATACATATATGTGCCATCATTTTAGTCTGACAGAAATCTTGGACATTTGGAATGGGGTTTTGAGCTCTAGTTCTCCAGTCTGGGCTCAGTGATTCCTCAGTAGAATCTCTTGTAGTGATCCTAAGTAATCTGCGTAATTCTTGATGGGTAGAGTAAATCTCTAAATTTACTGTCAGTGTAAAATTGTTAGTTGCTCAGTCATGTGCGGCTCTTTGCATCGCTGTGGACTGTAGCCCTTGAGGCTCCTCTGTCCATGGAATTCTCCAGGCAAGAGTACTGGAGTGGGTAGCCATTCCCTTCTCCAGGGGATCTTCCCAACCCAGGGATCAAACCCATGTTTCATGGATTGCAGATGGATTCCTTACTGTCTGAGCTATCAGGGAAGCCCTTATTGTCCAAACCAGTATAAAATGTGGCACTGTAAAAATTATACTGCTAGATTTTGTGAAAGCTTGGGCTGACTCATGCATATTGGGATGGGATAGACTCTGTTGACTGGAATAAATCAGAGAATCATCAGGCCACTTTGTTCTTCTCTGGGCAATTAGACTGCAGTAGCTTAAAGAAGAGATATGGCTACCCGTGTAGCAGATAATCAATAACTTTCAGTTAAATGAAAAAGCATTCTTTTCAGGGCACTAAAGGGGTCTCATGTTTAGAAGATATCAAAGATACTGTCCTGAAAAATGCTTTCTTTCCTATCTCCATCATAGTATTAATAGCTGTTGCTGGGACCTGCCCAACCTCTCAGTCCCACCTATAGCAGTGATCTCCAGCTTCTCTGCAGCTGCTTTACGACAGTGGCTAGCTCTAATGAATAAAACATGAGCAAATTTTATGTGTGTAATTTCTGATTGACTTAAAACTGCATTTACTCTTCAGCGAATGAAAAGGCAATGGCCACAACAATCCTGCAAGTCATCTGCTGAAAGTAGCAAATCCAGCATCAGGCTGAACCTCTGAATAACCAATTGGAGCAGAGTGCCCACACATCTGAAAAGTTGACTTGAGAATCACTACATGAAAGAGAGGTAACCTGTAGGTCCTTAAACAACAATATTGGTTGAGTTTCTTTATTAGGCACACCCGCCTTTAGGTCCATCTCACGCAGGGCAAGAAGTTACATGGATGGTCTCTCTTTGATTAGAAGGAACAGACCAAATCAAGCTAGATCCACAGTATTTTTTTCTATTTCTTGGCTATGCACAAATATTATCATTTCATTCATTCTAGTTTTTAGCACTAGTTTTTATATCCTTCAAGCTACCATCTCACTTGTCACAACTGTGCTTATTGTTCTGACTTCTAACCTCAAAGCAGCCTTCCACCTTGCTTTCTGACTGATCCTGTTACTGAGTTACTTTTTCCAACAAAAGAATTTTTATTTACTAAGTAAAACATTTTTTGCTTCTTGATAAATTATATTGAGGATATATAAGAATGCGTGCACACAAAGTGGAAAGCAATTCTGGTGAATGATTTCTCCTGTTTATTCTAAAAGGGGCCTTGAGCCAATGAAGAATGAAAGCCTGATGCTTAGTTTGGGGCTAAACGTAACTTTTGCTTCTAACAAGAAGAGGGTTTTTTTTTTCTTCTTCTTCTTAAAATTCATATTAAAATGCTATTCCTCTAGATACACTGTTGGACTGCAAACTCTTAAAATAAATATAAAGAAATAAAGTAGCTGTAGCTATGGGTTTTGGTGGAAAAATAATTACGTTTGGCCTAATTTTCTACAAAACGACTATTTTTTCTGAGTAACAGAAATGAGTACAATGCTGTAAAACCTAGTTAAAAAGTCATTCGTTTAAAGTTTTAAATACACTTACTAGGGCTTACAAATTTTCCACGAAGGGTACTGCTGTACCAGTATGGTTAAGAAAAAAAAAAAAGAAAGAAATACTATCACACAGAAAGTTTAAGGGATCTAGGGGATTGTAAAAAACTATTACAGTGAAACAGAGAACTCCAGCTCTTCCTACATTTATTACACACACAAAAGCAAATTTGAGGAGCTCTGAAACCAAATAAACCAAACTTCCTTTCAACCACAACTAAACCAATTCCAGAATAGTAGACTGTGTTGGAAGGGTTTGCAACTAAATAGGAAATAGGAACAAAGAAGGGCATTAGGGATCACTTCAAGTGGACATAAATCAAAGCAGCTCGGGCTGGAGCAATGCCTTTAAAGTAAAGCCAGTGAGGAAAGCCAACAGCAGACCTGCCAAAATGGTTCTCAGTTTTTTCTATCCCTCTCTTTCATGAAAATAATAATAATAATAATGACTAATATCACTTTGTTTTAAGTAACTAATTCTTAAATGCCTTATGAAATTTTATCTATGCTACAGGTACAACTCCATAAAGAGCCACAAAAAAATCTCATTGGTACTCTGTTGAGAGGAAGATTTTTTTTCCTGGCTGGTGTAGAGGGTAGAGGAGGTGAGAGGTTTTATAGATAATTAATGTCACCCCAAAACCCATCTAGAGGTCAGAAAATCACACTCATTAATTTAATCATACACTAATTGAAGCTGCGAGCAGCTTCTTAAATGGATCTACTATCTTTGACTCTTCAAAAATCTCTTCAGTGAATGCCAATTCGGAGAATAAAGAAAACTTCAACACACCACAACCCTGCCAAGGATGCTTGTGGGATGCTATTTTGATCATTTCTCTGCCTTTTAAGTAGAATCCAAAAGAAAATTTCCAAATAAAGAGTCTTGTTCTGAAGCTTTTATTCTCTAACTCAAACACCAAAGCAAGAATCCCAGACAACTCTCCCCCATTCTTCAAAGGCACATTCAAATGCACATAATGGGATAATGGGTCTGCCCCAGCGAAGGATTAGGGAATGCATCAAAAATTCTTTGAAAAGTACCCTAAATGGTGTAGTGAATTCTAAATCCTAATATTTGGGTTATTCGGACTTCCTGATGGAGACAAGGAAATTGTTTGGTGAGAGACGTTAATCATCAAAGGAAATACTCGGACAAGTGTCAGGAAATACCATGGCCACAGCCAAACACACACATGCTCCTACTATTGCTTATCCTGTTAGTATGCCTCTATCTTACAAATCATTTGGGAAATACAAGAACACTGAAGAAAAAAATCAAAGTATTGATACATTAAATGAATTTTTCAGCTATTCAAATAGAACTTTTTTTAGCATGTTCTTTCCTGAGAGAACATATTTTCATTGTTCAACACGATGTAAATGCCATTTTGTATTTGCTAGTTTCATTTAACTTTCTACCATAATTTCTACTTCTGTCCAAGTTTACAGTTATTAACAGGCATATAATACTCTATTTTGTTGTTGGAAAATGGTATATTAAATAACATCACATAAGATAAGTAAACCATTTCTATGTTTTCTTTATAGATATCATGAATAACACTATTATATGTATGGTTCGTAGCTTTTTTTGCTTCTTCAGAATTATTTCCTTAGTATGCATGCTTCAGTCTCAAATTTCCACATCAAGATATTTACTCATGATTCCTTTTACAAATGCCTACATTTATTTTCTAAAAGTTTTTTCCAATTACACTTCTACCCAAAATTACTAAGGGTAGCACCCTCAGAAGAATTTTTTTAGCAATTTTAACTCTCCTAAAAATTTGACTGCTTAAATATTAAGCTATATTTTCTTTAGCTGAGACTTTTTTTTAATTTAGGTATTTTCACACACTTTAAAATATCATTTATTTATACAAAAACAGTAAATGAAACAAAGATATTATTGGAATTATTAATATTATATGTATGGGATCACACATATTTCAT
This sequence comes from Capra hircus, assembly GCF_001704415.2. Lineage (NCBI taxonomy): Eukaryota > Metazoa > Chordata > Mammalia > Artiodactyla > Bovidae > Capra > Capra hircus. Next base: position 25,065,988 of record NC_030816.1, read on the forward strand.
TTTTATGAATTGCTAGTTCAAATTCTCAGTTTACTTCATACTGAATATTGAGTTTTATTTACAATCCAAATGAGTTATTATTACATTATAGTTATTATCCATCTTATTAAATGAGAATAACTTTCCTAATCTGTTTTCTTTTAGGTTTTGTTGCATTGCAAATTTAGTGTTGTTAAGTTCCATTAGTGTACATAAACTTTAGATTTTTTAAATAATCTGTTAAGCTATTTTATAAAGAATGCCTTTTAAACTTTAAAGCATTAACATCCTTTCTATACCAAATTCTGATACAAGTTGAAACTGAAAACCACAGTAGATAAAAGGGAAAATGAAACAGAAATCTTAAAATAAGAAATGAATGCAAGCCATCAAGGGGGGGGCATCTTTATTTGTAACAGTAATCAAAAATGCACATTTAAAGCAGTTAGATGTCCTCTGTTGTCTGCCCACAAGCTGGCTGTGACATGGCAGCTGAGCCTTCTGCTTGCACACTCTTCTGTCCTCTTCTTACTGCCTTCAGGTCTACCATTCCAGGGGCTACAGGACCTCAGAGGACAGCAGTGCTCACAGCCAGAAGGGAAGACAAACAGGCTAGATACGTAACCATTTCACTCCCAACGCGTGGAAACCAACATACAACAAAGCCTGCAACATGCAAATAGCAGCCAGAAGACAAGGAGGGTAAACTCTGCCAAAAAAAAATAAGGAAGCTCTGAAAAAAAAAAAAATAAGGAAGCTCTGAGATGAAGACTTCATATTAGATAGAGGACTGGGCTGTGCTGAGTCGTGTCCAACTCTTTGTGACACCATGGACTATAGCCTGCCAGGCTCCTCAGTCCATGGGAATTCGCCAGGCAAGAATATTGTAGTGGGTCGCCTTGCAGTCTTCCAGGGGATCACAACTCAGGGATCAAACCCAGGTCTCCCACATTGCAGTTGGATTCTTTACCATCTGAGCCACCAGGGAAGCCAAAAGTTTCATAACTGAACTGGATTAAAAACTGTTATGAGTCTCTAGATTTACTTTGGTTTTCCCATCCCTGAAGTAAAGTGTTAGTCACTCATGTCTCCCTGTGACCCCATGGACTGTAGCCTGCCAGGCTCCTCTCTCCGTTGAATTTTCTGAGCAAGAATACTGGAGCAGGTAGCCATTCCCTTCTGCAGGGGATCTTTCCAACCCAGAGACTGAACCCAGGTCTCTCGCATTGCAGGCATATTCTTTACCATCTCAGCCACCAGGGAAGCCATACACATGCCCGAGAAGGAATAAAGACTTTTCAAGAAAGGTAAGTGGTTAGCAAAATAAAGCAGGTCTTACCACTTATATCTAAGTAATAACTATCAGCTGATATCCTGTATTTACACAAAAATTAGCCAATACTTTATTTTTCATTCTGAAAAATCAGTACTGCCACGGAGTCATGAACTCAGGACTCACGCACATGTTTGGAGAGGTTGAGGCACTGCCACAGTGCTACAAGCGCCCCAGGCTCCCCTCTGAGTTCCTTGGCTCCTGACCTCCTCTTCCTTCCTCTTGCAAGGTTTATTTTTCTTCTTCTCCCAGATTTGCCATCATCTCACACCAGCCTGTCTATCTTCCCCCTAGGGGAATTGTCCATGAACATCTCTCTCCTACCTGGAGAGAATCCCCCATGACTCCAAAATGAATAAACTCTATTTCCCCTATAAATTCTTATTTTTTGGCTCACTTAGAATCTCTGATAATTAAACTGTCCATTCTCTCGGTGGAAGCTTCGTATCTCTAATATCTTGTTGTTTCACTTTCCCAAAGCCTCCACAAAGACAAGCTAACCCCAGTATAATACTTCACATCTTCTCTGAAGTAACTCATTTTGGTTAATTCACCATCCCCTTAGTTCCCCACAAGATCAGCACACAGGTAATTGTCTTAACTCAGCATAATTAATAAGATCCGGCCAGAGTTTCCTCCAAAAGTGTGAAATCATGTCTTTATCTTAGAAACTTAAACTTTTGTGACTTTTTAAATGATTAATTCATTCTTCAATTACAAAGATGCTGTCTCAGACAACCCATGACATAACAACTCCATAAATAATAAAAATAGCTACAGCTTCTCTTATACAAATGAACTTATTTATAGAACAGAAACAGACTCACTTAGAAGACAAATTTATGGTTATCAAAGGGAAAAGGTGAGGAGGAGGAATAAATTAGGAGTATAGGATTAACATATACATCAGTTCAGTTCAGTTCAGTCACTCAGTTGTGTCCGACTCTTTGCGACCCCATGAATTGCAGCACGCCAGGCCTCCCTGTCCATCACCATCTCCCGGGGTTCAGTCAAATTCACGTCCACTGAGTCCATGATGCCATCCAGCCATCTCATCCTCTGTCGTCCCCTTTTCCTCCTGCCCCCAATCACTCCCAGCATCAGAGTCTTTTCCAATGAGTCAACTCTTCACATGAAGTGGCCAAAGTACTGGAGTTTCAGCTTTAGCATCAGTCTTTCCAAAGAACACCCAGGACTGATCTCCTTCAGAATGGACTGGTTGTATCTCCTTGCAGTCCAAGGGACTCTCAAGAGTCTTCTCCAACACCACAGTTCAAAAGCATCAATTCTTTGGCACTCAGCTTTCTTCACAGTCCAACTCTCACATCCATGCATGACCACAGGGAAACCATAGCCTTGACTAGATGGACCTTTGTTGGCAAAGTAATATCTCTGCTTTTTAATTGCTGTTTAGGTTGGTCATAACTTTCCTACCAAGGAGTAAGCATCTTTTAATTTCATGGCTGCAAACACCATCTGCAGTGATTTTGGAGCCCCCCAAAATAAATTCTGACACTGTTTCCCCATCAATTTCCCATGAAGTGATGGGACCAGATGCCATGATCTTAGTTTTCAAAATGTTGAGCTTTAAGCCAACTTTTTCACTCTCCTCTTTCACTTTCATCAAGAGGCTTTTTAGTTCCTCCTCACTTTCTGCCATAAGGGTGGTGTCATCTGCATATCTGAGGTGATTGATATTTCTCCCGGCAATCTTGATTCCAGCTTGTGCTTCTTCCAGCCAAAGGTTTCTCATGATGTACTCTGTATACATATTACTATATAAAAAACAGATAATCAACAAGGAACTACTGCATAGAACAGGGAACTCTACTTAATACTCTGTAATAACCTATATGGGGAAAGAATCTGAAAAAGGATATGTGTATACATATAACTGAATCACTCACTATTCTGTATACTTGAAACTAACAAAACACTGTAAATCAGTCATACTCCAATGGAAAATAAAAACTTTTAAAAATAAAATTGAAAAGTAGTGATTGTTTATCTTGAATGCTCATTTTCTAAATGAGTGTTAACCAGTTTTTAAATATATTTTCACATTTCACTCAGCAACAAGCTCACTATCGTTTAGTCACTAAACCCTGTCCAACTCTTCATGACCCCATCAGGCTGCTCCATCCACAAGATTTCCCAGGCAAGAATACTGTAGTGAGTTGCCACTTCCTTCTCCAGGATTAACTCTTGTGTTACCATATTTCTACTTCATCAAAAAATGTGGGCTTACTTAAATATCATAGCACAGACTTGTGAGTCTCTGAGGAATATGGAATTGTCCACACTATATAGATGAAGGAACTGAAGTTTCAGAAGGATTTCAAATGTCGTATTATATATTCAGGACCCAGCCACATGATTGCAAAGCCCTACTGCTTTCTGTCTGCATCAAGGCCATCTTTAAAGGGAAGATCATTTATCGAGAGCTGGCCTGGTGATGATTCCTTTGAGGAATCTGTAAATTTGTATTAGCAGTTAGCAGGACTGTCAAAGAAAGGGAAGTTCCAGGAAATTGCCTTATTGTAGCAGAAGCAGCTCTGGACCCACTACAGGAGGATTCCTGCTGAAAACTCAATGGTTTTGTTAACAATAGTATAGATTCCAAGCTAGAACACAAGTGTTTGAAGTCTTTCCTTGGCTGAGAATAGATCTTCTTTTAAAATCTGAATATGGGAAATATGTTCAGTTTTTTCTAGAGTCTATTTCTGTTTGATCATTTTTCTTTGGTAAACATAATTTCTGTTTGAAATCAGATATTTTGCTTTGCATCAGAATCTTATGTTGACATTCCTGGTTCTCATGAATGCTTAAAATATTCTATGAGCAAAGAAACAAACAATCCTAAGTAAATAATTCACTGCTCAGCTTTCAAGTACACCAGATTTTAATTAGCTGTTTGTTTGTTTGCTTGTTTGTTTATTTCTCTGCTTGCTCTTTGGAGGAAAGCCCAGTACAAATAAGGGTTAATGTAAAACGTTCAATTTTTTGTAAAAAGGAGCTTTCTTCTTTGGATCTGAATAACAACATATCTGTCCTGCAAAATAAACCACTCAACTGTCGCAGATATTTGGGAATGAATGCTTAGCTACTAATTGGCTTCAGCTGTTTTTTCTCATCATTATTTGAACTGAGAAAACAGCTGTTTTGGCAAATGGTTAAGCCCTGAGTCATATGGGCTGAAGTGATTTATGCACTTCAATGTGCTAATGGATGCCTTTTAGAGCATGGTTTTGTTTATTTGATTGTTACAGGCCATGGTTAATGAATCATGACTTTCTTTAAACACACGGTTGAACCCAATCTCATAGAGGCTCTTAATGTGAAAGGTTAATTTTCAGATCATTTTTTTAGCTTATGGTCATTTGCTTGATTTTACCTCTCCAGGATAACAAGAAAACAAGGAGAAAGGAGATAGAGAGTTGGGCTTTTATGAAACCTGATGTGCTTGAAAGTGAACAGGAAATCGTCAGAGAACACAAAACAAGTGGGGAAAACAGAACAAAATATTTGTATTTTGAATTATTTGAGCTAACCATACTTCCTGTAGTGTTGTTCTTATTGTTGTTCTTGTAACAAGCTTATTAATATAAACAGCTTTATTACAGTTACATTCAACAATTAGGGCATTAACAGACCAGTGCTGACAAAAAATCCTTAAAATTTTACCCAAAGAATATTATCTTATTCAGAAGTACTCAGAAATCACCCATAAATGCTGATACTCCTCTATGATTAAAATAAGGACAGTCATCCCAATAATATTTACATTAGCAATAAATACTATGACTAGATATGACTAGCTACAATCACATTTAAAATGAATAGGAGGTCAAAGCAATTAATGAAACAGCAAAATTTAATACCAGACTTGTTCCAAATAGGAAAAGGAGTGCATCAAGGCTCTATATTGTCTCCCTGGTTATTTAACTTATGTGCAGAGTATATCATGAGAAACGCTGGGCTGGAGGAAGCACAAGCTGGAATCAAGATTGGCAGGAGAAATATCAATAACCTCAGATATGCAGATGACACAACCCTTATGGAAGAAAATGAAGAAGAGCTAAAGAGCCTCTTGATGAAAGTGAAAGAGGAGAGTGAAAAAGTTGTCTTAAAGCTCAACATTCAGAAAACGAAGATCCTGGCATCCGGTCCCATCACTTCATGGGAAATAGATGGGGAAACAGTGGAAACAGTGAGAGACTTTATTTTAGGGGGCTCCAAAATCATGGCAGATGGTGATTGCAGCCATGAAATTAAAAGAGGATTACTCCTTTGTCGGGTGCTGTGTTAGGCATTACTGACAAATTAGAGGCATGGCCCTAAACCCCCTCCCTTTGTTCCATAGGCACGGACCCGGAATGAAGGAGTTAGGCTTTGTGATTCTGACTGGTTTTTTCCTTTCCTTGGCTGAGTTGACTGAAGAGAACATTAAGGTGCTTATTGTTTTTGAGAAGAGCATGAGAAGGCATAAAGCCTTCTGCAGCTGTGCTCAAAGAATAATTCATAAAGTTAATCACTGACATTTGTTCAAGGACTTTTACAAAAAAGTGTTCCAGGGTGAGCACACAGGCCGCAGCTTGAGGCCATGGGAGGGATTGCTATCTGAAGCCCATTTGTGAGAAAAGTGTTTATGGCACAGGAGTTTGCTGAATTTAGGGCTTAGGAATAATTAAAATAGTTAGAAGCTAAAGATTTAAGGATTGCTGTAATGTTTCAATATTCTACTATAGCTTATTAGGGACTTTAGAGATATTCTTAACTAGAAGCCCTTTCTAAGAAATAGTGGGCTTAGGATACTAGGGGCAAACAGGGCTTAGAAAGATAAGAATGAAGCTGAGGGCTGCGGTATGCAGCCAGACATTAGCATGAGTTAGTGTATGCACAAGGACACATGAGAAAAAGCAGATAAGAGAATTGCTGAGGAAGGACCTCCTTTTGAGGGGCAACAATGATTTTTGGAGAAAAGTAACTCTGGGTCAATGGGAACTAAAAATATCAAACCTCTGACCTAATGCTTTTGTAAAAGTATAAAAGAGAATCATAAGCTTGAAATAAACAGGCATTCCAAGAAAAATGAGAGGCTGCCTCAGTTTCTCACTGACACTGCTCACACCTTCAGGTTGAATCCCTGGCTGCTGGAGCTGGACTCCGGCACTCCTTAGAAGGAAAGTTATGACCATCCTAGACAGCATATTAAAAAGCAGAGACATTACTTTGTCAACAAAGGTCCGTCTAGTCAAGGCTATGGTTTTTCCAGTAGTTATGTATGGATGTGAGAGTTGGATGGTGAAGAAAGCTGAGCACCAAAGAATTGATGCTTTTGAACTGTGGTGTTGGAGAAGACTCTTGAGAGTCCCTTGGACTTCAAGGAGATCCAACCAGTCCATCCTAAAGAAGATCAGTCCTGGGTGTTCATTGGAAGGACTGATGTTGCAAAGAGTTGACTCATTTGAAGAACCCTGATGCTGGGAAAGATTGAGGGCAGGAGAAGAAGGGGACAAAGGAAGATGAGATGGTTGGGTGGCATCACAGACTCATGGACAAGAGTTTGGGTAAACCCTGGGAGTTGGTGATGGACAGGGAGGCCTGGTGTGCTGCGGTTCATGGGGTCGCAAATATTCGGACAGGACTGAGCAACTGAACTGAATTGATTTTATTTTTAATATCTGATATCTTCAAGTAGACTTAGCCCACCAGGCTACTCTGTCCATGGAATTTTCCAGGCAAAATATTGGCATCGTTAGCCATTCCCTTCTCTATGGGATCTTCCAGACACAGGGATCAAAGCTATCTCCTGCATTTCACATAGATTCTTCAATTGTGTGAGCCACTAGGGAAAACTTAGACACCTGAGATGTCTTCAAATACTTTCAATATGGGTTCTTCAGCCTCCTTAAGTAACCAATTCTAGCCTTTAATCCTTGACATCAGAAAATTACTGTTTTCTCTAACAAAATTTTTCTGATTTTGATTAGTTGAACTCTCATAGGAGAATAGCATGTTTATTACTGAACAGAATATTAGAACTTGAATTACTCAGTTCTCTCATCCTATGATAAGGAAACAAAGCCTCTGGGAGATTAAGAGTAGGCTTAGATATACGCTGGATGAAGCACAAGCTGGAATCAAGATTGCTGAGAGAAATATCAATAAACTCAGATATGCAGATGACACCATCCTTATGGCAGAAAGTGAAGAGGAACTAAAGAGCTTCTTGATGAAAGTGAAAGAGAAGAATGAAAAAGCTGACTTAAAACTCCGCATTCAAAAAACTAAGATCATGGCATCCTGTCCTGTCACTTCATGGCAAATAGAAGGGGAAACAATGGAAACAGTAACAGACTTAATTTTCTTGGGCTTCAATATCACTCAGATGGTGACTCAGCCATGAAATTAAAAGAGACTTGCTCCTTGGAAGAAAAGCTATGACCAACCTAGACAGCATATTAAAAAGCAGAGACAGTACTTTGCCAACAAAAGTCCATATAGTCAAAGCTATGGTTTTCCCAGTGGTCATGTATGGTTGTGAGAGGTGGACCATAAAGAAGGCTGAGAGCTGCAGAACTGATGCTTTTGAACCGTAGTGTTGGAGGAGATTCTTGAGAGTTCCTTGGACAGCAAGGAGATCCAACCAGTCCATCCTAAAGGAGATCAGTCTTGGGTGTACATTGGAAGGACTGATGTTGAAGCTAAAGCTCCAATACTTTGGCCACCTGATGCAAAGAACTGACTTATTAGAAAAGATGCTGATGCTGGGAAAGATTGAAGGCAGGAGGAGAAAGGGATGACAGAGGATGAGGTGTTTCAATGACATCACCAACTTGATGGACATGAGTCGAGCAAGCTCTAGGTGTTGGTGATGGACAGGGAAGCCTGGTGTGCTGCAGTCCATGGGGTCACAGAGTTGACATGACTGGGTGACTGAACTGAGATATACGCAAGTTCACTGACAACGGAATATTCTCAACATCTGTAGAACGTTTTTAAGATTCTTGTTTTGCCTATATGCCCTGGCTCTTACCTTCCCTGCCCTTGCTTTTGCCTCTCTTCTAATCCTGCCTTGGTTATAAACATGGCTGGAGTGAACTTGCATGAACATAACACAATGGCTGGTAGGAATGAAGACCAAGAACAGCTGAAAAGTGAAGTGTTTAGACAGAGCTGATAATTATTAACCGAGAGAACAGAATCATCAATTGGCAAGTGTGAGTGTTTTTTCTTTTGTTTGTTTTTAATATGAAAATGTTAGTGGGAAGTGTGAGCCTTCATGTTGAAGGGGTTGAAGACACTAAAATTAAACAACAGCAGTATAAAGGCAAAGATGAAAGGGGAGAATCAACATGACCATTTTCAAGAGTAGAATGAATTTTCACTAATATCTTCACTGATGGAGAGGAATGTCAAAATGTACTTTTTGAATCTTAGTGTGGTACAGTACATAGCACAGATGGTTCCCAGGGACCTGTAATGGGCCTTTACCTCTTCTCCCTCTCTGGACCAAGCTTCAGAGCAGGGTACACATTGACTAAAATAAAAATAAAACATAGTGACAGGAAAATAATTTGCTAACTTAAAGGGTTTTTTTTTTTTTCCCTCAGTTCCTCTAGAGCACACCTTACTCCCCTGTAGTCCTTCCTGCTCCTCTGTGCTCTTCTTTTCCTCCATTTACCCTAAATGGATACCTGAGTGTGCCACGGCAGTGAAAGTAAAAGGGGATGGACAAATATACGGACAGCACCTCTTACGGTGCTTGATGAAAAGAGCAAAATATCTTGGTAAGCAAAAGAGGAGAAACACAGTTGGAGGCTGTACATACTGGGTCTACTGTGTTGAACAGGGAGTGTGTCCTTCCCCCAAACTTCGTGTCACTCTTGAAACCTCAGAATGTGGCTTTATTTGGAAATAGAACCTTTGCAGTTATAATTAAGATGAGATCATACTGGATTGGGGCTTCCCTGGTGGCTCAGACACTAAAGAGTATGCCTGTAATGCAGGAGACTCAGCTTCAATCCCTGGATCAGGAAGATCCCCTGGAGAAGAGCATAGCTACCCACTCCAGTATTCTTGCCAGGAGAATTCCATGGACAGAAGAGCCTGTGGGCTACAGTCCATGGGGTCACAAAGAGTCAGACACGACTGAACAACTAACACTTCATTTCATACTAGATTAGGGTAGGCCCTAAATCCAATATGATTGTTGTCCTTATAAAAAGAGAAGATGCAGAAACAGGCACACAAAGAAGGAAGACGGCCATGTGAAGACAGAGGTAGGGACTAGAGTGAGATATTTACAAGCCAGGGGTGGCAAACAACCACCACAAGCCAGTAGAGGCATGAATGGCTTCTAGAGCATTCAGAGAAAGCATGCCCCCGCACCTTGATTTCAGACTTCTAGATTCCAGAACTGTGAGAGAAAAAGTTTATGTTGTGTTAAGACACTGAGTTTGTAGTACTTGTGTTGCTACAGCAGCCTTAGGAAATGAATTCACTGGGAATAGTGAGGGCTGTGGAAAGATTCAAAAAATTGAAAAGTGTTCTAAAAATTTTACAGCAAATCAAACTTACTATGGCATCCAACTGAGTGACTGGCAGACTTGTCTACTTGGGAAGAGCATGGTAAAGACTCTGCCAGTCAATTCAAGAACCACATGAGACCTGGGTTCTATCCTTGGCTTGAAAAGATCCTCTAGAGAAGAGAATGGATACCCACTCCAGTATTCTTGCCTGGAGAATTCCATGGACTGAGGAGGCTGGTGGGCTACCGTCCATGGTGTCACAAAGAGTTGGACACAGCTGAGCGACTGACACTTTCACTACTTTCACTTCATAGCCTATTTCAGCTGCTCAAGGTCATGTGATAATTCTCACGTCTCCTGAGTTGCTTACTAATCATGAAAAATAGGATGTTTTAATAAGTGATATTTTTTCAGCTTTATTGAGATATTACTGACACAACATAATAAATTTAAGATGTATAACCAATATGATGATTTGATAATGTATATACTAGGAAATCGTTACCACAATAAGGTTAGTTAAGACCTATATCCCCTCACATAATTACCATTTGTGTGTGTGTGAGGTGATTAACTTAAAAAAAAATTTATTGGAGTAGAGTTGATATACAATGTTGTGTTAGTTTCAGGCATACAGCAAAGTGAAAAAGTTATACATAAACATATATCTACTCTTTTTCATATTATTTTTCCATATAGGCCATATACACACTACTACATATAAAATAGATAACTAATAAGGTGATAAACTTTTAAGTTCTACACTCTGAACAACTTTCAAATATATGATATATTGTTATTCATTAGTTACCCAGCTGTACATTAGAACGAATTCCTCGTATGGCCAGAGATCTATACCCTTTCTTCAGCATCTCCCTGTTCCTCCATCCCCTATCCCCTGGCAACCAATATTCTACTCTCTAGAATTTGATTTGATTCCATATATTAAATGAGAGCATATAGTATTTATCTTTCTCTGGCTTATGTCACTTAGCAAAATGTCAAGTTCTATCCACATTGTCTCAAAAGGCAGATTTCCTTTTATTCTGGCTGGATAATATATATGAATGAATAATATATATACTATATACATATAATATATATTATATTTTCTTTATCCAATTATCCACTGATGGGCACTTAGGTTGTTTCTATGTCTTTGCGATTATACATGATGCTGGAATGAACATCAGGCTACAGATATCTCTTTGAGATAGTGATTTATTTCCTTCTGAAACATACCTAGAACTGGGATTGCTTGATCAGACAGTAGTTGTATTTTTAATTTTTTCACCAAGTGATATTTCCCAACTATGATCCAGAAGTGAATAAAATATTTAAAATGTCAGCATTTATATATTAAACATATCATTTGCAATCACTTTATTTTAAATCAAATATATTTTAAAATTTGTGACTCAAAACCATTAGTTAATAATATAAATAGAATTTCCCTAATTTAAGTTTTAACTCTAATGACCAAGACAAATTTACATTTACTTTCTTTAGAAAAACACCTTTTCTGGATGTGGCATAAGTGCGTAGTCAATATGTTGTGTCCAACACTTTGCGACCTCATGGACTGTAGCCCTCCAGCCTCCTCCTGTCCATGGAATTTGCCATGCAAGAATGCTGGCGTGAGTTGCCACTTCCTCCTCCAGGGGATCTTCCCCACCCAGGGACTGAACCCATGTCTCCTTTGTCTCTTGCATTAGCAGGCAGCTTCTTTACCGCTGAGCCACCTGGGAAGCCCAGATGTGGCAAGAGTCGTAAATCAAATGATGATGAATTGCTGACGATGAAAATTATTCAAAACAAAACAAACAAACAAAAAAAACTAAATGTACCACAACTTCTTTATCCATTAATCAGCTGATGGATATCTAGGTTGTTCCATGTCCTAGCTCTTGTAAATAGTGCTGCAATGAACATTGGAGTACATTGCGTCTTTTTCAATTCTGCTTTCTTCAGGGTATATGCCCAGTAGTGGGATTTCTGGGTGATACAGTGGTTTTATTCCTAGTGTTTTCAGGAATCTCCATACTGCTGTCCATACTAATTGTATCAATATGTATTCCCACCAGCACTGTAAGGAAGTTCCCTTTTTTCCACACCCTCTCCAGAATTTATTGTTTGTAGACTTTTTGATGATGACCATTCTGACCCATGTGAGATGATACCGCATTGCTGTTTTGATTTGCATTGCCAACAGTCCTATGTGCAGGGCAGCAAAGGAGACACAGACATAAAGAACAGACTTTTGGACTCAGTGGGAGAAGGAGAGGGTGGGATGATTTGAGAGTAGCGCTAAAACATATACATCACCATGTGTAAAATAGATAACCAGTGCCAGTTTGATGTATGAAGCCTGTGTCTCTCTGTAATAACTTGGAGGGATAGAGTGGGGAGGGAGGTGGGAGGGGGTGTCAGGATGGGAAGGACACATGTATGCCTGTGTCTGATTCACACTGATACATGGCAAAAACCATTACAATATTGTAAAGTAATTATCTCCCAATTAATACAAATAAATAAATAAAAGTTAGTATTTTTACTCAGCTGTAGGATTCCTCATATATTACATTCAGCTTGGTAGTTTTGATAATGAAATACTAAAATAATAGTATGTTCCCCATGGCTGTGAATTGGCTAATAAACAATGCAATCGTCAATTTAAGGAGACATATATAAAACATATGGGAGGAGGAAATGGCAACCCACTCCAGGATTCTTGCCTGGAGAATCCCATGGACAGAAGAGCCTAATGGGCTACAGTCCATAGGGATGCAAAGAGTCAGACACAACTGAAGTGACTTAGCACACACAAATAAAACATAAGGAAATACATTGAAAACAGAGTATTTCTAAAGGAGGGATGCTGATTAGTAATTTTACAAAAGCAGATACCCAATATTCCATGTATAAATATTATTCCTTTCTACATTTCTTTTTTTTTTTAATTTTTATTTATTTTTTTATTTTTTAAATTTTAAAATCTTTAATTCTTACATGCGTTCCCAAACATGAACCCCCCTCCCACCTCCCTCCCCACAACATCCCTCTGGGTCATCCCCGTGCACCAGCTCCAAGCATGCTGTATCCTGCATCAGACATAGACTGGCGATTCAGTTCTTACATGATAGTATACATGTTAGAATGTCATTCTCCCAAATCATCCCACCCTCTCCCTCCCTCTGAGTGCAAAAGTCCATTATACACATCTGTGTCTCTTTCCCTGTCTTGCATACAGGGTCATCATTGCCATCTACATTTCTTTTAAAGTAGTACTAAATTTGTTAAGGTTGACAAACCATAGGAAATGGCTGACACAAATGGTTAAAGATTACATTAGTAAGAGACTGTTCTGAATATTGGGTAAATCTGGACAAAGAATTAAGCAGCACTTTCCAATGACAACATAACTCCAAGATCTAAAGAATTATGTGTCCAACCAAGTCATAAAATTAATACACTGGCAAAGTGTTTTTATAGCCCTTTGACAAATACACAGACAATGCTAACATTGCGATTTTTAGTATGCTGCTGCTGCTAAGTCACTTCAGCCGTGTCCGACTCTATGCGACCCCATAGACGGCAGCCCACCAGGCTCCCTGGTCCCTGGGATTCTCCAGGCAAGAACACTGGGGTGGGTTGCCATTTCCTTCTCCAATGCACGAAAGTGAAAAGTGAAAGTGAAGTCGCTCACTCGTGCCCGACTCTTCACGATCCCATGGACTGCAGCCCGCTAGGCTCCTCCACCCATGGGATTTTCCAGGCAAGAATACTGGAGTGGGGTGCCATTGCCTTCTCCGGATTTTTAGTATGTGGGTAACCTGAATATGTTGGTGCTATGAAGGAAAACATTTTTTTTTTTTTTAGTTCATTGTCAATAAATACAGCTAGAACTGCACTTTATAAACAGGAAAAGACCAACAAATTTTTTGAGGAGTAGCAGGCTCTGATGACACAGTTGCAATGACATAAAATATCCTGTAGTGGTGACCAGATTAATGTTTGAATGTGAATTACTGTTACACTGTTTCCTTCATTGTGAGAAACTGCTGTGGAAAAATGATGTCAATAGAACTCACAATGCACCCAGTAGTGCAATAAAGTTTATGAAATAGATAAAGGCTAAACAGTATATCAAGTTCAAGATTTGTCTCTTTATAAAACTATCAGTCTACTAAACACAACTCACTTATATCCTCAGAATGATTATGAAGGGAAAAAATATTTCAGAAATTAGAAAATAAAATCTTAAGGTCTCTAGAGAAAAAAAACGCAAAACAGTTTATTCTCAATGTTTTATAGATGTGAAGTACTCAGCCAGACTAACTTATGTGTTTATCTGGTAACTTGAAAGAAAATGTTAGTTGCTCAGTTGTCTGACTCTGTGCAACCCCATGTACTGCAGTCCACCAGGCTCTTCCACCCACGGGATTTTCCAGGCAAGAATACTGGAGTGGGTGGGCCATCTCCTTCTCCAGATGATCTTCCCAACCAGGGTCAAACTGGAATCTCCTGCACTGTGTGCAGACTATTGTCTCAGCCACAATTTAATGATCTTAATATTTCCACAAAGAAAAATATCAAAATGTTTTTTAGTGGCTGCTGCTGCTGCTGCTAAGTCGCTTATGTCGTGTCTGACTCTGTGCGACCCCAGAGACAGCAGCCCGCCAGGTTCCCTGGTCCCTGGGATTCTCCAGGCAAGAACACTGGGGTGGGTTGCCATTTCCTTCCCCAAAGCATGAAAGTGAAAAGTGAAAGTGAAGTCGCTCAGTCGTGCCTGACTCTTAGCGACCCCATGGACTGCAGCCTACCAGGCTCCTCTGTCCATGGGATTTTCCAGGCAAGAGTACTGGAGTGGGATGCCATTGTTTTCAGTGGCAGATAAAGTCAAAGGCAAAATTTAGTACTTTAGAAGAACACATTTTGTACCGAAAGTGATCATGTGTTACATAATTTAATAATATCAGTGAAGTGGGTGATGATCTTTATAATGCACATCTGCAAAAAGTTATCAAATACCTTAAAGAATTTGATAACCTTTAAAATTTGATTTCCCATCAAAGAGAAAACTAGTCTTTCAGCCCAGGACACATCAAAATTAATTATAAAGTTCAGGTAAAAAAGCTAAAATAGAGATATAATTAATAATGTCACTAGTATATCAGATATGGATGTCCTAAATACAGACTATATGTTCTTTCAAGTAACATACATCACTTATCTATCCAAACACATTACACACAAATATATAGACACAGATATAAACACACACATATACCTACACGCATACATACTTATAGACACAAGGAAACAAAACCTAGAGCTAATACAGGAAAATGTTTAAACTAGAAATAGAAAACTAGATTTAATTAAATTTAAATGAATCAGACTAAACCTAAACTAGAAGTTTTAAAAAACAAGAAGACAAAACAATTCAATCATCTTCAAATTTTAAGATGTTCTATTAATCTATTCTTGTATCCAAAAAGAAAATCAAAACCAAATTTATGGTCTATATGGGACAATATGATCATTAAAAGATAATATAAAGGAATTTATGCTATATAGCCAAAGCAGTGGTCAAAAAAAATTGAAGTCCAGCTTATAATAGTTCTTTTGTTAGAAACTGATTATTATTAAAATAAAGACTGAATATCATGAATTTACTATTTAACTCAAGAAGGCAGAAATATAAAAATGGCATAATCTGAAAAAAGACTAAGTAGAAACTAATTTAAAACATAAATTGCTGCTGCTTTTGCTAAGTCGCTTCAGTCATGTCCGACTGTGTTACCCCAGAGATGGCAGCCAACCAGCCTCCCCCATCCCTGGGATTCTCCAGGCAAGAACACTGGAGTGGGTTCCCATTTCCTTCCCCAATGCATGAAAGTGAAAAGTGAAAGTGAAGCTGCTCAGTCATGTCTGATTCTTAGCGACCCCATGGACTGTAGCCCACCTGGCTCCTCCGTCCATGGGTTTTTCCAGGCAAGAGTACTGGAGTGGGTTACCATTGCCTTCTCCAAAACATAAATTAATCAATTAGAAAACAGAAAAATATAAGAATAACCAAATGAAATTTGAGATAAATAAGTCAATAAATCTTGAGAGGAAAAAATAAGATGTTAGCCAGCCTAATCATAAAAACACAGCAAGCACATCAAGTACATGATATAAGAAAAGAGGAGAAAATAGCCACAGACACTAAAGAAATTTTTAAAATATATTAAACTTTTCACAACTTTTAATCAAATAAATGTGAAAAACTGAATGTAATAGATGAGTTCCTATGAATATAAACTCCTAAATTTAAACAGACACCAACACTAGATAGTTTTATGCTTTAACTGGACCAGTTATGAATTAGCAGCCATTATGTTATTTAAACAGTTATACAGCACAGAAAAGGGTAACCTACAGTTTTTAGGGGCCTAGTTTATACCAAAGCCTCCCCCAAAACTTATTTTTAAAAAAGATGGAAGACAGTCTTATTGAATACAGATGCAAAAGTTCTATATGACTGTTAACAACTAGGACCTAGCAGCATACTGAAAGAATACCACACAATGACTAAAGTGGGTTTTAACCAGGAACAACCGAAAACCGTCCAATATTATAAAATATATTAATAACACTTATTATTTATTTACTCAAGTGAAATATTCCTAATTTGATAATTTTTTTAAAAAAAATCAGTGTCCAGATGCAGCAAAACAGTTCTAAGAAGGAAGTTTATAGCAATATATTATCTTACCTCAAGAAACAAGAAAACATCGAATAGACAACCTGGCTTTACACCTAAAACAACTGGACAAAGAACAAAATAAACCCAGAGTTAGCAGAAGGAAATAAATCATAAAGATCAGAGCAGAAATAACTGAAAAAGAAAGGAAGGCAACAACAGTGAAGATTAGTAAAACGAAAAGCTGGTTCTTTGAGCAGATAAACAAAATTGGCAAACCATTAGCCAGATTCAGCAAAAGAGAGAAGAATCAACAAAATTAGAAATGAAAAAGAAGAGGTCACAACAGACAATGCAGACATACAAAGGGTCATAAGAGACTATTATGAGCAACTGTATTCCAATAACATGGACAACCTGGAAGAAGCGGTCAGATTCTTAGAAAGCTCAACCTTCCAAGACTGAACCATGAAGAAACAGAAATGATGAACAAGTCAATTACAAGCACTGAAATCTAAACTGATTAAAAATCTCCCCCAAAACAAAAGCCCAGGGCCAGATGGCTTCACCGCTAAATTTTATAAAACATTTAGAGAATGCTTATTCTTCTAAAACTCTTTCAAAAAATTGCAGAGGAAAGAACACTTCCAAACTCATTCTACAAGGCCACCATCACCCTGACAGCAAAACCAGACAAACACAACACAGGAAAAAAAAATATATATATAGGCCAATATCACAGATGAACATAGATGCAAAAATTCTCAACAAAATTCTAGCAAACAGAATTCAACAACACATTAAAAAGATCATGCACAATGATCAAGTCGGTTTATCCCAGGGAGGCAAGGATTCTTCAATATATGTAAATCAATCAGTGTGATATACCATATTAACAAATTGAAAGATAAAAATCATATGATAATCTCAATAGATGCAGAAGCCTTCAACAAAATTCAGCACCCATTTATGTAAAAAAAAAAAAAAAAAAAACCTTCAAAAAATAGGCATAGAAGGAACCACCTACCCCAACATGATAAAGGCCATATAAGATCAACCCATAGAAAACATTACTCTCAATGGTGAGAAACTGAAAGCATTCCCTCTAAGATCAGGAACAAGACAAGGGTACCCACTCTCACCATTATTATTCAATATAGTTGTGGAAGCCCTAGCCATGACAATTAGAGGAGAAAAAGAAATAAAAGGAATCCAGATTGGAAAAGAATAAACCTCACTCTCACTCTTTGCAGACAACATGATACTATACATAGAAAACCATAAAGATACTATCAGAAAATTACTAATCAGTGAATTTAGCAAAGTTACAGGATACAAAATCAATACACAGAAATCACTTATATTCCTATACACTAACAAAAATCAGAAAGAGAAATTAAGGAAAATCCCATTTACCACTGCAACAAAAGTAATAGCTAGAAATAAACCTAACTAAGGAGGCAAAAGAGCTGTTTACAGGAAACTACAAGTCACTGATAAAGAAATCAAGGATGAAATAAACGGAGAGATACTCTATGTACCTGGGTTGGAAGAATCAATATTGTGAAAATACTATACTATCAAATGCAATCTACACGTTCAGTGCAATCCCTATCAAATTACCATTGGCATTTTTCACAGAACTAGAACAACAACAAAAAAATCTTACAATTCATATGGAAACACAAAAAACCCCAAATGGCTAAAGAAGTCTTGAAAAAGAAGAATGGAGCTGGAAGAATCAACCCTCCTGACTCCAAACTATATTACAAAGCTACAGTCATCAAAACAGTATGGTACTGGCACAAAAACAGAAATATAAACCAAAGATAGAAAGCCCAGAAATAAACCCATGCACCTATGGATGCCCTATCTTTGACAAAGGAGGCAAGAATATACAATGGGGTAAAGATAGTCTCTTCAGTAAGTGCTACTGGGAAAATGGACACCTACATGTAAAAGAATGAAATTAGAACACCTCCTAACACCACACACAAAGATAAACTCAAAATGGATTTAAAAACTAAATTTTAGACCAGAAACTATAAAATTCTTAGAGAAAAACATAGGCAGAACATTCTATGACAGAAATCACAGCAAGATCCTCTATGACCCACCCCCTAGAGGAATGGAAATAAAAACAAAAATAAACAAGTGGGACCTGTGCTAAGTCATTTCAGCCATGAACAACTCTTTGAGATCCTGTGGACTGTAGCCCACTAGGCTCCTCTGTCCATGGGATTCTCTAGGCAAGAATACTGGAGCAGTTTGCCATTTCCTCCTCTAGGGGATCTTCTCAATGCATGGACTGAACACACATCTCTTACAATGCACAATTCTCCTGCATTGGCAGGTGGGATCTTTATCACAAGTGCCACCTGGGAAGGCCCAAGAGTATGTGAAGGGTATCACTTACCCATGTCGAACTCTTTGGGACACAATGGGATATATAGCCCCTCCTTTGTTCACAGAATTCTCCAGAAAAGAAAACTGGGACAGGAAAAAGGGAGTAGGGAGTTCCTCCTGACCCAGGGATCATACCCAGGTCTCTAGTACTGTAGGCAAGTTTTCTGCCATTTGAGCCACCAGGGAAGCTCAAGTGGAACCTAAGTAAACTTAAAAGCTTTCACACAGCAAAGGAAACTAAACAAGGTGAAAAGACAACCCTCAGAATGGGAGGAAAAAAATAGCAAATGAAACAACTGACAAAGGATCAATTTCCAAAATATACAAGCAGCTCATACAACGCAACCAGAAAAACAAACAATCCAATCAAAAAATGGACAAAAGACTTAAACAGACATTTCTACAAAAAAGACATACATATGGCTAATAAACACATGAAAAATACTCAACATTGCTCATTATTAGAAAAACGCAAATCAAAACTACAATAACATATCATGTCACACTGGTCAGAATCAGTTCAGTTCAGTCATTCAGGCATGTCTGACTCTTTGCAACCCCATGGACTGCAGCACGCCAGGCCTCCCTGTCCATCACCGACTCCCGGAGCTTGCTCAAACTCATGTCCATTGAGTTGGTGATGCCATCCAGCCATCTCATCCTGTGTCATCCCCTTCTCCTCCTGCCTTAATTCTCTCCCAATATCTGGGTCTTTTCTAAGGAATAAGTTCTTCACATCAGGTGGCCAAAGTATTACAGTTTAAGCTTCAGCATCAGTCTTTCCAATAAATATTCAGGACTGATTTCCTTTAGGATGGACTGGTTGGATCTCCTTGCAGTCCAAGGGACTCTCAAGAGTCTTCTCCAACACCACAGTTCAAAAGCATCAATTCTTTGGTGCTCAGCTTTCTTTATAGTCCAATGCTTACATCCACACATGACTACTGGAAAAACCATAGCTTTGACTAGATAGACCTTTGTTGGCAAAGTAATGTCTCTACTTTTTAATAAGCTGTCTAGGTTGGGTCATAGATTTTCTTCCAAGGAGCAGGCATCTTTTAATTTCAAGGCTTCAGTCACAGTCTGCAGTGATTTTGGAGCCGAAAAAAATAGAGTTTCTCACTGTTTCCACTATTTCCCCATCTATTTGCTATGAAGTGACGGGACCAGATGCCATGATCTTAGTTTTTTTAATGTTGAGTTTTATACCAGCTTTTTCACTCTCCTCTTTCACTGTCATCAAGAGGCTCTTTAGTTCCTCTTTACCTTCTGCTTTAAGATCAGAATGGCCTTCAGGAGGGCCATTATCAAAACAATCTACAAACAATAACTTCTGGAGAGTGTGTAGAGAAAAGGGAACCTTCTTGCACTACTGGTGGGAATGTAAATTGATATAGCTACTATATATATAGTATACTATATATAGACAGTACTACTATATATAGTATACCATATAGTATACTATATATTGGAGAAGGCAATGGCACCCCACTCCAGCACTCTTGCCTGGAAAATCCCATGGATGGAGGAGCCTGGTAGGCTGCAGTCCATGGGGTCACTAGGAGTCGGACACAACTGACCGACTTCACTTTCACTTTTCACTTTCATGTACTGGAGAAGGAAATGGCAACCCACTCCAGTGTTCTTGCCTGGAGAATCCCAGGGACGGGGGAGCCTGGTGGGCTACCATCTCTGGGGTCACACAGAGTCAGACACAACTGAAGCAACTTATCAGCAGCAGCATTCTATATATAGACAGTCTACTATATATAGACACTATGGAGATTCCTTAAAAACTAGGAATAAAACCACCATAAGACCCAGCAATCCCACTACTAGGCATATACCCTGAGGAAATAAAAACTGAAAAAGACACATGTACCCAATGTATTAAAAACCAGACATATTACTTTGCCGACAAAAGTTTGTACAGTTAAAGCTATGGTTTTTCCAGTAGTCATGTTTGGATGTGAAAACTGGACAATGAAAAAGGCTGAGCACAAAATAATTGATGCCTTTGAACTGTGGTGATGGAGAAGACTCTTGAGAGTCCCTTGGACAGTAAGGAGAACAAACCAGTCAATCCTAAAGGAAATCAAACCTGAATATTCATTGGAAGGACTGAGACTGAAGCTAAAGTTCCAATATTTTGTCTATCTTATATGAAGAGCCAAATCATTGGAAAAGACTCTGATGCTGGAAAAGATTGAAGGCAGGAGGAGAAGGGTGTGACAGAGAATGAGATGGTTGGATGGCATCACCAACTCAATGGACATGAATTTGAGCAAACTCCAGGAAACAGTGAAGGACAGGTAAGCCTAGCATGCTGCAGTCCACGGAGAAGTAAAGAGTTGGACATGACTGACTGAGTGAACAACAACAACCCCAATGTTCACTGCAGCACTATTTACAATAGCTAGGACATTGAAGCTACCTGGATGTCCACTAACAGATGAATGGATAAAGAAGCTGTACATATATACAATGGAATATCATTCAGATGTGAAAAGGAAGATGCCTGAGTCAGTTCTAATGAGGTGAATGAAACTAGAGCCTAATATACAGAAAGAGAAGTAAGTCAGAAAGAGAAATACAAATGTCATGTATTAATACATATATAGATCATCTGACCTGTCTCTTGAGAAACGTGTATGCAGGTCAGGAAGCAACAATTAGAACTGGACATGGAACAACAGACTGGTTCCAAATAGGAAAAGGAGTACATCAAGGCTGTATATTGTCACCCTGCTTATTTAACCTATATGCAGAAAACATCATGAGAAACGCTGGACTGGAAGAAGCACAAGCTGGAATCAAGATTGCAGGGAGAAATATCAATCACCTCAGATATGCAGATGACACCACCCTTATGGCAGAAAGTGAAGAGGAACTAAAAAGCTTCTTGATGAAAGTCAAGGAGGAGAGTGAAAAGGTTGGCTTAAAGCTCAACATTCAGAAAACTAAGATCATGGCATCTGGACTCATCACTTCATGGGAAATAGATGGGGAAATAGTGCAGACAGTGTCAGACTTTATTTTGGAGGGCTCCAAAATCACTGAAAATGGTGATTGCAACCATGAAATTAAAAGACACTTATTCCTTGGAAGGAAAGTTATCACTAACCTAGATAGCATATTTAAAATCAGAGACATTACTTTGCCAACAAAGGCCCATCTAGTCAAGGCTATAGTTTTTCCAGTAGTCATGTATGGATGTAAGAATTGGATGGTGAAGAAAGCTGAGTGCAAAAGAATTGATGCTTTTGAACTGTGGTGTTGGAGAAGACTCTTGAGAGTCCCTTGGACTACAAGAAGATCCAACCAGTCCATCCTAAAGAAGATCAGTCCTGGGTGTTCATTGGAAGGACTGATGTTGAAGCTGAAACTCCAGTACTCTGGCCACCTCATGTGAAGAGTTGACTCATTGGAAAAGACCCTGATGCTGGGAAGGATTGGGGGCAGGAGGAGAAGGGGACCTCAGAGGATGAGATGGCTGGATGGCATCACCGACTTGATGCACATGAGTTTGGGTAGACTCCGGGAGTTGGTGATGGACAGGCAGGCCTGGCGTGCTGTGATTCATGGGGTTGCAAAGAGTCAAACACGACTGAGCAACTGAACTGAACTGATGGAATCTAGAAAGATGGTACTGATGAACCTATTTGCAGGGCAGTGATGGAGACACAGACATAGAGAACAGACTTATGGACATGGTAGGGGCAATAGAGAGGGTGGTATGTATGGAGAGAGTTACATGGAAACATACATTACCATATGTAAAATAGAAAGTCAGTGGAAATCTGCTATGTGTCTCAGGGAACTCAAACAGGGGCTCTGTAACAACCTAGCAGGGTAGGGTGAGGAGGGAAGTTTAAGGGGAAGGGAAGTTCCAGAGAGGGGGACATAGGTGTGATTCAGTTGATGTCTGGCAGAAGTCAACACAATATTGTAGAGCAATTATCCTTCAAGCAAAAATAAATAAATTTAATTATTTAAAAAGTCAGTGTCCATTTTTGAAAAATATTTTTGAAATAGATATTAGCATAAATGGAAAATTCTTTAAAACATATTATTTTATACAAACTTTGTTGCAGGTGAACTTTGCAATTTAGTGTAGAGATTTACAGAATATTCAGATAGACCCATGACTGTATTTGAGTAGTAATTAACATTCAACAATGATGAACATAGAGATGTGAGGACCACGCCTCTACTTTTGGAAAAGGCTGAGATCTTGCACTGTATAAAGGATGTTTGTATATTATTAGGTCAAAACAGAGACTTGTTTTTGTTGTTGTGTGAAATTTCAGTTTGTGAGAAGTGTGAGTATAGATGACATGCAGCTGATGAGACAGACTGTGCCAAATGGTGAGCATTTATCTCCTAGATTCACAAATCCTTCACTATGACTTTGTCATAGTGAATCTGGAGCTCTGCAAACCTCTTTTCGACCTTGCTAGCTGCCACAAATGTTAGGCTCTGCCAATGGGAGGAGCTACAGAGGTCACCAAGGCTGGAAGAGGAAGAACGAACTTGCTTATCCCATTGGTAAACTATGGGCTCTCAGGTTCAGGTGCAAGTCACCACAGCAATCCTTCTTGACCCCACCAACAGTAGGTCATTCCCAAAGCAGCATTTTAATCCTGTGTGCAGTTTTAGCAACACTCCCAGAATCCAACTTTATACCAGTCAAGCAGCACCCTCTTCCCAAATGTCCAAGTTTCAGTTCAAAAGAGGCTCTCCTCCAAGCATCTAACTTTTAATAATTTTAGCTTGTTCCATTTTGTCCCTTAGCCCTAAGTAGCGGAGACTTCCTGCAGTGCTTGCTCTTTGATTCCTCAGTTTTCTTCTTATCCTTTATCCAGTACATAAATGCATGACTAGTTTTAAACTAGGTGTTTTCTTCAAATAACTGATGCAGCTCCTGTCTCCTACCTGGATCTTGACTGATTCATTGCATAAACAAATAATCAGAAAACAATATTTAAGTCCAATACTGTTTATAATGATCACTACAATTTACTGAGCTATTGCCACATGACCCCCACTATCAGTTCAGTTCAGTTACTCAGTCGTGTCCAACTCTTTGCAACTCCATGGACACCAGGCTTTGCGACACCAGGCTTCCCTGTCCATCGCCAACTCCCAGAGCTTGCTCAAACTCATGTCCATCAAGTCAGCGATGCCATCCAACCATCTCATCTTCTGTCGTCCCCTTCTCCTCCCACCTTCAGTCTTTCCCAGCATCAGGGTCTTTTCAAATGAGTCAGTTCTTCCATCAGGTGGCCAAAGCACTGGAGTTTCAGCTTCAGCATCAGTCCTTCCAATGAATATTCAGGACTGATTTCCTTTAGTGTGAACTGGTGGATCTCCTTGCAGTCCAAGGGACCCTCAAGAATCTTCTCCAACACCACAGTTAAAAAGCATCAGTTCTTCGGCTCTCAGCTTTCTTTATAGTCCAATGCTTACATCCATACATGACTATTGGAAAAAATATAGCCTTGACTAGATGGACCTTTGTTGGCAAAGTAATGTCTCTGCCTTTTAATATGCTGTCTAGGTTGGTCATAACTTTTCTCCCAAAGAACTAGCCTCTTTTAATTTCATGGCTGCAGTCACCATCTGCAGTGATTTTGGAGCACCCCAGAAATAAAGTCTCTAACTATTTCCACTGTTTCCCCATCTATTTGCCATGAAGTGATGGGACTGGATGCCATGATCTTTGTTTTCTGAATGTTGAGTTTTAAGCCAACTTTTCACTCTCCTCTTTCACTTTCATCAAGAGGCTCTTTAGCTCTTCACTTTCTGCCATAAGGGTGGTATCATCTGCATATCTGAGGTTATTGATATTTCTCCCAGCAGTCTTGATTCTAGCTTGTGCTTCAACCAGCCCAGCATTTTTCATGATGTACTCTGCATATAAGTTAAATAAGCAGGGTGACAATATATACCTGGACATACTCCTTTCCCAATTTGGAACCCTTCTCATTATATTAGGGTCCTGTTGCAAAAGGTCTTAGCCAAAATGTTCAGAAAATTTAGATTTACTCTGTAGATAGTGAAGGCGCTCCCCAAAGATTTGGGAAGAGAGAAATGAACAGATTCTTTAAAAGGATATTTCTGGTATTTCTTAAGTGTGTGGATTTTAAGAAAGAGATGTGGAGACATGAAGTTGTCAATTACCAGTCAGCTAAACAATCACAAAGAGCTAACCTTCCCAGGTGACTCAGTGGTAAAGAAATGGCCTGCCAATGCAGGAGATGCATGACACTCAGGCTCAATCCCCGGCTTGGGAAAATCCCCTGGTGTAGGAAATGGCAACAACTCTAATATTCTCGCCTAGAAAATTCCATGGGCCGAGGAGACTGGTGGGCTACAGTCCATGCAGTCACAAAGAGTCGGGACATGACTGAGCATGAGCACAACAACAACAAACCTAGAGTGATGAATGTCTAATCAGGAAAGAAGGTGAGGACCTTAATGAGAAACAGTTCAGCAATATCATCATGGAGCCTCATGGCTGACACAACATGGTGAGTTAAGAAAGAGAAAGTACAGAAAGATGACTCATGCTCTTAGATGGAGAGGATGGCAAGGGCAGGAGTACAAATAACTAGTGTACGAATAAAAGGGAGTGGGGATTTTAAGAGAGGAGAACAAAGAGTTGCTAGGCTAATGGTCCTATCAGTTGTGTTAATCTGCCTGCCTAGCCATCTCCTCTGGACCACGGGCCAGGCTGATCTCACTGCAAGCCTTGTTCTTTAACACTGGCTCCCCAGTCTGTCACCTGAGTAGCTCCATTGTGCTCCCAAGTATAAACATTCATGCGCTACTACTGTATTTAATTGAATCACTCCTTTTTTTGTAAGCCATCCCATTATTTTCATACCATTAAGAAAAATAAAATTCCGTATTAAAATAAGGATTTTTTTCCACATTGATTATAAAATATCCTCTTTTTCAGAGATGAAATATAATACTGTGAAAACATTAGGAAAAAAAGATGTTTTTGAAAAGAGACCACTTCCCTAGGAAATGGCCTCAAGTTACATTACACAAACAGAAAACTGGAACTTCACAGCTTGACTATATTTTGACAATATTTCTAAGGAAATACAATCTTAAGAAATAGGAAAGAAATAAACACTTTATTGAGATATTGGCATAAAATTCATCACATAATGGCTCAAACAGATGCTTGTGGGTTGAACTGAAAATATACTACTTTATATACATAAAAATACCTTTATAAAGTCCACAAGACTTTAAGAGTTTTATCAACTTTAAGCAAAATATAAATGGAAAGCTGGCAAAGTATCTCAGGATTCTTTTCATAAGAGACTTCAATCATAAAAAGAACCAAAAATTTCATTAGAAGATTTAGGGAAAATTAAATAAATGCTAGGGATTTTATTTTGAGAGTTTATTTACGGAGTAAAACTTGCTCCCTGGAAAATGAAAGTCACTGACTCACTACAAATAGAAAACTAACATACTGACTTAGATATCATCTATCAGAGCTTGACACACCATGGATCACAAGCCATGCCTAGTCTTGAAAATAAAGTTTTACTAGAACACATCCATGCTTTTTCATTTACCTAGTCTGTGACTACTTTTGTGTAACAATGCAGAACTGACAACTTTCCAGAGAGACTGTAAAGATCAAGGTATTATCTGACCTTAGAGAGAAAATATTTCCTGATCATGGTCTAGATTCAGTTTCAAATTCTCTTGCTATTTCATTTCTAATGCTATATATTGATAATGCTACAGAAACTATCTTCTCATAATACATCATGAGCATCAGAGAACTCATCAAAAAATAAAATATAAAATGAAAATGTGAATTTAAAAACATGTGAAAAAAGTATATGTGAATCTTTATATTATGAGCATGATCTTTTGTGTTATTCATTACCTTATTATTTAATATATACTTACATGCATTATACACTTGTAGAAAATGAAAAAAAAATTTTTAAATAAGACCAACTTAAGATTCATAAGTAAATACATTTTTGTTTCTTAGTTCAATCATAATGTTCATTGTCATCATCATTGCCATTATCATCATATCATCACACAAGAAGTTAGGCTTTACGACTTTTGAACTTCCTTATGTGTGGTAGTCACTCAGTCGTGTCCAACTCTTTGTGACTCATGGACTGTAGCCCACGAGGCTCCTCTGTTCATGGATTCTCCAAGCATGAACACTGGAGTGGGGTGAAGTCCCTTATAACCCCCTTCAATGAACAAGGTTCTGCCCCAAGGTAATGAGCATATTACATTCTATAATCTGTTGTCTGTGTCCTGAAAAGTTTTGCATCTGGTCTGAAAGACAAAATATACATTTAAAAAATTATCAGTAATACAGGGCAACCACACTAAATGGCAGATATACTGCAAGAGAAGGAATAGATCACCACAAGCTGAAAGTCTGAAAGAAATTCTCAGAAGAGGTAGAATTTGATGTAAGTTTTGAAGAACCATAAGACTTACATAGAGAACAGAAAAAAGTAGAAGATTCAGGCAGTGGGAGGCTAAAGCATACACAGTATATATCAAGAATAAGCAGAACTGAAATACACTGGTCTTGTTTCGGAATATTCCTTTCTTTTAAACATCTCATTTAAATCTTCAAAAAATACATAGATTCACAGAGAAACTAGTGCTCAGATAGAACAAAGATTGGCCCAGGCCACACAGCTAGAAAGAGAGAATGATTTAAGCTTAGCATTGCTGGTCATAAAGTTCATTATACTAAATAAGACAAGTTCTGTTAAAAGAGTGGCTTCAAAAAGAGGAGTAATATGAAATGGGCGTTAGAAAGGTAATAAGGTTTGGGTCAGATTATAGAAAGTTCCAGGTTATGCTACAGGGAAGGGGAGACAACGGACCATCCCGGAGCATGAGTGACACATCCCTTCTAGAGAGATGGGAAAACAGACCTGAAGCAGGCTGCTGCGGGAGACAGCACAGGCTTGTCTTAGAATAACATGAGACCCAAATGTAGCCTTTACAAAAGGAAAATGAGTTTCCACAATAATTCTTTCAAAACAATTCTTATTTGGTAAACTTGTACCAATACAATGACTACATAACACAAGTGACCACCTACTATTCTATGGTCTATCTCGGAAAGCTGGCACCATACTTCAGTTCAGTTCAGTTCAGTCTCTCAGTCGTGTCCGACTCTCTGTGACCCCATGAGTCACAGTACGCCAGGCCTCCCTGTCCATCACCAACTCCCAGAGTTCACTCAAACTCATGTCCATCAAGTCGGTGATGCCATCCAGCTATCTCATCTTCTGTCTCCCCCTTCTCCTCCTGCCCCAAATCCCTCCCAGCATCAGAGTCTTTTCCAATGAGTCAACTCTTCGCATGAGGTGGCCAAAGTACTGGAGTTTCAGCTTTAGCATCATTCGTTCCAAAGAAATCCCAGGGCTGATCTCCTTTAGGATGGACTGGTTGGATCTTCTTGCAGTCCAAGGGACTCTCAAGAATCTTCTCCAACACCACAGTTTGAAAGCATCAATTCTTCAGCGCTCAGCTTTCTTCACAGTCCATCTCACATCCGAACATGACCACTGGAGAAACCGTAGCCTTGACTAGATGGACCTTTGTTGGCAAAGTAATATCTCTGCTTTTGAATATGCTATCTAGGTTGGTCATAACTTTTCTTGCAAGGAGTAAGCGTCTTTTAATTTCATGGCTGCAATCACCATCTGCAGTGATTTTGGAGCCCCCAAAAGTGATGTCTGACACTGTTTCCACTGTTTCCCCATCTATTTCCCATGAAGTGATGGGACCAGATGCCATGAACCTAGTTTTCTGAATGTTGAGCTTTAAGCCAACTTTTTCACTCTCCTCTTTCACTTTCATCAAGAGGCTTTTTAGTTCCTCTTCACTTTCTGCCATAAGGGTGATATCATCTGCATATCTGAGGTTATTGATATTTCTCCCGGCAATCTGGATTCCAGCTTGTGTTTCTTCCAGCCCAGCGTTTCTCATGATGTACTCTGCATAGAAGTTAAATAAGCAGGGTGACAATATACAGGCTTGACGTACTCCCTTTCCTATTTGGAACCAGTCTTTTGTTCCATGTCCAGTTCTAACTATTGCTTCCTGACCTGCATATAGGTTTCTCAAGAGGCAGGTCAGGTGGTCTGGTATTCCCATCTCTTTCAGAATTTTTCAGTTTATTGTGATTTCTCACAGCTTTGGCATAGTCAGTAAAGCAGAAAGAGATGTTTTTCTGGAACTATCTTGCTTTTTTGATGATCCAGCACCACACACTTATTTCACTTTAAATCAGCTTTTCGTTTCTTTCTTATAAGTACTAGGCATATTTTTATCACTCCTTCAGACCCCATCCAGAAAAAACCCCTTCAGACTCTGTCAGTTTCTTATGAGGATAATTCACGTTGAAGTGATCCAGGTCTCTGTTGCCAGACCATGACTTGTTCCCCTGACTCATCCTATTTCAATATCTGGGACCACTTGACTTGTTACTATAATCAAGCCCACTACAAGTGAACTGAAAGGAAGAAACAGCTCAACCACTCAGGACCTCAGCAAACCATTTGTCTTGCTGCTGCTTTTCCCTTGATCTTCCACTTCATTTGTAGTCACTGCTTCCTTATCTTCTCTGTTCTGTTAAAACTCTAGCCCTGATAATCTGCTCAAATTCCTAATTCTTCTACCTAGGCTTCCAAACTCCATGCTCTGGCCCTTGCGAGAGTAAGCACCCAGTCCCTGTACTTTTCCAGGTAGTGGGAGCTCCTGTCAGGTCTCCCACAGGAGAGAGGTCAGGTCTTCTTGGTGCTAAGACCTTGAAAGGAGGATCTCAGCCCCACTTCAAGGTAAACTGTATGTTCTAAAATAGAGGTCTCTATTGAAATTTTTGGCTTCCTTGATAGCTCAGTTGGTAAAGAATCCACCTGCAATGCAGGAGATCCAGATTCGATTCCTGAGTTGGGAGGATCCACTGGAGAAGGGATAGGCTACCCACTCCAGTTTTCTTGGGCTTCCCTTTTGGCTCAGCTGGTAAAGAATCCTCCTGCAACGCTGGAGACCTGGGTTCGATCCCTGGGTTGGGATGATCCCCTGGAGAAGGGAAAGCCTACCCACTTCACACTGTTCTGGCCTGGAGAATTCCATGGACTGTATAGCCCATAGGGTTGCAAAGAGTTGGACACAATTGAATAACTTTCACTTTCACTTCATTGAACTTTTACTCTGAATTGATTCATGGTCACTTGTATTAGTCAGCTTTTCCTGTTATGCTTATGTATAACAAACAAACTCAATCTTTCAGGCTTAAAACAAAACACATTTACTTCCTATTCAGATGTCTGGGTTTGGCTGCAGCGGGTCTGCCAAGCTGTGGTTTGGGTGCAGGAGTGTTCCATGTGTCATTTCATTCCATGACCTAAGAGAAAGAGTAACTCCCATCTGTGAAGTGCTGATGTCACGGCAGAAGTGCAAGAAAGGGGAGCAGAAGCAAAGCGCTACCAACTCAGCACTTGCCGTTTTTCAGAGCAAGTCCTAAGACCAAGCCAAAGGCCAGTGTGATGCGGAAGTATACCATGCGTGGGAAACTCTACTAAGGGCAGAGAAGGAAGGGAAATTGTGAACAACCAGCACAATATATGGGCTCCCCTAGTGGCTCAGACGGTTAAGAATCTGCCTGCAATGCCGGAGACCTGGGTTTGATATCCTGGATCAGGAAGATCCCCTGGGACGGGAACGGCAACCCACTCCAGTACTCTTGCCTGGAGAATTCCATGCGTAGAGGAGCCTGGCAGACTGTAGTACATGGGGTCGCAAAGAGTCAGACACAACTGAGCAACCAATGACACACACAGCACAGCCTACCACCCCACATGAAAGGCAGCCGAGTGTTCAAGAACACGAGGGTGATCTATTAATGTAATGTTAGAATGACATGAAATTCTCAATGCTCTGCTTTGAACATGGTCAGTCTTCACTTTTTCAAGTAGTCTGAATATCAGCTTAAATGGGAGCTACCCATTCATTTTCCATGTTGGATCCTTGCACAGGAATTTGTTGCATATGAACACAACTCTGAAATTGTAGCCTGTATTAATGAAACAGTGATACAGGTGCTTATTTGTGTGTGTGTCTTTGTGTGTATTTTAGTGTTTTTAAAGTTCCTCCTCAGTCTACTGCATTACCTGCCAACCACTTGTATCACTGTTTCATATGCATTTCTTTAATACAGAAGGGTCAGTGTAGAAAGGTAAACATTACTGGGATATTTTATGGTTTTATTTTTGATTAATAACATGTCACTTTCTCTCCCATTCATTTATTTTTAACTAAATTCCTTTGTTAAAAACTAAGCTTAATTCTAGGATATTGACCTTTTAGCAATTTGCCCCAAGATGAAGCCCCTTTGCATTTTTTGGCTTAATTCTTTTCATATGCTAGTGGGAGTTAGGGAGAAATTATTTATTAATGAACAATTTCATGCACATTCATAGAAGTAGAACCCACAAGAACTTTAAGAGCTGACCAAACTGACATCATGGTCCCCTCCACACAATTAATTATTATTATCTCTTTTCCCCTGAGATAGCATTTATATTCTTTATGGTAGTGGAGTTTTCTCCAATCTGCCAACATTTAATTCTTGCTTTTTTACATAAAACAGAGAAACATAAAAGGAAATTCTTATTTTAAACAAAAACACATGTCTATGTAGCTAGCAGGCTTTTTTGTTTTTATATAATCTAGCTGCTGGATGAGGATCTTTTTTAAAAGTAAAGGATGAAGACTTCAGTACATTTGTATAAACTCAGGTATTTTCACACTTAACAGTACTTTAACTAGAAACAGCTATTCCAGAAAAATACTTGATGAATAAGGAAAATATATTCATTCAAAACAACATAAACTTACAGTCTCAGGATATAATACCAAAACTTTGAAACTGAATTAAAGCCAAGAGAAGCTTCATGCAGGATGAAAATTAAACCAGTAATTGCTCTGTGGAATGGTTATCATCTAACTTCCCACAATAAATGGTATACCTTAGTAAATTCTTCTGATATCAAAGAGTTGAGGCTTTTGGTCTCTTACTTGTTAAAGGAGAAAGAGTCATATTTAAAAACAAATACACATATACACACTGGAAAGATATTTAGGTACTTTAGATTTTGCCAAACTCACAGGGAACAAAATTCTTAAATGATAATAATCATGATGAATATTATTTTCCAGAAACCAATGAAGTTATACACTAAGGCACTCCTTACTTGAAGTGGCAAGATTATATGATAGATTCTGTAATTAAAAACAAGTGCATAAATAAGTAACTAATAATTGTTCAAATGGTATTATTTCTCCTTTTACTTAGAGGATACCATTTGAATTTACATTTGAAATTTAAAAAATGACAAATAGAACATTTTACCTTCCATCTCTGCCAAATCAGTAAGATGGCTACAAAAATCTATCCATATGGCCAATGAGAAATGCATAGTTAGAGAAGATTGGTAAATCATTTAAGCATTTAAAAAGTCACATATAATAACAATAGACCTCCCATATTTTGGTCAGTGGACCACCCATCTTTTCAGAACACTTTTAATCCTTACAATAATCCAGCAGAGAAATGATACTATACCCATTTTATAGATGGGAAAGCTAAAACAAAATGAAGTGACTTTCCCAAATCTTAACTGCTTAGTGTCCAATTCAAATCCTGTGTTCCTTCTACTACACAGTAAAATCTAAAGGGGTGAATTACTCATTCCTCATTCCAATGTAGATAATATTAAGTATGAAATTGCTGTGACAGTTTACAGGTATTTCTGAGTACTTCTCTCACTGGTAGAAGTGTCCATAAATGCCCTTTATGTGTTAGTGCCATCTGTTAGGCTTTCTATCACAAGTTTAGATGTTAACCTCGAACAATGAAAAAAAAAAAAAAAAAAAAACTAGGTAACACATAAAGTGACATTTGCAGTTTCATCCCCCTAGTTGTGAGAAGATGCTGTACATCAGTGTCAACCATTAATCCTATTAATTAAAAACAAGAAACATCTACCATATTTCATTTCAGATCACAGCAAATGTTCATGATGTCCTTTACATTACCTAGTCTATAAATAAAATATGAAGATGTTTATATTGACGTGTTTCCATAGTGATGGAAGAGTCTTTCCTTGAGTTGTCAAGGCAATGTGCAGTAGCCTAGCAAATTGGACAAGCACAGGACCCATTTGTCAAGTAACAGGTTTAAGAAAAGTCAGGATAATCCAATAAAGATGATCTAGCTATAAATAGAGCCATGAATCTAGTAATGTGAGCATTTTAGTTTTAATGACATGCTAGGATCATTTTTTTCATGAAATAAATGTGAAGCCATAATAAGAAAGCACAAGATATACTGTGCACATCCAGGTAGCCAAATTATCTTTACATTAATGGTGAGATTTTTCCCCCAGAACAGCCAAGCTTTTATTACAGAAAAGGAGTCAGAATTTTCTGAGGTTTAGTTGGCAAAAGTGAAAGGTTCACCAACAAATTTGATACGTTCAAGGGGATTTTTGAAATCAACAGAATCCTCAACTATGAAAATAAATTTAGGTAAATTATTCCTTGGGTGACTCGTGGCAGGGAAATCATTGAAAGAAGCAAATAGAGTGTCTCTCTTTCATGATAGAAGTAAAAAATAAATAATGCACAATTCAGCTTTGTATTTCTTGGGACATAGATGCCTCTTCTAAAACTACCAGGATAGTTGGGACCTAATATTAAAAAACAACAACAACAAACTATAATCACAATACAAGCACATCTCCTTGAGTTTTTCTAGTGTCTATTCACTAATAGACAAACTGAAACTATCGGGTCAGAAAAAGCAAGAATTTTTTCTCAGAAATAAAAAATATATAGCAACTTACTCCTGACTGAACATGAGAGAAGAAAGATAAGTCACATTTGAAAACAAATGTTATAAGAGTACTCTTGCTTGGAAAGTCCCATAGACAGAGGAGCCTGGTAGGCTACAGTTTGTATGGTCACAAAGAACTGGACATGACTGAGCGACTTGTCGATGTCAATAAGAAGACGTCTGTTATATCCTTGCTCCTGTGAACTACAGAGTAAGAAGATTACCCAACTACAGGCTATGAAACAGGCAGCAAAAGACTGTCTAGCTAAAACTAAAGCATCAAGGTACTTTCTAGTGAAATTTACAAGAGGGAAATGCCAGTGACAGCCTTAAATGACTACAATAACTAGAACTCTTCTTCAGATTATAAGGAAAGTTTTAAAGTCTTTTAAAGTTTGAAGCCTTTTCCGAAACATTTTTAATAATGTCTAATGAGTTAAATTATTCTTTATGTTCAATTTCCTTTAGTTGTTTACTTAAGCCATTGACACAATGAAATCAGCTAATAACTTACAGTGAAAAGTGGAGCCAATTTTCAAAGCATTTCGTAACAACGTAACGGTCATTGTTGTTTTAGTCAAGGTATTTTTTCCATAAGAACTTTCGCCACAAGCAGTTTTGCCACACAACTGGCCATCAGACAATTTTTCCCTGAAAGATAAAAAGAATAAGAAAAATGAAAAGGAGATAATTAAACATGGATAATAACAAAATTCTTTAACAATGTTATTGTGAAAAGTGAAAATACAAAAATTATTTGAATACATTTAAAATGTGTGTAGATTTATGGTTATAGTTGTATTCAGGTGTATCTTAGAGAAGCAATGGTACTTCCTTTCTAAAAGTTGATCATTAGGGATACAGGATCTAATGTCTGATATAAGTTCCTTATGATGAAAAAAAAAAACAGATTTCTTTGGAAGGGATACTGCTACTTCTTAACAATACATGTAAACACAGATAATTAGTAGTACATACCTAGACTATAATTTGGGCTTCCTCATTGGTTCAGCAGGTAAAGAACCCACCTGCAATACGGAGATGTAGGAAACATGGGTTCAATCTCTAAGTTGGCAAGATCCCCAGAGGAGGGCATGGCAACCCACTCCAGCATCCTTGCCTGGGAAATATAAAGGACAGAGGAGCCTGACAAGGTATGTTCCAAGGGGTCACAGAGAGTTGGGCTTGACTGAAATGACTGAGCACAGCACACAGCACAGATCACATTTAAATCTTCCATCACACGCCTAGTCCTTATATTTCACCAACTCCGCTTAGCCAGATTCTGTGCCAATTACCAAATTCCTACACCACTAAAAACCAAAAACTACCATTTTCAAAAAAACTTGTGTTTAACAGGAATCAAGTCGCCATTCTTTGAGGAATAGGACGAGCCTGATTCTTCTTTTGCCTCCATATTCTAACATTGCTGGAATGTACTAAGTCTAGTAAAGATGGCCTTAGAGAAGAAGCTGCTGCTGTGCTGCTGTATCTAAATTAGCTAAAGAATCAATAACTAACACTCTTGAAGACTGTTGTGAATTATAGGTTATTTCATAATTTATGGTAAAATGGCCTTATAGCCAGTTGGTTGTGGGGCAACCTGCTTATGGCAAAGATGTTTATGGTGAAAATAGGAGACACAGCTGTTTTAGTCTGCCCAGTATTCTGCATCCCCTTCATTGGAAACAGCAGACATCCTGTCCTCATTCCTTTGGGAGAACTACTTGACACTAGATAATTCTGGTAGGTTGCCACAGTTCCTTACACTCCTGGCTACAACTGCCAAATAAGCATTGGAGTCATGACCCAAGCCAGACCAATTAGAATCTTCTGGAGTTTCAGATGTGGTTGCTGGCAACAAAGAGTTCTCTCATGCCTCTGTGGACACTAGCTGAGGTAATGCTAGCCATCACCATCACCCTTTTGTCCCCTCCCGAAGACAGCCATCTGTAGCAAGAGAGAAGAGCCAACACAAACCAGAGTCAACAAGAACCAGAGCTGATGTCTGAGAGAGATGCGTGAGGAAGAGACCAGGAGCACCATTTGAGCTGCTGAATGGAGTTCCACATTAGATAAATATAACTCTGTCACCTCAGATTTTTAAAAAGACAATAAATTCAGCTATTTTCATCACAGACACTATTGTAAGTCATATTTCTCCCATTTGCAGTGCTGTATTACAAAAGCATAAAAACTCCTTTCTTAATTTCCAGCACTGAAGGTAAAAAGTCTATAAAAAATATATATTTGCATGGCAGCCTAAATTTCCCTTTGAAACATTTTCCTTGGTTACTTTTATTTTGCACTGAATAATTTGCCTATCTCCATCTTCAAACTTTAAATAAGGTCAAAAAATACTCTTGGCAATTTTCCTTAAATACATCAATGTTCTGTCGCCTTTGATTAAGCACTTAAGACTATCTGAAATGACTTGGCAAGGTGATAGGTTGCTGTTATTTTTACCCAAGGATTAGCTCTAAGTACAGAAGTTAAAGTGACTTTTCCTTGTCAAAATAATTTGGGGTTTCATAGAAGACAGTGACTTCAAGGGGTAGCAAATTTTAAACCAAAGATTCAGTGTTGGAAGATGGATGAAAACAGGGAAGGGAGAGGCAGAAGGAAGGAAGAAAGGAAGAGAAGGGAGGAGAATAAAGGGGGGAGGAGACTAAAGGGAGGAGGAAAGGAGAGGGGAGGATTTATATGATTAGATTCAGTTTCTTCTCCGACATTTGCTATCTCAAACAAAAGACACAATCCCAATTCATTTTCTCAAGTCAGAAATCAGAGCAGTATTTTGGAGTTCTCATTTACCACCTCAGTGCCCTCACTAAATCAAGGACCAAGCTCTATAGCTCTAACTTCAAAATATCTTTCCTGTTCAGTAACTCATCCCTTTCTTTGGTGCTGCCCTTATCCAGGTCACAAGGATCTCTTTCATGGACTACTGCAAGGCTACTACTTTTGGCTAGCCCTGCAGTCTCCTTTCCAGTTCCTACTAGCATCACTATTCATTTCTTACTCTTAAACCAAGATGAGAATTATAAAATGCAAATCTGATCATGCATGCTTTAAATCCTTCAGTGGCTTATGCCTGGTATATGCCATCAGATCTGTTCTTTACCTTCCTCAAAGGATCAGGTTGGTGTCACTTATTTTAGGAAGTATTTTAAAAGTCAAAGTACAGTTCGGTGCTTTTCTGATTTGCTAATCTTCTAAGTAACTTACAATTTACTACAACTGTCCACTTGTTCCTCAGGACATTATAAACTGCAAAGTAAGAGAAATTGTTTATTTTGTTTATCATTTCTAGTAGTTAGTACAATTTCTAGTGTATACAACAGCCACTCAATATTTAAATAAATGAACAAATAAATTTTTAGTACTCCTTTTATCATTTATTACCTATTGAAATGGACAACATCTAAAGGAAAGTTAACATTAAGCTGAAGCTAAGTATTTTTGTGTTGTGCATTACTTGCTAATTTGACATTCCTACATATTAAATCAAAAAGCCATTTCATCATTTACGTGTTACTCAACAAGAGTGTGCTAATTTAATAAAATGGTCACTGTCTGAAATTAATCACTCTTAATTACCCAATCAACTAGAGATAAAAAATAATATTTTTGGAGAAAGATAAAAAATAAATATATTTATAAAAATATATTTATTATAAGGCAGTATTTGTCAACTGTCTCTTCATACCCAAATGTAGATAAATGTTGATAATGTACATGTACAGAAAGCTGTGAATTCTTCAGAAGAAAATTTAATACTGCTTTAAGAAAGTTCTCACAATTAAAAGTGACTCTGAGGAATCCTAGTTTAAAGCTTGTGATTTCCCAATTTTTTTAAATGACACTTGACAGTTTAAGGGGCTTCCCCAGTGGCTCGGTGGTAAAAACTCCACCTGTAATACAGAAGATGCCGGAGAGTGGGTTTGATCCCTGGGTCGGGAAGATCCCCTGGAGAAGGGCAAGGCAACCCACTGCAGTATTCTTAGCTGGAGAATCCCATTGACAGAGGAGCTTGGTGAACTGCAGTCCATAGGGTTGCAAAGCGTCTGACACAACTGAAGTGACTGAGCATGCACACGCATGGAAACTTTAAAAAGCTGGATTCCGAGTGCTACTGGTAGGATGCTGAAAACTAGCTGCTTTATTGACATCTGATCTACATTTTCCTGGAAATTGGATTGGTTAGGTTTCTTCATACATTTCTTTATAGTAGTATTTAGTCAAGTGCTTTACGAGCCACTGTGTCCAATTACAAGCTGCACTAAAAACACCTGTCTATGCTTCCTTAACAATTCTCAAAGTGTGGGAAAATGTATGACACAGACTGTAGTCAACCCCATCAGTTAATCTCCCAGCAGGATGTTCTGACACCCTGCAGCCCCACATCTAAGATTCATCTCCCTAGAGCACCACTTGGATCACACCCATTCCTCTGCTGAACAGTCTTCCATGTTCAGTGAGAAGGTGTCCTCTTCCCTTT
Organism: Capra hircus; assembly: GCF_001704415.2. Taxonomy (NCBI): domain Eukaryota; kingdom Metazoa; phylum Chordata; class Mammalia; order Artiodactyla; family Bovidae; genus Capra; species Capra hircus. Next base: position 25,104,358 of record NC_030816.1, read on the forward strand.
TATAGTAAGCCTAAAATATTTAATACGTGTACATTAAAAAGAGAAATACTGATGGAAGTTCAAAAAGGAAAATATTACGAAAGTGAATGAAAAGAGGGCCATAAAAGGAAAATTCCCAGAAATCCTGGAAATTCTAAAAGCCAGAGAAAGATATCTTAGCTATGTTAATACCAATAAAAAGAAAAAGAAATAATGTGAAGTAATTTAGAAAATGAAAAATCACTCAATAGTTTCTATATATCTTCTTGAGAAAGAGAAGGATAAGATAAAAAGTATAAAGAGGGAATTGACATTCAAAACAGTGAAAAGAATGTTAGTGAATATAGGAGAATATTAAATGAATTTAAGTTTCCTTCTCTGGGAAAACTCTCTCAGGTTACAGTAGTAATTTACAGGTAGGACAGTTTTTATCTCAAAGGAATTGTCAGTAATACTGAGAGACTGTAAAAGAGAAGAAAGTTTCTGGAAAACTAAAAGGGAGCACACCCTGCCCAGGTAATGTGAAAGCAGAGGAATCACAGAAAGAGCACACAAGTGATTCTAAGGCCCAATGCAAAAAAAAAACAAAATGAAGAAAAATTGGCTGATTAGATATCTAGTTTTCAGTTGATACATTTAATGTAAATCAACCTTTATAGCAGATAAAAAAAGCTCATATAATGTTAGTATGATAGATTTTACAACTCTAAAGAGTTCCTTGACTCACTTTGATAGTTAAGTCCTATACAGTGTGTCAGATTCTCAATTGTTTCTAAGAAACATTAATAGTTCTGAATATGTATAAATAAAGCAGTCATGTTTGCAAAAGATTTACAGCCAGTGACAAAAGAAAAAATTAAAAGAAATTATCTTTGAGAAGGCTAAGGAGAAATAGAATAGCTCTATTCATCTATTCAAAAATTCCCCATGCAGAACAGGTTATTTCTCCTACTTGGAAAAAGATCAGAGAAGAGAAGTGTTAGAAAGTAGAAGCAGAAGGGAGAGAGGGAAGGAGAGAAAGCGGTAGAGAGAGAGAAAGAGACAGACTACTTACTTTCAAGAAAAGGGCTGCAGTGCCCTGAAATTTTGCCAATTGGATTTACTTTCCTGTCTTTAAGGAAAACTAAAAGAGGAGGTGAGAAGGCAGAGCTTCCACTTGAGTGTCGCATTTAATGTTTGCATTTTTATAATAAAAGGATGAGATTTTAAATTGATGACTAATGAGTTATATTTTGACATACTATTTTTCTGAGCAAAACTACATCCTTACTTTGTCTTGACTACAAGGAATGCATTAAATTATGCTTTGTTGTTGTCATTTAATCGCTAAGGCATGTCTGACTCTTTGGCAACCCCATGGACTGTAGCCCGCCAGGCTCCTCTGATGAACATTTTTATTTTCCTTTTACATTCCATGTTCTTTTACATTTAATTTGGTTAATTTGTGAGGTTAGAATTTTAAAAAGATCTGAACCAGGAATTTCATGACACCCCATGAACAGGAATCATAAAAAACCAGAAGTTAAAAGAGAAACACCTGGAAGAGGTATTAAGAAATGATTTCAGAATGCCATGAGTCCCAAAGCCAAATCAAGGTTTTCTCTGACTGGGAATGAGATTCTGTCGTGGCTGCAAGTCCCAGCTGGAAGCACTGTAGTCTGGGCAGCAAGTGCAAAACTCTGTGTAACTATCCTGAAAGATATTATCTGCTATATAGAAGCAGGCTATTCATACTTGAAATCTAAATTCCCTCATGTATAAAGCCTCTGGATCTTCCCAAGCAACTACATGTAAAAAATGATTTGGGAACAAACAAGTTCAGACAAACCATTGCAATTTTAATCAATATTACAAATATCACCTTTTAAACCACCTGGACCACGTGATTAAACAGAAACAAACAAGCATGAGGTCGTAAAGCTTGACTCTGCCTTCTGATGAGATCAAACGAATTTCTCAATGTGCACTGCACTCAGAAGAATGCAGTGATTCATCATGCCTGCCACCAATTTGATGGTCTTTTAAGTACCATTCTCTAACTACTTGTACAACATAACTTCAGGAGACACAAATTATAGTCAGTAATAGTCCTTCAATAAGCTAGTTGTATATGTGAACTACAACTATAACATTTAGAGAAATCACACTTCTGTGGGAGGACACATTATCTTTTCAAAACTAGCAGTATACAGAGAAGTCAGACCTACTACAGAACAAAACAGAGATAACTCTCTTTTGACATCACCATCACAAGAAAGAGTAAAATATCCAGACTTCAGAGTTTAACATAACAAAATATAATATTATTCTTTCATTTGTTTATATCATGGAATCTGAACTAGTTTCAAGATTAGATTGTGATCTAATTCAATCTAACTTACAGACTTTCCCATTAGTCCTCTTCATGCTGCTGCTGCTGCTAAGTCACTTCAGTCATGTCCAACTCTGTGTGATCCCATAGCCGGCAGCCCACCAGGCTCCCCCATCCCTGGGATTCTCCAGGCAAGAACACTGGAGTGGGTTGCTATTTCCTTCTCCATGAAGCGAAAAGTGAAAGTGAAGTCGCTCAGTCGTGTCCGACTCTTAGTGACCCCATGGACTGTAGCCTTCTAGGCTCCTCCATCCATGGAATTTTCCAGGCGAAAGTACTGGAGTGGGGTGCCATTGCTTTCTCCGCAAGCCCGCTAATTTATCCTTATACGAGTACATCAGGACAGTGAGTGACCTTTTCCTGTTGCCATGGAATTGATGAGTAGGGCTGAGAGCTGGGAACAAGGGCCACCAAGCGCTTCACTTTATAAAGGAAACTCAGATGTGAACCTCCCTGCCATAATCTGCATACCCTACACATACACATCCTACACACACACCCTACACACACACACCCATAAATCCAGTTAAGCAGCAAACCGCAGAAGGAAAAGAAGGAATTGTCAGCTCTATGAGTCCCCAGCCTTGCAGGCTATCTAGTGAATTTTCCTTCCACACTTCAAGCCAATGGAAAGAGCATACCCAAAGAACCACACAGAGAGACAGAGTGCCCTCTAGAAGCTGGCATTGGCACCTCATTCTTCTGTGGGCTTTCCACTAAAGCAGAGGATGTGTTTGTCTGTCCCTTGTGCCTGATACCAGTGTCTGGATTTGAGCCAGCCTGTTGGTATCTCATCCAAGAAGGCAGGCTTCTGGGCAATGAGCCCAGCAGAGAAAGGCTGGGCGGGAGAACAGTGGGTGTACATAAGGCAAAGGGATATAGAGACACTGTTGTAAGAGATCCCCCGTTATGCACTCGGGAGCACTCCATAGCCACAACCACTACCTCCACCCCAGTTCACACCCGCTGAGGATCTCCGTTATGTGCCCCCAAAGAGTCAGCATTTGAATTTCTGTTCTCAGAGGCCCTGGGGTTGCTTATGGTCATTCAGTGGTACCTAGAGGAGAAGCGGCCAAGAGACAAACATGTTAAGCACTTGAACTGTGCTGGACACAGTTAGTAGTCAGTAAATATTAACTACTATTATTTTATCCTTGGCATTCTTTACAATTCTTCTGATTGGCTCAAAGTATTTGTCTAAATGGTAACATTAAATATAACTAACGGATAATTAAATAAGGACTTAAAGCATCTGGTACAAATTGTAAGATACATAAGTCACAACTCCCAAAATAGATTTACACATTCTGCTTGAGATTTTAAATGACTATGCTGTTACAAGATATAGATCACTGCATGTAACATATTAATGTAAGTAAGTGAAATATAAGTTCAATCAGAGCACTTGAAATCACCATCTTTGAGTATTACTTCCTGCCAAGAATTATGAAGTTTTCACAAAAGTTATCGTGGTTTTCTCCTAAACCTAATTAGACATTTTGAATAAACATGCTGCAGAACTTGAGTCAAATCAAATAAGTATGGATCATAGATAATTTCAATAATTTGAAAGACAAAATTTAAGAGGAAAAGTTTTAATTTAGCTAGAAAGTTTAAATAAGTAACTGATAAAAGTAAAAGATAAAATATATCTTTTTATATCATGAAGTAATTGTTTTTACATAGTTTTGCAAGTGAAAATGAATAAAAATGCATTATAAATCACCTAACATTTCCTCTAATAGCTTTGATACTTATGTACTTAAGAGAGTATAATTTAAATACTTAAATAACTAGTCTAGTTTGAAAAACTAGAAAAGTAGACATATTTTCATGCCCTATATTTTAAGAATCTCATTCATTTAAATATATTATGAACAAGTTTTATCTCTTGTATTAATTATCTCAGGAGTATATAATAATTTTAATCATCTTTTAATTAAAGTCTGGTCTTACTTTGCATTTCTAGTCCTTTGAGTAATATTCTGCTAATTGCTTGCTCAAAGGGTTGTCAATCAATAAATCTTAATCTCACTGTGACACAAAACCAAGCAGAGCTGGATCCAATGGCAAATCACTTAAGGAAAAAAGAGTGACGTCTTTACTCTAGAAGAGACAGTATGATTTACTGCAGCACTACTGAATTGTAGAAGAGGCCAACTGTTGGAAAGAGTAGATAGAGACTCCATTTTGTAAAATGCTGTGCTGTGCTTAATCACTCAGTTGTGTCTGACTCTTTGGGACCCCATGGAATACAGCCCACCAGGCTCCTCTGTCCTTTGGGATTCTCCAGGCAAGAATACTGGAATAGGTTGCCATGCCCTCCTCCAGAGGATCTTCCCAACCCAGAGACTGAACTCAGGTCTCCTGCATTACAGGTAGATTTTTTACCATCTGAGCTACCAGGGAAGCCCACTTTGTTCAATAGGGTTTTCTTATCTAAAGGAAGTTACAATTGAAAATAGAGGTTTAAACTCTAGCACCCAGTCCTCACCAGGTAGGTATATGGTTATAGAGTATAGCATCTAAATAAGGATCACACAGAAACTTCTGCAAGTTCCACTGGAAGCTCCATGGCTGCACTGAAGCCCAGGATTACATTTTTAATAAATAGTAATTCTAGTAATTCTGCATGGAAGCCAGACCAGATCAGAGGCTGCTTCACCTGAGCCAGGTAGACCTCATCGATCTCAGGCTTTTACAGTACATCTGGATGCAATGCAATAGTGTGGCATGAACCAAGTCTCATTTACCATGCTCAGCCTTTCCAGGATAACATATCCTAGACCCCACACTTTACTGAAGAGTTTCAGAATGAGAATAAGGATCAGATGTCTCTAAGAAATATGCCAACAGGTTTTCAGATCCTCAATAAACTTTGAAGCTACCAAAGAATATTAATAAATATTTCCCTATTAGTTTCTCCATACAGTCTTCACCCACTATCTTCCACTTTTCTGGGAAACCTCTGGGAAACACTGATGTTCTAAGACCAATAAGGTCATTATCATTTCTTCTACTCCTTTATAATTAGTAGAGATCTAAAATTAAACTCTGTTTCATTCTTTCAGAAAAATGACAGTGAAGAAAACAAAAGTGCTTGTGAAAATATAAATGATCAGCATTCTGCTTAATTTTTAAAAGGCCAAAATAGGCCAATTTATTTTTGTCAAACTATTCTGAAGTCAATTCAAACAAAGTTATTTTTCACAAAACCACAAATAACATACATACAGTATGAAGAGCTCTTTCAAATGTCACTCTTGAATTTTAATTATCTGAAACATCTTTAAAAATAGGTTGACACACATTTTAAAAATAATCACATGTGTGAAACCTCTGTGTGGTACAACATTTTGCAAGTCTTTTACAACCATAAACATTGTTGGGATTATTCCTAAATTTTCATCCAGTAGGACAGAGTTATTAAGCACATCCTATACAGAAATCACTTAAAATTTGATGAATGGCCCAAAGATTTTGGATACAGAAGCTTCCCTGCCATCATATCGATAATCCCATCATGGAAATAAATCAACACCATGAAAATTACAGGTCAGGTGACATTCTGCTCTTATAAAGTAATCCCAAATAGTGAAACAGTGAAAGCACAGGAGAATCTAGCAATGAAAACTTATTAGTATTTTCATCCTTTCCTTTCACAAAGTCCCACATAAACTGATGTTCAGTGGATTAACACAAGCTTTGATAGCATGTGTCATATCTTTATGGTTCAAGGGAAAAGTTAATGGCTAAATTTTTAACGAGAAAGACTAAAATTAGCTTATTTCTTCCTGATTAAAAATAAAAATAACAGAATAGCTTCCTTTCCAAAGTTTTCCCAGGTAATTTTTGCTACTGTGATACAGTCACTGTCAGTGAATTATGTATATGCATTTTCGAATGGGGTCAAGGTTGAATAAAGGGGCTTGAGATAGAACTAGATGTGTGAAAAATTAAGACAACTGTCTAGATGATTAATTCATACAACTTAAAATCATTCTGTCCTTTTAATCCAGTTTCACAAAAGGATGTGTTCCATGCACAAACGACAAGCATCAGTAGAGTCTGTATATTGGCAGTCAATTTTATTGATTCGACCTTAGAAAACTCTTAAAGCATTAAGAACCCAATTGGACACAAAAAGAATAAAAAAGAGGTTTTTTTTATTTTTTGATTAGAAATTCTAGAAGAGAATTTTTCCTATTTAAAAATTCATTTTTAAAATCATGCAATCTTATATTGACATAAGATTATCTTACTCAAAAAGTAATTATAGTGAGTTTTCAGTCTATATAAGATGGCAGGGGGTCATTTCTACCTGCTGTACCCCAGCAAGGACAACTAGAAGCCCTACAAATAATGCAAGAGACAATCAAAGGAAAAGTCTGAAAAGGGAAAGAAGGCAGTGATTTGGATAGGGACTTCAAGACTTGGGGGAATAAGGTAACAACAGGTCATCCTGTGACCCCTCACCCTCAAAGGAAGGCTATCCAGGCCTGGTGTACCCAGACTCTCAGCGCAGCAATAGGAGATAGCCCAGGGAGGCCCATTCCTCTCCTACTAGAAACACCAGGCAAGTCTGGCAGAACAAGTGAGCGGGGTTCACTGGGCCCTGCAGATAAGAAGATCCAGGGGCAATGCTATCCTTCCCCATGAGCCTGAGGACCTCCATCCAAACACAGAGATGCTGGGTGGCAATATCAAGAGGGATCCCAGCACAGAATGGGAACCAACCTGGAACATATGCTTTGTTCCGCTAGTCTGGGGACACCATCCCCCAACTGGAGGCTCCCAACAGCCAGGCCTGGGAAACTTCTTCTTCCTCCTTGGCATGCCAGTGAGGACCAGTGGAGCAGACCAAACAACCCTATAAAGGCCTTGAAAATTAAACCACTGAACCACAGTCCACAAAATTACATCAAGCCCCACACATTAAACCTGAACATGTTTACTGCCTGCTAAAATAAAAGCTTTCCATAGGACCCAGAATCTCCTTTCACCCAGCCCCTTCCATATTTCACTTTTACCCACTTTGATGGTGTCTCCTTTCTAGAAGAAGACCCACTCAAAGCAGCCAAATCATTCTGTACTGAGTCTGCACATATCAGAGAATGTGAGTATTATGGAGGCTTCAGGGTGGCACGCTGAGAGTAGCAGAGAGAAAAAAAAAGAGAATGGAATCCTTGCATAAGCCATAGCAAGAGGACATTTTTTCCCTTATTGTCACGTCATTTTGCAAATGATTGTTGATCTTGCTAACTACCAGTTAAGTGCAAGAGACATCTAATTTCTCTAATTATGGTAAATTGTAGCATTTCCTTTTTTTTTCCTTTTTTAATGGAAATCTATTTCCATTTCTTTATGGTTGAACATCTAGAATCTTCATATATTCCCTCATGAAATTTAATATTTTCCTATTTCTGAGGCATTTTACATATAAAGCCTAATCTAACATAGATATATAATTTAGCCCACCTGAACATCACTCAAATGACACAACAGACCATCACTCAGTGTACAGGGAATACATGATTTCAACAAATCCACAACTTTGCACCACCCAATAGCAAACCAGCAAAAAAATTTTAAAAGATCTACAACTTTTCACTGGGTGAACTGATTTAAATAGAATTTTCATCATCACATCAAACCAAATAAGAGATTATTTTTCTTTAATGTGTCTTGACATTTAGTATTTCATGATTAATCCATCCATCAAAGTGCAGGATAAGCTATTACTATCTGTAAAATGGTGAGTCATTGCAATGCCTATTACTAAAGGCTCAATTTTGTCCTCAAAATACTTGGTCCCTTCTTCCTCTATCTTGACAAATTACCAAGTAAAAAGAAATAAGTATACAACATTTCTAGTAAAGCAGAAAGTCTCAACTTGCATTTCATACTAAGATTGCTATAAAAATTTAACCTTGTGAAAATATACACATATCTGATGTGCAGTAGGGGTGCACTGAACACTTCACTCAAATAGTGATCTGATGAGAAATAAATCCTTCCCTTTATGTAATTCAACTCACTCAGAAATGTGTCATAAAGGAATGCTTAGCAAGATAAAGAGCCTTTAAAATCCCTGCAAAGCTAACCTGACTGAATGGAAACAAAGGAACCACTTGCCTTACTGCTTTCTTTTATTGGGAATGGGATTCATAAGCAAGTTGACTCTACCATAAATGTTAGGCTTCAACTTAGAGCCTACATGACTACATTTACTCTGCCACATGTGTGTGTGTGTGTTGAGGGAGGGGGTATGTGTGTATTGGGAATGGGGGTAAAAAGCCCACAAGAGCAACACCACACAAGCAGTTGTGAATATATGATAAAACATTCAAGTAGACTATCGTGGCGGGCCTATGTCAAGTGGCCACCTATGCTGGCAAGGTAAGACCTACATTAATAAGGTCACATGTCTGCAATTCAGGTTCATAGAGACTTTAATCTGTAGACAGAAGGGTAAATCATGGAAAAGGCATGGCTCCTTTAGACCCATGGCTGATGGGTAATATTTTCAGTGCTGGATCTGGGCTCCCAAGGTCCTCAACCATTGCCATGAATAAGAAGCCCACCCTTGAACTACTTTGGATTAATTTCACAAAACTTCTGGGCAGTCTTGTGAAATAAACCGTACATGAATTTTATACTTTGTAAGGGTGTCCCAAATGGGTGTGTGATACTGTCTTTGCTCTCCACCTTCCTGTCACTAGGAAGGGTTGGTGGATAGTTTCATCCACAATTCCCATGTGAGGATCTTGGCTCCATCCATGGATGTTAGGAGAAGCCAGGGAGCACTCCTCCTTTACCAGGACAGAACCATAGCCCAGTGTATAAACCATGGTGTATGGATGCATGCGTGCTAAAATTCCAGACCATATGAGTCAGCTTTGGGAGCCAGTTCTTCACGGAAACAGAGATCCATGCAAATTTACTCCATAGCTGTTATACCCGCTTTCAACCACAATTTTTCTTCCTAATAATATCTTATTTTGGAAAACTTTTTCTTTCACTACTTTTAACAGTAGCAAGTAACCTTCAGAGTCTGAATTCATATCCCAGCTTCACCACTTTTAAGCTATATGAACATGGGAAAGTTACTTTAACAGTTTGTGTTTCAATTTTCTATTTTGTAAAATGAGAATAAATGAGTAATCACCTCATAAGCTTTCTCATTGAATTAAATCAGGTAAATTATGAGAAATTATTAGAATCTGTCTCTCAATAATTAATAGCTATTATTAACATTATTATTTAAACAAGGTCTCAAATCTGACCAACACTGTAAAGATTTTAGTACAAATTAAGTAGACAATCCATAAGGGAAAGAGGCATGCAATTCTAAGTAATTTCATATGAAATTCTACCAAAAGTTTTCATCATTTCCCATGGGCCTAATGGTTTAAAACTATTGAAATACTTACTTTTTTTTTAAGGTGACAAGAACTTAATGGTATAGGAACTCTGCATTTTTCTTTCTACCATAAAACCAAGACAAGCATATGCTATGCTGTCTGAAATACATCTGATTTGTAATAAAATATGAACTACTAAGTTTGGCTCATGGTACATATAAAAACAAATCACTAGACAAAACATTAAGAACATTAAAAACAAGTAAGTTTGAAAACCATAGAACAAGTATTGGTATAAGGAAACAAAAGTTCAAATATTAAGTGAGAGTGGTAAAGTGTAGAGTCTAAGAAATTGCTTTTAAAAGGTTTAGGTCCTGTGTCCTAAATAAATCCAACTACAAAATCCTAAGCAGCCTCACAGACTCTATGTTCCCTTGGTGGTCCCTGACGTATGTGCATAACCAAGAACACGGGGACAGACACAGATAACAACAGCAGACGTGTCAAACATTCACCCTGCATCCCATTACTATTTAATTCTGAATGGAACACTGACACGTAGAAATAATTATCCCAATTCTAAAGCTGAAGATAAAAGAAAACTCAAATTATTTGCTCAAGGTCATATAGCTGGAATTTGAAATCAGGTCTGTTTTTATTCAAAGCTTTTCCGTTATCTTCACTACAACATGAAGGCTGTTTATATACCATGTCGCTTGGTTAGATTCTAAAACATCATTCCAAGCATCTTTTCTAACCACAATGCAGTAAGATTAGATCTCAATTACAGGAGAAAACTATTAAAAATTCCAGCTTATGGAAGCTGAACAACACGCTGCTGAATAACCAAAAAATCACAGATGAAATAAAAAAAGAAATCAAAATTGGCATAGAAATGAATGAAAATGAAAACACAACCACCCAAAACCTGTGGGACACTGTAAAAGCAGTGCTAAGGGGAAAGTTCATAGCAATATAGGCATACCTCAAGGAACAAGAAAAAAGTCAAATAAATAACCTAACTCTACACCTAAAGCAACTAGAAAAGGAAGAAATGAAGAACCCCAGGGTTAGTAGAAGGAAAGAAATCTTAAAAATTAGGGCAGAAATAAATGCAAAAGAAACAAAAGAGACCATAGCAAAAATCAACAAAGCCAAAAGCTGGTTCTTTGAAAGGATAAATAAAATTGACAAACCATTAGCCAGACTCATCAAGAAACAAAGGGAGAAAAATCAAATCAATAAAATTAGAAATGAAAATGGAGAGACCACAACAGACAACACAGAAACACAAAGGATCATAAGAGACTACTATCAGCAATTATATACCAATAAAATGGACAACGTGGAAGAAATGGTCAAATTCTTAGAAAAGTACAACTTTCCTAAACTGAACCAGGAAGAAATAGAAAATCTTAACAGACCCATCGCAAGCACAGAAATTGAAACTGTAATCAGAAATCTTCCAGCAAACAAAAGCCCAGGTCCAGACAGCTTCACAGCTGAATTCTACCAAAAATTTCAAGAAGAGCCAACACCTATCCTACTCAAACTCTTCCAGAAAATTGCAGAGGAAGGTAAACTTCCAAACTCTTTCTATGAGGCCACCATCACCCTAATACCAAAACCTGACAAAGATGTCACAAAAAAAGGAAGCTACAGGCCAATATCACTGATGAACATAGATGCAAAAATCCTCAACAAAATTCTAGCAATCAGAATCCAACAACACATTAAAAAGATCATACACCATGACCAAGTGGGCTTTATCCCAGGGATGCAAGGATTCTTCAATATCTGCAAATCAATCAATGTAACTCACCACATTAACAAATTGAAAAATAAAAGCCACATGATTATCTCAATAGATGCAGAGAAAGCCTTTGACAAAATTCAACATCCATTTATGATTAAAACTCTCCAGAAAGCAGGAACAGAAGGAACATACCTCAACATAATAAAAGCTATATATGACAAACCCACAGCAAATATTATCCTCAATGGTGAAAAATTGAAAGCATTTCCCGTAAAGTCAGGAACAAGACAAGGGTGCCCACTTTAACCATTACTATTCAACATAGTTCTGGAAGTTTTGGCCACAGCAATCAGAGCAGAAAAAGAAATAAAAGGAATCCAAATTGGAAAAGAAGTAAAACTCTCACTGTTTGCAGATGACATGATCCTCTACGTAGAAAATCCTAAAGACTCCACCAGAAAATTACTAGAGCTAATCAATGAATATAGTAAAGTTGCAAGATATAAAATCAACACACAGTAATCCCTTGCATTCCTATACACTGATAATGAGAAAATAGAAACAGAAATTAAGGAAACAATTCCATTCACCGTTGCAATGAAAAAAAAAAATACTTAGGAATATATCTACCTAAAGAAACTAAAGACCTATATATAGAAAACTATAAAACACTGGTGAAAGAAATCAAAGAGGACACTAATAGATGGAGAAATATACCATGTTCATGGATCAGAAGAATCAATATAGTGAAAATGAGTATACTACTCAAAGCAAATTATAGATTCAATGCAATCCCTATCAAGCTACCAATGATATTTTTCACAGAACTAGAAGAAATAATTTCAAGATTTGTATGGAAATACGAAAAACCTCAAATAGCCAAAGCAATCTTGAGAAAGAAGAATGGAACTGGAGGAATCAACCTGCCTGACTTCAGGCTCTTCTACAAAGCCACAGTTATGAAGACAGTATGGTACTGGCACAAAGACAGAAATATAGATCGATGTAACAAAATAGAAAGCCCAGAGATAAATCTATGCATCTATGGACACCTTATCTTTGACAAAGGAGGCAAGAATATACAATGGATTAAAGACAATCTCTTTAACATGTGGTGCTGGGAAAACTGGTCAACCACTTGTAAAAGAATGAAACTAGAACACTTGCTAACACCATACACAAAAATAAACTCAAAATGTATTAAAGATCTAAACACAAGACCAGGAACTATAAAACTCCTAGAGGAGAACATAGGCAAAACACTCTCCGACATACATCACAGCAGGATCCTCTGTGACCCACCTCCCACAATATTGGAAATAAAAGCAAAAATAAACAAATGGGACCTAATTAAACTTAAAAGCTTCTACACAACAAAGGAAGCTCTAAGCAAGGTGAAAAGACAGCCTTCAGAATGGGAGAAAATAATAGCAAATGAAGCAACTGACAAACAACTAATCTCAAAAATATATGAGCAACTCCTGCAGCTCAACTTCAGAAAAATAAACAACCCAATCAAAAAATGAGCCAAAGAACTAAATAGACATTTCTCCAAAGAAGACATATGAATGGCTAACAAACACAAGAAAAGATGCTCAACATCACTCATTATCAGAGAAATGCAAATCAAAACCACAATGAGGTACCATTTCACGCCAGTCAGAATGGCTGCGATCCAAAAGTCTACAAGCAATAAATGCTGGAGAGGGTGGGGAGAAAAGGGAACCCTCTTACACTGTTGGTGGGAATGCAAACTAGTACAGCCACTATGGAGAACAGTGTGGAGATTCCTTAAAAAACTGCAAATAGAATCACCTTGTGACCCAGCAATCCCACTTCTGGGCATACACACCAAGGAAACATGTGTACCCCAATGTTCATCACAACACTGTTTATAATAGCCAGGACATGGAAGCAACCTAGATGTCCATCAGCAGATGAATGGATAAAAAAGCTGTGGTACATATACAAATGGAGTATTACTCAGCCGTTAAAGAGAATACATTTGAATCAGTTCTAATGAGGTGGATGAAACTGGAGCATATTATACAGAGTGAAGTAAGCCAGAAAGAAAAACACCAATACAGTATACTAACACATATATATGGAATTTAGAAAGATGGTAATGATACCCTGTGTGTGAGACAGCAAAAGAGTCACAGATGTATAGAACAGTCTTTTGGACTCTATGGGAGAGGGTGAGGGTGGGACAAATTGGGAGAATGGCACTGAAACATGTATAATATCATATATGAAACGAATCGCCAGTCCAGGTTCAATGCATGATACTGAATGCTTGGGCTGGTGCACTGAGGCGACCCACAGGGATGGTACGGGGAAGGAGGAGGGAGGGGGGTTCAGGATGGGGAACACGTGTATACCTGTGGCAGATTCATGTTGATGTATGGCAAAACCAATACAATATTATAAAGTAATTAATCTCCAATTAAAATAAATAAATTTATATTAAGAAAAAATAAATAAAACATATACTTTTTTAAAACATTCCTTAGCATTTGGAATAAGTAACTACTGATCAGCAGAAGCCAGTTTGCTGATTCTAAGTAATTCTGAACAATTCTACTCATTTACTTTTCAAGGATGCTCAAGAGGTAGCATAGAGGGACATTCAGGAATCATGAACCTGGACACCAAAAAGGCATGATCTTTCACTGGATACACTAAAGAAATGTGTGTAAACTAATAGCATAAATGACTGAATTTGAAATTGTTTGAAGGCTAACAATAAAGTGTGCTTAACAGAGATTCTGCTGGGCTGGTGGAAGCACAAGCTAGAATTAAGATTGCCAGGAGAAATATCGATAACCTTAGATATGCAGATGACAATACCCTTATGGAAGAAAGTGAAGAGCCTCTTGATGAAAGTGAAAGAGGAGAGTGAAAAAGTTGGCTTAAAGCTCAACATTCAGAAAACTAAGATCATGGTATCCAGTCCCATCACTTCATGGCAAATAAATGGGGAAACAGTTGAAACAGTGGCTGACTATTTTTCTGAGCTCCAAAATCACTGCAGATGGTGATTGCAGCCATGAAATTAAAAGATGCTTACTCCTTGGAAGGAAAGTTATGACCAACCTACTTCAGTTCAGTCGCTCAGTCATGTCCGACTCTTTGCAACCCCATGAATTGCAGCATGCCAGGCCTCCCTGTCCATCAGCAACTCCCAGAGTTCACCCAAACTCCCGTTCATCGAGTCAGTGATGCCATCCAGCCATCTCATCCTCTGTCGTCCCCTTCTCCTCCTGCCACAAATCCCTCCCAGCATCAGAGTCTTTTCCAATGAGTCAACTGTTCGCATGAGGTGGCCAAAGTATTGGAGTTTCAGCTTTAGCATCAGTCCTTCCGATGAACACCCAGGACTGATCTCCTTTAGAATGGACTGGTTGGATCTCCTTGCAGTCCAAGGGACTCTCAAGAGTCTTCTGCAACACTACAGTTCAAAAGCATCAATTCTTCAAAAAAATAAAGTCTGACACTGTTTCCACTGTTTTCCCATCTATTTCCCAAGAAGTGATGGGACCGGATGCCATGATCTTCGTTTTCTGAATGTTGAGCTTTGAGCCAACTTTTTCACTCTCCTCTTTCACTTTCATCAAGAGGCTTTTTAGTTCGTCTTCACTTTCTGCCATAAGGGTGGTGTCATCTGCATATCTGAGGTTATTGATATTTCTCCCGACAATCTGGATTCCAGCTTTTGTTTCTTCCAGTCCAGCATTTCTCATGATGTACTCTACATATAAGTTAAATAAGCAGGGTGACGATATACAGCCTTGATGCCCTCCTTTTCCTATTTGGAACCAGTCTTTTGTTCCATGTCCAGTTCTAACTGTTGCTTTCTGGCCTGCATACAGATTTCTCAAGAGGCAGGTCAGGCGGTCTGGTATTCCCATCTCTCTCAGAATTTTCCACAGTTTATTGTGATCCACACAGTCAAAGGCTTTGGCATAGTCAATAAAGCAGAAATAGATGTTTTTCTGGAACTCTCTTGCTTTTTCCATGATCCAGCGGATGTTGGCAATTTGATCTCTGGTTCCTCTGCCTTTTCTAAAACCAGCTTGAACATCAGGAAGTTCACGGCTCACATATTGCTGAAGCCTGGCTATTAGAGTAATGGAATAAGTTTCTCATGACCACAGAAAGCCCCACTTCAATGTAAGTATTTATGAGCAGGAGAATGGAGAAACAATGTATGATATGGTCATCAATATTTATGATACACACAATATGTACTGAATTCTGCTCAGTAATTAAAAGGAAATGATCTATTGGTACATACAGCAACATGAATGTCAAAAACACTCTGAAATAAGACAGATATAAAATAGGACATACAGTGTGATTCCATTCCTATTGATTCCCGGACTTGGCAATAGTGTTCTGTGGTAACAGAGTCAGAGTAACTGTTGTTTCTTGTGTAGTTGATGAGGGTGAGTGGAATAGTAATTATCCCCGACAGAAATGGGCACAAGGAAATACCTGGGCTGATAGGAACAAGTTTATATCTTGATGGGAGTATGTGTCGCATGAGTGCATGCACTGATCAAAATTAAGTGGGCTCTACTTTTAAGATCTGTAAATTTCACAATGTTACATTATTTCTTTGTTTTTGAAACTATGAACAAAACCCTCTCTTTGTCATATTTCCCCCTCCAGCTACCATCTCTTTCTCTGAACCCCTTTAGATGAAAACTGAAAGAGTTCTCTATTCTCTCAGTCCTCACTTATTCTTCTCCTGTTATCTCATGAGCACTCTCCAATCATACGAACACCTCCATCACTCCATTGAAACTTCCCCAGATCACCCACAGCCTTCAGCTGAAAAAATCCAAGAGCCAGTTCTCATTCCTCCCTTCACTTGATCCATCAGCTTGCATATGACATAGCAGATTAGGTATCTTTACTTTCAGGACATTTTTTCTTACTTTGGTTTTCCTTCCACCTCACTGATCACTTCTTCCTTGTATCCTTTTCTAGATATTCCTTCTCTCCCTGATGTCTAGGTGTCGGGAGGCTCTAGGGTTCAAATCTTAGACTTTCCTCTAACTACATTCATGATCTAAATAGAAACATTAAATCCTATGACTTCAAAAGTCAATTTTATAGGCCAACAATTCCCTAATGTATACTTTTAGCTCTCAGCTTTCCCAAGAACATTCACCTCAATTATCTAACTTCTTATGCAATATTTCTCCATAGAATTGGCTTCTCAACCTTAAAATGTAAAAACCAGAATTCGTGTTTCTCTATACTCCACCAAGACCTGCTCCCTTTCAGCTTCCCCCATCCTACTGATGTCCTGACTATTCACAATTTGCTCCACTATATATCACTAAGATTCTTACGAGGATTTATATTATAGAAAAACGTTAGTTGCACAATCATGTCCGACTCTTTGTGACCACGTAGACTGCAGCCCGCCAGGTTCTTCTGTACATGGGCTTCTCTGGGCAGGAATACTAGAGTGGGTTGCCGTTCCCTTCTCCAGTGGATCTTCCCCACCCGGGGGGGAACCCAGGTCTTCTGCACTGTGTATAGATTCTTTACCATTTGAGCAGACTATGTATTAAAGAATATTTCCCTTATATCCTTGAGGATTGTCATCTTTGACTTAATAGATTACTTTGAGAGGAGCACATGTGAAATTATAAGGAAAAAAGAGAAAATATACCAAGATAATACATTTCACCATCAAACCAAGTTATCAATGTGGAAAATACCTCAGCAGCTTTCTTCTACATTACTACATAACTTGATTTAACTTTATAAAGCCCAAGAAGATCTATAGTTAGTAATAGATAACTGAATTGAAGAGAGGAAGGGGACAAGGGGCTATTTCATTCTGATGGGGATTCTATTACTTCATCATCACTGAATATTATATACATGTATTTATTCTCTACAGTAATACAATATGCAAAATAGTAATTAGCACTAATCATAAAGAAATTAAAACAAATAATATCTTTAATATGAGTGGAAAAAGGACCATTTAAAAGGTACTGTTTAGAGTCAGATATTTTTAACATTCTATATCTTTTGTTCTACAGTTAAAGATAGAATGAAGGTGTTCTGGACCAGCTTAAGTTGCAGCTACAGGTCCAAGTGGAGAAAACCATGAGCACGGTTTGATATTGGATATATAGCTTTGGAGTATAGAAGAATAAACAGAAATATAAATTTGGGAATGCCTTAGGCTAGGTTCCCTGGGGGGTAAAAAAGGCCTGAAACAAAAGCATATGTCTTTTCACTTTACTGAGAAATAAAATCCTAGAGAAATGGTTTTGTTTGAACAATAAAACCAAAGGAGCTTATCTCACTAAGCAAGGTAGAGATGCAAGAATGATATAGAAAAAGACAGCATAGCTTTAACATTTATGAAACACTGAAAGAGGGAGGAACTGGAGTGGAAGTAAGGAAGAGTTTGCAAGAAGGATGATGGCTGAGATGCTAAAATCAGACGGGAGAATGCTTTGAGTTAAAATTTTAAAAGAGTGCATTGAGCTGGCAAGCTGGAGTTTATCTTGGTTTTTCCTTCTGCTCTGATTCTTCTGACCTCGAGATGAACTCATCTATCCCAAGTGTCACTTCAGCCCATCAAAAATGAAATAAAAAATGAAACGAAGTAAAACAAAGCAAATCAAAAGATGTCCTAGGTAATGTCAGATCTAATTCTTGTGGTAGCTTTTATGAGTACTTAAATTTCTCCAAGTTTTAGCTGCCTGGCCTAGCACTCAATCTTTTCTCTTATTTGCCCCCACCAAACAGTGGTAGCATGGCCAGAGGGAACGGGATGGAGAACAACTTTTAGCTAGCCTGAATATAGCAATGAACAAAGTATAGTCTTTGATTATACGAACTTTACATGCTAGCTGCAAATATAGAAACTAAGCAAATGATCCAAAGTATGATAAGTGATACAAATAACAAGTTTGATATGATATGGGAGTTAACAATCTCTAACAGAAACATCCAACAAAAAGAAGCATTTCCTCAGACCTAATATATAAAAGCTTTATGATGACGACTGCATGTCTGATTACGTACATACATTCCTGAGACTCTTGTAAAAATTCTGTCTCATATTCCCTTTAAAAGGGCTTTCCAGGTGGCTCAGTGGTAAAGAATCCACCTGCCAATGCAGGAACTGCAGGTTTGATCCCTGAGTCGGGAAGATCCCCTGAAGGAGGAAACAGCAACCCACTCGAGTATTTTTGCCTGGGAAATCCCATGGACAGTAGAGGTTGGCAGGCTACAGTCTATGAGGCTGCAAAGCATCGGGCACAACTGAGTGACAGAGAGTGAACACATAGAATACAAACTGGAAGCTCATAAACTCTTTCCAAATAAATTAGCACTTAATCTGATCTAAAAGAACTATAAGAATTATCCAGATAAATGTGATGGGGATAAATATTTCAGCGTGAAGGTATGGATGAAGGTATTAGGAAGATATTGATGAGCAAAAGCATAATTGATAGAGAAACCAAAAGAAGTTGGTGTGATTGGAGTATGGAGAGCAAGAAGGAAAGGAAGAAAAAGTGAGACAATGTTATTTATGTGTTGAGTCCATGTCCGTGTCAGGCCCTGGACAGTATAAGGACTTAAGATTTTATTCTAAGGCAAAAGGAAACTAATGATGGCTTGTGGATAGGATATACTAGATGATATTCCTATTTATAAAAGCACTTGGGCTACCATTTGGAGAATAAATTGAAGGACACAAGCATGGATTCAGGAAGACTAATTGAGAAACTACTGCAATAGTCGGGGTAGAAGCTGATGGTACTTAAATTACTGTGGCAGCAGTAGAGATAAATATGCATGAACAGATTAGAGATATTTAAGAAATAGATTTAATAGTGATCAAGGACTAGTTATGGGCATTCCTGGTGGCTCAGACAGTAAAGAATCTGTCTCCAATGCAGGAGACCAAGGTTTCATTCCTGGGTTGGGAATATCCTCTGGAGAAGGAAATGGCAACCCACTCCAGTGTTCTTGCCTATAGAATTCCATGGACAGAGGAACCTGATGGGCTACAGTCCATGGAGTCACAAAGAATTGGACATGACTGAGCATATATATGAAATTAAGCAGCAAAATAAGAATGATTCCCAGCTTCCAGCAATTGGATGTTTGAGAACATCATTTGTCAAGATAGGAACACTGAAAAAAGAAATGCTATAGTTGTTGGAAGGTTGAAGGGAGTGTTTTGCATCCTAGGCTTTGAGTTGCAATAAGAGGTCCAAGTCAAGAAACCACACAGACACTTGAATATTGGATATATGGCTTTGCAATACAGAGGAGTAAGATAGAAATACAAATGTGGGAGTATCTTAGGCTAGGTTCCCTAGAAAATAAGCCTGAAACAAAAGCATATGGTCCTTACATTTTACTGGGGAATAAAAAGCAAGAGAAGTAGGAGTAAGGAGGAAAGGAAGATGAAACGGAAAGAAAAAGTAATTGTTAGGGAGACATTATGAAGCTGAAGAGTTGATTGCTTGCAGATGTCTCTAGAGAGGCCATAAGAACTATTGCACTCAGAACAGACTGGCCAGGAGAAAATATTTATCTGCTGGCTCTTTATGGTCCTTGGCTTCCATAAGTCAACGTCCTCTTATCCAGGCTTGAGTACAACATCTGTGTTCTCAGCGAAGATGGTAGGAAAGCCAGAGGCCCTGCAGATCAAACCAGTGAACAGGCCTGGAGATCTGCCTTTGCCAGGTGGCATTCGGTGCAACATCTCCACAATCGTTAGCTAGGTTAACCTAGTTCCAGGAGTCCAGGTACAGAACAAGTCCATCTGGGGTGGTGCAGAAACTGGGTCTGCTATGGAGAGTCTGGTGACTGGATGGACAGCACAGACTTGGGAGCAGTGAACCTATGGGAGAAACAGACATGAAGAAGAGAGGACCCTGAACAGAAGCGAATGAGACCACAAAAAAATACACTGGAGAGTGAAATGATGAGGGGAAAAATGTGAATATGATATATTGGTGTCTTCAAATTCAAATGGTACCTTGCTGCTGCTGCTGCTGCTGCTCCTCCTGCTAAGTTGCGTCAGTCGTGTCCGACTCTGTGCAACCCCGTAGACAGCAGCCTAACAGGCTCCCCTGTCCCTGGGATTCTCCAGGCAAGAGTACTGGAGAGGGGTGCCATTGCCTTCTCCGAATGGTACCTTAGAGATAAGTATATTTGAGGGGAAAAAAAAGATTTGAATAAGGAAAAAAGAAACCAATTCATAAATAGTGCAAAAAAAAGACCAGTTTAGTGCCAGCTAGTATATACAAAATATAACAGAAACGAAATCTGATTGCATATTTATGGAAATCAGGTGACAGAAGCACTAGATGTTTTCAAACATTAGGAAGAAAGTTAACTGGTCTTAAAGTTTTCATCAAGGAAAACTATAGCGTGAAGTAAAGTTGCCTAGCAACCAAACCTCCCTGTATTTTATTTTCACAAAAATTGAAAGAGGTCACAAAAGCAAGCAGTATATGGGATCACTCAGACTACTCCAAGGGAGAACGAAGTGGGAACATGGACAACATCAACGACCAGCAGGGTTTGTGTGATTCCTGAATTTGTGTGTTGTGCTACCAGTCTATTAAGCCACTTCCAGTACAGTGGTTTTAAAAATTATTTTCGCAGCACCTGACTGATAAAACAGATAAAAGTGAGACTGCTCTGGTTGAGAAGGGGTGGGTACCTAGGGAGCTTCAGATGATGCTATCTTTTTTTAGTTGTTTGCTTAGTCACTCAGTCATGTCCAGCTCTGTGCGACCCCATAGCCTACCAGGCTCCTCTGTCCATCAGATTCTCCAGGCAAAATTTTGGAATGAGAAGCCATTCCCTTATCCAGGGGATCTTCCCAACCCAGGAGTCCAACCCAGGTCTACTGCATTGCAGGTGGACTCTTTACCATCTGATCCACCAGGAACTAGGTGCTTTGTTAAGTTGAAATGACATTGGGATATTTTAAATTTTCTTTTCTGGGAGTTTATGTGTAGTTTTGTTTGACGATAATCACATAATCTTTTGTAGAAAAAAAGAAAATGAATAAGGTATCAAAGGAAAATGCTTAACAAAATAGGTACCCCTTAAGTCTTAAAGCATCTGCTTGATAGAAAACATTCCTTTAGGGACTTCCTTGATGGTCCAGTAAGACTTTGTGCTTCCAAGGCAGGAGGCCCTGGTTCTATTCCTGCTCAGAGAACTAGATCCCACATGCTGCAACTAAGATGCAGCACATTTCCTATTTTTTTAATTCAAGTTTCCAAACTCTGTGTCTATCCAGAACAAAGCACAGAACGGGGAGGGGGTGCGTATGCTCAGTTGTGTCTGACTCTTTGTTGCTTCAGTTCTGTCCAAATCTTTGCAACCCCATGGACTGTGGCCCGCCAGGCTCCTTTATCCATGAGATTCTCCAGGCAAGAATACTGGAGTGGGTTGTCACACCCACCTCCAGGCGATCTTTCCAACCCAGGGATCGAACCCATGTCTCTTGTATGTCTCCTTCATTGGCAGGTGGGTTCTTTACCACTAGCACCATGTGGGCTACCCAGGGAAGGCAGTGGTAAAGAAGGGGTGGGGGTGGGAGGTTGTGTACTAAGTCAGTCTGGCTAATTCTGGGGAAGAAGTTTTAAAAAGTATTAAAAATAAGACTTATTCGAATTCCAAATTGGATTTAATCTCCCAAGAACCTACCAACCTGATTTGCTAACAAATATAGATGACTATGATATACACTGATAACACAACCAAAATAAAATTCAGGAACACTGCTATCTTTCAATGCTTAGTGCTCCAGTTGAAGGTAAATGGATGATACACTCCAGTGATACAAACACTGAAACCCACTTTCACTGGAAAATTTACTGAAGGACCAGTCCTCACAAAACACCACAGTGCTAAACAACTACCAAGAATACTAACAGGTCTCCTACTGAGCGAAATCAATTCCAATAAGAGGTAGCTTTTCAGAAATGCAATTCACTCCAAAGGAGATCCTTCTGGGAGAAGGGTATGACATTGCAGATGCCACTGTGTTCTTCAACACCTAACAAACCAAAGCCCTCTTCTTTAAAAACAAGCTTCAAATTAGTATCTGATGGGTGTACCTGAAGTTTAACCAAATATATTCTGACACTCTGTCAAAGGTGACTTTTGAAATAAATAAAAGCCTAACTAACATGAATCCTCTATCTAATCAATGGGAACTCATTTTTAAACCTCCATTTGGTGAAGGTGGCAGGTTTTCAGAGGTTTCATTCCCTGGGATAGAAATTGTTCAATTTTATGTCCCCAGCAAAGGTAGGGCTCCTTTGTCATCAAGGGCCTGTTAATAACAAACCAACAACTGAATGACAGGTAAGTGGAACAAAGCAGAGGGGAAGGCCAGTAAACCTGCATGACATCACGTTGAGGAAGAAACAAAAGTGACTCATGTATCAGAGGCTCCCAGATAAATTTGTGCACACCTTGCTTTCTGGAATAAAAGGGAGTATTTGGTAAATCAAGCATAAAACGTGGAAGAAGTTTACAAGTAATAGTATATGTACACTGTGTGTCCATTGTACTTTGTGGCAATATCCACTCCCTCCGCTGTCTTGAGAGCTGTGAGCACTAACTTTTTTTTTTATTCAGTAAAGGAAAAATAAGTAAATTTTCTAGAGGTAAATTCGGTTGCCTATCTTGATCTCAGAAACTTGGAAAACAGAAGTTTGGTTGTGAAGGAACTTTAGATAACAAGCAATCCAAACCCTGCCCCCTTCCATTTTCCAGATGAGAAGAATAAGATGGAAAGAAATTCTAGTACTTGCCCAGCATCAGGCACCTAACTGGTAGTGGCATCCACAGATAATGTCCACTTCATTTTACTTAGGTGATAGATGTTGGTCCAAAGTATACATAAGGCATGAGAAGTAAACAAGTGATTTTTGATAACATACTTCTTATGTCCGTGCAGCTCTTACAACCTTCTAAATGCTTGAGCACCTTTAACAGCCCCTCCCAGCCATGGCAGAGACTCCCCCTCAGGACCATTGTAGCAAAGGGCCTGGCTCTTCTCCTCAGGTATCCCCAGGACTCTCTGACCCTGGCCCTGCCAATTTTCAGCCCTTTGTTTCCTCAGCCCCAGGGCTTCACACTTATTGCCTTGTTCTCACATCAGGGATTCACACTTGATGTTCCCTCTGATAAAGGTCTCCTCACAACCCTTTAAATACAAGGGTTTTACTTTTCAGTAAAGTAAATTCTGATTTACTCAGAATTTAAAATTCAGATTCAGAACAAATGTGAATCTCCTCAGAGAAGCCTTCCTTGATCACTCTATAGTATACCCCTCTCCAATCATTTCCTCTCCTGTATTTAACGTTTAATACTTACTACCCTCTGAAATGAAACTACCTCCCTGGTTAGTGTCTGTCTCCTCCACTTGAATGCAGTTCCATAAGGCCATGGACATTCTCCATTTTTTGTTTGTCTCTCCCAGCTTTATTCCTAGCCTATCAGTTCAGTTCAGTCGCTCAGTCGTGTCCGACTCTTTGTGACCCCATGAATCGCAGCACACCTGGCCTCCCTTTCCATCACCAACTCCCGGGGTTCACTCAGACTCACGTCCATCGGAGTCGGTGATGCCATCCAGCCATCTCATCCTCTGTTGTCCCCTTTTCCTCCTGCCTGCAATCCCTCCCAGCCTCAGAGTCTTTTCTAATGAGTCAACTCTTCACATGAGGTGGCCAAAGTACTGGAGCTTCAGCTTTAGCATCATTCCTAGCCTATAATACATAGTAAATATATGTCAAATCTATAATCAAATGAATAAATGGATGGGCACTTAATCCTACCTACTTAAAATGCTAATCCTACTTGTTCACTTCTGACTGGGCTCAGGTTTTCTTCTCTGTCTGAACCTCTCTGTATTCGTATGAAGTCAGGATAGCATTGTGGCTGAAAGCATTCACTCTGGGGTCATTGCAAAATTGAGCTTTTCCTGGGTTAAATTTCATATCCACCACTTGATAGCTGTGAGATAAACTTCATTTTTCTTACTCAGTTTTCTCATTGCATAGTCCTATCCACCTCACGAGATTTTTGTGAGGATTAAGTGGGAAAATACATTTGATTTATTTAAATTTTGGCACAATGGCATTATTTCTTTTATTATTGTTGTTACTGAATATTTCACAAAGGCTTTCTGTTTCCTCTCCCTAATTGTGACTACTCTCAACTCCTCTGGTTATTCCCTGTCTATGGTTAATGCAGCTCTCTTGCCCTCCCAGGCTCCTAAAGTTCCAGCATCTTACCATTACCCCAGCCACCCACCTTAAATCTAGCAGAAGAGGTTAAATCCTGCCTTATTAAACCTTGAAAGCAATCCTTTGAAAAGGATATCTCCATTATACCCATATTCATATCAGAAAATTGAGGAATGGGAGAAATTAAGTCAATCTCCAACTATTACACAGCTAGTAAAATTTTGAGCTGTGATTCAAATCCAGATCTCGCAATTTAATCTTAACTGCACTTTTCCTTTGAAGTCAAATTCCTTTACAATACGATCCTGTGCTTTTAATATCAGCAACACTGAACACACCACCCCCAATGCTTTTGCTATGCTCATCCAGTAAGCCTGCAAAGATTTTTCAGAGAATAATGATCCCCATAAAATAGTATGCGGAAAAGGAAACTAGGGTTTTGCCAAAAATTTGTGTATGTAAAATAGAAATAACTTTGCATAAGGAACAAAGTTTAAAAAGGCCAGGTCTAATACAATGTATAGAATTAATTTAATCTGTCAAAACATAGCTGTTTGACACCGAAGATAAACTTAAGAAACTGATCCTTTTTTTCAGTTTATTTTTGGCTCATACAATAAATAGAAAAAGCAAATACACAATTTGAGCTTCTTTTTTTAAAAAAATTTTTTTTAACTGACATTTTCCCAAAGATTTTTCTCTTATGCAAATAAGTTAAAAGTTCTTGCAATTATTAATAATAGTATCATTATATAAAAATGAGATGCAGTAGTTAAACTCTGCAACTGAGTTCCTACATTCTAAGCACCTTTTTGTATTATGACATTTGCTAAGTTTTTGGAGAAAGAACATTTTTGCAAAGGATCTAATCAGAAGGAAAGCTGAATCTTATGCTTTCTATGCAAATTTAGGGAGATGGAATTCATTTTGTATTGTAAGAATTTCTCAATTTCTGTTAAACTATGTCCCAGAATAATTGCCTACAGGTAAATTACTGCATGCCTGGCCTGTTTTTCCAGTGGTTCTCATTATCAAACTGCAAATGTATTTCCATGGAAAGTATGTGTTCCTTGAGGAGAATAAAAATTGTATCCAAAAAGGCATGAAAAAGAATTACAATTATTATTAATAAAATACTAAAAACACTGAAATGACAAATACCAGAAATGATGAATTAGACATGTTACGAGATTTGATAAAATGTGAACACTACATTTTGTAACCCTTATGTCATTAAAATCTGCCTTGTAGCTTCTCTGAGTTTTGGAAGCAGAGTGATAAGAAAGATATGATTAGACCAAGTCAACCATCCCTGCTGTTCCCTTTTTTCTTTACTGCTCTATAAAAATCATGTAAAATGTAGGATAATCCTTTACTATTTTATTTGCAATAGTTCTCATATTTTAACACAGAACAAATGACAATTAGCTTGTATCATCAGTAATCTGTTGCTACAATAATGCTACATAACAAAATACCCCCAAAAGCTATGGTTTTATGGGGTTAAAACAATAGCAATTTAAGTAACTCATAGATCTCAGGTCAGCATTTGAGGCTGGGGTAGGCTGGGAAGTTCTTCTAGTCTAGGCTGGGCTCACTCCTGCATCTGAGATCAACTGTAGGTCGGGTGGGATAGGATGATCTTGGTTGTGGCAACTGCGCTGTTCTTTGAACTTTCTGCTCTGCAGGTTAGCCTGGAGATAGTCTCAGCATGTAACTCCAGCTATATTTTTGTGGGGATTTCAGGGATGCAAGCACAAGAAAAGCTAGATAACCAAGAGGAAACCACTTAAAAACAATGGCTTAAAATAACACTGGTTTGTCATTGTTTGTTAAGTTTACCGTCTGCTGGGTAGTTCTACTGAAATGTGTTTGACATGAGAGTTTAGTCAGATGTAGACTTGGAAATATAGCTTTAACTAGGAGATCTCAGCAATGTGTTCTATGCATCTCATCTTCTAGAAAGCTGACCCAAACATGATTTCACAGTGATTACAGAGGAAAGTATAAAAACAAAAACGTGGAAACATTTTTTCCAGGTTATGCTTTCATCACATTTCCCTGGTGGTCCAGTGGTTAAAACTCTGAGCTTCTACTGCAAGGAATGCAGGTTCGATATGTGGTCAGGGAACTAAGATTCTGCATGCCTCATGGCATGGCCAAAAAATAATTTGCTTCCCTTGGCTCAGACAGTAAAGAATCGGACTGCAATGCAGGAGATTCAGGTTCAGTCCCTGTGTCTGGAAGATCCCCTGGAGAAGGAGATGGAAACCCACTCCAGTGGGTTTTCTCTTCCCTGGAGAAGTCCATGGACAGAGGAGCCTGGTGGCTACAGTCCATGGAGTTACAAAGAGGCAGACATGACTGAGCGACTTTCACTTCATTTTCTAGTATCATACTGGCCAAAGCAAAGGTATATTGAGCCCAGAATCAAGGTGTGTGGCAGAAACTGCAAACAGAATAGCAAATTAAAAGCAGAAGAAAATAAATAAAATGAGAACAGAAAAAAATGAAATTCAAAACAAAAATGGTAAAAATATGTCTCTCTTGAATATAGGAGCAGAATTTTCAATATTAACAAATTGAATACAGAAATATATAAAGAGTGTATACACCTCGTAACTTGATATTTATCCTAAAAATACAAATTTGGTTCAAAAATCAAAAAAATCAAGCAATATGCCTCACCATACCAACAGACTTTCAAAGAAAACCATATAATGATCTCAACAGATGAAGATAAAGTATTTGACAAAATCCAATATTTTTTATTTCAAAAGGAAAAAGGATAAGCAAACTAGACATTAAATGCCACGTCTTCAATATAATTATCAAAAAATTGCACCTATGCAAACCTATAGCTAAACATGCTTAAAGGTGAAAGAATGACAAGACCAGCATTTTTTCTTACCTCTTCTATTCAGCATACTAGAGGTTCTGCCCAATGTAACAAGAGAAGAAAAAGAAACAAAAAGCATACAGACAGGAAAGAAATGAAAGCGTGTTATTGAGTGATATGACTGTGTGAGTAGAAAATCTTGAAAAACCCTCCAAAAAGTTATTAGATTTAAAAAGTGAGTCTAGCATGGTTGCAGGTTTTAATGTCAATATAGGAAGATCAACTTCACTTTAATATACCAGCAAAAAATACTTGGAAATTTAATAAGCATAGTTATGTTAGCACCAAAAACATCAATGCCTTAAAAAATACAATTCTAAAAAGTATATACTAGACAAATCTTAGAGAAATCAGACACAGCAACTAAATGGAGATCTGTACTGTCTTCATGAGTAGAAGAGTCAATATTGTCAACTCGTACAAAATTACACTTTACTTTTAATGTAATTATAATAAAAATTCTGCATAATTTTATAGAAAATGACAAGTTAATTCTAATGTTTATATGGAAAGCAAAGGAACTTGAAAAAGCGAAGGAATTTGAATAACCAAATGATTTCTGAAAAAAATATAAGGTTAGAGGATTCACTGCCCTGATTTCAACATTTACTATAAAACTACAGAAATCAAAGGAACATGGAATTTGTAAAAGAACAGACAGGCAGATCAATTGAAGAGAGCAGATGGCCCAGAAACAGACCCACATATATGAACAATTAATTTTTGACAAAAGGGTCAAGGTTATTCCATGGAGAAGGATACTAATTGATTTCAACAAATGGTCTCTCTTTTTTTTTTTTTTTTTTCAAAAAAAGAAATGTGTTGTATTTTAAGCTGTATTATTAACACTTAATGCTAAATTCAGACTCTAAAAACTAAGACTCTTTTTAAAAGAAAGCATAGGAGAAAATCTCTGTGGCTTTGAATTAAGCAAAGATTTCTTAGCTACAACACCAAAGCATGAGTCACAAAAGAAATTTTAAAACTGTTTTCATCAAAATTTAAAATGTCCATTCTTTCAGACATTTTCTGGAAAATGATAAGATAAACCATAGACTAAGATAAAGTATTTGCAGAAAATATATCTGATAGAGGACTAGAATCCACGTTAAATGAAGAACTCTTAAACTTCAATAGCACTAAGGTAAACATGGGAAATAGATGGAGAAACAGTGGAAATAGTGTCAGACTTTATTTTGGGGGGCTCCAAAATCACTGCAGATGGTGATTGCAGCCATGAAATTAAAAGATGCTTACTCTTTGGAAGAAAAGTTATGACCAACCCAGACAGTATATTCAAAAGCAGAGACATTACTTTACTGACTAAGGTCCGTCTAGTCAAGGCTGTGGTTTTTCCTGTGGTCATGTATGGATGTGAGAGTTGGACTGTGAAGAAGGCTGAGCACCGAAGAATTGATGCTTTTGAATTGTGGTGTTGAGAGTCCCTTGGACTGCAAGGAGATCCACCTAGTCCATTCTGAAGGAGATCAACCCTGGGATTTCTTTGGAAGGAATGATGCTAAAGCTGAAACTCCAGTACTTTGGCCACCTCATGAGAAGAGTTGACTCCTTGGAAAAGACTCTGATGCTGGGAGGGATTGGGGGCAAGAGGAGAAGGGGACGACAGAGGATGAGATGGCTGGATGGCATCACGGACTCAATGGACGCGAGTCTGAGTGAACTCCAGGAGTTGGTGATGGACAGGGAGGCCTGGCGTGCTGCGATTCATGGGGTCGCAAAGAGTCGGACACGACTGAGCGACTGAACTGAACTGAAACAACTCTTTCCTTATAAAAATTGTAACCAAAATTCTGACCAGATCTGTCACCAAAAAAGAGATACAATGATGACAATTACACACATTGATACTTGACATCACTAGTCATTTGAGGAATGACAAATAAAATCATAACTAGATACACACACCTACTAGAATGACGGAAAAAAATTTAAATGACATTAAATCTTGCTAAAGAAGAGGAACCAGATCACTCTTACACTGCAATGGAAACACAAGATGGCACAGTTTGAGAGATTTTTATAAAGTTAAGCATTCACTTCCCACAATCCAACATTCCCTCTCCTAGGTATTCTGCAAGGAAAATGAAAACACAATCACAAAAAAACATATATTAATATTTATAAATTTTATTCAGAATTGCCATAAATTGGAAACAGTCTATATGTCCATCAACTGGTAAATAGATAAACGTTTTGTGATACATCTTTATAATGTAATACTACTCAGTAAGAAAAATGAATAAGCCACAGATACGTGCAATAACATGGATAAATCTTTAATGTGTTATGTTAAATGAAAGCAACCAGACTCAAAATGCTCCATGTTCTATAGTTGCATTTTACATGGCATTCTCACAAGGGGAAACTATTGGAAGAGACAAAAATCCAGTGGTTGCCAGTAGGCACAGGGGAAGGCGACTCTACAACAGGGCAGGTGCAAACCCTCTGGGATTATGGGAATGATCTGTATCCTGATTGTGATGCTGGAACATGGACTCCCTGCATTCGTCAAAACGAACACTATCATGAATCTAAAGAAGTGAATTTTACTAGGTAAATTATACCTCCACAAACCTGATATATAAAAAATCTATTTAGTGTTCTGTACCATAAAACTGTTAATATTGTTTGAAAAGAAATGCTGTTAGTGTGCTAGGATCATCTTATAGCACAAACGGTATACTCCAAAATCTATACAACTACTTATTTCAATTTGACTAAAGTGAAAGTCTTCAAAGGGAAAATACTATCCATTATTTATCTAAAGCAATTAAATGCAAATATAATTAATTAAATTACATTTATTAATTAAATTATTAAATTATATGTAATTAAATTAAGTTAAATGTAATTAAATTAAATATAAAACTGCTCTTATAATTCATCAACAAGTACATTAGCTTTTTCTTTAGTTGACTAACTGGGTCCTTTGGCTACTTCTTAGCCGAAGCAAGAGGAGCATAGCAAAGCATTCCTTTTGCTTTTGCATAGAAGCAAAAGGAATAGTGTTAGTCTGTTTTGTACAAATTGTACTAGTGACCAATAAACTTATAAAAAAAGTAGTTTGTAGCCATCTAACACCACACTGATTAAAAAAAGAATTTATAGAGACTATCAAAACTATTATAAGTTCTAATTTGAGGACTATTTAGCCATTTCCCACTTAATTTTAAGGATTTGAAATCTGTTAATATATCCACTTGGAAATGTTCAGGGTTAGTACTGGGCCTCCATTAATTGCTGACAGTCATTATCTATTTCATTTCTTTCAGTTCAATTCAGTTCAGTCGCTCAGTTGTGCAAACTGAATAGTGAGGTGTGTGAGGTACTTAGTATTAACTGAGGTACTTCAGTTCAGTCACCCAGTCATGTCCAGCTCTTTGCGATCCCATGGATTGCAGCATGCCAGGCTTCCCTGTCCATTACCAACACCTGGAGCTTACTCAAACTCATGTCCATCAAGGTGGTGATGCCATCCAACCATCTCATTCTCTGTTGTCCCCTTCTTCTCCTGCCTTCAATCTTTCCCAGCATCAGGGTCTTTTCCAATGAGTCAGCTCTTTGCATCAGGTGGCCAGAGTATTGGAGTTTCAGCTTCAGCATCAGTCCTTCCAATGAATATTCAGGATTGATTTCCTTTAGGATGGACTGGTTGGATCTCCTTGCAGTCCAAGGGACTCTAAGAGTCTTCTCCAACACCACAGTTCAAAAGCATCAATTCTTCAGTGCTCAGCTTACTTTATAGTTCAACTCTCACATCCATACATGACTACTCGAAAAACCATAGCTTTGACTAGATGGACCTTTGTTGGCAAAGCGATCCACTTCATTCCTTTACATTTCTTTATTTTGTACTACATGATCAGAATTAAGTACATAAAACTTAGAAAATTAAATTATGAAGACATAAAAATGTAGTTTGAAACTTCAATAAACTACTTAGTGTTTTAAAGTAGAAGCCCAGAAATTTAGGTACAAGTAGAAATATAATGTATTACTGTAGAAAATACTGTTAACTTTAATTGTGAAAAATTTGGGTTGAAGTACAACTTTGTACACTTTTGAGTTCAGATAAATATAAAGAACATAAAATTACTGCTAGCAAAATACAGGGTAGAAATAGACTATTGGGTTTTCTCAAAACTTAGTCAACCTTCTCAAATTAGTTGTGAGATAGTAAAAAAAAAAATCAGTGAATGATAGAGTATGTCAGTATGACTGGTCTGCACAGCAAAACTTCACAAAATGATAATGAAAAAGTCTTGTTCTGCTCTTTCCAGGGCTTTGATAATCCATGCAGGACAAGCATATTTGCAGGTTTTGAATCTGATTTACACTGCCTTCCTGATCTAGCTGCCCAAATGATATTCATGTAACCACAAGACCATCTGCAAATGTGGGCTTACATTCCAGTCATCCCCTGGTGAGACACACTCAGTGAACTTCACAGCCCTCGGCAGATGATTAATCTCATTATAATCTTTTGGTTAGATTTAAAACCTGTCCCTCAACTTTCAAAAATTCTTTCAAGAAATGTGGAAAGTATTCCCAACTGCCTATGTAAAAGCAAATACTTTGACCATCACATTTACATTTATAAAAACTTTACAAAGAATATTTGTCAAAGAATAGATTGACTTATGTTTCTTCCAATAGCAGTGTTCCTCTATTTAACCTCATTCGACATTTTCAAATGAAACAACTCTCTGAGTAGGAGTTCATTCAAATAAAGCAGCAGTCTTTAATAAACTTCCAATTAGTCCAGCAACTCACTCCACAGCAATTTTAACTATTCAAATGTTGAAAGGAGTACAGACATCCCTAACTTACTGGAATAAGTTTAGCAGATGTTTCCAGGGTGCAGGCTGATTGCACTACTTTCTAATTCATACCAAGCTTTAAATATTTTCTCTGGCACAACCAAAGGACAATGACTTAAAAATACATCAGAAAGTTCTTCGTGTTTCCTAATCGAATTATAATATAATATCTTAATTTAGTTGTTTCCCATATGCATGTTAAAATGTTTATATAGTATACAGATCCAAAGAGCTTTCAGTTATCTGTGAGAGCAGTGTGCTTAAAAAAAGATGAATGCAAAAAATAATGTTAAGTAAAATAGAAATTTTACTAACTTTTACAAAAACTATGAGATACAGATAAAACATGGTTGAAGATCTACTAAAAATATAAAAATTTTCATAATTAGAAGAGACCCTGATGATGGGAAAGATTGAAGGCAGGAGGAGAAGGAGACGACAGGCGGATAAGATGGCTGGGTGGCATCACTGACTCAATGGATATGAGTTTGAGCAAACTCCAGGAAATGGTGAAGAACATGGAAGCCTGAGGTGCTGCAGTCCATGGGGTCACAGAGTCGGGCACAACTGAGCAACAACATAATTGGTGTCAAATTTACCTCCATGCACAGTGCATTAATTGCACACCAAGGTGCATGCCAAGTAACTCCAAAAGTCAGCATCAAACCATCATAGTAAACATTAGGGCATTTGCATATTTATTCTCTGAATCATTATAACAGCCATAAAAACAGGATCTACGCAGAGGCTAGAAAAGCAAAAAAAGTGAGGAGCAAGGGTATGTTTTATTTTTTATTTATTTATCTTTATTTTACTGTATTTTATACATATTATTAGTAAATTTAACTATAAGGCATGTTCACTTTAAAACATCTGTTTCTCAGTTGCACTCTCTGCAATGGTATGATTATTAGCAGTCTTGTTACTTCCAAAAATATAAAGTTTGTTATTAACTTTGATAAGTATATAATTTCACTCTGCTCTTTCCAGATGCATTACTAACATAGGATGTATTGTTTGTTTCTATTTCAATTTGGCACCACTTACTATTGTTTTTGGTGAACAACCGAGTTCACATTTTGAATGTTTCCCATGTGGATTACGAAGTACACATTTGGAACTAAAGAAGACTTCCAGCAGATTTTTGTAATATTGCAGAGCCTGTGAAAGAACACATAAAGAATACTGGCTCTGAAGAAAATATAAAAGATGATTACCTCAAACAGAAGTAATAGATCATTTAAAATATTAAATTATTATGAAATACGTAGATGAATATAACATGGTTGGAGTGCATTCCTATGACTCAAGGAGCTGTGATGAGAAAAATCTATGTGGTCCAATTCTCATCCTAAAATAATAGATATGAGAAGTATATGGTTCCTTCTGAAATGGGTTACAGTTACTTATCAACTTATTTTAATTATTTTTCTTATTTTAAAGTAACATATAGAAATATTCACGAACAATGCTTTTTACTGAGTGCTGGTGAACTGAAAAGAAAGCAGCATTTAGTGTACTTAAGAGCACAAACGCTAAACAATAAATTCACAACGTTCATTAATCCTGGGACATTAGGAAAGCTATCCTGATAAGGAGATATGTAACTTAAGACTTGGGAATGACCATGGATCAGCTAGACAAGGGTAGAGGTGGGAGAAGAAGGTTCACAGAAGAAAGCAGCTCACTGTCGGAGCTTGACGGTGAAAGCAGCACTGCGAGTTAGAAGTTGGAATAGGGCATTCGAGGCAGCAGTGCAGGCGGTGAGAGAACATGGCAATAAAAGGTGATGCTAGATGGAACGACAGGGGATGTGATATACAGTGCCTCTCAGATCAGGGAAACATTTAGAATGTAACCAACAGTATCTTGCTAGCAGTGAGATGAAGGCAGCGAGCAGAGCATAATGTGATCAGTGGTTTGTGAAGAATGGATTAAACTGAGGCAGATATCAACCAGGAGCAACAAAAAAGGAGCGTGTTTCAGGCATCCATTCAAGAGAAAGTACTGATTTAGACTAAGATGGTAGCAGGGGGATAAACAAAACTGAGTGGATTCAAATTACAAACAGTCTGCAAGACTCATGAACTGAGCTTGAGGATGCATGCATGCTAAGTCAATTCAGTCATGTCTGACTCTCTGCAAAACTATGGACTGTAGCCTGCCAGACTCCTCTGTCCATGGGATTCTCCAGGCAAGAATCCAGGAGTGGGTTCCCATACCCTCCTCCAAGGGATCTTCTGGACCCAGGGATCAAACCCATGTCAAGTTAGAGGGAATAAAATGATTTCTGGAATTCTTTGACCCTCAAGACTCAAATAGTTGTTTTTTGGTTTTTCTTTTTTTGCTTTTATACTGCTGCACAACAAATCATCAAAAACTTAATGACTTAAAACAGTATACACTTATTCATTCATGGTTCTGATGGTTAGAAGCCAGGCCATGGCATGGCTGTAATCTCTTCTCAAAGTATTGCAAGGCTGAAATCAAGGTAACGGCTAAGCTGAATTCTTGTTTGAGGGCTATAAGGAAGTATATGGCTATAATCTTCTAAGATCATTCTTACTGGTAAATCAGTTTCTGGAGTTTGTTTAAGACTGAAGTCTTTTATCCCAGCTTGTCATCGTTCTGTGCGCAGCTCTCAGCTCCTAGAGGACATCCACAATCCTTGTCACATGCCCTTCTCTATCTTCAAGCCAATGCTGATATGCCGAATCCCTCTCATGCTTTCTTCTCTGCTTTTAAGTGGCTCGTGTAGTGAGGTTAGGTCCATCCGGATAATCTCCCTTATTTAAAGGCAATTGTGCCATACAGCAGAACTCAACCATGGGAGTACAGCCCTTCATGTTCACAATCCCAGGGATTCTACAAGGCAGTACATCTGAGTGGGGACATCTTCGAGTTTTGCCTCCTGCCACAAGTAGTGACACAAATGAGATGATAGATACTGGAATAGGATAAGGCAAAAGAAAAAACTGAATTCCACTTTGGAAAAGTTGGACTGAGAAACCAGTGAATACTCAAATGTTAAGTGCGCCATTGGAAAGGCCAGGACTAGAGAACAAGAAATGAGAGTGATTGGCATATAATCAATAACTGAACCCATGAGTATGGATTGTATCACCTATGGAGAGCTACAGAAGGCTTAGGACCAAGCCTGGAGAAACTACAATATTGAAGGAATAAAGATAAATCAAAAACTAGTCAGCAAGGGGAAAATCAGCAGAATTTGCTAATATGAATTACAAGGGGAGAGGTGACTGAAGAAAGTCATATTTGTTTATCTGTGTTGAATTTTGCTGAGAAACTTAGTATGAAAAATGTTCAGCCATTCTCCTGGTGATGTGGTGATGTGGATTTAGGGGTTACAGCTGCTAAAGTTGTCTCTGTAAAATGGCAGATTCAGCAGCCAGAATGAAGAGTGGGAGGAAGGTGAACTTCAGAAATGGAATCAATAAAAGACTACCAAGGAAAGGTGGAGATTTTGTTTGTTTCTTTTAAGATGGGAGACTTGAGCACATTTAAGCTCAAAGGATATGAAAGGAATTTAGATGAGAGACTAGAAAGGGGACAGACCTTGAAGTAGATGATTAGAAGCCCCCGGAGAAAGTACGTTTTCTAAAAACACCTCTGTCATTATAATTTGGCCAAGAAAGGAAAGGATAATTGTGGAAGTCAAAAGACTTATATTTATGGTGTAATGAGGATGTTCTTATCTTTTTTCTAAGTAAAGTGAAAATGAAGTTGCTCAGTCATGTCTGACTCTTTGCGACCCCATGGACTGTAGCCCACCAGGCTCCTCAGTCCATGGAATTTTCCAGGCAAGAGTACTAGAGTGGGTTGCCATTTCCTTTTCCAGGGGATCTTCCCAACCCAGGGATTGAACCTGGGTCTCCCGCTGCAGGCAGATGCTTTACCATCTGAGCCACCAGGGAAGCCCAAGTAAAGTAAGAGAGGAAAAAGTTTTTGAGAGAGAATAATAAAAGAATGAAACCAAAGACTTGAAGAGAAATGTTAAACGTGCCTTTCTATGCTGAAAGGGAAAAGAAGCTGACTAAAGTAGTATCACAAGAGTATCTTGTAGGCATTAAGACCTAAATAAAATTAGATTAATAGAGGAATCAATTGTTTATACATTTTCTCCAATAGTATGAAGCTACAACTCCTGGAAATACCAATGGAAATTAATAACTATATTCATTAATCCAGATTGGTATTTTTGCTAAAGGGCCAAGATAGAAAGATAGTAGAGTAAAACAGTTTTACATTGTCCCAAGAAGGTGGTAACTAAAAAAAATAGTGTAATGAAAGTAATAACATAGAAAACACAAGACATGATAGTGAATACCTAATGGATAATACATGGACCCAGATGGCTCAGTGATAAATAATTTGCCTGCCAATGCAGGAGACACAAGTTTGATCCCTGGGTCAGGAACACCCCTTGGAGTAGGCAATGGCAACTCAATCCAGCATTCTTTTTGGAAAGTTCCACGGACAGAGGAGCCTGGCAGGCTGTAGTTCAACCAGGTCACAGAGTTGGACACACCTGAGTGAGCCTTCAACGATTCAATGATAATATATAGGGAGAAAATGGAATTGTTTTGGTACGACAAAAGGGTTGAATAGCAGGAACATTTGCATCTTTCAGAAAAAAGATGAAAGGTTGCAATGAAAGACTAATGTCTGCATCTGTGACTTCAGAGAAGGGTTTGCTTTCTATCTTATAGCTGCGTTTTTGCTTTTTCACCCTTCATTCTTTGTTTATGACTTCAATACTCACTGCAAGTCCTTTTATACCATAATTTTCCTTTCTTTTAGCTGGTATTTTGGTTTCATGTCTCAGTTAATTGAAGTATTTATTTTAGTCATATTTAAAATAATTTTGTTTAAATTAAAGAAAGCTGAGCACTGAAGAATTGATGCTTTTGAACTTTGATGTTGGAGAAGACTCTTGAGAGTCCCTTGGATTGCAAGGAGATCCAACCAGTCCATCCTAAAGGAAATCAGTCCTGGATATTCATTGGAAGGACTGATGCTGAACTGAAACTCTAATACTTTGGCCACCTGATGCAAGGAACTGACTCATTGGGAAAGATCCTAATGCTGGGAAAGATTGAAGGCAGGAGGAGAAGGGGACAAGAGGATGAGATGGTTGGATGGCATCACTGCCTCGATGGACATATTTTTGAGCAAGCTCCAGGAGTTGGTAATGGACAGGGAAGCCTGGCATGCTGTAGTCCATGGGGTCACAAAGAGTCAGACACAACTGAGCAACTGAACTGAATTGATACATATATATGTGTGTGTGTGTATATATATATATATATAGAGAGAGAGAGAGAGAGATAAAATACATATATAAAGAAATATATAGATTCATATATATGGTATATACATATATATGTATCTTACGATCTCGGCATCTTGCTAGATATTTTAGACGCATTTTTTTATTTCATCTTTACAACAAAGAGATGAGTCAATTAATTTTGCAGACTAGGTAACTGGAGAAGTTAAGTAATTTGCTCTAAACTATTGGGCTTCCCTGGTGGCTCAGAGGTTAAAGCATCTTCCTGGAATGCAGGGGACCCAGGTTCGATCCTTGGGTTGGGAAGATCCCCTGGAGAAGGCAATGGCAGTACTCTTGCCTGGAGAATCCATTTAAGCATTTTTCAATATGTATATTGGAATAATCGGAATGATTCCTACAAACATGGATTCTTATCTTGAGATCCTTAGAAAAGGATAACAAAGGAATGTTTGAGAAATAATTTGTAAAACTGACAGGACTCAGTGACAAACGGGGTTATATCTAAATATATAATGATTCAAAGGCAAATTCAGGATCTCAAGTTATATGAAAGCTGATGTAGATAGAATGCAGGTAGTCACTGTGAAATGAAAATATATCCTGTCATATCAATAAACCAATGTCATAGTCATCGTCAATTTCTGGCCTCCAAATGTGAGTGAGGGCTCCCAAAACTGCAATCCAGCAGCTGCCTCTACCCCCTGCAATGATTGCTGAGGAGCTAGGAAGAATGCGAGAAGCAGCCATCTGCCACACCTGCCACTCCTTAAGGTGACCAAGGAAACAGGATTTGGCCCCAGATAGCCGAGGTGAAAATGAAAGGAATGAATTCGTGAGCCCAGAGGCTTGCATCTTCACACACACAGAGCACTAAATTTCTTAACTTGCTATCTGGTCTTTGATATTCAGACCGCCTGCTCCCTTTGTTGCAAACCTGTATACAACCTGACTCCCACTCGCACCTCTTCAAAGCAGTTTTCTCAGAGCTACTGAGACGCTGTCTCCCAGGCTCAGAGTCTTAAATATTCCCACCAAATAAAATAACTCTCCACTTTCAGGTTGTGACTATATTTTTAGTCAATACTATCCATCCTCAGTTTCACCCAAACCCTTGGTTGTGTCCAATGGATCTTCACAGATTCCTGGTCCGATCACCCTCCCAGACCCCAGGACTACTGCTTCTCTAAATTCACTTTTCTCTTCAAATCCCTATGTCATGTCTCACTCCTCACTCCCACTGCTAATGGACAACTCTGATCTTATTTCAAAGAAAAGGAAGCCATCAAGACCAGTTTCTCTCTGAATCACTTTTAGATTTACTCTCTGCAGTACCTACTTTTACCTCTTTCTTTCTGCCTTAAATGAGAAAATAAATATGCTGTGCAAAGTTATTCTCTCCCAGGAGCTATGGATTTCCTTTCCTATTGTATTTTGGCTTAATACTTGAGAAAGCAAATTATTTTTATAAATTCCAAATACTACATCTGGAATTCTTACAACTATAACATTTTATAGTGTTTAGAGCGTAATGAAGAAAAGCAAAGAGAGAAGGATCAAGAATTTGGATATTTTATCAAATTTAATATTAATTTTATGTCTTTAGAAAAGTCACTTCACATTCTGGACTTGAGATTTCTCATTATTAGCTCTGGTATATAGAAACATTCAATTAGAAACCTCATATTATTTAGAATTCTCAGTCACAGTTCTGTTTTCTATAAAATAGGTTGGTTGAGACTTTCAGTTTCAACTTCATAGCATAAATGTAGATTTTCCCTTCTTTGACAATTAACCGAATGCAAAAATGAGAATAAAACAGAGAAACTCCACTTTTATTAAAACCATGGGATTGCTAAAACCTCACTACAAATAATAGGAAAGTGGCTTCCAGAAGCTCTGAATGTCTAAAGTAGTATAAAAAAAAAAAAAAAACACAGTTCAAGGAGACCTAGAGTTACACATCTAATAAAAATCAGGCCCAGGACACTCCTCCAAGTCAATAGCACAAAAAGATATTCACTCCAGATAAGATCAGCAGCTTAAAGGCACAACCATTTTACTGCACCTCATGAAACTGTGGCAACAATTTGACCAAGTCTTCAGCTGAATCATGCTTCTGCTCCATCTGGCCTTCACAGAGGTCATTTGACAGAGGTCATCTGGTTGTAACCACCTGGTGGATCAGCTGACTGCAGTGTCTGAAGTAGCTTCACTCTTTTGTCTGGTACCCCCGTGGGAAGGACTGAAATACTGCAGTCAGCTGGAACT
Organism: Capra hircus; assembly: GCF_001704415.2. Lineage (NCBI taxonomy): Eukaryota > Metazoa > Chordata > Mammalia > Artiodactyla > Bovidae > Capra > Capra hircus. The sequence continues at coordinate 25,144,427 of NC_030816.1, forward strand.
GACTACACTTCTGTCTCACGTGGTTCCTCCACTGGTGACCACAGAATACTTGGACTTCTTACATTTTATTTCAACGTTCTCAGAGCAAGTGTCCTAGAAAACAAGGCAGAGGTGACCTCCTATGACCTATCCCCAAAAGTCACAGAGCATCATTTATCACTGTACTCTATCAGTTGCAACAGCCATAAGCCTAACCAGACTTAACGGGAACCGTAAACTCTAAACATTTGATGAGACAAGTGTCAAAGAATGTGCAACCATGTTTTAAAACTGTTATCGGCAAAACCAATTAACATTTTTTGGGCCACATGGAAAACAAGTGTGCAAGCTACTGTTGAGAGCCTCCAAACATCTGGTTTGATTATCAAAAGATTATGAGTTAGAGCCTGACAGGAAAACACTAAAAGTCCACATTGCAAAAACGATTGGAGAGGAAAATACAATAATGTTGGTAACCCTATAGCTGCCACTTTTACTTGAATAGTGAGGAATAAACTGAAATATAGTGCACTAATAACTGTTATTGTAAATAAAATTTCTTTTTACCCATGAGATGGTCCTATTTTTGTAAATAGCTAGTACAGAAGTATAAACCTTATTTCAAACTGGTTCCTCAATAAGAACCAAAACTGAACGTTAAAACCAAAAGGAAGAAAAAGAAACAGGAAAATACTTATAGAAAATGATGAATATTAACTTTTAAAAAGTTACTAATATTAATACAGAAATTAAAAAACTGTTTATACACATGTGACTATAAAATTAAATTTAAAAAATTTACTGAAACAGTCACTTCTATAATAAAAGAAACATAGAACTATCAGATATCAGGCAAATATGATGAGACTATGAAAAACTATAATATGTAACCTGGCTGAACTCATTAAAAACTTGTGGAGAACAGCAAATCCATCAGAGAAAAGAGGCCCCACTGGAATCTACACCAAAAAGAGAGTTATCACTGACAACACAGAAAAAGATAGAGGCCAGGATTTGAGTAAAATGAAGAAAAGGAAATGAAGTCAAGTTTTAAAATGAAATACAGTTAAAAGTTAAACATGAACTACAGGTCAAAGAAATACAAAAAAGAAAAAATCTAATAGTTGGAGCCCTAAAATAATGGAACAAAATAATTTAAATATATATTTTAAGAAAACACTCCAAAAAAAAAAAAAGAAGAAGAAAAAGCTGAATCTAAAGACTGAAAGTGTGCAGTATATCCCAGGAATTTAGAATGATCAGTACCAGGATGTATCTTAGTATATTTACTACATGTCACAGATAATAAAAGAATCTTTTGGTTGAATAGACATAAGATTATGGTATGGGGAAAACACTGCCAGAATGACTGGTGTCCAGTTTCTCTGACACAGAGTAAACTTTAAAGAAAGTTGAGTAGGGTTTTGCAAAGTCAACAAGAAAATAAAACCTAAGAATTTTATGCCCAGAAAAATTGTTTAAAAATAAAGGCAAAAGAAAGCATATTTAAATAAGTAAGTGCTCGTGGATTATTGCTTCTGATGGCTCAGCTGGGAAAGAACCTGCCTGCAATGTGGGAGACATGGGTTCCATCCCTGGGTTGGGAAGATCTCCTGGAAAAGGGAACAGCTACCTACTGCAGTATTCTGTCCTGGAGAATTCCATGGACTGTAGAGCAACATGGGGTTGCAAAGAGTAGGACATAACTGAACAACTTTCACTTTCATGGATTATAGATTCCATGAACCCTCTTTAAGAAAGTACTGGAAAACACACTTCAATCAATGAAAAACTGTTTGATAAACAACTCTAAAGAGGAGTGATGCTGAATGCTGAAATCACTTAACTCTAGGATTAAGACAAAATAAATACGGTGATTACAATGATAGAACAGAACATAAATAGTATAAGCCCTGACAGAGTAGAAATAAAACAGCTGACAAAAGTCAGAAAGAGAAGAAACAAGAAGATAGGAGGTAATAAGTACGGTGATTCCCTAGTCTTGTACAATAAAGATCAATAGATTTTAATTATTAAAAAGCAATAGTTATATTTAAAATAGAAAATAAATATTAAATGTATGAATTAATGAAAATGTCTGGGTAAAGGAAGGGAGAAGAGAAAGAAATTTAAATATATCAATTTTATCATTGTTTAGCATTTCAGTAGGAAATCAATAGATACATGACTAAAAATAAAAATTAAATCATTACAATCAAGAGATGGGAATACTAGACCATCTGACCTGCCTCTTGAGAAACCTATATGCAGATCAGGAAGCAACAGTTAGAACTGAACATGGAACTGGTTCCAAATGGGAAAAGGAGTACGTCAAGGCTGTATATTGCCACCCTACTTATTTAACTTCTATGCAGAGTACATCATGAGAAACACTCGACTGGAAGAAGCACAAGCTGGAATCAAGATTGCCGGGAGAAATATCAATAACCTCAGAAATGCAGATTATGCATATCTGGGTAATGCACCACCATTATGGCAGAGAGTGAAGAACTAAAGAGCCTCTCGATGAAAGTGAAAGAGGAGAGTGAAAAAGTTGGCTTAAAGCTCAACATTTAGAAAACGAAGATCATGGCATCCAGTCCCATCACTTCATGGCAAATAGATGGGGAAACAGTGACAGACTTTATTTTGGGGGGCTCCAAAATCACTACAGATGGTGACTGCACCCATGAAATTAAATGACGCTTACTCCTTGGAAGGAAAGCTATGACCAACCTAGATAACATATTGAAAAGCGGAGACATTACTTTGCCAACAAAGGTCCGTCTAGTCAAGGCTATGGTTTTTCCAGTAGTCATGTATGGATGTGAGAGTTGGACTATAAAGAAAGCTGAGTGCCAAAGAATTGATGCTTTTGAACTGTGGTGTTGGAGAAGGCTCTTTGAGGGTCCTTTGGACTGCAAGGAGATCCAACTAGTCCATTCTAAAGGAGATCAGTCCTGGGTGTTCACTAGAAGGACAGATGTTGAAGCTGAAACTCCAATACTTTGGCCACCTGATGTGAAGAGCTGACTCATTTGAAAAGACCCTGAAGCTGGGAAAGATTGAGGCCAGGAGGAGAAGGGGACGACAGAGGATGAGATGGCTGGATGGCGACTCGATGGACATGGGTTTGGATGGATTCCGGGAGTTGGTAATGGACAAGGAGGCCTGGTTTGCTGAGGTTCATGGGGTCACAAAGACATGACTGAGCAACTGAACTGAACTGAACTGAATCATTAGACAAAAACATAAGCTCCAAAGTTATTTTTTTCATTTATTCCCCCCACCACACACACAAGCTAGGGAAATAGCATAATATAAACTATGATAACAGAGCTAAAACCAAGACACTTGTTTATATAAAAAATGATAGATAGTAAAAGAAAAAGCTCAACTATATGTTGTACATAAGCAATTAGCCAAAGCAATGTTACTTAGGAATAAATTTCTTATGCCATTATAGAGCAAATGAAGGAAGTTACTTAGAAAGATTGAAAAATAATCAAAAATACACAGTAGACAAATGTAAGTAAATATCAGAGGTTGTGACTTTAGTGTTAGATTAGATTGATTTCTGAGGTGGAGAGCATTAAACAAGAAGAAGAAGATAAGACTCAAGTTTCAAACCACAGGAAAATCTAAGAGCATGAATAGATCTGTACCAAATAACATTGCATTAGTATACATGAAGGAGAAAAAGGTAAAAATACAAGAAGAAACAGAAATACACTAATAATAGGAAACTTGAATTCACTTCTCACAGTCAATGATGGTTCAAGTGGATACAAATTGGTAAGATACAGAAGACATAAATATGATGATGTCTTTTAAAGTGGATCTAACGGACATACATCAAACCTAGCATCTTGAAAAGACAAGTGACAATTTCTTTCTAAAGGGCACATGGAACACTCACAGATAATATCATCAAGTATTTATTCTAGGGATGCTAGGATGATTCAACACTTTCAAATCAATCAATGTGATACATGACATTAACATAATGAAAGGCAAAAATCATATAATCATCCCAATGAAACAGTATTTGACAAAATCCAACATTTATTTAAATTTATAAAACATTTATAAAAACTCTTAAAGTGTATAAAAAGGGAACATTCCTCAACAAAATAAAAGCCACCTATGACAAACCTACAGCTAACATACTCAATGATGAAAGGCTGGAAGTTTTTCCTCTTAAGACCAAAAACAAAACAAGGATGTTCATTCTCATTATTTTCAACCCAATGTGGTATTAAAAGTGGGAACTCACGTACACCCATGGTGGATTCATGTCAATGTATGGCAAAACCAATACAGTATTGTAAAGTAAAATGAATAAATAAATAAATAAAAATAAATAAATAAAATAAAATAAAAGTTCTAATCACAGAAATGAGACAAGAATTAAAAGACATCCAAACTGAAGACAATATATAGAAAACCCTAAAGACCCTTCACACACACACACACACACCAAAAAACAAAAAACATTAAAACCAATAAATTAATTCAGTAAAGTTACAAGACACAAAATCAATATACAGAAATCTATTACATTTCTGTAGAAAGAGGTATTAACAAAACAATCCCATTTACAATTGTATCGAAAAGAATAAGATACCTAGGAATAAATTTAACCAAGGAAGAAAAAGAATTACACACTGAAATCTATACATCGATGAAAGAAATTGAAATTGATACAAACAAATGGAAAGAAATACCACCCTCACTGATTGGAAGAATATTGTTATAATGACCATACTACTCAAGCAATCTAGAGATTCAATGCAATTCCTATTAAAATACCAATGGCATTTTTCACAGAACTACAAAGAATCTTAAAATTTGTATGGAACCACAAAAGATCCCAAATATCTAAAGTCTTGAGAAAAAAAAAAACAAAGCTGGAGGTATCTGTGCCCTGATTTCAAACTCTATCACAAAGCTACAGTAATCAAATGGGTTTCCCTAGAAGCTCAGACCATAAAGAATCTGCCTGCAATGCAGAAGACCTAGGCTAGATCCCTGATTTGGGAGGATTCCCTGGAGAAGGGAATGGCAACTCACTCCAGTATTCTTGCCTGAAGAATTCCAAAGACAGAGGAGCCTGGCAGACTACATTCCATGGGGTTGCAAAAAGCTGGACACAACTGAGCAAATAACACATAGTAATCAAAATAGTATGGCACTGGCATGAAAACAGACACATGGGTCAATGGAACAGAATACAGTCTAGAAATAAATCCATGCGTATATTGCATATATAGTCAATTTACAACAAAGGATGCAAGAATATACAGTGATAAAAAGGTAGTCTCTTCAATAAGGTAGTACAGGGAAAGCTGGACAGCTACATGAAAAAGAATGAAACTGGACCACTATCTTACACTATACACAAAAAAATTCAAAATTGATTAAAGATTTGAATGTAAGACTTGAAACAATAAAACCCTTAGTAGAATACAAAGGCAGTAAGCTCTTGACTTCAATCTTTGCAGTATATTTTACACCTGTATCATTAGGCAAGGCAACAAATGCAAAATTCAATTAAATGGAACTACATCAAACTGAAAAGCTTTTGCATAGTGAAAGAAACTATCAAGAAAACAAAAAGGCAACCTACTGAATGGAGGAGTATTCATAAATCATATATCTGATACAGGCTTATTATTAAAAATATATAAACAAACTACATAGCTTAGTTTCAAAAAAGCAAACCTATGGAAAAAAAATGGGCAGAAAACTTGTTTCCAAGGAAAACATGCAGATGGCCAAAAATTACGTGAAAAAGGTGCTCAACATCACTAATCATCAGGGAAATGCAAATCAAAACCACAGTGAGATATCACCTGGCACCTGTCAAAATAACTTATCAAAAAGAAAAGAAATAAGTGCTGGCGAGGATGCGGAGAAAAGACAACTCTCATGTACTGTTTGTTGGAAAGTAAACTGGTGCATTCATTATGGAAAAGAGTATGGAGCTTCTTCGAAAATATTAAAAATAGGACTACCATAAGATATAGTGATTCCATCTCTGGGTCTTTATGAAAAGAAAATGAAAACACTAATTTGAAAACTTACCTGCGCCCCAATGTTCAGAGCAGCATTTACAATAGCCAAGGTTTGGAAACAACATGTGTCCATCAATAGATGAATGGACAAAGAGGAGTTGTATATATATATAATGGAATATTAGTCAGTCATAAAAAATGAAATCATGCCATGTGAGACAACATGCCAACATCTGTTGGATAATGGAAAAAGCAAGGAAGTTCCAGAAAAACATCTATTTCTGCTTTATTGACTATGCCAAAGACTTTGACTGTGTGGATCACAATAAACTGTGGAAAATTCTGAAAGAGATGGGAATACCAGACCGCCTAACCTGCCTCTTGAGAAATTTGTATGCAGGCCAGGAAGCAACAGTTAGAACTGGACATGGAACAACAGACTGGTTCCAAATAGGAAAAGGAGTACGTCAAGGCTGTATATTGTCACCCTGCTTATTTAACTTATATGCAGACTACATCATGAGAAACGCTGGACTGGAAGAAGCACAAGCTGGAATCAAGATTGCTGGGAGAAATATCAATCACCTCAGATATGCAGATGACACCACCCTTATGGCAGAAAGTGAAGAGGAGCTAAAATGCCTCTTGATGAAAGTGAAAGAGGAGAGTGAAAAAGTTGGCTTAAAGCTCGACATTCAGAAAACGAAGATCATGGCATCTGGTCCCATCACTTCATGGGAAATAGATGGAGAAACAGTGGAAATAGTGTCAGACTTTATTTTTGGGGGGGCTCCAAAATCACTGCAGATGGTGACTGCAGCCATGAAATTAAAAGACACTTACTCCTTGGAAGAAAAGTTATGACCAACCTAGACAGTATATTCAAAAGCAGAGACATTACTTTGCCGACTAAGGTCCGTCTAGTCAAGGCTATAGTTTTTCCTGTAGTCACGTATGGATGAGAGAGTTGGACTGTGAAGAAAGCTGAGCGCCAAAAAACTGATGCTTTTGAACTGTGGTGTTGGAGAATACTCTTGAGAGTCCCTTGGACTGCAAGGAGATCCAACCAGTCCATTCTGAAGGAGATCAGCCCTGGGATTTCTTTGGAAGGACTGATGCTAAAGCTGAAACTCCAGTACTCTGGCCACCTCATGCGAAGAGTTGACTCATTGGAAAAGACTTTGATGCTGGGAGGGATTGGGGGCAGAAGGAGAAGGGGACAACAGAGGATGAGATGGCTGGATGGCATCACGGACTCAATGGACGTGAGTCTGAGTGAACTCCAGGAGATGGTGATGGACAGGGAGGCCTGGCGTGCTGCCATTCATGGGGTTGCAAACAGTCAGACACGACTGAGCAACTGAACTGAACTGAGACAACATGGTTGGACCTAGAAGATATTAACCAGTGAAATAAGTCAGAAGAGAAAGACAACTACTATGTGAGTTCGTGTATATATGGAATCTAAAAAGCAAAATAAATGAACAAATTAAATAAAACACAAAAAGACTCAGAGATACAGAAAACAACTTGGTGCTTGCCAGAGGGGAGGAGAGTTAAGATACAGGCAAAGTATGTGAAGGAAATTAAGAAGCAAAAACTTCTAGTTACTAAATAAACAAGTTATAGGGATGTAATGTACAATATAGATAATATAGTCAATGATATTGCAGTGACTTTGTAAGATGACAAGTAGTAACTGGACACACTGTGGTAACAATTTTGAAATTTATATAAATACTATATTAGTTTAAGGTGTACATCATAGTGATTCAATATTGTTTGTTATTTGTACCTCAATAAAAAAAATCACCTGTTTATTCCACAATAAAATTTAAAAGTAATAATATGTTTAACACTAATTTAAAAAGCTGCATGTACCCCATAGTTCACAGCAGCATTATTCACAATAGCCAAGATAAAGAGCAACCTAAGTATCCATCTGGATAAAGAAAATGTTTAAATATCTAATTTTTAATATTTTTACCTCACCATTTTTCTAGATCCAATTATACAGAGTTTCTCTTGAATGTTCCAGTAGCAGAAGAATATGTTGCTTTCAGAACAGACAGAATGTCCCTACTTGGTGTCGCCCATGGGGAGGCTTAAATAGGTGTTCTTGCTCAGTTAAGGCTTTGTTTCTTTGTAATCAGATCCCCAGGTATAAAGGAATGATTTTATCTGCTTATTACCTCGTTTCTCAGTCTTGATAGTTCCAAGCTTTCAAAGCTCAATAAATCATTTTATATTTTCCTTTAGTATCTTTCCAATCCCATCAATTTATAAATGGGAGCTTGGAATTCTCAAGGAAATCAAAGGGCTTTGCTCAAGCTGGCCAAGCAGAAACCAGAATTTAGTTCTCACACCCTGAAATTTAAATATTTAGAGACAACAATCATAGACATTCATTTACTGCCCCACCTCTTCACCAAGTTAGAAAAGCAAGTGTTCATATCCTTAGAATGCTTAATTTGTGGGAAAGAAACAACAGATATATAGGTAAATAGAAAATATCTACATAAATATGCATAAAATAGAAACATTTCCCCCCACTGGAGAAGACTTTAATCAAAGATCAAAGTGATTATAAGCCTTATAAAAGGAAAATCCCATTTATTTCAATGAAAATATTCTATGAAAGCAGATCTGCCACAGGCCTGCTTGATGGCTCATCTTGACTTCAGAATAAGCCATCCCCCACCGGCTATGTAAAGCAACCTATTTGGTGGTTTTACATAAGGTGGAGAACATTGCCATGCTCCAGTTCATATTAGGTCTCTGAGATAACAGAAGAAAAAAGACTCAGTATATATAATAAGCAGCTCAACAGCTGAGAAAGACAGCATATGGCAATGGAAACGTAGGCGTTGCTTTGATTTTGGAAAAAGAAGCGAGAAATATTCCTAAGTCAAAGTTCACTGCCACCTGAATGAGATGATTTATTTTTCTGCAACAGAGTGAACTTTGTGTGGGCATAGATTTATAGCAAATACAAAAACACCTGCACAAATCTCAGCAGGAGTTTGAAGAAACACATTTTCCCATTACTGAACTGATTACGGGTGCAATAATAATAGTATTTTCATTTAATTAAATAGGTTTTTTCCCAATTCCTAACAGCATACAACACTTGTTAAAATTAATTAACTTATTTTCAATGAACTTTTCAGCAAAAGAGAGAAAGATGTATGACAAGTAAGCTCATACTGACAGGCTTTAAATAATAGACCCCTAAATAAATTGTTTTAATTTAAACAATCAAGTAAAATAAAGCTAATAGCTCTCTTCATCAGAAGTTTTCTATCCTGCCATATAATTTTTCTTAAAATTTTGTAGAGTAAAACTTGTAAGATACCCCCTGGGTCTGCTCCAGCACGCTTCAATATGTTTCAAGTTTTATATTCTAGATTAGAAACAGTCTTTCCTTCTAGACTTTCAAGAAACAGGAAGATACTATCATGAACATTTGCATGTTTTACAAACTCTGCTTCACTCTTATTTCACTTTAATGTTTCAAAATTGTGCATATGAACCTTTAATGTCTCATGAAAAATTTCACAATCATGAATGGATCAGCTGAGTCATCCATGCTTCACTTTCTTTGCTACCCTAGAGGGGAGTTGTCTACCTACTGCAACCCAGAGTATGAACACTCAACTCCACCAAATAAAATTACTCCACTGGTAACCTTCAGCAGGACCCAGCAAGTGTGCCTCTGATGGAAAGCCTGACACTCGTGCTATCCTCACCTGCGGTGTCATGGTACACAAAACTGACAGGATTCATCACAACCTGGTCACAAGAACAATCTGTGGACCACCTGGCCTTACCAACCTATGGATGTGAAGTCATCTTAACATCAATAGTAATGCATCTGTTCTTGTTTCTCCCTACAAAGAACCTCAGCCATTTCCATTACAAAGTCACCTATGACAAAATCAAATATTTCTGAGAAGCACTTAAGGGGCATCATATGTGGTCCCAGGCTTTGTGCCACAGCCACCACTTGGCACCTACAATGTCTCTTTTGCCTAATTCTTGTTACTTGGTTACTGCCCATAAAGCCCTGCTATTGGTGTTAACGCTCCTCAGAACAATGCCACAGTCCTTGTCATAGATGCTTCCAGTAGCGCTGTCTTTCAAAACCACAGCTATGTGCACTCTATTTGGTACTCCACCCTACGTTCAGCATCAACCACAGTGCCTGGCAGAAAGCAGACAACACCCAATGAATAAAATAGGAAGATTTTCAAAATTAGGTGCTTTTCCTAAATCATGTTGGCCTTGGAGTACAGAATAAAGCAGGGCAAAGGCTAATAGGGTTTTGCCAAGAGAACACACTGGTCATAGCAAACACCCTCTTCCAACAACACAAGAGAAGACTCTGCACATGGACCAAATCAGATTGATTATATTCTTTGCAGCCAAAGATGGAGAAGCTCTATACAGTCATCAAAAACAAGACCAGGAGATGACTGTGGCTCAGATCATGAACTCCTTACTGCAAAATTCAGACTTAAATTGAAGAAAGTAAGAAAAACATGTTGATGTGTGGCAGAACCAATACAATATTATAAAGTAAAAAAATAAAATAAAAGCCTCTGACCAAGTTCAAAAATGAATAAATAAATATTTTATAATTCAAAAAACCACTGGACCATTCAGGTATGACCTAAATCAAATCCCTTACAATTATACAGTGGAAGTGAAAAATAGATTCAAGGGATTATTTCTGATAGACAGTACATCTGAAGAACTCTGGATCGAAGTTCATGACACTGTGTAAGAGATGGGGATCAAGACCATCCCCAAGAAAAAGAAATGCAAAAAGCAAAATGGCTGTCTGAGGAGGACTTACAAATAGCTATGAAAAGAAGAGAAGCAAAAACCAAAGGAGAAAAGGAAAGATATACCTATTTGAATGCAGATTTTAAAGAACAGCAAGGAGAAATCACTCTCATGCATTGGAGAAGGAAATGGCAATGCACTCCAGTGTTCTTGCCTGGAGAATCCCAGGGACCGGGGAGCCTGGTGGGCTGCCATCCATGTGGTCGCACAGAGTAGGACACAACTGAAGCAACTTAGCAGCAGCAGTAGCAAGGAGAAATAAGAAAGCCTTCCTCAGTGATCAGTGCAAAGAAATAGAGGAAAACAATACAATGGGAAACACTAGAGATAACTTCAAGAAAATTACAGATACCAAGGGAACATTTCATGCAAACATGGGCTCAATAAAGGACAGAAATGGTAAGGAGCTAACAGAAGCAGAAAATATTAAGAGGTGGCAAGGAAACACAGAAGAACTATACAAAAACGATCTTCACAACCCAGATAATCACGATGGTATGATCAGTCACCTAGAGTCAGACATCCTGAAATGTGAAGTCAAGTGGGCCTTAGGAAGCATCACTGAACAAAGCTTGTGGAGGTGACAGAATTCCAGGTGAGCCGTTTCAAATCCTAAAAGATGATGCTGCGAAAGCGCTGCACTCAATATGCCAGAAAATTTGGAAAACTCAACAGTGGCCACAGGACTGGAAAAGGTCAGCTTTCATTCCAATCCCTAAGAAAGACCATGCCAAAGAATGCTCAAACTACCGCACAATTGCATTCATCTCACATTCTAGTAAAGTAATGCTCAAATTCTCCAATCCAGGCTTGAACAGTACATGAACTGTGAACTTTCAAATGTTCAAGCTGGTTTTAGAAGAGGCAGAGGAACCAGAGATCAAATTGCCAACATTCGTTGGATTATCGAAAAAGCAAGAATGTTCCAGAAAAATATCTATTTCTGCTTTACTGACTATGCCAAAGCCTTTGACTGTGTGGATCACAACAAACAGTGGAAAATCCTGAAAGAGATGGAAATACCAGACCACCAGACCTGCCTCCTGAGAAATCTGCATACAGGTCAGGAAGCAAGTTAGAACTGGACATGGAACAACACACGAGTTCCAAATTGGGAAAGGAGTACGTCAGGACTGTATATTGTCACCCTGCTTATTTAACTTCTATACAGAGTATGTCCTGAGAAATGCTGGGCTGGATGAAGCACAAGCTGGAATCAAGATTGCTGGGAGAAATATCAATAACCTCAGATACACAAATGACACCACACTTATGGCAGAAAGTGAAGAACTAAAGAGCCTCTTGATGAAAGTGAAAGAGGAGAGTGAAAAAGTTGGCTTAAAACTCAACATTCAGAAAATCAAGATTATGGCATCTGGTCCCATCACTTGATGGCAAATAGATGGGGAAACAGTGGAAACAGTGTCAGACTTTATTTTTTTGGGCTCAAAAATCACTGCAGATGGTGACTGCAGCCATGAAAATGAAAGATGCTTACTCCTTGGAAGAAAAACTATGACCAACCTAGGCAGCATATTAAAAAGCACAGATATTACTTTGCCAATAAAAGTCTGTCTAGTCAAAGCTATGTTTTTTCCAGTAGTCGTGTATGGACATGACAGTTGGACTATAAAGAAAGCTGAGTGCCGAAGAATTGATGCTTTTGAACTGTGGTGTTGGTGAGGACTCTTGAGAGTCCCTTGGACTGCAAGGAGATCCAACCAGTCCATCCTAAAGAAAATCAGTCCTGGATATTCATTGGAAGGACTGATGCTGAACTGAAACTCCAATACTTTGGCCACCTGATACAAAGAACAGACTTATTTGAAAAGACCCTGATGCTGGAAAAGATTAAAGGCAGGAGGAGAAGGGGATGACAGAGGATGAGATAGTTGGATGGCGTCACCGACTCAATGGACATGAGTTTGAGTAAACTCTGAGAGTTGGTGATTGTCAGGGAGGCCTGGCGTGCTGCAGTCCATGGGGTTGCAACGAGTCGGACACGGCTAAGCAACCAAACTGAACTGAACAGCATTCTCAAGTGAACGTACTTGGTCTTTCTCTATAGGTTATGTGATATCGAGAATTTGTTTTTCACTGCAGTAAGAAAAGTTGACTCACTAACCCTTGGAAAATGCAGTGATGCATTAAAGCCTGTGTAACAGAGCCCAGCACAATCACTGGGATAAGTAAGGTTTGCTCATTGCATTCTCTCATGGTCTTCTGTGCAAATTTATAAATTGCTTAAGTGTCTCTAAGTGACTTTGGAATCTTTCACCTCCTTTTGTACACATTTGGATCACAGGCCCTTTTCATCATCATCCTGTTTGTTTAGCTTACTGGTAGCCTTCCTACAAATTTGTCTTAGATTTTACATTCTCACCAAAGACTTCATGACCTTTTAAGCCCTTCCAGTACAACCCCACAGCACTCTCTATTTGGCAGTATCCCAGCACTCATCCACCTCTTGACTCCAGACACTGGACTGTTTTCTTGGAGGGCAATAAATACTCTCTAGTTCACCAATGTATCCCCTGTGTCTTAGTGGGGCCTAGCCAATAGTGCTGAGAGAACAACCTGCAATGCATCATGTAGAGAGCACCTTAGACATACTAAATGTCTACAAGACAATTAACAAAGTTGAAAATTATTTAGCTCCAAGGAGCCTCTTGAGCTACACCCCACTGGCCCAGCTTCAAGACCAAAAAGGCCAGAGTCAGAGAGAGAGACATTAATTGCTTCATAAATAGGAGAGCTTACATGTCTACAGCAAGGCCCCAGAGCAACATCCCACTAAGTGCAATAGACAGAAGGCAGGATATGGCAGCAGCTTTTGCTCTTGGGATGGTTGAGGGAGAGGTTATCGGGAGAACTGACAACAGATTGGCTGATGGGTTACCAGGGAAACTAGTGAGGGGCACGCTCCTCACTGCCCCTTTGAAAAGCTATCAAAGTGGAGATGTTCTAATCTAAAGGGAAGAACAATTATCAGCTGAGTTTAGGGAGGTATATAGGAAGATCAGCCACGTGAGTAGACAGAAGTGAGGCAGGTGCTGGTTGAGCAGGGGATATACAGAAAGCAAGATAACAGTCACCCTGGATGGCCTGATCATTCACTCCACCCCTACATATCCTGCACCACCCTCATAATCTGGGTCTAGCCCTCTTCTGTGGTATCCCTCAGGTCAGATATGTAGGGGAGTCACTACAACCAGATACCACAAATACAATATAGACAGCAGCAGCCAAAGAGTATCAAAAGTAAGATAACTCATATACTAAGAACAGTCACTAACCGGGGTGTTGGAAAATTTTAGAGCCAAGCACTTACTGGGTCAGTGGAGAGGGAGTCGGTGCAGCAGTGTCCTGTCCAGTTATAAAGAAGGTAAGGCCACTCCTTGTTTTTACAGAGCCACGACCATGAGAAGAGGAAGGTCCCAGCTTTAAAACATCCTGGTGGCCTAGCCAGGAGTCAGCAGTCACAGTCTGTCTGCCATACCATGTTACATTGAGTTCCACTAGGGGTGGACCCATTCAGTTCAGTTCAGTTCAGTTCAGTTCAGTCGCTCAGTCGTGTCTGACTCTTTGCGACCCTATGAATTGCAGCATGCCAGGCCTCCCTGTCCGTCACCAACTCCTGGAGTTCATTCAAACTCACATTCCTCAAGTTGGTGATGCCATCCAGCCATCTCATCCTCTGCCATCCCCTTCTCCTCATGCCTTCAATCTTTCCTAACATCGGGGTCTTTTCAAATGAGTCAGCTCTTCGCATCGGGTGGCCAAAATATTGGAGTTTCAACTTCAATATCAGCCCTTCCAATGAACACCCAGGACTGATCTCCTTTAGGATGGACTGGTTGGATCTCCTTGCAGTTCAAGGGACTCTCGAGAGTCTTCTCCAACAGCACAGTTCAAAAACATCAATTCTTCAGCACTCAGCTTTCTTTATAGTCCAACTCTCACATCCATACATGACCACTGGAAAAACCATAGCCTTGACTAGATGGACCTTTGTTGACAAAGTAATGTCTCTGCTTTTTAATATGCTGTCTAGTTTGGTCATAACTTTCCTTCCAAGGAGTAAGTGTCTTTTAATTTCATCTTGCTATAGACCCAGGAATTAGACTCGTTTCACAATGAGGCCATTGCTGCCACTCATTCCTCAAATAGATTTCCTCTACTCAGGCTAGGGACAAAATGTAAGACATCTAACAGGCACAACATAGCAAAGATCATAACTATTAAGCAAAATACAAGCACTAATAGCATCCCAAGATAATACCACACCTGCTGTCTGTAACACAGTTCAGAAAATTCAAGTTTTCAATAATACAGGAATGTGTCTAAAATCATGTTAATAATCTGAACCACAGCTACTCCATTTTGTCTTTCTAGAATCCCCCTCCTCAATTGCCAAAGAGATGTACAGTGCATTTTCAGTAGGCCACAAAGCAGGCTACTCTGGTCAGTAGAGTTTAAGTTAAACCATGGGTAAACCAGAATTATTTTTCCATACCGCCACATGTGAAATTTTTTCCATCATTTCTCTTTTTGATTGTAAACCTTTTGATAGACCAAAGTACATGTACTTTGAAGCCAGGGTAAATGCAGATTCCAGCCCTAGGTGCAGATCATGTCCCTTTAGGTGAGGCAACCTTTGTATTTGTCTAGGTATACACAGTGCAAGGAAAGTGATCAGATAACATGAACAAGTTCAGAGATTTGCTGATTGGGAAACATTTCAGAGGATGTACATTTTATCAGTTACACCAAATTGCTACACAAATATTATACATGTGTTTTTAGCAGTAGATTTAAACAAAGCAGTGTTACATATCATGAGTATTTGTGCTCTGTGACAACTTCAGGAGAGAATTCTTTCATCCTGAACATCAGGATAAAAGTATGACTGACACAAGAACTTTCATAAATACAGACTTCAATTAAAGGAACTCAAATTTAATATCCACTAAAACATATTTTTCTTTCAAAAACCACCCTCCACCAAGCACAGCCAAATTAAGACAAATTTGTTTGCAAAATAAGTCTGGTCAATTGACCCTATAGGCTCCTCCAAACTAGCTATAGTGGAACTCCTCGGAAGGAATCTCAGACTGAATTCCCAAAGCCAGGGAATCCATGTTAAAGGCTTGCCATCAGACCCCACCTCAGTGGATTTCTTTCTTCAAGAGATCCCCAAAATATGGAGATTCCAACTCAGGCCAGGAGACAGTCTATCCCATCTACCTGTTAAGGCTGCTCAGAACGGGAGTCTCCAATTTCTGGAGGGACCAGGCAGAGAGAAAAGAAAAATGTTTCAGTTTTACCCACAGGTGTAATTTAACAAATTGCTTTAAGTCATAACCAACTTGGTAAGAATTCCCTTGTTTCTGGCAAACACAAATCGAAACCAGTAATATTCCAGACAAAATTATAATCATTTTCACAGTTTACTCTGTAACCAATGTCTGTGTTAACTTTTTATGAAGTGATAATGTTTTCCGATGTCTAGAGATCTCTTCAAGAAGATTAGAGATAGCAAGGGAACATTTCATGCAAAGATGGGCTCAATAAAGGACAGAAATGGTATGGACCTCACAGAAGCAGAAGATATTAAGAAGTGGTGGCAAGGATACACAGAAGAACTGTCCATAAAGATCTTCACAACCAAGATAATCACAATGATGTGATCACTCACCTAGAGCCAGACATCCTGGAATGTGAAGTCAAGCAGGCCTTAGGAAGCATCACTACGAACAAAGCTAGTGGAGGTGATGGAATTCCAGTTGAGCTATTTCAAATCTGAAAGATGACGCTGTGAAAGTGCTGCACTCAATATGCCAGCAAATTTGGAAAACTCAGCAGTGGCCACAGGACTGGAAAATGTCAGTTTTCATTCCAGTCTCAAAGAAAGGCAATGCCAAACAATACTCAAACTACTGCACAACTGCACTCATCTCACACGGTAGTAAAGTAATGCTCAAAATTCTCCAAGCCAAGTTTCAACCGTGAACTTCTAGATGTTCAAGCTGGTTTTAGAAAAGGCAGAGGAACCAGAGATCAAATTGCCAACATCTGCTGGATCATGGAAAAAGCAAGAGACTTCCAGAAAAACATCTATTTCTGCTTTATTGACTATGCCAAAGACTTTGTCTGTGAAGATCACAACAAACTGTGGAAAATTCTTCAAGAGATAGGAATATCAGACCCCCTGACTTGCCTCCTGAGAAATCTGTATGCAGATCAGGAAGCAAGTTAGAACTGGACATGGAACAACAGACTGGTTCCAAATAAGAAAAGGAGTACGTCAAGGCTGTATATTGTCACCCTGCTTATTTAACTTCTATGCAGAGTACATCATGAGAAATGCTGGACTGGTTGAAGCACAAGTTGGAATCAAGACTGCCAGGAAAGATATCAATAACCTCAGATATGCAGATGACCCCACCCTTATAGCAGAAAGTGAAGAAGAACTAAAGAACCTCTTGATGATTGAAGGCGGCAGCAGAAGGGGATGACAGAGGATGAGATGGTTGGATGGCATCATCGACTCAATGGACATGAGTTTGAGTGAACTCCAAGAGTTGGTGATGGACAGGGAGGCCTGGCCATGCATCAGTCCATGAGGTCACAAAGAGTCAGACACGACTGAGTGACTGAACTGAACTGAAGGTTTTTCGTTAGGATTCTCTAATTTCTTACCCAGTTCAGCAGTATGATCCAAAATTTATCAGAGACCCATACTTGAAAAAAAAAAGTCCTTTCTATGAATGTCCTTAATGATGAAGCACTTTTTGCAAAAGCATCAGAGTACAACAGTAATTGTCTATGAATGCCAAGACTTAAAAAGCAGAGTTAAACACCTGATCACAATGTAATCAATAAAGAAACTTGGTTACAATGATTAGAATCACAAGTGGTTATAATCTTAACTCTTAAAAACTCTGGCCAATCTCTTTTTTTACTTCTGAAAATTTGTAAGTGCTTAATTCCTTTTACTCCTTTTCCTATTTGGAACCAGTCTGTTGCTCCATGTCCAGTTCTAACTGTTGCTTCCTGACCTGCATACAGATTTCTCAAGAGGCAGGACAGGTGGTCTGGTATCCCATCTCTTTCAGAATTTTCCACAGTTTATTGTGATCCACACAGTCAAAGGCTTTGGCATAGTCAATAAAGCAGAAATAGATTTTTTCTGGAACTTCCTTGCTTTTTCCATGATCCAGCGGATGTTGGCAATTTGATCTCTGGTTCCTCTGCCTTTTCTATAACCAGCTTGAACATCAGGAAGTTCATGGCTCACGTATTGCTGAAGCCTGGCTTGAAGAATTTTGAGATGGTGATTGCAGCCATGAAATTAAAAGACACTTATTCCTTGGAAGAAAAGTTATGACCAACCTAGATACCATATTCAAAAGCAGAGACATTACTTTGCCGACCAAGGTCCATCTAGTCAAGGCTATGGTTTTTCCTATGGTCATGTATGGATGTGAGAGTTGGACTATGAAGAAGGCTGAGCGCTGAAGAATTGATGCTTTTGAACTGTGGTGTTGGAGAAGACTCTTGAGAGTCCCTTGGACTGCAAGGAGATCCAACCAGTCCATCCTGAAGGAGATCAGCCCTGGGATTTCTTTGGAAGGAATGATGCTAAAGCTGAAACTCCAGTACTTTGGCCACCTCATGTGAACAGTTGACTCATTGGAAAAGACTCTGCTGCTGGGAGGAATTGGGGGCAGGAGGAGAAGGGGACGACAGAGGATGAGATGGCTGGATGGCATCACTGACTCGATGGACTTGAGTCTGAGTGAACTCTGGGTGTTGGTGATGGACTGGGAGGCCTGGCATGCTGCGATTCATGGGGTCACAAAGAGTTGGACACGACTGAGCGACTAAACTGAACTGAACTGAATTTCTTTTACACCAATTATAGCTCATCCACAAACCAATCTTGGCAACACCATCTGGATGCAGAGACGCATCACATACATAGACATACCTGTACCTATATAGACACAGATCTCTCAGTTGTCCTAATAGAGCTTAAAAAGACCTCTTTTTTGCCTACATTCTCAGGGGTTAAAGTTCCTAAGAGCCCAGGTAGATCACTTACATCTTGAAGGCACTAGAGGAGACATACCAATTCCTTCTGGAAAGCTAACTTCTAAGAAGAGTCCCATCGAGGACATTTTCAGGGATTTTTTTTTTCAGTTTCTAAATATTTAGTGTAAACAAATAATAATAATAGACAATAATAATAATAATAGCTATCATTCACTCACATTCACATGCCTCATTTCAGAACAAAAATCATCATTCAAGTCAACATTTGCTTCAGCTATTAGCTCAGCTCTCATGGCCTTAATACAAAAACAGCCAACCCACAGCTGCAGCCATTTTTCCCCCTGTAATAGTGGCCAATATCTCCCCAACAGCCCTAGGGGTGTCTATGAGCTCTTCTCACTCTCTTTGTTCCCCCACTCATCAAGGACAGCCACCCCAGGGCCCCATACACTAGTGGACAGCCACCCTGGGATTCCCCTGCAACTTTTGAGATTGCCCCCGGAACTTGCAGGCCCCAAACACTAGTGGACGCCCCCTGCAGCTTTCCATTCCTCGTCCTTATTTCCCAACATCTCGGTGCTCATGGGAATTTCCTGGGTCCCCTAGGCTGCACCCCACAGTTTCAAGACCAGGAGAAAAGCCCAGAGTCAGCAAAAGAGACATCAATGGCTTCATGGATGGGGAAACTTACATGTCTGAAGCAAGATCCTGTAGTGACACTCCACTGTGTGCAGCAGATGGCAGACAAGGCAGAACATGGTGGCAACCTTTGCTTCTGGCGGGGAGGGGGAAGGTTACCATTTATAGGGGGAATTGACCACTGGTTGGCTAGTGGGTTACCAGGGAAACTAGCCGGGATGCTCCTCACTGCCCCTTTGAAAAGTTATCAGGTGGAGGTGTTCTATTCTAAAGGTTAGAACAATCACCAGCCCGGTTGCTGGCAAGTATGTAGGAAGGTCAATCTTGTGAGTAGGATGGAGACGAAGTCCGTGCTGGTCGAGCAGCAGATGTACAGAAAGCAAGAGAACAGCCATCTCGGGTGGCCTGTGCAGACAGAGCCTTCCTGACTGAACCCTGTTCAATTAGAGAGCCACCTGTTATGGTCAATGTGAAAAATTACAACAACCAGTTTGCTAAGATGTGTTTAAGCAACTACTTTAGCTCATTTTACATCCTAGCTATTTTCTCTTATGTCTGATGTGATTCAACTCAATAGGATGCACCTATTTAGTCACTTGCTTTGCTGATAATTGTTCTTTAAAATATGTAGTTATTGATTATATATTGACACACCAGACATTGGAGATACTGGTAACATAATAGTGAACATGACAGTCAAGATCTTTGCTCTCTTGGTACTTATAGTCAAGTGGGTGAAGTAGACAGAAAATAAATGAATATGAAAGAGTATATAATAAAGTGATAAGTGCTAAGGTGGAAATATATAAATGTGCTATGTTAGAAAGACAGCAAAGGGCTTCAGTTTAGGCGATCAGAGAGGTTTCACTGAAGAGGGAGCATTTAATCTGAGGTGTGAGCAGCAAGGAGTCGTCAGGAGAAAGAAGCTCTGGGGAACAGCTTTCTGGCTGAAGAGCAGCTCATGCAAACACCCTAGGGTAGGTCCCAGCTTGGCAGGTTTCTAGAGAAAGAATGTCTTCCTTTCCCTCAAGTCTCACATTTTTAATGTGTGCATATGCTTGTCCCCTGCATTTAAATATCTGTGGATGATCGAGGAAATAATACAGAAATGGCCTCATTTATAAAACAAAATTCACAACTTTGTGACTTAAAGTATAAAAGGAGTTTCTGGGGGATCACCTTTACCAAAGCCTGAAGGATTGAACAGTGGTCTCAATTCTTACCCTAGGTAGGGCACTGGGGCATGTTGATCCCCACTGCCACAACACAAACAGCACCCAAGTGTTAGCTGCTCACCTTTAAATTCCAGTCCAACTTCAGACAAAATTTCTTTCTTCTCTCTCTCTCTCTTTTTTTGTTTGTTTTTGGTTTCCTTTAATATTGTCAAAATAGGCCAACTAGGTCTAAGTGTTCCTAGAAGGCCTACATCACCCCCAAGACATATGGCTGAGATTTCTGAACTAGGCTGCCTCTGGACAAAGTTTATTCCTCCTTGTCTCAAATCTGATCTAAAGCTCTCCTGTCTTGTTAGCAACAGATTCAATCATTCTTCCTTGTAAAAATGTCCACATTTTCCTGATTTGAAATTACCAGTGAGGATCACCCTCTAAATGAATGCAATGTGTCTTAGAGACAGACCATATTCAGACAGACAGGGCTATGCTAAAAGTTATAATAATTTCTCTCTACACAACAACTTGTCTAATAGTGCCCATCAGATGTGACATGTCCCACTCAAGAAAGTTTCTTATAAGAGAGTAAAGAAGGGTTCTCTCAGCTCTCTCTATTTAGGAGTCTAAGCAGCCTAAACATGTTCTGAGTAGTCAAAATGCCTTTTTTATAATTTTAATCAATTAATCCATGTATAAGTCTTTGGCCTGCTAACTTATTTGGTCAAGTTTGTGAGAATGAATATAGAGATGAGGATGAGCTGCACTTGGGAAAGAATATTATGAATCACCCACCTTTATCAGGGTTAATTTTCTCTAATCACAATTTGAATAGAATTTGAGTAGAAAAATACATGAACAAAGAGAAATAGTGGCAGAGAAACAGAGGCTTTCAATTTTGTAAAAACATAAGATTAAGTGAAGATAAAAGATGCCTGTGACATAGGCAAGGAATACAAAGCAAGGCAAGCTCTTGAGAGGAAGTAGAGAAATAAAACAGCAGAGATAGTGAAGTACCTTCTTCCTCTTCCTACTCTCATTCCCTTCTCCTCTTCTCCTCTCTTTGCTTCCCTTTCCCCTTCCAAAACAGTTTAATCTCTTAGGTGGGGCAGAACATGGGAGACCCTGATCAGGATATCAAATTTTGAGGGAGAAGGAAACTCACCCAGAGGGGCAAGCTAGCACAGGATGTCAGAGCCCAAGGGAGTGAGACAAATATCAAAGTAGGAGAGTGGCCCAATGTGGGGTATCAGGGACTGAACAAGGTAAGGAGAGCATCTGTGTAGGGTGAGGTCAGTATGGTGTAAGATTAGTTACATACAGGGAGATTGATCCAGGAGAAAATACAGTAAGCGTGATGGGAACCAAGTCTTTCACTGTTCGAGATGGGGGCTGAAATTTTGGAAAGAGAGAAAACTAAAACAAATCTTGTGGCTTTGGTTTGAAACTGGAGGCATTGATGTGGATGTGTAGGTTTATATATACACACATACACACACATACACTCAGAGGTAGATATGTGTAAATGTGCATAAATATATATATATACATTTGTACGTATATACAAATGTACACTATATGTACAACAGTACACATATATATGTGTACTATTATCTCAGTCAAGTCAGGCTGCTTCAACAAAGTACCACTGATTAAGTGGCTTATAAACAACAGAAATCATATTCCTCACAGTTCTAGAAGTCAGAAGTCCAAGATCAGGATGCCAGAATGGTTATGTTCTGGTAAGAAACTTCTAGGCTGCTGACTGCTGATTTCTTGCAGTATCTTCATGTGGCAGAGAACACAGAGAAGAAGCAAACCATCATGACCTTTACAGAAAGAAACACGTTAATCACTCAGTCATGTCTGACTCTTTGCGACCGCATAAACTGTAGCCCACCAGGCTCCTCTGTCCTTGGGATTCCCCAGGCAAGAATGCTGGAGTGGATTGTCATTTCCTTCTCTATGGGATCTTCCCAACCCAGGGAGTGAAGCTGCATCTCCTGCACTGCAGGCAGATTCTTTACCATCTGAGCCACCAGCGAAGCCTGTCATGACTTTTATATGGGCTTCAATTCCCTTCATGAAGGTTCCATCTTCATGGTAGCATCTAGTCTAATCTTACCTCCCAAAACCCAGCCTCTTAATATCATCACGCTGGGAGATAGTATTCAAAATATGAATTTGTGGGGGATACAAACAGTCATTCTACAACAATTATCTAATCGATCCCTGAGAAATGCTGGGAACGGTAATTTCCAAGTAACAAAGCGCACTTAATGATCGCATTTAAGTTTCTAAGCAACATTTCCATTGAAAAGAACCACAGTTTGTTGGAGAAATAGTCGATGCCAGAGCTTGGGCAGAAAAGAACAGGATAGTTTCAGAACATCTGTTTTTTCCAGAAAGTAGAAAAAGTAGAGAAGTGCTCAAAGAACGATGGGGTTATATCAGAAGGTCACACACAGAAGCCAATTTGAATGGGTTTCCACTAGTCAAATATAGGACACTTTGAGCATTGACTAGCTAATAATAATAATGGACAACAGCACATTGGATTAAATAGAAATCTATACTTATATAAATAAATACATTTAAATTTGACAATAAGTGGAATATGCACATGATCTCAAACTAACTGCCAAGGAAAAAAGAGTAGCTTCATGGTAGGGAAGCTTGGCAGATACCACTCTGAACAAGTTTATCAGCCTGAATGTCACTACCATCACTATAATGGAATGGATCAAAAATATAGAAAACACTTCCACAGTATTGCTATCAAAAATGTATAACCTGAATCTAATCATAAGGAAACCTCAAAGTCAAATTGAAAGCTCTTCTACAAAATAACAGGCCTGCAATCTTCAAAAATGCCAATATCATAAAACTCAAGAACAGACTGAGGAACTGCTCCACACTGGAGGAGACTAACAAGGCATGACAACTCAATATAGTATGTGATGTTGGACTGGGCCCTTGAGCTATAAAGAATGTTGTTGGTACAACTGGTAAACTCTAACGGAGTCTGACAATTAGATGGTAGTAATGTATCAGCATTAATTTTTTTATTATGATGGTCCAGTACTGGGTATGTAGAACAAAGTCCTCTTTGTAGGAAATACATACTAAAGTTTTCAAGGGTATTTGGGCATCATATTAGCAACTTACTCTCCAATGGTTCTGAGGGAAAATAAGATTTCTTTGTACTGTACTTGCAACTATTTTGTGGGCTTGAATTTCTTTCAAAATAAAAAAAATAAATAAAGGGGGACAGATGCAACTAGATGCTACTTTTTTGCATCCCCCTCCTCTCTCTCCCTTCAAAGAACAGGGATGTCTAGAATTAGAGAATGGCTATGTGGCTTTGAGACAAAATACTAACCAAGAAGCAGAGCAGTACATAAAAAATAGATGCTATCTGGCTTGAGCTGCCATGCCAAATCTATTGTACCTACATTTACTGGGATCTTAGCATGAGGAAAAAATAAGGGCTACACTGTTTGATTATAGAAACAAAGAAAAAGAACTCCTAAAACTATAAAGATAGAAACAAGTACTTGTTTAATCAGGCACACATACATTTGTGTCCAACTGTCTCAACAACCCAGGTCAATAAATAGTAGTATCACTGCTGCTAAGTCGCTTCAGTCGTGTCCGACTCTGTGTGACCCCATAGACGGCAGCCCACCAGCCTCCCCTGTCCTGGGGATTCTCCAGGCAAGAACACTGGAGTGGGTTGCCATTTCCTTCTCCAATGCATGAAACCGAAAAGTCAACTACTAGATATTAAATCATGAAATTGAAGCTCAAATAAGTTTTTTGGTAAAAGCCACACAAAATAAACTGAGTGCAGCCTGGTTCTGCTTTTGGTGGGAAGGGCTAGTTGATAAGCATATAGTATTTCAGTTCAGTTCAGTTAAGTCGCTCAGTCATGTCCGACTCTTTGTGACCCCATGAATCGCAGCACGCCAGGCCTGCCTATCCATCACCAACACCCGGAGTTCACTCAGACTCACGTCCATCGAGTCAGTGATGCCATCCAGCCATCTCATCCTCTGTTGTCCCCTTCCCCTCCTGCCCCCAACCCCTCCCAGCATCAGAGTCTTTTCCAATGAGTCAACTGTTCACATGAGGTGGCCAAAGTACTGGAGTTTCAGCTTTAGCATCATTCCTTCCAAAGAAATCTCAGAGTTGATCTCCTTCAGAATGGACTGGTTGGATCTCCTTGTAGCCCAAGGGACTCTCAAGAGTCTTCTCCAACAACACAGTTCAAAAGCATCAATTCTTTGGCACTCAGCCTTCTTCATAGTCCAATCCATACATGACCACTGGAAAAACCATAGCCTTGACTAGACGGACCTTAGTCGGCAAAGTAATGTCTCTGCTTTTGAATATACTATCTAGGTTGGTCATTACTTTTCTTCCAAGGAGTAAGCGTCTTTTAATTTCATGGCTGCAATCACCATTTGCAGTGATTTTGGAGCCCAAAAAAATAAAGTCTGACTCTGTTTCCACTGTTTCCCCATCTATTTCCTATGAAGGGATGGGATCGGATGCCATGATCTTTGTTTTCTGAATGTTGAGTTTTAAGCCAACTTTTTCACTCTTCTCTTTCACTTTCATCAAGAGGCTCTTTAGTTCCTCTTCACTTTCTGCCATAAGGGTGGTGTCATCTGCATATCTGAGGTTATTGATATTTCTCCCGGCAATCTTGATTCCAGGTTGTGCTTCCTCCAGCCCAGTGTTTCTCATAGAAGTTAAATAAGCAGGGTGACAATATACAGCCTTGACCTACTCCTTTTCCTATTTTGAACCAGTCTGTTGTTCCATGTCCAGTTCTAACTGTTGCTTCCTGACCTGCATAAAGATTTCTCAGCAGGCAGGTCAGGTGGTCTGCTATTCCCATCTCTCTCAGAATTTTCCACAGTTTATTGTGATCCACACAGTCAAAGGCTTTGGCATAGTCAATAAAGCAGAAATAGATATTTTTAAATGTGCACTTCCTATGAAGATAATTGAAATCTCCTCTGCTGTAAGAAAAGATACTACCTAAGGTGTGGCCAGAGACACCTGCAGGAAGCATGTCCCTACCTTGATATTTGAAACCATGTGCTGTTGAGGTTGATGAAATGCGAGTTAGGGAGACCTGGAGGAGGAACAAGAGGAGAAAACGAAACAAATTATCACAAAACAAGCAAGTGCTTCCCACTGGAAAAGGATTTGCAAGATAAAATTTATAGTGAAAATAAATGCAGATTAAAGGTAGGACAAAAATAAGGAGTAGCTCCTTTTCGTTTATCCAAAGAAGATTAAAATCAATGTTCTTATTGATCTCTAATTAGAAAACATCAAGCTCTTGAGCAGAGTTAAGCAAAAAAAAAAAAAGAAAGAAACTATAGATTTTTTAAATTTTTTTCTCATCATTAATCAATCAACCATACAGTGCATGAGACTGTAAGATCTTAGAACCAAAACATTTTTCATTTCAACACAAGAACCATAGTTTTCATCATTCATGGGGTCATGGAGTAGAGGAGTGTGTGTGCACATGAATTGTGTCTGTGTGCAAGACTGCTTCCACTTGGCATCCCTGCCACACACCACAGAAATAGTAGTATCTACATAAACAGTTTAAATAAATGCATGAATTTAGCTCAGTATATTTCCAGCTGTATGCAGTTCCACCTGCTCTACTTTACTGGTGCCAAAGGCCTCAGCATGAATGTGTTCTGTCTATATTCACTAATAAATACTCATATCTATAACACTGTGTTTATTTTTTGACAGACAACTTGGTTTAGCAGTGAAATATGAGATAGAAAAAATTCTTGATTGATTTGACCTTTCCACCCATGTTTGAAGAAATGGGCATTATATACTTATATCCCTGGATGTTCTGTGAAATATGGTTTTCAGGCTCCTTAAAGCCATGAAAATAGAACTATGAAAAACTATGAAGAATGAAAACTATGAAGAATTAACTTCTCTTTAAATAGTTTGTCAAGTATCACTTCTTTGATTCATAGCAACAAATACTGTAATTTTCATAAATTATACACTGCTATATTCTTCAGAAACTGAAGAGAGCAAAGGAAAGGTTTTCGGAGGTAAGGGGGTGGGAATCAGCTATAGAAAACTGTTTCAGAGTATTTTGAATTCTAATTGTCCTGCAGTAACTTTGCATCTGTCTTCGTAAGAAAAGTCTGAAATTTCAGTTTTAGAGGAAGGTTAAAAATAACACCTTCCTTTCAAAAGTATGAATTTGAAATTAGTTAGCAAATATATCTATACTTTGGAATTTTCTAACCAAAAAACACTGATGGGGTGTGTGTGTGTGTGTGTGTGTGTGTGTGTGTGTATTATCACAGTTGCCATGGTAATCAAATAAGCAGCCCTAGGCTTTCTCACAGCTTCACTGTCATTCAGATTACATTTTTCTCACCATCATTTTTCACTGATACACTTTAATGAAAGCAATATTATATTTCACTGCAAGTTAATAAAGATCCAACAGCCATTAATTTCCCAAGCATTTGTTTTTAATGGTTATGAAGTTCATGTCAGGATGTAAAATACCAGGATTTTATCCTCCTTGAGCCTTTTGAGCAGAGCACTCACAGCTGCAGAGCACTACATAATTGTATTTTTCAACTGCTAAGTTCATAACTATTAACCTTTTTCAAGGATCACCAGAGCTACCATGTCATAACTCACCTCCTGACCTCCTTAGATCAAACAGCTTGAAAAGTAGAGTCATGGCTGTGGCAGCCTGGCATGGGTGGCCCCACCCACCCAGCAAGATGAAGCTTCTTCCTGGCTGACTCTTTCAACTAATTTTAAAATGAAGTGCTTAAACTCTTTAATCAGCATCACACCACTCTACAGAGCAACTCTAAAAATTCTGTTTCCATGGTAACAACTGGAGACGTATTCACAAGTCCTCATATTGCCTACATAATCTATTTAATTACAAAGGAACCACTAAACTAGGTATGTGTGTATGTATATATCCATAAAATTAAACCTACAGATGTATATTCCTGCATGAAATTAATCCTGGACAGAACTAATTGCCAAACCTCATTGTTTTAATAGGATTTAAAAATATAAATGTCTAGGAAAATCTTCAACATCTATGAAAAAAGACAGCAGAGAATAAAAATCCTCATACTTATTTTTGGATCTTACCTTAATTGATTTACAAACTCTGCCCAAGATGAAACCTGTATTTTCTCTCCTCATAAAAATTACTTTGGAATGCATGTATCAGTATTCCTAGAAACACTAACTTATTTATCTGATACGTAAAGACCAATTATCCTGCCTTTCAATTCACCTGAATTTAAAACTAGATAAATAAATGCATAAATTAATAAGATGCAGGGCGGAGGGGTGCAATAGGTCATCTGCATTGCTTTACCTTTGTCTCCAAAGCATATATTTATTCTCAGCACATATCAATGTGCTGATCAATCAATCAGTATGCTGATATATCAATGAGTCTTAATTCTGTACAAGGTCCTGGAGGTAAACCGATGAAATCCAAATAAGCAAACAGTTCTTATTACATTGATGAGCACACCATGTGCATTGGCAGCATCTAATGTGGACTGTGGGGTTAAGCCAAGAAGGCTTCCTGGAGGAGGTGAAATCTGAGCTGAATTTTGATGAATGAGGGGGGAATCTGCCCAGTGATGTGGAAAGGGAAGGATCAAAAGGCATTCTCAGAAATAAACAGCATGTGCCAAGCAAGCAGAATACTCTAAGTAAGAAAGCTTATGTAGTGTGCTGTAGCTAGAACATGGGGTACACCAGGGGTGGCATAGGGTTAGGCTAGAGAGACAGATAAATAGCTATCAGTCAGGGTTAGTGGAGACATACAAGAGTTTTGAGTAGTATCTGAATTTTATAAAGATCATTCTGGTGGCTGTTGAACTGTGTACTAAAGGAGGGCTCAAGGTAAAGAGACCCATGTAAAAATTAAGAGAGCCTAGGTGAAGGGAGTCTGGTGGAGATGGTGGGGATACATCTGAAAAAAAGTTAAAATGGCCAGTTTTTTGTTGACTGCTTTTATCCAGGAAATGAAAGAAGCAGTTTTAAGGCATCAGGTTTTGTATTAATACTTACATTATTGACTTCTTAAAAAATAGATTTGCAATCACTGCCTCCATTTTCTCATATTACCCTCATTCCTCAACTCACTTAATTCTCGATTCCACCTCCACCAGTCTATTGAAAGAACTCACACTAAAACATCTCTGTCTTCCACGTGGCAACACCCAATGGATCTGTACTTTACAGCTGGTCTCATTCTACCACATCCACTTGCTCCACCCTCAGCATCTGAGATGCAGTATCTTCTTGGTTCTCTTTTTTGTCTCATCATCTCTTCTGAACAACAGTCCCATGTGCCTTAAACACTGCAGGACTCAGATTTTTCCAAATTACCACAATTCAATATACCAAATCCTAAATTTATTATCTTTTCCATCTGCCCCTCACCCTTACCCCAACACAACCTTTCCCAGTCCCTTCATCTCAGTAAATGGTTCTACAATCAACTGTGGTATCTTAATCCCTAATACTCATGTTTCTATTAATTCTTTTCTCTATCTCAAGTCCCATATTTAACCAATGACCACGTCCTGTTGATTCTACGATCTAAAAATCTCTCCGTTCCCACTGTCGTCACCCAAATCCTAACTACTAGCATCGGTTTTAATAACTCCCCAATTGGGTTTCCGAATTCCCTCTTGTATTTCTCCAATTTGTTCTCCAGACAGCAATGTGATTTTTTTTTAATGCAAATCTGACTTTATAATTTTGCTACTTAAAACAGTTTAATGATTTTCTATTGCATTATGGATAAGTCCAAAACTGGTAACATGACCTATGCTGACCTTGATTATCTTGCACCTGCACTTTCTATTCTTGTCTGGCATCACTCTCCCTCTAAGATTTCAGAGATTTCTGTCTACAGCAATACCAACCTGAATGTGCCCAATCTCATCATGAGATTTCAGAGATTTCCGACTGTTAACTAATATCCAATATGTGGTCAGAACAGGTTAAAAAGTTGAAGGGTTAAACATCAAGAACAAACGAGATGACAGTAGTGCCATCTGTATGTATACTTAATTTACAAAGAATGAGAGTA
Source organism: Capra hircus (assembly GCF_001704415.2). Classification (NCBI taxonomy): domain Eukaryota; kingdom Metazoa; phylum Chordata; class Mammalia; order Artiodactyla; family Bovidae; genus Capra; species Capra hircus. Next base: position 25,174,294 of record NC_030816.1, read on the forward strand.
GAAATTAGGATAGGAAAACAACAGTAATTTTCCAAGAATTATTTGTTGGTTTGGCTTGTTGATAAGAGTAAGTTTGTTGATTGCAGTAACAAGACAGATGGGGTAACAGTACAAACATCTTGTGAGTTGATGCACCAAGTTTCATTCAAGGAAAGGAAAGTAATGGCTTAGTAACAACAGTAGGAAGCTTAGATAGGCCAGTATTTATTAACATCCTGCATTATGGGTACACGCCAGGCCACAGAATACTGCAGGGAGAGTTGAAAGCTCTGGATTCTAGACCTGATTTTGCCTCTCATGCTAGGCAATGAAATATGTAAAACAAAATATTCTCTCCAGTAAAATGCTAATTAGGCCAACTTTCCTGCTTACCTCACAGAGATGCTAAGAAGACTAAGTGAGACAATGTACACAAATAAACTCCATGTTCTTTATAAACTCTATAGTCTTGGGGAAGTTGCTCAGTCGTGTCCGACTTCTTGCGACCCCATGGACTGTAGCTTATCAGGCTCCTCCGTCCGTGGGATTTTCCAGGCAAGAGTGCTGGAGTGGATTGCCATTTCCTTCTCCAGGGGATCTTCCCAATCCAGGAATCAAACCCAGGTCTCCCGCATTGCAGGCAGACGCTTTACCATCTGAGCCACCAGGCAAGCCTGTTCTCATATAAAATGGATATACTCCAGACAACATCTTAAGACCTTATTGTCTCTAAACAAAGTTTTTTTTGTTATCTAGAAGTAATTTAAGTACTATAAATGCTTAATATACTATCATCAAATGCCTAAAAATCCTTCATTACCTAGTTAAGAATCCTAAAAAAATGAAACTTTACTGAAAGCTGGACAAAATAGCCAATAATGCATAAGGAGGGTGGGCTCCCCACCAGTAGACTCCAGAGTGTGTGTATGCTGTCCTCTGCAGGTGTAAATGTCAGGATCAGACCATCTTTGCAGTCTACATCTTCTCCTGCTTCAGTGAGGGTCTTAGTTTCCCATTTTCCACTACCAGGCACCACCAGGCCTACCCTCACCACCTCACCAGCAAGCAATCACAACCCTCCTGTTATCCAGCTGGCATTCTGGCTTAGGCAACATGCAGAAGACAATTTTAAGGTCACCCATTTCATAATCAACATCATGAAGTCAGAGCTCAGCATCCAAAAAAGAATGAAACCTAAAATTTATTTTCTGAAGAAGCAATGTGTTATCTAAAAATAAGGACTAGCCATGCATTTAAAGAGGCAGCTCCAGGCCTGAGTTATGAAGTAACTTGCCAAGCTTCATGTCTCCCAAACCCCAAAGCATATGTCTAATGCTCCAAAGTAGTGTGTTCCCCTTCCAAGTGATCTATTTTGTGTTGTACAGGATCCAGAAGAATCCTTCAGCAAACATAACTCTTGTATGTAGGTAAGCGCTGATTTCATGAATTACCTAAATTATTGTGGGGTGTTTTTTTTTTTTTTTTCAAAATCAACATTCAGGTGGAAAATGTCTGTAAATTTAGTATGTGTTGAAGCTTTCCTGATTCTTATTTTATACTTATATAGTTTCTAGCAATAAAACTCAAGCCTTGACAATTGGAGTGCCTCTTACTCATCTAGTATGGCTACAGGAGAGTGATATAATAATGCTGTCTAAACCAACTTGTACTGACATGTTGAAATCATCGTAATGAAGTTTCCAAATGGAGAGATTACAACTGATTCTTACAGACTTCATAAGTGAGGTGACTGTTCTTGTATTTTATATTTCAGGTTCAACAATATAAACTAAGTATCCAGTAGCACTGTTTTTTAGTAACAAAATAACAGATTGCTGTCTCTTCCATTTTAGGTTTATATTTTTTAATACAAATCCCTCTGTGCAAAGATTTTACAGTGATGGCTCCAAGATACTGGCAAGTTCCATTCAATTTAAGTCCTGGCAATATGATGGAAATAAAGTCTCCTTAATTCCCTTTCTAATCACCTAGCCCAGGAGAAAGAGGGTTACAGGATTAAAGCCATTGCTGTCACATAAGATTAATATATCCACATGTAAATGAGATTCAGTACATAAATCAGTCATATGCTCAGGGCTGTACCAAAGAAAAATCTTACCAGTGGCCAGATAACTGGACATTACACAAAATAGGTTACAGAGAATATATATGAAAACAAGTCATTGTGACAGAACTTGATGGAAGAATAAGACTATAGAAAAATCAAAAAATGTCATATTTGTGATATAATTAGAAAATATTGAATATTAACCTATATTTAATTTCAGAGACATGGAAGAAATAAGAAAGGTTTATTTAATAAATAAACATTTATCATCCAACAAATATTCATGGTGTCTCTGCTATATGTGGGCACTGTTCCAGGTCCTAGAGAATCATCATGAAATCAAACAGAAAAATCCTCTACCTTCATGGAGCTCATATTCATATGAAAAGAAATAAATAATAAATAAATAATGAAGCAAGAAATCCTTCTTCTGACCCAGATGAAGTAATAGGAAATCAATTTAATCTCCCACCTGGAACAAATATAAAATGGAAAAATATATGAAACGACAGTTTTCAAGACACTGAACATCAGACAGTGAAGGACAGTGATCCCTGAAATTAATGGAGTTTTCCTCACTGATTACTGATTATTTCCCCTCTCATAGTTTGAAATATATGCATTTAATTTTTCAGTTGTTACCCTTCATTCATTCAGCAAATACTTAATGAGCATCTACTATGTGCCTGACAATCTTCCAGGTACTAGTGATATAAAAATTGGAAAGAGGAGAGGTAGATAGATAATAAATGGGTAAATAAATTTATAGCAAGCCAGATGATGATAAGTATTATCATAAATAGAGTAAGGGATTGGTTGTCTGTGGGAAGAACACCTGTTATTTTAAATGAGGTTATCAGACTTCAAATGTTAGAAAGCAATACTTGAGCAAAGGATCTACAGTATGTCGAGAAGAAAGGTGTTCAGGTATTGGAGAGAAAGCTGTATGACCAGTTGAAGTAGGGGAAAATGGTATATGCATGCCATGAACCCCGAGGAATTTCTTCACAATATAGGGTGCATGGTTCAATGTAGAAGGAGGGAAACCTAAATGACTCACAACTCCCCCAAATATGGAAAAGGGGATGTTGGAGAAATAAATGGAGGCGTCTTAGAACTGTATATAAAATCTCTAATTTGGCAAGGTAAAGGCAGGCAGTGGGACAGGTAGCCAAAACAAACAAAATCAGTGCAACAGGAATTCCTTTAAGGCTAAAACAAATCAACAAACTGTGTGGCATGGCTTCCTTCCAGAACAGATGTCCCCCACGGTCAACAATACAAAACAGAGTCACAGAGGGGAAAAAACCTACCCTAGTGTGATTTTCTTCCAGAACAGGTGGCCAAAGACAGAAATCTAAGGTTCCAAATCCACTGAAATAAGCAACAGAGGAAAACAGCATTAAAAATAATAGGAATTCGCTCATTGAGAACAATAGTTCTTTGTTACAGACCACCTCTTCACCCTTTCAAGAATGTCTAGAAAAGCTAGTCACAATATTTACACATACATGAAAAAAATCTACTAGAAGCCACCAGAAACCTACTAAGTCAAATAGGACTTAAGCAGACAAGGGTCACAGAGGAAAAGGATGCTCATTGGAGACAGCTAATATTATGAAGCCTTGTCTTCTGTGATAAATTGTCAATAGTTGGATAGACTGAAAACCTGATCAGAAAATGGCTGCTAAAAGACTGGGAAGTTGAGCAGTACTACTGGAAATTTCATGAAGTTGAGGAGACAACACATTCATTTCAGCATACACAAAGGAGGAAGGGCACAGTAAATACCCCAGGCACCAAACTAGGACATTTGGAAGAACTACACTGTAAGAGTAAGGGTTATCTGAAAATGGACCAACTCTAATAGAAGTATGAAGACCAGTTTCTGACCAGCTTAATGCCATTCTGGGTTGAAGTAATCTTTTCCACCAAGCAGAAAGACACTTCTCTCTCAATGAAGATCATTTTAACCAGTCTCAGAGTATCTCTACACTTTTCCAAAAGCTATTATCTGCATTTGAAGAAAAACTGCCATGAGTCAAAACAGAATAAATGAAAGCCAAGAGAAAAAACAGAAAATAGAAATAGTTCCATATGTATTATAATACCAGATATTGACTTACAAAATATGAAATTTAAAATAATTGTGATTAATATGTTCAACAAAGCTTACAAAATGAAACATTTTACCAGAAATCAAAAATATATAAAAAAGAATTACATGGAAATTCCCAAGGTGAAAAATATAATAACTGAATCTAACAACTCAATAGATGGATTCAGCAATAGATTAGACACAGCAGAAAAGAAGATCAGAGGATTAGTGTATGGAAAGATAGGCCAATATATCAAGACTGAAGGACACAAAAGCAAAAATTTTTTTAAAAGGTAGAAAACACCCACGAATATGCTAAATAGTATTAGGAGACAGGATTTATCAAAATTTTTTCTTTTTAGGTTTTATTCTGACACAACTATTCAGCTCCTCAGTTGTAGCATAAAAGCAGCATAGTTCAGTTCAGTTGCTCAGTCGTGTCTGACTCTTTGTGACCCCATGAACCACAGCACACCAGGCCTCCCTGTCCATCACCAACTTCCAGAGATTACCCAAACCCAAGTCCATCAAGTCGGTGATGCCATCCAACAATCTCATCCTCCATCGTCCCCCTCTCCTCCTGCCCTCAATCTTTCCAAGCATCAGGGTTTTTTCAAATGAGTCAGCTCTTCACAACAGGTGGCCAAAGTACTGGAGTTTCAGCTTCAGCATCAGTCCTTCCAATGAACACCCAGGACTGATCTCCTTTAGGATGGACTGGTTGGATCTCCTTGCAATACATGGGACTCTCAAGACTCTTTAACATCACAGTTCAAAAGCATCAATTCTTTGGTGCTCAGCTTTCTTTATAGTCCAACTCTCACATCCATACATGACCACTGGAAAAACCATAGCCTTGACTAGACAGACCTTTGTTCGAAAAGTAATGTCTCTGTTTTTTAATATGCTATCTAGGTTGGTCATAACTTTCCTTCCAAGGAGTAAGCATCTTTTAATTTCATGGCTGCAGTCATCATCTGCAGTGATTTTGGAGCCACAAAAAATAAAGTCAGCCATTGCTTCCACTGTCTCCCCATCTATTTGCCATGAAGTGATGGGACCAGATGCCATGATCTTAGTTTTCTGAAGGTTGAGCTTTAAGTCAACTTTTTCACTCTCCTCTTTCACTTTTATCAAGAGGTTCTTTAGTTCTTCTTCACTTTCTGCCATAAGAGTGGTGTCACCTGCATATCTGAGGTTATTGATATTTCTCCCGGTAATCTTGATTCCAGCTTGTGCTTCCTCCAGCCCAGCATTTCTCATGATATACACTGCATATAAGTTAAATAAGCAAGGTGACAATATACAGCCTTGATGTACTCCTTTTCCTATTTGGAACCAGTCTGTTGTTCCATGTCCAGTTCTAACTGTTGCTTCCTGACCTGCATATAGGTTTCCGAAGAGGCAAGTCAGGTGGTCTGGTATTCCCATCTCTCTCAGAATTTTCCACAATTTATTGTGATCCACACAGTCAAAGGCTTTGGCATAGTCAATAAAGCAGAAATAGATGTTTTTCTGGAACTCTTTTCCTTTTTCCATGATCCAGCGGATGTTGGCAACTTGCTCTCTGGTTCCTCTGCCTTTTCTAAAACCAGCTTGATCATCAGGAAGTTCACGGTTCATGTATTGCTGAAGCCTGGCTTGGAGAATTTTGAGCATTACTTTACTAGCATGTGAGATGAGTGCAATTGTGCAGTAGTTTGAGCATTCTTTGGCATTGCCTTTCTTTGGGATTGGAATGAAAACTGACCTTTTCCAGTCCTGTGGCCACTGCTGAGTTTTCCAAATTTGCTGACATATTGAGTGCAGCACTTTCACAGCATCATCTTTCAGGATTTGAAATAGCTCAACTGGAATTCCATCACCTCCACTAGCTTTGTTCTTACTCATGCTTCCTAAGGCCCACTTGACTTCACATTCCAGGATGTCTGGTTCTAGGTGAGTGATCACACCATTGTGCAGCATAGAAAACACATAAACACATGGGTGTGGCTGTCTTCCAACAACCTCCATTTAGAAACAGATGTGGTAAGCATATCACAGTCCTGGAACTGTACTTTGGTGAACCCAATAGAGGAGAAGGTGGAAATGTTTAACATTCATGTGATTGAGTTCCCAGAAGTTGAGAATAGAGATAATGGGGAAGAAGCAATTTAGGAAGAGATATGGACAAAGAATTTTCCAAAATCACTTAAAAAAAATTATGTCACAGATTCAGGAAACCTGTTGCTGGTTCATCACCTTCAAAACTGATCAACAAGGATAAAGTTAACATCTTAAAAGTAGGCATAGTATAGAGATACATTACTATTAAAGGAGCAACAATAATGCTGATAGGCATTTTCTCAACAGAATTACTGAAAGCCAGAACACAATGAACAGGATCTCTTACACTCTGAAAGAAAGTTAGCTCATGGTCTAGAATTCTAGAGTTAGCAAAAATACCCTTCAAAAGTTAAGATAAAATAGTGATATTTTGTCACCAAAAAAAAAAAAACTAACAAAAAGCATCACCAATCAACAGCATAAAACATAAACAATACAGAGAATTCTTCAGGCAAAGGAAAATAATCCCAAAGGAAAGGGTAAAACAGTTACAAAGAATAAGATTAATAAAGAGTTAAAATGCATATGTAAATCAAACAGATATTTATAACATAAAACAATGATAATATTTTATTGTACAGATTATAATTTATTAGAACTAAAATACATGAAAATGATAACAGAAAAAGTAGAAGAATAAAAGGAGTTAATGTTAAAAGCAAATAAAAAAGACATTTTTAAAAAATATTTGGCTCTAATAAGTCAAGCATGCCTGCAATTAATCCTGGTGAAATTAGAATATAAAAGGAAATACAATTGAAAGCTCATAGAAGGGGGAAACAGCATGATTGAAAAAAAGGACAATGGAAGTCCAATGATGTGAATCACCCTACAGAATCAGAGTCAAGGTTAAATTACATTATGACAAGAACAAACTCAGAGAAGAGCAAAGAGAAGGGTAAGGATCTGAAAGAGTCCCTGCTGGAGTGGAACAAGGCTGAAACAGGCTTTGAAGAAAAATCAGGGTGAAATGGTAATAGAGTTGGAGGACTGGTTGAGGGGAGGGAAGGGTGGGGAAATGGGGTAATAAGAGGTCAGCAAGAGGAGGGGCTATGAGGTCTCCACGTGAAAAGGGAACCACTAAAGTATTCTGAATATACTTAATGCACAGAATCACTGAAGTATTCTGAAGTATACTGAAAGGTAGATAAGAAATATATTTGAGAGACTTTACCAGGCAAAGTTATCTTGTAGATCATTAAAACATAGATAATGAATGTATCATCTTTAGACTGGCTAATATTTAAAAAGGAAAATAGCATTTTAGTAGCAATATAACTTATTCACAGAAAAATTCTAGCTATCCAACCCAATTTTAAGCAACTTTAGGTTTTGACATGCACCACAAACTTCATATCATATCATGAAAATAAGCAGAAAAATGTTGGGAAAAAAATGATAATACAGGTCAGTAAGGAAAGATTAGTAACAACTGAAAGCAAATTTAATCATAAAAAGGGAGGATGTATTTTGCTACTTTTCTGATGTGACTAAGAGGAATTAACACAACAAATTTCCATGATGTCATGGCTTTTTTCATATTACATTATTTTAGTTACTGAGAGTGTGAGAGGATGTAGTGAAATAGAATTTGGGGTCAGGCTTTAGTTCATTTAATTTCATTGTCTGGTGTAAGTTTCTTTAATATTTAAATTAGTCATCACAGGACAAATAATGAAATTCTGAATCAGGTAGCACTAGTGATGGTATCTGTATGACTGAAGAAATATTAAAAACATATTAAATGCTGGCCTATGAAAGTTGACCTTTTCCTTTCCTAATAAAACATTTGCAATGAGAAACAATGAAGACTTCTTGTCAAAATGGATCTATTGATTCAGAGTTTGGTTGAATTTTGCTTCTTCTTGTCATAGTGATGATGGTATGAAACAGGAATTCCAGACTCACAACACTGCCCATGTCCAAAATAGAACAAAACCTAAAATGATGAGCAAAACAGAAATCAGTGAGGCCAATTTGGCCCCGCATTCAGAAGTAGGCATTTAGGGCCAGGCGTTTGGTTCCCCTGGGACAGAAAATTTCAGAAGTGTTCTTCATGGTTGGGAGGTAGAGGGGCTAGAAAACAGCCAAATCTGCTTGAAGTCAGGACCATTGGTGTCACTGGAAATAATCTGCTGTGGTTTCAGAAAGATGCTGACCCAGGGAGACACAAAAAGCATAAAATCAGGAGTTGAACCAAGCTGTGCCTTTGTTTGATAAGAATATGTTCATAATCCCATTACCCATGATGGTGAAAGATCCCAGATGTACTTCTAGGACCTGATTCTGGATCAGTAGCTAGGGGAGCTGGACAGATACAATTACAAAACTCAAGACAAAAAAGTGTTCACAGAGAAAGAGTGAAAAACACAAAAAGCAAGCACACAGAAAATTTTCTGCTCAAAATAAGACTTGAAAACAATTTTCCAAAATATCTAATGCTAAGAATTTTTTTTAACATCAACAAGTAGATCATTAATTTACAAATTCAAATCAAATTATCTTTATTAAAAGTCTGGGGAAGTACTTTAAAATTAATATATTTAGATATTTAAAGAGAAGATAAAAATAAAACCTCCTTTAAAGTAGGGCTGAAATTTTAAGAAAAAGCAAATGTAATAAGAACAAGTAGTTATGAAAAATCTTGAAAGTAAAAAATAAAGTTCTTCAAATTTTTTAAATGCAACAGAAAAGATTCAGTCCAGACCAGTGCTTCTCAAACTATTTTTGGTAAAGAATCATTTTTTTCACTATCTGATACTTTTATAAAGTAAAATAAAAATGATGAATAATAAGTAAATGAAAAACATCAAAAGACATGTGAAATACAAGCAAATTTTTGTGGCATAAACATAAAACTGCATTTTAATAAATGTAATATAAGAAAAATAAAATAAGTTAATACATTAACTAAATAATTTCAAAAATTATACAACTTTGAAAGTTTGCAGATAGGCAATTAAAATACAGAATCACTACTACATTAGTAACTTTCTGAAATTCTTCAAATCGTTATTAGTGAAATCATGATTTCTCCTTCTTAAACACTTTGAATGATATCAGTGTATATAAATAAATATTTGAAGTTTGTGATGTGACAGATGGGCTTGCTTCTTGTATATTAACTTATGTGGTTTAAAACATATGGCAAAAATACTCCTCAAAGAAGATAACGTATTTATAAAATGCTTCACATGTTTTGTGTTAATATTAGTAGTAGAGAAATCAAATTCACCAGAGATCCTAGGATTTTTTCTAGCTTTAATCCAAAATGATGCAAATGGCACTGAATTTTCAAATCTCATCTTTAATATTTCATTACTATCCAATCTAACAATTTACACAGTAAAATGATAATTTAATATAAATTACTTTCTAATTTTAAAAAATGGACTCTGTTGCCATGATTTTTTTCTGTCCATGGATTTCTTTAGGTTAAAAAAAAAAAAGGAAAGCAATCTCCTGCATAAACCCTGTCTAATGAGAAAATATTATGCAATATTTCTCAAAATTATTAAAGTTATCATAATTAATTAATTAATTTTGAACTAAAAGCAAGGTAAAACTGAGAAACTGTCACCAGTTGGAGGAGACTATGGGGACACAGCAACTAAATGTGCATGGACTGGATCCTGGAAGAGAAAAAGGATGTTGGTAGAAAAACTGGCAAAATCTGGATAAAGTCAGAAATTTAAGTTTAGAAAGTATATAAAGTGTATCTAATTTATAGATGTTTGGGAATAGATCTTTACAGATGTGCAGTAGCCAGACAGTAACTTACTTCTTTGACAAATGATGCTAACTTACTGAACTTGTCATAATAATTTGTAGAAACTTACCTTTCCTTTCCATCTTATCTACAATGGATAAACATGTATATTTCCTCCTTTGCATGGAAGTATTGAGATCATTAAACACTGAACTATGAGACAATTAAACAGGACTGATTGTCTAATTCAAATGTTTAAAAAATTAAAACCAAATAGGTTTCTAATCTTTTGGAAACACTGAGAGTTTATGCCCTAGTCCTCACATTCTTAACAGGACTTTGCTCCTGGAAAACTATCATCTTACCAAGCACAGCACTGTCATGACTGACTGTTTTATTACCACATAATAAAGAGAGTAATTTTAATTAACATATTAGTCTTTACCTAATTCATAATTCCATGTCATTAAGTGCATGATTCTACTGATATTTCCTCTCAATAACCACTGAACTCAGCATACAACATCAGTAATTTAAGATAGTTCTTTTTAAAATCACATATGATTGGTAACTTAAATATGCAAGTCTAAATAGCCTGTCTGATAAAGGTCAAATCATATTTGTCATGAAAAAGTATTTAAAATTGAAATTAAAAGGCCAACCCATAAATTTAATAATTATACTGAAAGCAGTCTTAACATAACAAGTATAGCTTTTAATATTTTCTAATTAAGAAAAAATTTTTAAATGTTTTAAAGTATTTCAGACAAGCAACTAGTAAGACAACAATAGAGATAACATAAAGAACAAAGCAAAAGATACAAATTAAAATGAGTAAAAATTAATAAGAAAATAATTGATTCAATAAAATTGGTTTATATAAAAAAGCAAACTACCTAACATAAATATTTACATATATTGATACAGGATGACACAATAAAACATATGAATTTTAATTAATATGTTTAATTATGAATTTTAATTATCAATTAATTAACTGATAATTACAAATCTTACCCTCAACGATCTCACTCATCCCCAAATCCCTAGGCTCCCACTGTTTCGACAAAGGATTTATTTTGACAAACTAGCAAAGAAAAATATTTCCTATCAAAACAAATTGTTTCAAAGAATGTTGAAGATGAGTGAAGTGCCTCATTTTATATAAAGGACTAGAATAACCTGAAACTAAAATCAGAGAGAAAGAGTATAAAGCAAATTTTACAAACCAACCTCACTTTTGAACACATGTAAAGAGCGACTAAACACACAGCAGAGCAAATATACTACACTGAACTCTAATGTAAAATGTATACTAAGAAAGATGAATCATAAGCTTTAACCCAGGAACAAAGGAACATGCAACATCAAAAAATCTAATAACATAGAACATAGCATTAAAATGGGAAAAGAAAAAAAAATCCATCTCAGAAAATGTTTATAAGTCTACAATGCTACTCAACCTTCATTCATGGAAAAAGCCCGAAGAGGCTGAGACTAGAGGAGATAAAAATTACCTATGAAAAGCCTAAGGGCCATGCCTTTTGGTTTGCGGGTCTTAGTTCCCAGACCAGGGACAGAATATAAGCCTGGGCAATGAAAGTGTCAAGTCCTAACCGCTGAGCTGCCAGTAAATTCAAAGTAAAATGTAATGATGAAATTTTAAAATCATTCCTTTTAAAATGAGAAACCAACCAATACTTTCATTCAGCATTATACTGCAATTTTTAGCTACTGCAGGGAGACAATAAAAAGAAATAAAAAGCATAAAAATTGAAAGATGATATTAGGCAGAAAAAAATGCTTTTTACCTTGAACATGATGATTGTTTACATAGAAAATGTGAAAGAATCTATAGATGAATCATTAGAACGAAGTTTAACACTGTTTCCAGAATGAACATAATAAAACTAAGGGTCACTCTATATCTCAGTAATAGAAATTTAGAAACAGCAAAAGAGAAAAATCTTAAGACCCATCACAAGCATGGAAACCAAAGGTGTAATCAAAAATATTCCAAAAAAAAAAAGCCCAGGAACAGATGGCTTCACAGGTGAATTCTACCAAAAATTTAGAGAAGAGCTAACACCTATCCTACTCAAACTCTCCCAGAAAATTGCAGAGGAAGGTAAACTTCCAAACTCATTCTATGAGGCCACCATCATGCTAATACCAAATCCAGACAAAGATGCCACACACAAAAAGAAAACTACAGGCCAATATCATTGATGAACATAGAAGCAAAAATCCTCAACAACATTCTAGAAAACAGAATCCAACAATATATTAAAAAGATCATACATCATGGCCAAGTGGGTTTTATCCCAGAGATTCAATATTTGCAAATCAATCCATATGATATACCATATTAATGAATTGAAAGATTAAAACCACATGATTATCTCAATAGATTCAGGGAAAGGCTTTGACAAAATTCAACACCCATTTATGATAAAAACTCTCCAGAAAGCAGGCATAGAAGGAACGTACCTCAACATAATAAAAGCCGTATATGACAAATGCCCAGCAAACATTATCCTCGGCGAAAAACGGAAAGCATTTCCCCTAAAATCAGGAATGAGGCAAGGGTGCCCACTCTCATCACTACTACTTAACATAGTTTTGGAAGTCCTAGCCACAGTAATCAGAAAAGAAAAAGAAATAAAAGGAATCCAGATTGGAAAAGAAGTGAAACTCTCACTGTTTGTAGATGACGTGATCCTCTACATAGAAAATACTAAAGACACCACCAGAAAATTACTAGAGCTAATCAATGAATACAGTAAAGTTGCAGGATATAAAATTAATACACAGAAATCCCTTGCATTCTTATACACTAACAATGAGAAAACAGAAAGAGAAATTAAGGAAACAATCCCATTCACCATTGCAATGAAAAGAATAAGATACTTAGGAATTTACCTAAAGAATAAATTTACCTAAAGAAACAAAAGACCTATATACAGAAAACTATAAAACACTGATGAAAGAAGTCAAAGATGATACAAATAGATGGAGAAATATACCATGTTCATGAATTGAAAGAATCAATATAGTGCAAATGAGTATACTACCCAAAGCAATCTATAGATTCAATGCAATCCCTATCAAGTTACCAATGCCATTTTTCACAGAACTAGAACAAATAATTTCACAATGTGTATGGAAACACAAAAAACCTCGAATAGCCAAAGCAATCTTGTGATAGAAGAATGGAACTGGAGGAATCAACCTGCCTGACTTCAGACTCTACTACAAAGCTACAGTCATCAAGACAGTATGGTACTGGCACAAAGACAGAAATATAGATCAATGGGACAAAATAGAAAGCCCAGAGATCAACCCACACACCTATGGGCACCTTATATTTGATAAAGGAGGCAAAAATATACAATGGAGAAGGCAATCTCTTTGACAAGTGGTGCTGGGAAAACTGGTCAACCACCTGTAATAGAATGAAACTAGATTAGATCACTTTCTAACACCGTACACAAAAATAAACTCAAAATGGATTAAAGATCTAAATGTAAGACCAGAAACTATAAAACTCTTAGAGGAAATCATAGGGAGAACACTCTCTGACATAAATCACAGCAAGATCCTCTATGACCCACCTCCTAGAGTATTGGAAATTAAAAACAAAAATACACAAATGGAACTTAATTAAATTTAAAATCTTTTGCACAATGAAGGAAACTATAAACAAGATGAAAAGGCAGCCTTCAGAATGGGAGAAAATAATAGCAAAAGAACTGACAAAGAATTAATCTCCAAAATATCCAAGCAGCTCATGTAGCTCAATGCCAGGAAAATAAATGACACAATCAAAAAATGGGCCAAAGAACTAAATAGATATTTCTCCAAAGAAGACATACAGATGGCTAACAAACGCATGAAAAGATGTTCAACATCACTCATTATCAGAGAAATGCAGATCAAAACCACAGTGAGGTGCCATCTCACACAGATCCAAATGGCTGCTATCAAAAAGTCTACAAAAAATAAATCCTGGAGAGGGTATGGAGAAAAGGGAACCCTCCTACACTGTTAGTGGGAATGAAAACTAGTACAGCTTCTATGGAGAACAGTGTGGATATTCCTTAAAAATATGGACATAGAACTGCCATATGACCCAGCAATCCCACTGCTGGGCATATACATGAGAAAACCAGAATTGAAAGAGACACATGTACCCCAATGTTCATTGCAGCACTGTTTACAATATCTAGGACATGGAAGCAACCCAGATGTCCATTGGCAGATGAATGGATAAGGAAGTTGTGGTACATATACACAATGAAATATTACTCAGCTATAAGAAAGAATGCATTTGTTTTGAGTTGGTTCTAATGAGGTGGATGAAACTGGGGCCTATAATAGAGTGAAGTAAGTCAAAAAGAAAAACACCAATACAGTACATTAACACATACATATGGAACTTAGAAAGACAACAACAACAACCCTATATTCAAGACAGCAAAAGAGACACAGATGTAGGAAACAGACTTTTGGATTACATGGGAGAAGGCGAAGGTGGGATAATATGAGAGAATAGCGTTGAAACATGTATATTACCATATGCAAAATAGATGACTAGTGCAAGTTCAATGCATGAAGCAGGGCACCCAAAACTGGTGCTCTGGGACAACCCAGAAGGATGGGATGGGGAGGGAGGTGGGATGGGGATTCAGGATGGGGGGACACCCGTACACCTGTGGGTGATTCATGTCAATGTATGGCAAAACCACCACAATATTGTAAAGTAATTAGTCTCCAATGAAAATAAATAAGTTAATTTAAAAAAAAATATTAAAAAATGATTCATTCAACATTATACTGCAAATACTTTCATTCATCATTATACTGCAAATTTTACTACTGCAACATGTATACTATCATGTAAGAATTGAATCGCCAGTCTATGTCTGATGCAGGATACAGCATGCTTGGAGCTGGTGCATGGGGATGACCCAGAGAGATGTTATGGGGAGGGAGGTGGGAGGGGGGTTCATGTTTGGGAACGCATGTAAGAATTAAAGATTTTAAAATTTAAAAAATAAATAAATAAATAAAATTTTAAAAAAAGGAAATTAAAAGCATAAGAATTGAAAGATGATATTAGGCAAAAAAAAAACACTTTTTACCTTAAAGATGATGATTGTTTACATAGAAAATATGAAAAAATCTATAGACAAATCATTAGAACGAAGTTCAACACTGTTTCCAGAATGAGCATAATAAAACCAAGGGTCTTCCTATATCTCAGATCTTTAGAAACAGCAAAAAAGAAAAGGCCCATTTAAAATAACTACAAAAACCTAAGATAAATAAGAACAGACTGGTTTAATATAAAATGTGAAAATTCATGAAAAAGTGTAAAACTTTATAAAGATCATAAGAAAAACTATAAACTAATTATATATCTTGTATTATATATTTTATTACAAGATAATATTATAAAGACCTCATTTCATTCTGAGTTATTTGTTCTATACAATTTCAATAAAAAATCTATAGTTTTTCTTGGAACTTTGTATACAAACCTCAAAATAGAAAAGAAAGTGTTGAGGGTTTAAGGGGTAATAGCATTTGAAGACTTGCCAGGTATAGAGATTTAAAATATACTACTAGGGAATAATTTTTAACATAAAGACAGGATAATACACAGAACAGAATGATGTAGTGGACTGGAAGGTGCTCTTTCAGATCCATGTCTTTTGGAAAGGTCTTCTTTGAGCTGGTGCTAACACTGTATGCAGCTGGTTTCTGGGATCAGATCCATCAGGGTTTGCCTGGGCAGAGGGCTGCCTTCCCTGTGGCACACCCTTCCAGAGCAACCCAAATCCAAGGACTAACTGTGAAGGGGGTATAAAAGTCAGAGCTTTTTGCCCACCAGGGTACAAATTTTAGGGCTTTTTATATCCAGAGCTTTCTGTAGGGCTGGCTGAGTCTTTTCTAGCCATTAATCAGTTGATCTCAGAATGAAATGGGAAATTTTATTCCAGCCAAATTGAGAACTGCAACCTGTGACCAGCCTCTCAAGAAGGCTCTGAGAACTGTTCTGCCCATCAGAGGTCAAAGCACAGTTACATAGGTTTTTCAGACAGAGGGCTCTATATCGAATGATGTATTATTGGTAGTTCATACAATCTAGCAAGGAGTAGGTCATGGGTCATGTGGCCCCTTACAAGATTAAGAAGGAATGTTATTTTTTAAGGAGTTGTCTTGTTGGTGCTAGGAGAATGCAGTTGTGGTTGAGCAGGTATTTCCATGGATTGGGGGTGTTTGGTCGATGCATAACACAGATACACAAAGCACAGTAGAGGGGAGAGAGGAAGCCAAAGGGCGGGAAAAAATATTTATGTTTAAATTTTACTTTTCTTGCCATAAAATACAGGTTTTATTTCACACCATGTATCACAGGTTGACTTCTCATCTGCCCAGCTCTACATCCTTCTCCCCTTCATAGATGCCAACTCTTAATAAATACCCTTCACACCAAACTCTATCTCAGCACTGCTTCTGAACCTCCCAGCCTGTGACATAACGAGCCAGAAACAATCCACAGGCATAGGCATCCTGATAAACAGCAGAGGTCACACTATATCACTGGAGATATATTCCATTCAGTATAAGATACTGGGACAAATGAGTATGTGGAACAAATAAATATATATTACATTGTACACAACAATCTATTGATTCATGATCTAAATTCAAAAGAATAACTTTAACATTTTAGAAGACTCAACATGAGAATATTTTTAAGACCTTGGATGAAACTTCCAGATGACAGACGACACTAAATAAAATTGAAAAAGAAACCACAAGCTGAGAGAATACATTTGATGTACATATAATTGAGAAAGTGGAAATGTATAAATAACTTCCATGGATCATTAAGAAAAGGCAATACAATAAACAAATGAGTAAATATTATGAATACTCAACTCATAGAGGAAGAAAATGAAACTACCAATGACCATAAGAAAGATGTTCAAATTCATTAGCAATTATAAGATGCAAATAAAAAAAAAGTATAACATCATTTCTCTCCTACCAGTTTGTAAGAATTTAACATTCTGACAGTACCTAATGTTGAAGCAGTTGAATTTCACAGGCACTGCTCATAGGAAGGTCAACATTAACCGCTGCAGGACAATTTACCAATAATTCCTTATCAAAGTACATACTCTAATAATACTCTCCCATATTTTCACTAAGAGAGTCATACTAGAATATTTATTTAGCATTATTTAGCATTATTTAGCATTGGAGAAGGAAATGGCAACCCACTCCAGTATTCTTGCCTGGAGAATCCCAGGGACAGAGGAGCTTAGTGGGCTGCTGTCTATGGGGTCGCACAGAGTCGGACACGACTGAAGTGGCTTAGCAGCAGCAAGAGAAGGCAATGGCACCCCACTCCAGTACTCTCGCCTGGAAAATCCCATGGACAGAGGAGCCTGGTGGGCTGCAGTCCATGGGGTCGCTAAGAGTTGGACACGACTGAGCGACTTCACCTTCACTTTTCCTTTCATGCACTGGAGAAGGAAATGGCAACCCACTCCAGTGTTCTTGCCAGGAGAATCCCAGGGATGGCGGATCCTGGTGGGCTGCCATCTCTGGGGTCGCACAGAGTCAGACACGACTGAGGCGACTTAGTAGGAGGAGGAGGAGGAGGAAAAGGCAATGGCACCCCACTCCAGTACTCTTGCCTGGAAAATCACATGGACGGAGGAGCATGGTAGGTTGCAGTCCATGGGGTTGCTAAGAGTCGGACACGATTGAGCGACTTCACTTTCACTTTTCACTTTCACGCATTGGGGAAGGAAATGGCAACCCACTCCAATATTCTTGCCTGGAGAATCCCAGGGACGGGGGAGCCTGGTGGGCTGCCCTCTCTGGAGTCGCACAGAGTCGCACACGACTGAAGCAACTTAGCAGCAGCAGCAGCAGCAGGAAGAAAAAATGTAAACAATCTAAGTAGCATTCAACAGGAAATGGTTAACTATATTTTGCATGTTCACAAAGGAATATTATATGGTAATGAATATTCATGAAATATGATCCTTGATATTATCAAGAAAAAGATACTGAAAATAGTGTTCAGAGGAAAACAAGGTATATATATAACCATACACTATAATACTATAAGTTTTAAAATAATCCAAACAATAATATATATTTTATGGGTGTATGTATTGCTGAGACGGTAAAGAATCTGCCTGCAATGTGGGAGACTCAGGTTCAATCCCTGGGTCAGGAAGACACCCTGGAGGAGGAAACGGTAACCCACTCCAGTATTCTTGCCTGGGAAAGTCCCACAGACAGAGGAGACTGGCGGGCTACATTCCATAGGGTTGCAAAGAGTCAGACATGACTGAAGCTACTTAGCATGTATATATAAGTAGAAGTGTTATAAAAGACATCATGTAAATAATAAAGACCAAATTCAGAGTGGAGGTTCCATCTGGGCAAAAAGAAGAGTGAGTGGGATCAGAGAAAATTATAGAATACCTTCAACTCTATCAAATGGTTTATTACTATTACTTTGAAATGTAAAACTGATGCTGATACATACTTTTTAATCTGAAGCTTCTATGGCAAAAAAAAAAAAGATTTAAAAAACCTAAGTGAAGGAATAAATGACTATCAAGTTAATCCCTAGAGTTGTTTTAGAAAGATAATAATCTCTCTTTAAAAGACAAAGAAAATAGATTTAAGAGTTGCCACCTGTTTTAAATTTGATTAAAGCATTCCTAACAGTACAGAAGTGAGCTTGTGCTGAGTCATGTATTTTCTGTAATTCCAATAACTATAACTATAAACCTATATCCCCTTGATTCAATTTAATTTTTAAAAAGTGTGTTAGTTGCTCAGTCCTGTCTGACTCTTTGCAACTGCATGAACTGTTGCCCACCAGGCTCCTCTGTTCATATAGTTTTCATCAGTTTTACCTTCTAAGGATATTATGCTGTTGCTGCTGCTGCTGCTAAGTCGCTTCGGTCGTGCCCCATTCTATGCGACCCCATAGACGGCAGCCCACGAGGCTCCCCCGTCCCTACTCTGGGGCTAAGTCTCCCTTATATGTAAGAGAATATTCTATGTTCTCAAACCCAGGGAACTTTTAGTTGTACTGATCTTGGTTAATGGAACTTATTGGTCAACTAATCAACAAATACTGGGGACAAAATGGATGCTCAAATGTTCGAAAATGGTATACTTGCTACATACATAGCACTCAAAGTATAATTTTACACTTCCTGTATATGTTGTTTATGTGGATTTAGTCTTCATTTCAATTCCAAATACTTCTCTTGTTTTCCTTGAAGTGAATGACATCTATCAGCAATCTGGTATTAAAACAAAATAAGATATATATATTTATAATTATTTAATTAGCTTCTTAAGTATACTCAATATTACAAATACCTTTCACTTTCAGATAAATAAGAACTTTGGGACATATTTTTAGATAAGTTATATTTTTTATTTAGAATGAAACATTTCTGCTAATTTGGTGACATTCTATAAAAAATATGGCAAACATTAACTGAAGCAAATCTTTTGCTTTGTTTATTTTGAACTATATTTTTCTTATTTTCATCATATAAGAAAAGAGAGAAGACAAGAGAAACAGATATTCACAATAATTCTACTCCAGCAATCAAGCCTTTGTTAATTTTTTGTCCTCCATTCTAGTAATTGAAATAATTATGTATAGCATATTGTTCACATAACAGAAGTAGATCCATCAGGCAATATTGCTTGAAGCAATTTGTCAGCCTTACAAATTGTTGTTTAGTCGCTCAGTCAGGCAGGTCTGACTCTTTTGCGATGCCATGAACTGTAGCTTGCCAGGCTCCTCTGTCCATGAGATTTCCCAGGCAAGAACACTGGAATGGATTGCCATTTCCTTCTCCAAGGGATCTTCCTGACCAAGGGATCAAATCTGTGTCTTCTGAATTGGCAGGTGGATTCTTTAGCACTGAGCCACCAAAATGTCCCAATCAGTTCAGTTCAGTTCAGTTGCTCAGTCATGTCCGACTCTTTGCGACCCCATGAATCGCAGCACGCCAGGCCTCCCAGTCCATCACCAACTCCCAGAGTTCACTCAGACCCATGTCCATCGAGTCAGTGATGCCATCCAGCCATCTCATCCTCTGTCATCTCCTTCTCCTCCTGCCCCCAATCCCTCCCAGCATCAGAGTCTTTTCCAATGAGTCAACTCTTCGCATGAGGTGGCCAAAGTACTGGACTTTCAGCTTCAGCATCATTCCTTCCAAAGAAATCCCAGGGCTGATCTCCTTCACAATGGACTGGTTGGATCTCCTTGTAGTCCAAGGGACTCTCAAGAGTCTTCTCCAACACCACACTTCAAAAGCATCAATTCTTTGGCCCTCAGCCTTCTTCACAGTCCAACTCTCACATCCATACATGACTACTGGAAAAACCATAGCCTTGACTAGATGGACATTTGTTGTCAAAGTAATGTCTCTGCTTTTGAATATGGTATCTAGGTTGGTCGTAACTTTTCTTCCAAGGAGTAAGTGTATTTTAATTTCATGGCTGCAATCACCATCTTCAGTGATTTTGGAGCCACAAAAAATAAAGTCTTACACTGTTTCCACTGTTTCCCCATCTATTTCCCATGAAGTGATGGGACCAGCGGCCATGATCTTCGTTTTCTGAATGTTGAGCTTTAAGCCAACTTTTTCACTCTCCTCTTTCACTTTCATCAAGAGGCTTTTTAGTTCTTCTTCACTTTCTGCCATAAGGGTGGTGTCATCTGCATATCTGAGGTTATTGATATTTCTCCCGGCAATCTTTATTCCAGCTTGTGCTTCTTCCAGCTCAGCGTTTCTCTTGATGTACTCTGCATATAAGTTAAATAAGCATATTTAAGCATATAAGTTAAATAAATCTGCATATAAGTTAAATAAAAATGTCCCAATAGTTGTCTGTAATTATCTATTTGCTTCCCACAAGCTTTCCATGGGCCTACAATGCATATTGTTCTCTGAAATCCATGGTTTCTTCTCCTGTGTCTTGCATCAGGCATGGCCTGGTGACTTGTTCTTACCAATGGACGAGTGACAGCGACATTTAACTTACTCACCCTCACCCCAAACTGCCTACTCCTTTCTCTGCTCTGTTTCTTCCACGACATAGGTCACCATCTGAGAAGCACAAATTTAACTCAATTCATTTACTTTTTGTCTGCATCTTTCTGTTAGAAAGCTAGTTCCATAAGGGAAAGGGCTTTTCTCTGTTTTTTACTTATAGCCCCAGAATCTACAACAATGCCTAAGGCCACATAATAGTTTCTTAATAATTACAGATTTAGTATTTATTGAATTTCAATTTAGAAATTAGAAAATATCTAATCCCATTTCATAATCAAAGCTTCAAATTATTTAAATTGTCTTTTCTCCCTCAACTAGGGTCTTCTGTAGGTAGAAGCCCAGAGGAAACCATCTGTTTTCACTTCTCCCACCTTCTAGTCTTTGTCCCATTTAGCTAAGCAAGTTTCCTCACCCCTCTTGGGTTGGAGTAGAGATTGAGGGAGAGGCTGGGCCTGTGTCAGAGGAGCAGGGCATTTCTGTGACTGTTTACATTAAGATGACTCTGAGCACTCAGAGCCAGACAGGGGCATAAAGCTGATGTGTTCCTTATAAACTCTTCTGAGACCCCTGGGAACATTCCCATGTATAGGTGATTCATTTTCCTCTGGTCAAGTGTTCATCCCTCACCCCTTTGTGCATTGATGACATAAAAACAGATGCTCCATCACTCTTTCATGCAGCATTCTTGAAAAGAATTAAAAAGATCTGTAGAGCAGGTCTGTTGTCCCCACTTCAGTTCAATTCAAACCCACCTCTAAGTCCACAAGAAATAAACATCCTTTGTGCCCAACAAAAGGCCAGAGGCAGTTCAATCTTATCCTGGCATCAAGCCCTTTTCACTCAGCCATCAAAGAAGCTAGCCAGCAATCTCTTGTCTCCCAGATTTCTTACTTCAGTAAGACAGCAAGTTCACTGCATGGCTCTGATGGAGCCCTTCTCACATGACTTGAGAAGAATACAGAAGCAGCCATCCCCCACCAAAGACACACCCAGAATAAGGTTTGACCAAATGTCTGGGTATCCAAGGTCCAGTCAAGTTGACATATAAAATTAACCACCACAGGGTCTTAAGGGAAAAAAAAAAAAAAAACCACTGCCTGCCACAATATCCAAACTACAAATAAAAGAGAGTGTAAGTCAAGCGTTAGGATCTAATCTCCCCTCATTGTGAAAATGATGATGTGCTTTGCCAGGAATGTCTGCCTTAGCCCTACTAAATTCTTCCTCATCTTACTTCTGTGTCACACACTGGTCCCCTTTCCTGTGTCCATTGACCTCTGCTTCCCTGTTTCAGAACTTCTGTGTCTACTGTTGATGCTTTTTAGCACATCTGTCTACAGCTGCTCAAGGTTCAGTCTTGGAGCGTAAAACCTTCATCAGCAATCTTTCTATAGCTCTCACAAGCCCTACTCCTCATCTGCACTGCACAAAATCTTTGCAGCTCTAGAACTTCAAGGAAGCTTGTTACTGTTACTGGGTTCTGAAAAATGCGCTGAGTGACCTTCCTTTGCCAGAAACTGCTGTTCTTCCTTATATAATGCTAAATAAATGGGTTTGGAAAGCACACAGTCCTGGCTTCAAACACTGGCTCTGCCACTTACAATTTGCATCATTTTGGGAAATAAAATTAATCACTCTGCACTCCACTTTTCTTACCTAAAAAAGTAGTTAAGACATGACAAATGGGTGATAATAACATAAAATGATGAATATTAAATATTTAGCACAGTAGCTGACACAAAGTAGAATCTCAAATACCCTTCTATTGTTATTTTGGTGGTGGTTGTTACTTATATCCTTGTTGCACCAGCTCGAGAAAACTGCTTATATGGGCCACTTTAACTCTGGCAAGAAGCAAACTTCCTCTAGCCAGGGCACTCACTAAATAAGTCCACAGCATGCCTGTCTCTGTAAGACAACCTGGTAAGAGTAAGATAGAGATATGGTAAGCAGTTCTCTACCCTGTGAGACTGGCCAAAAGTTTACTCTAACAATTGTTTGTTACATGTTTGAAAGAAGACAAGAGAAATAACATTAATTAAAACCAGATATGTACCTGCCACACTGTTAGGATTTTTATACTTGAAATGAATCCATCTGAGCCTCAGTTTAATTACCACTAAAATAGGAATAAGAATAGTACAAGCTTCATAGTGTTGTTGCAACAATTAAATGATATAATGAAATAAAATTACTCACAGTGCCTGAGTAAATAATTACTATAAATCAAGAAATGTCATTAAGGTAGAAGTATTTTATTTAAAAAATATACATGTATATAATTTTCTGCATGATATTTGTCATAAAATTATTATTCTTTCAGAAAATTACAAAGAAGTGAAAGCTTATTTGTCAAGTTGGTGTGAGTTTGAGGAATTAGTCAGAAGAGGTGGTAAATTATACAAGGTTACACTGTACCTAAGGCATAGAGCTTAGACCTCAACCCAACTCTGTGCTCTTTTCAATACACTGCTTCCTCCCTTATATCCATATGGGTTAATTATTCATAATTTTAAGTGATTTTTCACTAGAGACAAACAGTTCAAAAGCTTTTAGTCTCTGAACTCTTTAAAACTCTTAAAAGTTATGGATCATCTAGTGTTGAGATCTTGGTTTCTAACACTGTTTTCTAATAAAGAAGGACCAGGTATCCCTGAAGAAATGGCTGATTCTAAGACTGAGGCAAGAAATACACAAAATGAGCCTGGAGCATCTTGTAATGTCAGAAAGTAAGGGAGTGGCAAATAAACCCACGTTAATAGATATGTGTCAGAGGTACATAGGAGCCAACAGAAAGATGGCTTACAGGCCGAAGTTGGAAGAATTTAAGCGATGAAACAGATAAAGCAGAAAGCAATTATAACTCACCATGTAAAATAAGTATCCATGAGTTGTACTGATATAAATAAATAAGTAGAGAAGAGACAAGTCTGCTGTACAGAAGAATTCCAAATAATTTATACAGATACTCTGTCTTTAAGGAGGGGATGACTATAAATGTGAGCTGCGTGTATTGACTTTCTTCCAAAGACTACAGTGTGCCAAGCTAGGGAAGGAAGGAAAGATTTACATCAGAGAAACAGCAAGTACAGCCTGAACCAGGTGATGAAGGTCAGAATCACAGGTGATAAATCATATAGTAAGTACTTTGATATGATGATATAAAAATGACACCTCATCTCTCTGGTCTTTGTCTCAAAAACATGTAACTCCAGTCTAGTCATGAATAAAATATTAGCCAAATTCCAATTGAAGAGAATCCTTCAAAATCCACCACTAGTACTCTTCAAATCCTCACGGTCACCGAAACACAGGAATGTCGGAGAAACTGTCACAGCCAAGAGGAGCACAATGAGAAAAACCTCATCCACTGGTTAGGACTCCATGCTTCCTCTGCAGGGGGCATGGAGTTCCTTCCCTGGCCTGGAACTGGGATCCTGCATGCCATATGGCATGCCCCCCTCCCCCAAGAAAGAGAAGCATAATAAGAAATGAAAGCTTATTTCTTATATCCTGGGTGGGATATCCTGGGTGGGATCCTGGGTGGGATCTAGGACAAAAACAAACAACTCCCCCCAAAAAAATAAATAAATAAAGCAGCATATTAGGTTAAATTAAAAAAAAAAACAGCAAATCTGAATAAAATACAAACTATACATAGAGTAATATATCACTATTGGTTTATTAATTGTGACAAATACACCATACTAATGAAAAATGATTAGGGGAACTGGTGCAGAGCACATGGGAACAACTCTCTGTACTATATTCCCAATTTTTCTGTAAATCAAAAAGTGTTCTAAAATATAAAGTTGATTAAAATAAGATCTGAAGTAAATTTGTACAATATTTATTAGAAGTGAGCTGTTGACATCAGCATCTCTGTTATATTATTATCTCTACTTATAAATATGTTTGAAATATTTTCTAATAAATATATTTTTAAAGAATAGTTTTAATCAGAAAATCCAAAAAGGAAGCTAAGTCACTAAAAGTCAATTGATTAAAAGAAAACAGAAGTTTTAGATTCACAAATACTAGCAGTAAAAATGATTAGAATATTCTGGATGTTACTTTTAAATTTAAAAATCAATAAACTATTATAGTAAGAAAAATTGAGGACCTCAAAAAGCTTTTATGTGTGAGAGTTATATCTATCAGTTATTTCCTTATTATAAACTAAAACACTAGAACACACAAACACAAATCGCATTAACCATCAGAACTGCTGTGTCATTTCACATTACCCAGTCTCTGGAAGACTCTACTGTACATTCATGAAAGAATAAAGTGAAATAAGACCACGAACCTTAAAATCCTGGGATAAGGCTCCGATTTTCATAAACTATTTATTTTATACATTGTTAAATTTGATTTGCTAATATTTGAGAGTTTGATTTGAGGTACTACCAGAAATGTTGCAATGAACATCTTTATACATAAATCCACACATGTAGATACTTTTTTTTCTGATGAATAGGTTCCCAAAAGTGAGCTGAATGATGAAAACCCTTTGAATATCAATAGTTCTGTTAGACTGTTCTCCTAAAAGTTTGTAGCAACTCATTTTTCCTTCAGTCTGTGAAAGTGCTACCCCACAACCTTAACAACACCAAATGATATCAATATTTTATTAATATTTCTTATTAAAGAAACTAATATCAGGAACCTCTAGTTTCTACATAAATGTTATTAATTCATAGATATCTATAGGACAATGTCCAAACATCTCACACTTAGAGTTCTTATACAACTATAAAGCCAAAATTACAAATTAAATATAAACCAATTAAAAATCCAACACAATTAAAACATTAATTCAGTGAGACAGATGATACTGATATACTAAAACAGATAGCAGAAGTTGGGACTACTGTTAGTGAAATGTAGCCCCAGGTCTGTTTCTGCATTTAATATGTTTCCTTATTTTCACTTCAATTATACTAATGTAGAGAATGAATGCCTATCCACGTTAGCATGCTTTACAAAATGATATTCATGACTTTAAGGTTCTGTTGTGGGTTCATGATTATCAGACTCCAGGTTTAACTAAAATTCTGCCAGTTACCCATCTGCTAAAGTAAGTTCTATTTTAGTGTCCTGTAATAACTCTTAAAAGTCTCATATGAAGATAAGGTTGTCATGTGGTTCCATTAAATTTTGCATTAAGCCTTACTAACTTGCTCTTCCTTGGTTATGTGCCTTTATGTTCTTATTTATCTAGTTGCTTATTTTCTGACCCTTTTTCTGACTCCCATTGTAGAATAAACTCCCATGTTTATTGTAGTATCCCTCCATCTAACCCCAGCCCTGGCCAAACAAATACTCAAATTAATTAATGTACAATTTAATTACTGATGGAATTGGGTACAGAAACTACTTCATTGCTTATTTACCACCACAGTTAGAGGTAATGTACATACCAGGTATGTACACAAACATGATCCACATGATTCATTTTTTTTTTCAAACTGTGGTTATGGTACCAACATTAGCAAATCTCACTTGGAAAATTCAATTTTAGATCAAATGTAAATAGGAAAATTAAAATTGCATAGCAGTACTTCACTGTAAAGCAGTTACTTAAATGACTGAGACATGACTTATATTAAGCTTTTTGTAGACAAACATTGAATGAAAGCAAAAAAAAAAAATTTAGTTCTCAAAGATTGTATATTAAAGAACTTCCTGGAGGTCATTCAGCTCTTTTGGAAAATATTAGTCTACAATATACATGCCTGCTGTCATTTGATGTTATTTGCTTTTTGTAGGAGAAATTTTCTTTTCTCCAAAAAATTTACAGATTCTACATTCAAAAGCAATTGCATTTGGATTGTGGGGAGGATTCCCAGTGTCAAATTAACCCCCAAAACTCCAGATAGTACAACTTAGGTGGAAATGAGAGACAATGCTAACAGCCCCATAATTCATAGGTGAACATAAAAAGTCAAGGTCAACTCAGCCTCCCATACCTGCTAGGAATCAAAATTTTAAAAGGAAGATTTTTAGATATAAGGGTTAAAGGTAGGTGGCTTCTGGAGAGTATCTTTTTTATGTTTACATACATGGAAAATAAATTCTTTGACCTATGAAAGGTGACTGGATTTGTTAAACCCTGTAGACCCATCCTAATTTTATAGAGTTTATACATAATTCTGAGGAAGTTTACAGACAAAATCTATGAGAACTGCCAGTTGTCCAACACCGAACTATTTTTGCTACACATTTCATATTTGAGTGATAACTGTTTCAAAATCATGCACAAGAACCTAAAAATATTTATTATGTATTTCTTTTATTTGAATATTTATAAAGAATATATTTCTTATAAGTTTTACAAGTTACCTTAAGCAAAATCATAGTTTCTTCAAGAATTCTTAACAGATTTTTAAAAATAATCATGATTAACACACACTGGTGTTTAACTTATATTACTTTCATACTTGAACAATGTAAATAGATCTAAACTCCAATTCACTTAAATAAAATTGATTTTAATTTTCTATATATATTTTGAAGAAGGTGAACATCCTTGCTCACATCTTTAAAACAGTATCTTCCCCTTCCAGTTAGCTGGCTCTTGTTTATAAAATATTCCATGAATGGAGGAGTTCATGGGATCACAAAGAGTCGGACACAACTGAGCAACTTCGCTGACTGATGACACTTTAATATTTTGAATTTAATAAAGTCAGTTGCATTAAGTTAAAGACTATGACTGGTGTTTTTCCCATGGTATCCCAGAGTGCACACATAGCAAAGTCTCAACCTATTTTAACAGAATGAATTAATGAATGAATGAATGAATGGCAATGACAAAGAAGGAGAGATACCAAGGCTCAGGAACTGCACAACTTCCAAGAATCTCTTCTGGATACAGGGACACAGTTTTAACAGATCAGAAAGACAAAACAGTACCCTACGACTATCCAACTCTAAAGGGAGATGCCCAGCCTGGCTCCATAAGAAATTCTCAGGAACAGGTGTCAACCTGCATCAGCTGCGGTGGCCCATTGGCAGAGCCACAGAGTTCTGAGGACAGTGGTAGAATAGATGGTAGTAGTTGGTTCAAGAGAAGAAAGTAAACAGAGGTGAGGAAATGGGGATAAACATAAAGACAACTTTCCTTTTATCAGGATAGATTCCACTCCTTGTTTCTAGCTGGAATACCTCAATAACAGAATTTTAGAAGGCATGAAAAAAAAAAAAAGGATTATATCTTTCTATTTAAACCTTGCTCACTGGTAATAAGATGTATGTTTCTCCCTGCTCAGAAGGATGACCCATTTAGAAAACATCAACATGCTCCCTTGCCCTCTAGCTTTCGCTCGTCTTTGGCCAGCAGAAAGCCCAAGGAGACTGGGGGAGGAGAGAGGTCAGAGTGCATCTCCTCTTGGTACTTCCATGCCAGGTCTCCCAGAGCTGTCAGCAGCACTTCACCAATTAGCCTTGCTCCTGTCAAGATGATCTTGCTCTGAGGCTCTCATTCCACTTTAGGCTGTTCTTTGCTGTTCTTAATGCTAGATGGGAATTATTCCTCAGTTGACTCTGTAAATGGAAATTTCATCAAAACTTCCTTCAAATTATCCTATTTCAAATTTGCCTCTGTTTCCTTATGGGTGCATAAAGATTGATGGAAGACTACATTTTGTTTTCTTTCCTCTGACTTTGGTCACCTTTTTCTACATACACAGAAGAGTTCCATTTCTTCTCCATCTCTAATCTCTAAGAGAAGGCCAAAAGAATCCTTGGTGCCTGCAAAAATCTCACAATACCTCCTCTGACACCACCTATTCCTTAGAGTAGATTGGGATCAGAAAGGATAGGTTTGAACACTGTCTGGGCTGGGAAACAAAAACATCGGTGAGAAAGTTTATTTTCTCTTCAAAAGTACATATTTCACCTTTTTTAAGGGAGCCAAAATCTGTCTTCTTATTGCTATTATGTATTGATTTTAGACCTAACACTTTGGAACTACAGAGAATGTGTATATTGCTTTTCCTTATCCTCTCCACGATAAGAAGAGAATTCCCCTTCATTGAGGGCGTGCTAATAACCCTATGCCGCACAAGGTGCTTGTGCTCCATTTACTACCAAGCCCGGGGGTGTTGCTGAGGCAACACTGGTTAGATCGCATCCCCTATGTTCCAGTCAGGGGCAGGTCAGAGATCACTGTTTCTCTGGCTTTAAATCACAGGCTCCTTCCCTGCAGCTATACTGTTTATCTTCAAATATCTGAAAACAATAATCTTGACTTCCACATCCTATTTTTCTTCTTTGGGTTAAAAGTGTACAGGTGCTTAATCATTCCTGTGTAACATCATTTTTAGTCACTTTCCTGTCTGGCCACTCCATACTCTATATATTCCTTACAAAAAAATACTCTTCACTTTTTGCATTTAGAATTGAAGCCAGATCATCTAAGAGTGGGCTTCCAGGTTGCTCAGTGGTACAGAATCTGCCTACAATGCAAGAGACTCAAGGGTGATCCCTTGGTTGGGAAGATCCCCTGTGGGAGGACATGGGAACTCACCCTAGTATGTTTCCTGGAGAGTCCCAGGGACAGAGAAGTCTGGCAGGCTACAGTGCTTGGGGTCACAAAGAGTCGGACATGACTGAAGCAACTTAGCATGCATGCACCTAGGACTACCACCCTTTTTGTCTTCCATGGCTACCCTCTGAGCATGCTGCCTAATAACCCCTGTTCTTTGAACCTGTATCATGCTTTCAATTCATTTTAACTCATGTTCAATTCTTTCCTCTATCTACCACAACCCATAGTTTTCCACTTGGAGTTTGAACCTGAACTCCAGACAACATGTTTTCTCTGTTACTGTTCCCTGTAACAGTTCCAGCCTGCCCTTCTAGTTGTCTCCACAACCCATGCACTGTTAACATCACAAAGCTAAACAGACTCCTTGCCACCTGGATGCATGGCCAAATTCAAATAAACATCACTATGACCCCAAGAGCCTTGAAATAAAAGCATTTTATAGGAATTCTAAAATCATTATTAAAACCATCTCCCCTTCCCCCAAAATATTACACTTAAGGTCAGTACTAAAAATCTCACTACCTCTCTCTCATGAATTCACTTCCAGCCCAGAGTCCCCTAGAATTCATTCCATGCAACTCTCCACCTCTGGCCACAGAACTCTTTACCCACTGACACTCCTCAAAGCCCACCACCTGCTGTGTGACCTGGACTTCATGTCACTCTAATTCCTTCTCTCAGGGTGCCAGTTCCCTGGAAATCCACGGAATAAATTCCCCTTCTCTCTCCAGCATCATCTTAAATACTGCAGCCTTCTTGTCTAGCCTCTTCTTACGTACAAACTTGGTGAGCATGCCTTTCACAGCTTTATCCAAGTCAGGGTGAAAGATCTTTGTCTAGTTATTTATACCCTAAGTCACTCCAAAAAATAGCTGAAGAGGAGATTAACCTCACATTAATATCTATCCATTGGTAATAAGCATATGAAGTCAAGGCCATACAAAAGAAAGGAAGCAATTAGAGCTTATGTAATTACAGTCTGTGAATGTTACTCTTGGTGCTATGCATTCTGGCAGCAAGAGCAAACAAGAGAAAGATTCTAAATACTATAATTTCCAATATGTGACAAAAGAAAACACACCAGTTCTTTAGGAGAAATAAACATTTTCCGCACACAGTTAAGCTTTATAAAAGTATTCTTTGTGACAGCCAAATGAATTTAAGCTCCTTAAAAATGGGGACTATTTTTGGTGCTTTCCTCTCTACCCATCTCCCCAAGACTTCTGCTGTGCAAAACAACAAAGCATTCTGGTTATAATGTGTGCTGTTGACAAGAATATTGGGCAAGTGGCTTTTTCCCATGTGTGATATGAGCCTGGGAAGAAGTGGTTACAGTTTATGGGTACAATAGTTGTTAAAGAAGTAAACATGTTGACTAGGTCTGTGAGATATTCCAGAGAGGCCAATCTGATAGAAGTAAAACATCAGTCAGTTACTGAGATGGGGAAAAAAGAAGAGTAAAAAGGAAAAGCCACAGAGATGGAAGGTGTTAAAAAAAAAAAAAAAAAGAGTTCTGTTGAGTTTGGGGAAGAACAGATGTTCCCCAGGGCAGAAGTTAAGCTGTGACACTTTCAATGGCTGTGTGTGGTCAGCAGCCATTCATTTACTAGTAGCTCCTGTTTAAAGAGTTAATTTGACCCAGTTACTGTAGCATTCGACTTTGTTCATCTTCCCACACACACCAAGTTGAAATTCTTTTCTTTCGGAAAGCTATGATGTTGGATTAAACAACACATCCTTGTGGGGTACTCATTGGATTTTAATGAGCATCTGGGCAGACCCTGGGAGAGAGCTGTGTTCTCACAGTGCGAGGGCAGGCTCGACGCTTTCAGCTGTTGGCACCGCTCATAGGAGATAGTGTTCTCAGGAGAAAGAGTGTTAGTAAACCTTTATTTGTGTGTGTGTGTGGCTGCAGAGAATTGGCTGCAAAAGAGAAGTTCAATTCTCTTGTTTCTGAAAGCAGTAAAGAGGTTTCCAAATGACTTTCTCTAATGCATTTGGTAAGCTGCCCTCAAACACTGTTGTTTGAACCTCTCAAAATGTAGGTTTAAAAATCCTCTAATGTCTTTCATTATAAATAATCTGCTTAATATTTGAAAATATGAGTTTGTTTACAAATTTCACATTTTAATGTAAGTTTGTTTGCCAATTGCTCGTATTGGGAATAAGATGGTACCCTGAGAAGTTCTGAAAGAAGAGGATGAAAAAGGGGGAGTTTCCATGAGAGTTGATATAAGCTATCCCACCCAATATAACAGCTGTTCAGAAAAGTTCTTCTGACCACTCCACCTCACAACACTGGAGGTGCTGATGCTGGCGGTCCTGGTAATTTCCCAAGAAGAGAAGAATCAAATACAGAGGGAACCACCGATATGGAGTAGCCCATTGAACACCTTCATATATTCTATTCCCTTCACCTAGAATGCCTTTCCCTTCTTAGTCTTATCTTCTTGTCTTAGTTTTATTACATTCTTACTTATCCCTCAAAATCCACCTCACTTTGTACTTCCTCTGTAAAGCTTTATCTATGCATCTTAGGAAAAACTGATTTGTGCCATTCTTGTACTAAGACCTATGCATTTCCAAAACATTTTTTTACTGTACCTTGATTTCCAGGCCTTACACCTCCTACTCTTCCACTCTGCTGTTGCTGTTCAGTTGCTAAGTTGTGCCCAATGATTTGCAACACCATGGACTCTGCCAGGCTCCTCTTTCCTCCACTGTCTCCTAGAGTTTGCTCAAATTCATGTCCATTGAGTCAGTGATGCTCTCTACCCATCTCATCTTCTGCCACCTCCCCCTTTTGCTTCAACCTTGCACAGCATCAAGGTCTTTTCCAATGAGCTGGTTCTTCACATCAGGTAGGCAAAGGATTGGAACTTCGGCTTCAGCATCAACCCTCCGAATGAATATTCAGACTTGATTCCCTTTGGGATTCACTGGTCTGATCTCCTTGCAGTCCAAAGGACTCTCAAGAGTCTTCTCCAACAACACAGTTCGAAAGCATCAATTCTTTGGTGCTCAGCCTTCCGTATGATCCAACTCTCATACCCATACATGACTAATGGAAAAACCATAGCTTTGACTATATGGAACTTTGTCAGAAAGTGATCTCTCGGCTTTTTAATACGCTGTCTAGGTTTGTTATAGCTTTTCTCCAAAGGAGCAAGAGTCTTTCAATTTCATGGATGGAGTCGTCATCTGCAGTGACTTTGAAACCCAAGAAAATAAAGTCTGTACTGTTTCCATAGTTTCACCATTTGCTTGCCATGGAGTGATGGGACCAGATGCCATAGTTTTAGTTTTTTGAATGGTGAGCTTTAAGCCAACTTTTCAACTCTCCTCTTTCACTTTCATCAAGAGCCTCTTTAGTTCCTCTTTGCTTTTGGCCATAATGGTGTTGTCATCTGCATATCTGAGGTTGTTGATATTTCTCCCGGCAATCTTGATTTCAGCTTGTGCATCATCGAGTCCAGCATTTCTCATGATGTACTCTGCATATAAGTTAAATAAGTAGGGTGACAATATACAGCCTTGACGTACTCCTGTCCCAATTTGGAACCAGTCTATTGTTACATGTCCAGTTCTAACTGTTGCTTCTTGACCTGCATACCGAGTTCTCAGGAGACAGGTCAGGTGGTATTGTGTTCCCATCTCCTGAAGAATTTTCCACAGTTTGTTGTGATCCACACAGTAAAAGGCTTTGGTGTAATCAATAAAGCAGAACCAGATGTTTTTCTGGAACTCACTTGTTTTTTTGATGATCCAACAGATGCTGGCAGTTTGATTTCTGGTTTCTCTGCCTTTCCTAAATCCATTTTGAACATCTGGAAGTTTATGGTCCACATATTGCTGAAGCCTGGCTTGCAGAATTTTGAGCATTACTTTGCTGGCATGTGAGATGAGTGCAATCGTGCAGTAGTTTGAACATTCTTTGGCATTGCCTTTCTTTGGGATTGGAATGAAAACTGACCTTTTCCAGTCCTGTGGCCACTGCTGAGTTTTCCAAATTTGCTGGCATATTGATTGCAGCACTTTTACAGCGTCATCTTCTAGGATTTGAAATTACTCAACTGGAATTCCATCACCTCCACTAGCTTTGTTTGTAGTGATGCTTTCTAAGGCCCACTTGACTTCACATTCCAGGATGTTTGGCTCTAGGTGAGTGGTCATATCATCGTGATTATCTGGGTTGTGAAGACCTTCTTTGTATAGTTCTTCTGTGTATTCTTTCCACCTCTTCTTAATATCTTCTGCTTCCATTAGGTCCATACCATTTCTGTCCTTCATTGTGCCCATTTTTGCATGAAATGTTACCTTGGTATCTCTAATTTTCTTGAAGAGATCTCTAGTCTTTCCCATTCTGTTGTTTTCCTCTATTTCTTTTCATTGATCACTGAAGAAGGTTATCTTATCTCTCCTTGCTATCTTTGGAACTCTGCATTCAAATCTATTTCTGCTTTATTGACTATGCCAAAGCCTTTGACTGTGTGGATCACAATAAACTGTGTGGACAATTCTGAAAGAGATGGGAATACCAGACCACCTAACCTGCCTCTTGAGAAATCTGTATGCAGGTCAGGAAGCAACAGTTAGAACTGGACATGGAACAACAGACTGGTTCCAAATAGGAAAAGGAGTACATCAAGGCTGTATATTGTCACCCTGCTTATTTAACTTATATGCAGAGTACATCATGAGAAACGCTGGATTGGAAGAAACACAAGCTGGAATCAAGATTGTTGGGAGAAATATCAATCACCTCAGATATGCAGATGACACCACCCTTATGGCAGAAAGTGAAGAGGAACTAAAAAGCCTCTTGATGAAAGTGAAAGAGGAGAGTGAAAAAGTTGGCTTAAAGATCAACATTCAGAAAACGAAGATTATGGCATCTGGTCCCATCATTTCATGGGAAATAGATGGGGAAACAGTAGAAACGGTGTCAGACTTTATTTGGGGGGCTCCAAAATCACTGCAGATGGTGATTGTAGCCATGAAATTAAAAGGCGCTTATTCCTTGGAAGAAAAGTTATGACCAACCTAGATAGCATATTCAAAAGCAGAGACATTACTTTGCCGACTAAGGTCCGTCTAGTCAAGGCTATGGTTTTTCCTGTGGTCATGTATGGATGTGAGAGTTGGACTGTGAAGAAGGCTGAGAGCTGAAGAATTGATGCTTTTGAACTGTGGTGTTGGAGAAGACTCTTGAGAGTCCCTTGGACTGCAAGGAGATCCAACCAGTCCATTCTGAAGGAGATCAGCCCTGGGATTTCTTTGGAAGGAATGATGCTGAAGCTGAAGCTCCAGTACTTTGGCCACCTCATGCAAAGAGTTGACTCATTGGAAAAGACTCTGATGCTGGGAGAGATTGGGAGCAGGAGGAGAAGGGGACGACAGAGGATGAGATGGCTGGATGGCATCACTGACATGATGGACATGATTCTGAGTGAAATTCGGGAGATGATGATGGACAGGGAGGCCTGGCGTGCTGTGATTCATGGGGTCACAAAGAGTCGGACACGACTGAGCGACTGAACTGAACTGAACTGATGTTTCCTTTTCTCCTTTGCCTTTAAGCTTCTCTTCTTTTCACAGCTATTTGTAAGGCCTCCTCAGACAACCATTTTGCTTTTTGCATTTCTTTTTCTTGGGGATGGTCTTAATCACTGCCTCCTGTACAGTGTCATGAACCTTCATTCATAGTCTTCAGGCACTCTATTAGATCTAATCCCTTGAATCTATTTGTCACTTCCACTATATATAATAAGGGATTTGATTTAGGTCATACCTGAATGGTCTAGTGGTATTCCCTACTTTCTTCAATTTAAGTCTGAATTTGGCAATAGGGAGTTCATGATCTGAGCCATAGTCAGTTCCCAATCTTGCTTTTGCTGACTCTATAGAGCTTCTCCATCTTTGGCTGCAAAGAATATGATCAGTCTGACTGTAGTATCAACCATCTGGTGATGTCCATGTGTAGAGCGTTTGCCATGACCAGTGCATTCTCTTGGCAAAACTCTGTTAGCCTTTGATCTGCTTCATTGTGTACTCCAAGGTCAAATTACCTGTTACTCCAGGTATCTCTTGATTTCCTACTTTTGCATTCCATTCCCTCATGATGAAAAGGACATCTTTTTTGAGTGTTAGTTCTAGGAGGTATTGTATGTCTTCATAGAACCATTCAATTTCAGCTTTTCAGCACTGCTGCTTAGGGCATAGACTTGGATTACTGTGATATTGAATAATCTTAGCCACGATCTTTGTTTTTTGAATGTCAAGTTTCAAGCCAGCAGTTTCACTCTCTCTCTTTCACCTTCATCAAGAGGCTCTTAAGTTCCTCTTCACTTTCTGCCATTAGAATGGTATCATTTGCATATCTGAGGCTGTAGATATTTCTCCCAGAAATCTTGTTTCTAGCTTATAAGTCATCCACTCTTCTGCTTAATTGTCCACAAAAGAATGTGAACTATTTAAGAATAAGAACCATTTCACTTTTTATCCTCATTCCTACTGCAGTGCCTAATGTTTCTGAATGAATGAATGAAAATAGGACAGAGGACAGGACAGAGAAGGGCAAGACAAAATAAAGCTGAAGAGACTGGACAAAATAAGAAAGAGAAACAAATAGTATAGGCCAAACGTATGTCAGTCTGAAGAAACAGACCAAGTCAAGAAAAGAGAAGAACAAACAATGCAAAGATATATGTTAAAGGACAATCAGTCTATATCATACACAAAAATCACATGGAGAAAATGGGGACTGAATGACAGAGGCACTGAGCTGGGGTAAAGCAATCTGAACTGTCAGAGGACCATTTCTCTTTATAGGGAGCCAAACTGGTACCCCATGAGATACAGTGCTGGACTCAGACCTAAACTGATGCTTTTCCAGCAACTAGATTGATGAAGACCCTGGAAGAAGAAATGCATTTGTTGTGATCAGGGCAGTTAACCTTGGCATTGAGTGGAAAATGAGAGCTATAATAGCAAAGCAGTTATTTCCAGGGACAAGAAGAGATGTACATCAGTTTTTATTCCATGACTACATTGCTTTAAATTGAGGACAGGAGTGGCCAAAAAGAGAGAACTTAGTTCATAAGTTTTGACCTGCCACAGGGGTGTCCTCCCAGCTCTACAAATGTGCTCTGAACATGTGGTTCATAGGCCAAGCCCTGCTCCACATGAGGTCGCCTCTAAATTTTGGAAGCAAGCCATATTAACTCATTTGTATCTTGATTTTCTACCAGATTGTAATTTCCTCAGGGAAAGAGACTATGTGTGCTTCTGGAACCAATCGTGGTATAAAACTGAGAGCCATTCCTCAAAAAGTGGTTGGTGAAACGTGATGTTAGTTTCACTATTGGTCTAATTTGACCATAGAAATTAACATTAGTTATCTAGATTTCAGCCCATTGAGAACTATTTTCCTCACTGCTTAGTCTCTGCCCCGAATTATTCCATACTTTAACTAGGGAAGGGCTGATTATAAACTTTTATGCCTACATTTTTTCCCAAGTTCTCCATCCTTCTATTAATTCTATAAAGTCTCATTCTTTTCCTCAGAGACCTCTTTGCCACCACCCCTACCCTTCTCCAATCTTGAATGCTAGCCCTCTAGGCTGCCATTAGCCACTAATGCTGGCTCTTCTTACCTTTTATTGCTTTCTGATGTAGAAACTGTTTCCTGAGTCATTCTTTTTCTTAGTTAACACCATTATTTTGTTAATGTACCTCCTCAGGAGATTTTTGAAGAAAGGGTATCTGACACATTAATTTTCTTATTCAGATAATAGCTATATTCTGCCATCACACTTAAATAGCATTCTAGCTAAGTTTAGGATCCCAGATGGGAAAGGATTTGTCTTCAGTCTGAGATTGTGAAGGCATCATTCCTCTGTTTTCTATCACCATAATGCAAATCAAAAGTCTTAGACCAATCTGTCATTGCTTTCTAGCTTAACTGCTTTTCCCTCACTAAAATTTTTTAACTATCTCATTTTTATCCTTGAGGTACTAAACTTTTATATTGATGTGTCTAGATATGGATCTTTTGGGGTTATCATGCTCAGTCACATATTGGCCCTTTTAACAGAATTTATGATGCCTCTCCTTGCACTCTGAAAAATGTGTTTGTATTGTTTTTTTTTTATAGCTTCTTCACTCTGAGTTCTTCACTCTCCTTTTATTTTACTTCTGCTATTCAGATACTGGATCCTAGGTTGAGATTCTAACCCTTCTTATATATTTTTTTAAATTTTTGTACCACATTCTAATTGATTTTCCAAATATAATCTTTTACTTATTTTTAAATTATTTTCTTGGCAAATGCATTTTTAAGTTGCTAATAGCTCATCTTGATCCCTAAAAGTCCTTTTTCATAGTATGCTTTTCATGTTTTTCTTTTTTCTTTTATCATGGTTACACCGTCTTAATTCTCTCTGATTCTAATAATCAGGGTATATGTATATTGGATTTTTCTTTCTTTCTTTCTTTTTTTTTTTTTTTTGCTTTGCTTTTCTTTTCCATTTCTTGAATTTCTTTATTTCTACTGGGCTTCATTCTTTGTTTCTAGTTGTTTAGCTTCATCTTTCTTTTTATATTGCACAATTTCCTAGAAAATCACAGAAAACCTAGTTGAATACATATATTTATATGTACACACATATACATACTTACATATAACATATGAATTTAAAAATAAACATATGAAGAGTGACCAGAAGTTCTTTGGGTGCAGGCAGAATTCCTCAATGGAGAAGATATTGC
This sequence comes from Capra hircus, assembly GCF_001704415.2. Taxonomy (NCBI): domain Eukaryota; kingdom Metazoa; phylum Chordata; class Mammalia; order Artiodactyla; family Bovidae; genus Capra; species Capra hircus. Next base: position 25,212,703 of record NC_030816.1, read on the forward strand.
TTTAAGATGGATAGGGAGCTACTTTTGACAATGTAAGTGTTATCAAATGAATTGGACCTCGCTGCATGCAACTTATCAGATCAATAAGATTTCCCTGATGGTATGGTGAATAAGAATCTGCCTGTCAATATAGGGGACATGGGTTCAAATCCCTAGTTCAGGAAGATTCCACATGCCACAAGGCAAACTAGCCCACACTCTAGTCTGTGAGTTGCACCTACTGAGCTCAAGTGCTGCAGCTACCAAACCCCATGTACCTAGAGCCCATGCTCCACAGCAAGAGGAGTGAACACAATGAGAAGCCCACACACCGCATGAAGAGAAGCCCAGGAGCAGCAGTGGAACCTCAACATAACAATAGATAGAATGGATAGAAAGGAAAGGTGTCTTTAATCAGAATGCTAGCAAAGTATTATGTGATTAAAAGATGTGAAAGGTGTGCTTGGGCTGGAAATGAGTAGCCCATGGCGGGTGCCTGGTTTAAAAATTAGTTACAATATAGCTTTGCTAAAGTGACAAGGAAAGGGGCTTCCTGCTGAAGGCAGTTGCCTGCAAAGAGCTCCTTACACAGGATGCAAACTGCTAGAGTGAAAAGGACTTACCTTGTTGTACATCCAAGCTAGCTCACCTGTTTCTCTCTTTGATTCTCACCTGGGCTAATATTCAATGACTCCAGGCAATTCTTGTGAGGAAGGGGCTTAATGCGCTTATCTGTTCTACACAGAGCTTTAATAGGCAATGAGACTGAGCACCGGCTTTCAGAAAGATAGAGGACAGAGGGAAAATGGTGTCCAGGAAGTCAAGTGAAGGATGAGCCTCAAAAAGGAGTGCTGGATCCTACTGCAAATAAACCATAAGTTGCTCATGACACTGGCTTCCGGCCAGTACTGACTGTTCTATGACTAGCATTTGACCCAAACTGGGCCAATGAGTAGTCCCTTTCCTCTTTTTGATTTTGTTTCTTTGTTATCTATTTGGTTTGGGTTGAGGAAAAAGAGTTAGCACAGTATCTCTCTACTGGCTTTGGCAGTAATATTTTTTGTTGTTGTTCAGTTGCTCAGTTGTGTCTGACCCTTTGCCACTTCATGGACTGCAGCACACCAGGCTTCCCTATCCTTAACCATCTCCTGGAGCTTGCTCAAATTCATGTCCTTTGAGTCAGTGATGCCATCCAGCCGTCTCATCCTCTGTCATCCCCTTCTCCTCCCATCTTCAATCTTTCCCAGCATCAGGGTCTTTTCCAATGAGTCAGTTCTTTGCATCAGGTGGCCAAAGGATTAGAGTTCCAGCTTCAGCATCAGTCTTCCAATGAATATTCAGACTTGATTTCCTTTAGGATTGGTTGGTTTGATCTCCTTGCAGTCCAAGGGACTCTCAAGAGTCTTCTCCAACACCACAATTCAAAAGCATCAGTTCTTCGGAGCACAACTTTCTTTATGGTCCAACTCTCACATCCACACATGACTACTGGAAAAACCATAGCTTTGGCTAGACGGACCTTTGTCAGCAAAGTAATGTCTCTGCTTTTGAATACTCTGTCTAGATTGGCCATATCTTTTCTCTCAAGGAGCAAGCATCTGTTAATTTCATGGCTAATGTCACCGCCTGCAGTGATTTGGGAGCCCAAGAAAATAAAGTCTGTCACCGTTTCCATTGTTTCTCCATCTATTTTCCATGAAGTGATGGGGCTGGATGCCATGATCTTCATTTTTTGAATGTTGAGTTTTAAGCCAGCTTTTTTACTCTCCTCTTTCACCTTCATCAAGAGCCTCTTTAGTTCCTCTTTGCTTTCTGACCTAAGGTGGTGTCTTCTGCATATCTGAGGTTACTGGTATGTCTCCTGGCAACCTTGATACCAGTTTGTGCTTCATCCAGCCTGGCATTTGGTTTAATATATTCTGCATATAGGTTAAGTAAGCCCAGTGACAGTGTACAGTCTTGACGTACTCCTTTCCCAATTTTGAACCAGTCTGTTGTTCCATGTCATAACATTTAGATGCTGTCATTACCCACGTTTCCACCATGACACTGGTCTACGGTGAGAGAGGAGCACAGAGCCAAAGAGCCAAGAAATGGAGCTGAGTGATAGAGGGCGTCCAGGCATTGACGGAGATGCTTATTGGACTTTCCTTTCTCACCAAGCTGCCAAGTTCTTACTGGTGGGTTCTGTGAGGTACTCAAATACATTTCACTTTGCTTAATCAATCCTGGAATGTATTTGTGTCATTTGCAATTGAAAGAGGCTGCTGATTAAAGCAACAACATGTCATCTATGATTTTTCCCAACTTTAAAATTTATTAATACTCTACAGAATCTTTTTTTAAAGATACCTAAGCAAAGAAGGAAAGGTAATTGAAAATGGCAGAGGAAATATATATGACTTTTCCCTAAAATGTGAAGATTGTAAATTTTAAGAGAAATACCACTCCTTTCAAAATGATAGAAATATTATAAATAAGTTACACATTTTAGGACTCCATATTTGGTGTAATTTTAGATTCATAAAAACCTGGTTTTTCAGCCTTCAATATTATGTACATAATAAGGAATGCCTAAAATGGACAGAATTTTGCTAGGAAAAAAATTGATATCTATTCATAAGTCTTGAGAAACAAAAATGTTAGCTTCCCATGTGGACCACTTGCTTTTTAAAAAATGTGATTCACTATCTCTTTCAAAAAATAATGGTGACTACATCCATGAAATTAAAATATGCTTATTCCTTAGAAGAAAAGTTATGATCAACCTAGACAACATATTAAAAAGCAGAGACATTACTTTGCCAACAAAGATCCATCTAGTCAAAGCTATGGTTTTTCCAGTAGTCATGTATGGATGTGAGAGTTGGACTATAAAGAAAGCTGAGTGCCAAATAATTGATTATTTTGAACTGTGGTGTTGGAGAAGACTCTTGAGAGTCCCTTGGACTGCAAGGAGATCCAACCAGTCCATCTTAAAGGAAATCAGTCATGAATATTCATTGGAAGGACTGATGCTAAAGCTGAAACTCCAATACTTTGGCCACCTGATGGGAAGACTGACTCATTGGAAAAGACTCTGATGCTGGGAAAGATTGAGGGCAGGAGAAGAAGGGGACGACAGAGGATGAGATGGTTGGATGGCATCACCAACTCAATGGACATGAGTTTGAGTAAATTCCTGGAGTTGGCAATGGACAGGCCCGGCGTGCTGCAGTCCATGGGTTTGCAAAGAGTCAGACATGACTGAATGACTGAACTGAACTGAACTGAACTGAAGGTACCTCCAAAAGCAGAGAATAGCATCCTTCAGTTGCTGTGGCAAGGGCAGAATGAGTACAGCAGGTGAGTTGCACATTTAAGCTTCATCAGGAGTCAACAAGGATGCACAAGGAAGGGTGTTTCACTTATATTCTGAGGAACATAACCAGCTAAGTGATAATTTCTGTTAACTTCTGGCTCCTTCAGGCTACTAATTACAGACTTCTTTCTGAGTCCCAGAAAGAAAAGACACAAGGATCAGATTCATGGCAGCTGACCTATAACCACTAATGTGTTGCCTGAGCAAAAACACAGAAGTTTTTAAAAAGTTACTGAGACTTGAGAGGGGAGAGGTTGCTTATTACCCAGTTATTACATGTAAATACTAGTCATATCTATTCTACATATTCCCTCCCTATCAAACGAAAATATAGAGATACTTTTGACTCTCAGGAAAAATCCAGGAGACAACCCTAAGCCTTGACTGTTTACTAGCTAGCACCAGATTAGATTTATATTTATGTCTATCTGTCTATATTTTCTTTTATTTCTTTACATACTCATATAGAAAAGAGCATAGCACCTGTATACTAATAACCCCTGAGTCTCTGCATATCCTGGGGTATAAACTAGGGATAATAGTAAACCTACTTCACAGAGTTGTTACAAAGATCAAATTTGTTAACAGATGTAAAGTACTCAAAATGGTGTCTGTGACACAGTAACTGCTGTACAGATCTTAACTGTTTATCAGTGGTGCAGCAGACCATAGCCATTCACAATGTCAACTTGATGTACAGAATTTAAGGCTAGAGGGAGGGGTGGCAGCAAGCAGCGTGACCCTGAGAAGACACTGCTGACTGCTAGAAGCTTCTAGGGGTTACTGTGCATTCATCCAACAAATACATATGAAACATTTATCATATCCGCAGTACAATACTGTGTAGCAATAGAGTTATGAAGGTGAATGTGAAATGTTTCAAATTTTCTTTAGGAAAAGAATAAGGAAAAAAGGTGAAAACACAGGAGAAAATAGGGGATGGTTAAATGATCACATATAAAAGAAGGCAGAAATATATATATATATATTTATAATTGTGTGTATACATAAATATACATATATGTACATATATCTGCATATGAAGAACACAGATGGAGAAGTTGGCCTTGAATAGAAAAACACATCTAACCATTGGTGCCCACTTGAAGAGCAATAAGGATGAGAATGCACTTTGCCAAATTTGTAGGTTGGTTGGATAAGCCAAGACATGTCAAGGAGATCCCCCCTAATGGGCTCAATTTTCCTATTTATATTTGTCAAGTGGGCAAGTTATCTGCACAGGGACAGGTGGAAGAGGATTTTCTGGTAACCTGGAAGAAAATGGGGAAGGTCTGAAATAGACATTGAGCGGAGTAGAAGTGGAAACTAAAGCAGGAGAAAGGAAAAGGTTGAGAAATCACTAGGGATCCAGTTGATGTCAAGGTCCTAATTTATGGGGACACCATTCAACAGGCTTAGTTATAGGCTCAGCAGTTTTCTACTGCTTGGATAGAGGAAAGATAAAGTAGGTAGTAACACTGACCCAGAGATGGGAATCTGCATGCTATATACAGAGAAAGGACAATAATTATTATCATTTATAATAATAAGACTTCCCAAGTAGCACCAGTGGTAAAGAACCCACCTGCAGATGCAGGAGACACAGGAGACCCAGGTTTGAGCCCTGGGTCAGTAAGATCCCCTGGAGTAGGAAATGGCAACCCACTCCAGTATTCTTGCCTGGGAAATTCCATGGACAGAGTATCTTGGTGGGCTACAGTTCATGGGGCTTCAGAGTCAGACATAACTGAGCAACTGAGCATACAACACTTATAAAGAATTTGCCATGTGCCAAACATTGTTACCTGTAGTATTCCTTAATCTTGTCTCCAAAGATTTACTCCTTCTGTGTTTATGGCCATAATGCCTCCTGTAGACATGTGACTTGCTTAGGGCAGTGGAATGTAAGCAAAAGTGGTCATGCACCAGTTCTGAGCAGAAGCTTAAGGGAGAATTTTGATTCACCTAGAGTGCTTGCTCATTTCTCAATTCCCAATAACACTGATTCCTTCAGTCTGAGTCCCAGAAAGAAAAGACACAAGGACCAGATTCACGGCAGCTGACCTATAGCCACTAATGTGTTGCCTGAGCAAAAACACAAATGTTTTTTTAGAAGTTACTGAGACTTGAGAGGGGAGAGGTTGCTTATTACCCAGTTATTACATGTAAATACTAGTCATATCTATTCTGCATATTCCCTCCCTATCAAACGAAAATAGAGATACTTTTGACAGTCAGAATGCCAATAAACATCAAATTTAGACATTTTTTTTTTTAAAAGACATCACTTTGCCAACAAACGTATGTATAGTCAAAGCTATGGTCTTTCCAGTAGTCATGTACAGATCTGAGAGTTGGACCATAAGGAAGCCTGAGTGCTGAAGAATTGATGCTTTCAAAGTAGTGCTGGAGATGACTCTTGAGAGTTTCTTGGACTGCAAGGAGCTCAAACCAGTCAATCTTAAAAGAAATCAACCTTGAATATTCACTGGAAGGACCAATGCTGAAGCTGAAGCTCCAATACTCTGGCCACCTGATGAAAGAGCCAACTCGTTGGAAAAGACCCTAATGCTGGGAACGATTGAAGGCAGAAGGAGAAGAGGGTGACAGAGGATGAGATGGTTGGATGGCATCACTGGTTCAATGGACATGAACTTAGGCAAACTCCAGGAGATGGTTAGGGACAGAAAGGCAACCCCAGAACCTAGGAGAATATCAGGCATTTAGTAAGCATTTAACAAATATTTGTTGAATGAATAAATAAAGATATACACAAACCAAAACCTATAAACTTGAGAATAATTCTGGAGGAAAATGTCTTATTATATGCTAAAACAAAGGCAAACAAACACACACAAAAAAAGAAAACAAAATAAAACAAAAAAGAGCCTCTGGTCTTGATCTCCACAGGGCCAGTCCCTTCTGAACATGAAAGCCTCATAATCATCCTAAAACCCAAATCTCATGATGAGCCCTCTTGTTGCTTCAGGTTCTTTAATGGTTCTGATAGTTTTGAAGATAAGGTCACACAGCTTGCTCTAGTATGGAAGGTCTTCACAGAGGTCTGTCTCTCTAGGATCAACGAGTATGATGCCCTCACATTCTCACTATTAAGTCTACTTGTAAGGAGTGACTGGTGTGTTTTAATCACGTGCTTATTCTTGCTTATTTCACTTCCTGGGCTTCCCTGGTGGTTCAATAGTAAAGAATCCTCCTGCCAAGCAAGAGATGTGGGTTTAATCATCTGGGTCAGGAAGATCCCCTGGAGAAGGAAATAGCAACCCACTCCACAGAGGAGCCTGGCGGGCTACAGTCCATGGGGTCACAGAGTTGAACATAACTTAGTGACTAAATAACAACAACATCTCACTTCCTTCTGGGGAATTATTTACCTGGCCCGGTCTGTCTTCCTAGGGCACCAAGTAAAACCCAATCACAGTACTTATGGTGGGAAGAGGCTTCCATGTGCTTAAAAGCAAAAAACAGGTAGTCCTAGACCAGCTGCCAACATTGCCACACTTGCTGAGAACGGTAAGTGAGCTGAGAGGAAAGTGAGGTTGCTTGGGACAGCAGAAAAGGAAAAAACAGCTTTTAGAGATTGTTTGGATAGAAGAGAGAGAAAGAAGATACTCTGAGAAGCTGAGAGTAGAATGAAAAAAAAAAAAAAAACAGATTTTTAAGGTGATTTACAAAAAGCTTGCTGTGTGGGAATGATGAAGTCACTTCACAAAAACCCTCCACCTATAATACTCTCTTGCATTTTAGGTGATGTCTTTAAAACATTTTATTCTCTACATTGTGTTTTCTGAGAAAGAGCTAGGGCTGTCTTAGGGCCATGCCTGGAACTCAGTCCCCTTATGTGGGATTTCTAATAAGTGAAGCCTTAAGGGGTGACATAACCATATCCTCAGGTGGGTGATCGCCCTGGTGTTGCTTCTAATGAGGAAAGACTGTCCTCAGAGGAATCTGGCAGTCAGCCCTGGTGACTCACAGGCTGTAGGACAAAAGGCCAGTCTGGTGTCAAGACAAAGCCAGAGAGAGCTAAGCAGAGGCCACCCACATGGATCCCATCTCCTGTGGTCACTGGTCTAATTAGCTGCCTCACCTCACATATTGCAGGCAGATTCAATTCAGGGCTAGTGGTACAGTCACTTGATACCCAAGAGTTCAGGCCAAATAAATGTTTGTTAGATGAATAAAGAATGTAACCTGGCCTGGAAGCTGTCATCAGTAATATCAAGCCCACACTACAGAGTAGAATATTCCCATAATATTTAGGACTATGAAAATGTCACCTAAGAAATAACAAGTATAATATGACTGCCACTGGGGCCCCTTCCACAAGCTCGAGGTTTATAAAATTTATGTTATAAATATCCAGACAGAATAAATATGAGTTCCTTTAAATTTCATGGTGGAACCAAAGCCTGGGCTACAAAAGTGAAAGGCTTTCTAGTTGCTTCTACTAGAATTCTACAGTGATTATCAAGAGTTCTTTATTTGTACAATACCCTGAAGGGGGTGTGGGGACACGGCTGGTGCTGAAACAGAAGAGAAGAAATTGCATGATGCTCCTGTGAGTTACTACCTACTTCAGACACAAAAACAAACAGCCTCTTTGAAATCACTGTGACATTGAAACCAAAGTTCAATTTCAGAGTTAAGATGGAATGTCAAGCTCTTGGTTTCCATTTCTTGGTTCAATCCAAGACTTAAGTTTATCTGCAATTGATTATCACAGCTAACCTAGATATTACATCATATTTTAAGTCCTATGGGAGAACACTCTTAAGACCATATTCATTTTCTGCTATCCTAACATTTTTTTTAATTAAAAAAAATTTTTTTTACTTTACAATATTGTATTTGTTTTGCCATACATCAACATGAATCCACCACAGGTATGCACGTGTTCCCCATCCTGAACCCCCCTCGCTCTTCCCTCCCCATACTATCCCTCTGGGTCGTCCCAGTGCACCAGCCCCAACTATCCAGTATCATGTATCGAACCTGGACTGGTGATTTGTTTCATATATGATATTATACATGTTTCAATGCCATTCTCCCAAATCATCCCACCCTCTCCCTCTCCCACAGAGTCCAAAAGACTGTTCTATACATCTGTGTCTCTTTTGCTGTCTCGCATACAGGATTATCGTTACCATCTTTGTAAATTCCATATATATGCATTAGTATACTGTATTGGTGTTTTTCTTTCTGGCATTTTTTTTATTATATTAGACTCATCTATCTCATTCTAAAGCCTTTCTAAAATCTAGGGATCTTACAGCTAGTCTTTAATTTTTCTAATTCTGACATTAAAAAGTGAATATATGTGGAGTTATATTCAATATCCTGTGATACACCATAATGAAAAGGAATATAAAAAACAATGTATGTATACTTTGCTGTAGAGTAGACACGAATACAATATTGTAAATCAACTAAACTTCAATTTTTATAAAGTGAATATACAGAGGCAAAGCACATTAAATTTGTTAAAAAATACTTAAAAACTTAAGTTTTCTTAGCTGCCTGAAAAATAGCTATCACTTATTGAACCAGGGTACTTTAACAATGGGCTTCCCTAGTGGCTCCGACAGTAAAGAATCTGTCTGCAATTCAGGAGACCTGGGTTCAATCCATGGTTGGGAAGATCCCCTGAAGAAGGGAATGGCTACCCACTCCAGTGTTCTTGCCTGGAAAATTCCACGGACAGAAGAGCCTGGCAGGTTAATTCTAATTATCACAGCAACCCTCTTGAAAATAATTATCATTTTACAAATGGAAAAACTGAGGCTAATATTATCTAAGTTACTTGCTGAGCCAGTCTCTGGCTGCACTGAGATTTGAGCCATCACCTGTCTAATTCCAAAGTTCTTGTCATTTCTCCCAAATTGTTATATCAGATAAATCTGGCAGTCAGGAAATATTCACAAATTAAAAATCTTCACCAATGTTTTCAAAACTTCAGTGTTTTATATTTCTATCTTCATGATTTTGTCATATCAGCACATGAGTGGTATTTGCTTATACTTTTCTATCAATGAAGCTACCTTTACATGTTTATTTTTTAACAAAACTATTGCTACAGCACTGAAAAATCACTATTACTTGTTATAAATAGACTATAACCATAAAAATAAATAAGATGAAAATAAATAATGTTATCAAATAGAAATTGAAGCATAAAATAAACACCTGTAATACTGAATCTAATTAACTTAAAACAATTCAAAATAATTTCCTCAAAGATAAGAATAAAACAAGATTAGTCAAGAATGAAAAGGTAACAGCTTGATATCATTTAAGATGAAAATAAGATCAATATGACAATCTCATTTTTAGTTGTGACTTATCATTGAGAATTTCATCTCATGTGTGTGTTCTAAACCTGTAGGAGGATTGAACTGACTTTTCTGATACAGCAGGACACTGAGAAATCATTCCTAATGAAAACTGCGTGACTGTCATTCAACAAACTTAAACAATATCTTGAATTTCCTCTGACTGTATCAAGTTTGGGTTAAAAAAAAGGGGGGATGAAAACAAAATCTACTTCTTAATCACTCATGAATACAATCTTCTTAGGAAGAATTATTAGAAAGTTTATCAGGTGTTTCTTAGTACTTCTCGGGAGTGTCTAAAACAACTATCCTTTAGTATAGTACCTCTGGATAACTTTATAACCAAGGTGTTCAGAAATAATCACAGACATTCAACTCATCTTGATCAAGGTAGATATTCCACTGATCTAGTTCTGTGATCATTGCAATCACACCTACCATTGTAATTACTGATAAAATCTCACCTTTTGAAAAGATAAATATTTGGTTGTTCATAAAAAAAAAAAAAAAGAAATCTCAGGGTATTATAATTTGTAAAGCAAGACACTCATAAGATCTCATTCCTCCAGGAAAATTTGAAGTCCCTCAGACAACCTATATAGACAAAAGAGGACTTTCTGAGAAAACACTAACCATAGTTACGTCATTCTGAGAAAGAAGTCCAAGCTGTATGGGCCTAATTATCACGGCTGTTAAATTTAATAGCCTCAATAAGTGCTCTCGAAAATCTCCCTAGTTTTTCAAAGAAGAGGAGCTCCCTTGAGCTTACTGTTGGGAGTGGAGTTTATGTTTTTTTCTGGGTATCCTCACTTGAATCCAGAGAAACATCTCTGAGCAGAAGATTCAAATCACTCACTGTCTACACTGTATATTGTAGTTCACCACAAACTCACTACTGGGTTAAAATTATCTTCTTCAGTTGCATGAATTGTCGAGTTTAGCAAAACAACACATTTTAATGGATGTCCTTGTGTTCACTTTCGTTTGAAAGAAAAATATTATATATAAGGCTGTTCATACAGCACAGACTGCTGTATCTATCAGTCTGCAACAACTTTCTGGCATAAAAGCTTATTTGGGGCCATTACCATAATGCTACCACAATCTGCCATTTTATAAAATCCCAGATTATAATCTTTTCAACATTTATTTTCTAGATGTTTTGATGAATATCTCACAAATAATATTTGTAAATAGAGACTAAGCAGCAATTTTAAATAGTTGCCTTTACAAATTATGTTAGTTTTTAATAATCTACAGTCTTACTCTTGCACACACACAAAAAAATTAAAGCTATGACAGGATAACAGGACAGATGTTTTAGTTCTAATTTTTATTGAATTTTTGGCCTTTCAGAATTAGTAGTTCTTGCCTTTCCTTGTGTGTTACTCTATAAATGAGGGCTTCCCTGATGGTTCAGTAGTAAAGAATGTGCCTGCCAATGCAGCTGACACAAGAGATTCAAGTTTGATCCCTAGGTGGAGAAGATCCCCTGGAAGAGGAAATGACAACCCACCCCAGTATTCTTCCAGAAAAATCCCATGGACAGAGGAGCCTGGTGTGCTACAGTTCATGAGCTGGACACGAAGGAGCACATACAAGCACTATAAATAAGTCTGCTATGGATTTTGCATTTTCATCCTGGTCATGCTATACATGACTGATCAAGAAACTTGTCTGTCCTTCTACTTTGCTAAGAAAAAATAGGTTTTTTTTCCTAGTGTGCATTGTTTATTTCAAAGCTGCATTTGAGTTTGAGTGTTGCCAGGAGCCAGCATGAGGAACTCCGCCCATGGCAAAGGTCATGAGGAAGGAGGCTTTGGCATACGCAAAGGCGGGATTGAGCCTCAGGAAACCCCCTGTTTTCGAGCATCTACCCCCAAAACCAGAATCTGTTTTATGTTCTCACCTACACCTCTGACTTTACGGGGGGCTCTCCCCCATCACCATTTTTTTCAGAGAAGGAGCTAACTTGCAGCTCCAGTTAATAAAAATTTTGGGGCGTGACAAGAGTGTTTCAACTTACAAACTCTTTTGAAGGTTTTCTAGCCTGCCTGAGTGGGTTCATCCGGCCACATGTGATTGTTTACAGCCTCCCAACCTTGAGAGGCATGAGATGCTTTAAAACTTTTTAAATACAGACTCTTTTGAGAAGTTATAAAATTATTAGTATCGTGTAGTGGGTTGATTAAAAATTATATTGGTGAAGGGTTTTTCATTTGTTGAGCCAATATTTGCTGCTAAATCTCCATATTTTTTGCCCTTATAATGAATATAACTAGCATATAGGAGAAATAAGTATTAACCTTTAAGATTAATCATGTTAAACCTTAGGCTAAGTAAATTTCTTTTTTGATTGTAACCCACTATACCTTCACCCTATAGGAATGCAACTTTATTTGGAGGGTGGTGCTTGGTTTAAGAAAAAATCACCCCTGGAAAATATAAGTTTTTTGGTTGACTGACCATTATCAGAAAGGGCCATAAAATGCAAGCAGGCCTCATGGCCAAAAGATGATGTAAAACCCATAAGACCTTTGTATAATTTTTTTTAATTATTTTTTTTTTTAATTTTAAAATCTTTAATTCTTACATGCGTTCCCAAACATGAACCCCCCTCCCACCTCCCTCCCCACAACATCTCTCTGGGTCATCCCCATGCACCAGCCCCAAGCAAGCTGCACCCTACGTCAGACATGGACTGGCGATTCAATTCTTACATGACAGTATACATGTTAGAATTCCCATTCTCCCAAATCATCCCACCCTCTCCCTCTCCCTCTGAGTCCAAAAGTCCGTTATACACATCTGTGTCTTTTTTCCTGTCTTGCATACAGGGTCGTCATTGCCATCTTCCTAAATTCCATATATATGTGTTAGTATACTGTATTGGTGTTTTTCTTTCTGGCTTACTTCACTCTGTATAATTGGCTCCAGTTTCATCCATCTCATCAGAACTGATTCAAATGAATTCTTTTTAACGGCTGAGTAATACTCCATTGTGTATATGTACCACAGCTTTCTTATCCATTCATCTGCTGATGGACATCTAGGTTGTTTCCATGTCCTGGCTATTATAAACAGTGCTGCGATGAACATTGGGGTACATGTGTCTCTTTCAATTCTGGTTTCCTCAATGTGTATGCCCAGCAGTGGGATTGCTGGGTCATAAGGTAGTTCTATTTGCAATTTTTTAAGGAATCTCCACACTGTTCTCCATAGTGGCTGTACTAGTTTGCATTCCCACCAATAGTGTAGGAGGGTTCCCTTTGTATAATTTTATATGAAGCACCTGACTTTGACAAGGGTCAGGTCTGCTGACCCCCGCATGACTCTGTATTCATCCCTATGTATAACAAAAAGTATATAAGCAAACCTGAAAAATAAAGAAATGAGATCAGTTTCTGGAAAGACTGATTCCCCTGTGTTGTTCTTTCCCCTTCTGGCTGAATTCCCATCTGGTAAGTGGGTACTCACCAAGCCTGCTAATTTTGCCTGGGCTTCTAAGATCGGGCCGGGGAGGCCTCAGTGCCTCCTCTCCTTCGGGAGAATGGAAAGACGCCTGTGGCCTACGTAGGTGGTGATTGATATTCCATGTAAACCAAGTTATTCAGCCTCCTTTTCTCCACTAATTTTCCTACTACACTATCCATTTCTAATCTCTCTTTATATCTGTAATTCAATAAATTTTTTCCTAGGATGCCAATTCTGTCTCCCCTTCAAATTGCCCTAGATCCACTGGGGCTAGACCCTGGCAGAGTGTCCTCAGAATTTGAGTGTCCTCAAACATAATGGAATATGTTCACTCTGTTACCAGTAGTGAACATTTACATTTCAAATAATTTTTATCACATTTGTCAGAATTATTACTTTTTACTTGGTATTTTATGACAATAAATAAGATTCAGGCTGGTTCATTCATTTTGTCCTCACATCTAGCTCAAGAAATGTGGCCAATTTCATCATACTCACCATACTTCTAACATTTTCATCACAAATTTGATCTTCTCTAAACTTCAAAATGTCTTCTCTGTGATGGGTAATAAAAATCTATCATGGAGCTCTATTTAAAACTGTGCATATTAATGCATTCTTCCCACATCTAATAATTACTAATAATTTTGCACATTTGTGTGGAAATAGGGTTTTAATGAGCTACAGAGATGTGAAACCAGATGTGTCTGCTATATACACACAAAAAAGCACAGAGAACCATTCTGCAGAGAATTGGAGAAAGAACTAGCTTTTCATGGAAAAACAGGAGAGAAACCATATGGTGTCAGCGGAAAAGAGATTGAAACAATAAGTGCCTTAGATGCTGACAACTCTATGTTTTCCTGTATTATCTTTCTTGAGACTTGATAGCACTTTCTGCCCTTGTGTTCTAGGAGATAGTTTAATATCTTAACAATAAATCCCCATTTTTTCCTAAGTCATGCGGGGGTCAGCAGACCTGACCCTTGTCAAAGTCAGGTGCTTCATATAAAATTATACAAAGGGAACCCTCCTACACTGTTGGTGGGAATGCAAACTAGTACAGCCACTATGGAGAACAGTTACAAGATTATGGTTACTTGTAATCAAATAAACCTCTTCTAAAATAATTTCTGACTGACCTTTGTGTTTGATTAGGTTAACTGGATGGTTATGAGCATATAACCTAAAATTAAATGAGTTTTTGTATACTGAGAGTATGAAGCCTTTTAAGAACCACTGGCATGAAGTTACACTATTTTAATAATAAAATATTTTAATCTAGGCAATAGCCACCCACTGAAAAAGAAACCTAATGGCAAAGTTGGGAAAACTGGCATAAGAAATGAATACAGCCAACATATAGGGTTACTGAAATTTTTATAGACATGAGGCCAAGAGAAAGCTCAGGAATCCTCTGATACTTTTGAAAGATTGGTATAGATATATTGTATACAAATCCTAAATTCAGGAAAATTGAAAGCCAGAGACATCAATTCTGATAATCAATGCAAGATTTCACCATAAGTTCCTTAAGGTCCTGGCAACACTACAACTGCCTATGACCATGCATCCCTCTCATTGTCCAAGAAATCAGGGTAGATGTGCACCATATGTGCAACTCTTGACAAAATCAGGCTTACAAGTCTATTTTGGAAACATATCATTAACCGCTGGATATATATATATATATTTTTTTTTTTAATTACAGCATATGTTGTCCTAACACAAAAAAGGAATTCTACAACAATGAAATATACAGTGTATTCAGCAAAACCAAAGAAAATATAACTAGCAAAAAGCCTAATCATATTGATGTTTTAGTGTAGAAATCAGTGTCCACTTCCATTCTCAGAGCTAACAGTGCTGTTATATAAAACCTTTACATTAAATAAAGTATTCTCAAATTACCTGCACATGTTAGACCCAAATAAACATTACTTCATTTTCTTTTCCCCAATCTTTAGATGAAAGATTAGCAAAACTCTTTAGAGGATAGAGATTAGAGTTTAGGTTTCCCCAGTATGAAAAATATACTTGGATGGTGAAAGAACTGGCAAAAATAAATAAATGAAAAGCAAAATTTATAAACGTGACTTTGTAATTAAACCCTTTCCTTAAATAATCTACTTAAAATAATCAGATTGTTTTAATGTTATACACTCATATTCAAACTTAACTGATTCTCATCTTTATGGAAATTGAACTTAACTCCAAAACTTCAAGATATGACTGTGAATTTGTGTGTATTTTCTTCTAATGGCACTAATCCCTTGTCTTTAGTAATTATCTCTAATGCTAGTTGGAGGACTCTCTCCAAAATACATAGCCTTAGGTATTACTTAAGGAAAGTATGTTAACTCACAGTTCTGATTTTAATCATTTTTTAATCTATAATCACATTGAAGTCATATTAATTTCAAGAATGTGACTTTGGGAAAAACTCTAGCTATATATATATGGAAAAAGGATTTTTTAAATTTGATATCAAAGTGTTCAATCTCTAGCATTATGTTATGAAAGTCATTGCACATTTGAAAGCAGTAAGCCCTTCCTTCCCTGGGATTCCAACTCAGAGATATATGGAATAATTCACACTTGAATCAGATAACTATTTTGCAATATGAAAATAATTATGGATAGAAGAGTCCATGAAGAAAATAAACTCCAATGACTACAAATATACATATAGTAATAGAAAGTATTATATATTATATAATATATATTATTATTATATATTATAATTACTATATATCTATATAGTAATAGAAAGTATTCGGAGACAATCCAGTGTTTTGCAGGAAGGGCCCACTTGGCTATTCTACCTAAGAATGATTTAGCCATTCAAGCCAGTATCCATCCAAACAATGTCCTAGCTCCTGGTTTACAGCATCACACTGTCTATGAGAAGAGATGGAATAGGGTTGATGAATTAGTTGAATGCAATTTCATGAAGTTCAATTCAATAACAATGAAAATTCTAAAAACTGATGCCATTCCCAAACCAGCCCCTTTTTGGTCCATTTTGGCTCTCATTTAATGGGCCTGCTTCTGCTCAGAAAGTCTGAATATCCTAGAAGCCATAGACACAGTCCTGCTGGAACCACATCAGATTTCACAAAACCTCATGGATCAACTAACTGGTATCCATATTTTATTCAAGAACATATGCTATGCTGGTCTCAGGCCTCAAAAAGTGCCCTAAAAAGTGAAATGGCAACTAACTAACATCCTCTCCAATAATCTTATTTATATTAATAATTTGTTAATGAAATAGATAGTAAAAATATTTTGTTCAGATTAAGAAACTTGCTTGTTCTTATCATCTGAATTATAGCAACGTAAGTTCCAGTGTCCTTTCTCAAACTCATGTTGACTTCCAAAAGAAAGCTGTCACTTGGTCTAATTCTGAACACATTATTTCCAGCCTAGTTGAAACCACCCTTCACATTAGTTGTGGTATGTGTACCTCCACAAAGGGAGATATTTTTATAAAATTTAATTTAAACAGTGACCCAAATTATAGACTCCCTAGACTCCCCAGAATTCAGTGCATCTCTGAGTTGCCCAGAGTACTTGTCTTATAAAAAACAATCAAACAAGGGAAAAAAACACCCAATCAGTTCCATGTTATGTAATTTTGACACACTCTCATGAAAAACTCACTTTATTGAAGTCAGCATTTTATTTAAACTATTATGTTTATTTTCAGAGGTTCATGTTTTTCCTTATGAAAATGAAATCATAACTTGGGGCTAGCTATGGTGCCTCTTTCTGGAACTTATATATTGAAAGGCAAGGCCCTAACGAGTCTCATTCATTCAGGCAAAGTGTGTATTAGAGTTGAATATTTTCTGTGATAGTTCACTATTAAGCACTGTCTTTTGGAGATAAGCCCATGGCATGGGTTATTCTCACCAGAGAATGTGAATGGTATACACATAGAATGATAATAATGGTTATGGTTATAACAAAGCAGTTCTACTCAGTTACTGAGTATCAATTTTGTGGTGTGTTGTATTTTTAAAAAATAGAATTTTTAATCATTAGAAGTTGATTCTATTATATGATTTACTTGACCAACCACTGAGAGTACTTTCCTGATAGTTCAAGTTGTCAGAATTCCACAATCATGCTATTTTATTTTAAGTTGGCTTCTTTGGGGATACAGATTTGTAAACATTAGTTATACTGGTAATAAGGCAACTTGGGTTGAGACAGATCCAGAGTTCTCGAATTTGAGTGTGCATTAAAGTGCCTGTAGGGCTTATCAAAACAAAATTGCTGAATAAGGTTTTCAATACGTCTGAGGTGGAACTTGAGGATTTACATTTCTAATGAGTTCCCAGGGATCATACTTTGAGAACCTCTGAGATAGAGGGCACATATCTTCATAAACTTTTAAGAGAACAACCCTGGGGAAAATTGTGAAGCAAATTTTCAGAAGAGAATTTAGGTAATTTCCCTCATAGCTCAATCGTTAAAGAATCTACCTGCAATGCAGGAGACCTGGGTTCAATTCCTGGGTTGGGAAGATCCTCTGGAGAAGGAAATGGCAACCCACTCCAGTATGCTAGCCTGGAGAATCCCATGGACAGAGGAGCCTGGCAGGCTACAGTTCATGGGGTCACAAGAGTCAGACACGATTTAGCGACTAAATCAATATCTAAACTTCAGGATTCCCTAGTTACGAAAATACAGAATGCCTAGTTAAACTAAATGTCAGATAAATAAAAAATGAATTTTTAGCATAAGTATGTCCCATATACTACATTTATTTGACCAAGCACTGGAGTATTTTCCCGATAGTTCAAGTTGTCAGAATTCCATACTCACACTATTTTATTTTAATTTGGCTTAATACTGAGAAATAGACATCGTTTATCTGGACCCTGTATGCAAGACAGCAAAAAAGACACAGATGTGTATAACGGACTTTTGGACTCAGAGGGAGAGGGAGAGGGTGGGATGATTTGGGAGAATGGCATTGAAACATGTATACTATCATGTAAGAATTGAATCACCAGTCTATGTCCAATGCAGGATACAGCATGCTTGGAGCTGGTGCACGGTGATGACCCGAGAGATGTTATGGGGGGGAGGGGGGAGGGGGGTTCATGTTTGGGAACGCATGTACACCCGTAGTGGATTCATGTCAATGTATGGCAAAACCAATACAGTATTGTAAAGTAAAATAAAGTAAAAAAAAAATTTTTTTTTAAACTGGAAAATTTAAAAAAAAAAAAAATTTAACTGGATGTCCTGTACTTTTTCCCCCTAAATCTAGCAACCCTAACCCATATAGAAGTATCAGCAACTTGTTCTTTGGGTATAAATTGTATATCTTAAAATTATTAAGATCTCATGCTGTTTCGCTCCATTGCCCCAGTATATACCACAGTTTTTCTCTCATCTTTCCACTGAACACAACAGCAAAGCTTTGGAGGCCTTGGAGATATGTGGGGTTCCTTTAGCTTCCACTCAGTCCTCAGAGAGGGCCTGGACAAAAGAACTCACAACTTTTGGAGTGAGAAAGTGTTCATACTCTCACTGGAAATGCTTCGGGGCAAACTGTGTGGAAAGTAGAAGAAACAAATCAATAGAAGCAGGAGAGTTCCACTCACCAAAAATGTCCCACAGAATCTAATACCACACACACAAAGAAAAGACTCTACTTTTCCATGGCTCTGTGCGTCAGAAGCCATGTATTCATGTGGTCCCTCCAGGACTCATGGAGCCTCTGGCAGAGCTAGACAACTGGAGAGGGAGGGAGGAGAGAGGAAAACAATTAGAGAAGGAATAAATGAGAGAGAGAGAGTACAGAATGTGTTTTCTTTGTGCTTTCTGTGAAGATGAAACTTCGAAATCACATTAAAAAAAAAAATGTCTGGGGAACTTTCTGTAGGTTACAGTATGTACAACCACAGGCAGCCCCTTGGAAGAAAACCAGTTGCAGTGGTTAACATTATACATTCCATTTGCCATCTTTTTCTTCTTTATACAATTTCAGTCAGTCGGTCCTAGATTTATTTAATGTAGAATTGAGTGTATAAACCTGTTATAATGGAGTGGAAGGTGGAAGTTGTCAAGGATTTTGCTCCTAAATTCCTTCACTCTGTGCTGTGCTGTGCTTAGTCGCTCAGTCGTGTCTGACTCTTTGCAACCCTGTGGACTGTAGCCCGCCAGGCTCCTCTGTCCATGGAGATTCTCCAGGCAAGAATAATGGAGTGGGTTTCCACCTCCTCCTTCACTCTGCTATATGTTAAATTAAAATAGGTGCTCCTAAACTTGATTGGACATTGGAATTATCCAAGAAACTAAAAAAATAAATAAATAAGTTATAAATATATCAAAAACCTATCTTCGAAGATTCAGTTGGCTTGGAGTGGTATTAGACAACCATGGTTTACAAGTAATGAATTAAACTCATCACACTGCCCAAGAATATGTCAAACTGCTTGGATAACTGAACAAAAGACAGAGCCAGTAAGTCCCCAACCAAAATGATTATTGCAATAACAGCAGCAATTCAAAGGAATATCATAGCGATATCACTGAAACTGGGATTTCAACTTTTGAGGAATGCTTTCAGAATTGTAGTACTTACCAGAGAACCAAACTTAGGCAATGGTATGTGAGTTTACCAAGTATAGGAAATCTATAGAAAACTCCCCATGGAATCAAAAACTGAAATTATGTCTAATCGTTTCCCCATCCTCCATAGCTCCCTGGTTTCTATAGAAACTGGGTGGTAGGAAGAGGTTAACTTCTGATTTGCTCATTTTGTTAAAACAATCCACCCACAGCTCCGCCAGCTAAACTGGATCCCCAGGATTAGTCACAACCCAGAGTCTTAAATTAAGAGGCCTTGAATCTTCTGCTATAGACTAACTAAATACAACCACAAACTTCAGCAGTGCAAGAGAAAAAAACGAACCACGTTATAACATGTCATAGAAACAGTACAGAGTTGCATAAATGTAAAGGGAAAGATGGGCTGCCATTTATGTGAAAGGCCATGCACTGAGAGTTTATATAGATTCAAAGTCCTAAAAACAAGTATTTCTGAGTAGGATTGTCTCACTGTCCCAAAAGGAGGACACTGTCAAAATTTCAAGGAGTAGTATACATACCTTGTTCACAGTAAGAGCTGATCTACACCAGCAAGAGTCTCTGCTCCAAAACAGTGGAAAGAGATTTAGAGGCTCAGAAGTTCATATAAGGATAATTTACAGATAGAAACTGGAAAACAATATTAAATGGCATGTCACCCTAAATAGGTCCTAAAATTCTCATTGATAACAAAGTCAATTAGAGGAGAGGGAAATGGAAGTAATTTAATCAGACATCATGAAGAAAGACTGATAAATGGAAGCCAGGTTTGAGACACCATGGTATTTTTAGGGAAAAAAAAAGAAGTAATACAAATATATACCTTAAAGATAGAAAGCCAACAGGTTGTTCTCAGTGCCTGGAGACAAGAAAGTACCCCAATCTTGGTTGAAGGCCATAAATTTGAGCCTCATATGAATGGTATAGTGGTACAGTGCTAGATTACTGCCTTTGTCCTCTTACCTCCTAGAATTTTTCAGACTCCAACATGCTTAGGATAAAACTGGAATTTGCCCCAACTTTACTTTGGTAGTGACAAAGACATAAATTTACTGTCTAATTGACCCAAAGCATCTTTTTCTACTATAACCAAAGAAATCAACCTTGGAAGAGAGAAGCTTAAATCTCCATGTTTTTCCCCTCTCTCAGCCCTAAGGTTTGAACACAGAAATCTGAAGGCCATACTCTGATCATGGCACAATCTCCAGAGTCCCCAAAAGGAATCAGGTTCAGTTAGAAGGAGAAAGAAAGAGAGGGAATGTGCTCTAAATAAAAGAAGTCCCAAGGCGATCTAAACAAATATCCACTCAATGAGAATGATCTCAAATATGTGGAACGCTGAAATGAAATTGAGGACTGTATTCACCAGTGATGCCCCATGAGAATTTCACATAAGAAAGTAATCAGCATGAAGCAAAGAACCCTTTGTGCCTTTGAACATGCAGTCACCTGGTTCCCTAACCATCTTAGAAATTGAATACATCAGGGGTCAGGAGCACGAATCTCAGTGGCTACTTGTGACCAGAAAGTGGTGTAATGTGACAGAGGGCATGTAGAGGACAGGAAAGGAAAAAGGAGGGAAATGAGTGATCATTTCATAAACATGAGAAAATCAGAGGTATTTCTAGCTACTGTCCCTTGTAGGAAACTTCATGGAAAGGATATAATTTCAGGGAAGTGTTATGTATGCTGCTGCTGCTGCTAAGTCGCTTCAGTCGTGTCCAATTCTGTGCAACCCCCCGAGACGGCAGTCCCCCAGGCTCCCCCGTCCTTGGGATTCTCCAGGCAAGAACACTGGAGTGGGGTGCCATTTCCTTCTCCAATGCACGAAAGTGAAAAGTGAAAGTGAGGTCGCTCAGTCGTATCCGACTCTTAGAGACCCCATGGACTGCAGCCTACCAGGCTCCTCCGTACATAGGATTTTCCAGGCAAGAGTACTGGAGTGGGTTACCATTGCTTTCTCCGAAGTATTATGTATAGTCCAAATAAAACCATACATGTATGGTTTATATAAACCACCAAGTCAGTCCCTTTAAAAAGATAAACTATAAAGATATCAACATTATTCTTTCAGGTTGCTGGACTGTGGTTGTATATGTTATTAATACCTTCATTCAGTCAGTCAGTCATACACTCAAAAGTAATCCTTGAGTTCCTACTATGAACTACGCACTGTTTAGGAACTTTTTTATATGTGATTTTTCTACAGAGAATGTGACGAATGAATGTCCAAGATTTATTAGGATCATGTAATAAGGAAACAAATGAATCTGCTGATTATATTTTATATAAACAAGCTGAAGGTTGGCTTTCTTTCATGAATCTATAACAGTTATGAAAACAACCATATGTAAATTTTTCAGTCTATTGTACCACGTGGGGGAGAAAAAAATTCTTAAACTTTTATATAAAAATCTGTTCACATTTGGAAAGAATCTTCAGAAAGCATATGACTTAATACATGTGAAGAAAACACCATGTTCTAGGATCAAAAAAAAAAAAAAGTACTGCACAAAGCTGTAGGATAAAAAAAGAAAGTTCTATACAGAGGTTTTGTCTACACATAACATTAAACCCAATTAAGTGGTTTAAAAGTAGAGAATTCAGTTCAGTTCAATTCATTCACACAGTCGTCTCTGACTCTTTGTGACCTCATGGACTGCAAAACACCGGGCTTCCCTGTCCATCACCAACTCCCAGAGCTTGCTCAGTCTCATGGCCATTGAGTTAATGATACCATCCAATGATCTCATCCTCTGTCGTCCCCTTCTCCTGCCTTCAATCTCTCCCAGCATTGGGTCTTTTCCAATGAGTCAGTTCTTTGCATCTGTTGGGCAAACTATTGGAGTTTCAGCTTCAACATCAGCCCTTCCAATGAATATTCAGGACTGATTTCCTTTATGATGGACTGGTTGGATCTCCTTGCAGTCCAAGGGACTCTCAAGAGTCTTCTCCAACACCAGTTCTAAAGCATCAATTCTTTGGCACTCAGCTTTCTTTATAGTCCAACTCTCACATCCATACATGATTACTGGAAAAACCACAGCTTTGACTAGATGGACTTCTGTTGGCAAAGTAATGTCTCTGCTTTTTAATATGTTGTCTAGGTTGCTCATAACTTTTCATCCAAGGAGCAAGCATGTTTTAATTTCATGGCTGCAGTCACCATCTGCAGTGATTCTGGAGCCCAAAAAAATAAAGTCTGACACTGTTTCCACTGTTTGCCCATCTATTTGCCATGAAGTGATGGGACCAGATACCATGATCTTACTTTTCTGAATGTTGAGCTTTAAGCCAACTTTTTACTCTCCTATATCACTTTCATCAAGAGGCTTTTCAGTTCCTCTTCACTTTCTGCCATAAGGGTGGTGTCATCTGCATATCTGAGGTTATTGATATTTCTCCTAGCAATCTTGATTCCAGCTTGTGCTATATCCAGTCCAGTGTTTCTCATGATATACTCTGCATAAAAGTTAAATAAGCTGTGTGACAATATACAGCCTTGACTTACTCTTTCCCAATTTGGAACTGGTCTGTTATTCCATGTCCAGTTCTAACTGTTGCTTCCTGACCTGCATACAGATTTCTCAGGAGGCAGGTCAGGTGTTCTGGTATTCTCATCTCTTGGAGAATTTTCCATAGTTTGTTGTGATTCATACAGTCAAAGGCTTTGGCTTAATCAGTAAAGCAGAAGTAGACGTTTTTCTGGAATTCTCTTGCTTTTTTGATGATCCAACAGATGTTGGCAATTCTGTCTCTGGTCTCTGGTTCCTCTGCCTTTTCTAAAACCAGCTTGAACACCTGGAAGTTCATGGTTCACATACTGTTGAAGCCTGGCTTGGAGAATTTTGAGCATTACCTTGCTAGCATGTGAGATGAGTGCAGTTGTGCAGTAGTTTGAGTATTCTTTGGCATTGCCTTTCTTTGGGATTGAAATAAAAACCGACCTTTTCCAGTCCTATAGCCACTGCTGCATTTTCCAAATTTGCTGGCATATTGAGTGCAGCACTTTCACAGCATCATCCTTCAGGATTTGAAATAGCTCAACTGGAATTCCATCACCTCCACTAGCTTAGTTCATAGTGGTGCTTCTTAGGGCCCACTTGACTTTGCATTCCAGAATGTCTGAGGCTTGGTGAGTGATCACACCATCAAGATTGTCTGGGTCGTGAAGATCTTTTTTGTATAGTTCTGTTTATTCTTGCCACCTTTTCTTAATATCTTCTGCTTCTCTTAGGTCCATACTGTTTTTATCCTTTATTGTGCCCATCTTTGCATGAAATATTCCCTGATATCTCTAATTTTCTTGAAGAGATCTCTAGTCTTTCCCATTCTATTATTTTCTTCTATTTCTTTGCACTGATCACTGAGGAAGGCTTCCTTACCTCTCCTTGCTATTCTTTGGAAGTCTGCATTCAAATGGGCTTATCTTTCCTTTTCTCCTTTGCCTTTCACTTCTCTTCTTTTCATAGATATTTGTAAGGCCTCCTCAGACAACCATTTTGCCTTTTTTGCATTTCTTTTTCTTAGGGATGGCTTTGATCCCTGCCTCCTATACAATGTCACAAACCTCTGTCCATAGTTCTTCAGGCACTCTGTCTATCAGATCTAATCCCTTGAATATATTTGTCACTTCCACTGTATAATGGTAAGGTATTTGATTTAGGTCATACCTGAATGGTCTAGTGGCTTCCATACTTTCTTCAATTTAAGTCTGAATTTGCAATAAGAT
The DNA here is from genome assembly GCF_001704415.2 of Capra hircus. Taxonomy (NCBI): domain Eukaryota; kingdom Metazoa; phylum Chordata; class Mammalia; order Artiodactyla; family Bovidae; genus Capra; species Capra hircus. The sequence goes on from NC_030816.1 coordinate 25,237,208, forward strand.
GCTCATGGTAGAGAGTTCTGACAAAACGTGGTCCACTGGAGAAGGGAATGGTAGACCTCTTCATTATTATTGCCTAGAGAACCCCATAAACAGAGAATTAAATGGCTCATATAATTGGAAATCTAGAAAGAGGGTTTCAGTTTCCTTAACTTAGTGCTTCTTGCTCAGTTTCTTTGTTCTCCCAACTTAGTCCCCCTTTCTATGTGGGACCATCCGCAGGCTGATTTCCCTCAAAGTAGGGAAGTGGGTGTGGTGTCCCAGGCCTTATGTCTACAGAGGGTGGCACTTAGAGGAAAAGAAAGTTCCTCTTCTGGTGCCACTCTCTTAAGAATGAAGAAACTTCCAAGAAGCCCAGGGAAACCTTCCCTTCTGTCCCTCTGCCTGAATTGAGTCACATGATCAGTCAGGGATCAGTTTCTCTGGTCAGGGGAAATGCCGTTTGTTGAACAGCCAAAGCTTGACCTTCTGAATTACTTACTATGGAAAGGAATATGGATTACTTTTCAACCAATTAGGTCCACTCATAAAATTAGGGAAGGAATAGAATTCCCCTGAAGTGCCTGTGCTGCATGGCAAGAAGTAGACTTCTGAATGAACACCAAGATACTGCAACTAAGAGGGAAGAGGGACTAATGACTAATAGGTAGCAAAAAAAAACAAAAACAAAAAACAAAAACCCACTACAGGAACCTCTATCCACAGAAAAATGCTTCCTGCTATTTCCCACCTAAACACAAGAGAAGACCAATTTGGTGTCTTAGCAATACAGTTGACCCCATAGATGTTCTGCATCATTTGATAAAAGTGTCTTGTTTGGGATGTAATGTACATGATAAAGGTAATTAACACTGCTGTATGTTATACACAAAAGTTGTTGAGAGTAAATCCTGAGTTCTCATCACACGGAAAAAATGTTTTCTGTTTATTTAATTTGTATCTATATAAGATACAAGATGGCCATTAATTTTACTGTGATTTCATCTCATGATAAAAGTAAGTCTTATCATTATGTTGTCTACTTTAAACTTATACAGCGCTATGTATCATTTAACATCTCAAAACCAGAAGAAAAATATTTTTTAAGAAAAGAACTATTTACCCTCTTTAAAACATGCCTTATTAACAAGTATACACTCCCATGGATTTTATGTTTCTAAACATTTCAGTGTGATTGTATTAATGCTCTAAAACTAAAAATGAAATGAGGTCAATTTACTAGCTGCCTTTTGTTGATGAACCAGAAATGAAAAGGTTTTGGGAGACCATTTGATGTTTTCCTGAGTGTGATTATTTATTTATAACATAAAAACCTTTTCCTAGTAATGGGAGCACTAATGTTATCTGATAGGTAGCACCACATGGGAATTGTAGTATCGTAAAGATTCAGTCCAAATGGTAACCTCACTGCATATTATTCTGCAAGCATCTTTATAGAGAGTTGTCTATGTGACATTTATTACCAATCTAAAATATTCCCATTGTGATTGCAGGGAAACATTAAGAGAAAGCTGCTCTGTCAACTATGTTCATGGACTCTGCAATACCATAACATTTTAAAATAAGATGAAATAAAATGCATTAACAATTTATAGCTTGAGGATGCCTACAATAAAGCCTACTTGTTTTCTCATAGATATTTTATATAAGATTACACATTATGACCTTGAGGTAACATTGCAATAAAAACTTATTTCTGGTCTGAATTCTCAAACTTGTTACAGGCATTAACTTGGTAAGTAAACAATATGCTTCATTTTTTTCTATCTTTTCTTTTAAACTGATATCTTTACATAAATCAAGAATAGACTTCTATGTTAATACAACCAAATGAAAATATTAACCAGTAATTCTAACCAGCGTATTACAACAGACTATGCAAATAGAACCAAATTAGAAAAATTCAAGCAGAAGTTGTTTTTTCTCTCTTTTTAACAAATCCTCAACTGTAAGAAATCATTTGTTGTTTAGTCACTAAGTCCTGTCTGACTCTTCTGCGATTCCGTGGACTATAGCCCATCAGTCTCCACTGCCCACGGGGTTATCCCAGGCAAGAATACTGGAGTGGGTTGCCATTTCCTTCTCCAAGGGACCTTCCTGACCCAAGTCTCATGCAATGGCAGGGAGATTCTTTACCACTGAGCCATTTCTTACTTTAAATTTTGTTTTTCCTGTGCTTGAGTACTTTTATAAGCTTTACAAGAATATTTCTTTTTTCTACTCAAGGGTTCCTTTAGGAGTATATACATCTTTAATATTTTATTTTCTTTTAATATAATTCAGTTTTTTTTTCCTTGGTACCTTGTCTTGGACTTTCTCATTTAAAGAGTATTTTATACAACAGCATCTACCTAATAAGTCACTGAGTCTTCCTATATTTTAGCAGTAGAAAAAGATCATCTTTCAAGCCATAAAGCTGGAAAAGAAACGACTCTGATCAATATCTTTGTTTGGCCTTAGGCAATAAATAGGTTTGAATCCCAGGCACATGTGTCTGTGGGTAAAGAGTAGAAGCCAAGAATAGGATGATTAGAATTACAGAGACTGATCATTTTAAGAACAACATTTTTGGACAAAGTCTAAAATAAAACCAGATTAAACTTGTATTAGTCTTGAAAAAAACAGTTCATTGAGATTCTGTTACAAGAACAGAGTCAATACTCTCCTAAATTTTCTAAAATTTATTTTGAATCATCACCTTGATTACTTAAAACTTTCAGGGTAAAAATAATGACACACAAAAATGATCTTAGAAAGGCATACTTATAATTCCTCATACAGAACACTTGATTATTCAGTTTTTGTTCCATGACTGGAAATCTTTATTCCTTCAGAAAATAATAACATATTTGTTGAATGACACCTTCTATTTAGTGATTTACTAGATAACCACTCAAGATGTATTAGGTAAGCACTAAAATTACTTTTATGTAATAAAAGTAAAACAATATTTAGAAATGTTTTATTTGCATCATTTTTGGACCATAATTTACAAAGTATAAAACTTAGAAACCTTTTCAATTAATAGTCTCATTAAATTTAATTGATTCAAGTGGACAAATAATACTAAGCTAAGCCATGGCATTACTTCTAAAATCTAAGTTTCAAAAGAAAACTACAAAAATGATCTGGTTTACATCATTAACTGCCAAACAATATTCATATGTAAAACTAAATGGAATACTTTTCCCAAGACTAACACAAATTTAATGTGATTTTATTTTAGACTTTGTTAGCTTCCATTTAAATGATAGTAGCATGTTTTGTTCTTTAGACAAACTGAAGTAATTTTAATGAGACAATAATATTTAAATAGCAACCATCTCTAGGTTTTTTAAAAATCTAGTCTTTTGAAAATTTTTGACTTCTTAAACTCAGGGCACCTTTACCGGTACACTGGAAGGTCTATCACTGGGAGAACTGGTTGTGAGACAATAACAACTTCTGATGATAAGTCATTTATTTGATGCAACACTGCAAATACTGCATTCAGTGATTTATAAAATCATAAGGAGAACACTCTGGTCTACTTCCAAAATTGTATATACTTTTAGGCAGTATGAGTTCATAGTTTTATTTATGACTTTGTAGATGAAGTTATTTCTGTAATGAAAAATGAGAGGAAAATATTGAGAAGGAGTTATATTTACAGACAGGCTTCCCTAGTGGCTCAGTGATAAGGAGTCCACCTGCCAATGTAGGAGATGCGGGTTTAATCCCTGGGTCAGGAAGATCCCCTGGAGAAGGAAATGACAATCCACTCCAGTATTCTTGCCTGAGAAATCCCATGGACAGAAGAGCCTGGTGGGCTACAGTCCATGGGATCACAAAGGAATTGAAAACAAATTAGTGACTAAACAACAACGACAGTATTCACAGAGAACTTTTAATGTGCTACATTTTTAAAATGTAAACATACATTTTTAATGTATACCTAAGTAATATTTAATAAAGCCAAAGTAATTATCTTATCATAGTATATCATGCTGTCAATGACAAAAATAAAAACATTGTAGTGATTATAAGCTTCCCTTGTAGCTCAGCTGGTAAAGAATCCACCTGCAATGCAGGAGACCTGGGTTCAATCCTTGGGTTAGGAAGATACCCTGGAGAAGGGAAAGGCTACCCACTCCAGTATTCTGGCCTGGAGAATTCCATGGACTGTATAGTCCATCGGGTCACAAACATTGTAGTGATTATAAAAGAAAACAACAGCATTTGTCAAAAAGCATTATGGAACAGACGTGATGAAATAAAAGAAAACCATTAAAATAATGATGCATAGTTATCTCTGTTGATCTACAGAAAATCTAGGATATAGCAAGTAAAAATAATAAACTACAAAGAAGCACATGACTCTACTGTTAAAAACACGTATTTATATATAAATATTTTGTGAATAGCATTTATCCTTTGAGGTTAAAGGTTATTTTTGCTTTTTTTTTACACTTTTCTATATTTTCTGAATATTTGAAAAGAATGCATATTGTTATTTGAAAAAAGGTTATAATTTTGTTTTCTAAGTACAGTTAAAAACTTTAAAAGAGAAATAGATATAATACGATTTAAACAAATCAAGTAATTATGAACTTAATTATATGTTCTTTTTCTATCTCCTAATCTAATTCTCACTATGTTGATTAAGAGTTGATAGTTTTGTATTTTTCCTTGGCAACAAAGGACAGCCCATTTTCTAGGCAGCAATTCTGTATCATCCAGCAATATGTTGTAATCCTTTTCTATCCTTGTATTAAATTCATCTTTGGTTAATCATAAGCTGCCTTTTAAATGAAGAGATGTGCTTTTTACATAGTATGTGGACTGTTACTTTCTAGGAGGCTAACTTGGCTAAAAGATCAGCTGACTCTGCCTTTTCCTAACTGTACTTGGTCTCTTTCCTTCAGGTATAACACCCTTGTGTCAACGTAAGGATCTCATAGAGGAAAGAGCCTCAGTTTTCTATGCTTGTGACCCTCCAACCATGGATTTGCTAGAGGTTCTCAGCGTTCAAATCTATCCCTTACTAAATTTCTCCTTGCTAGAAACTTGAGGCTTGTGACCACAGCGGACCTACAGCATAGTGTTGCTGCTGCTGTTGTTTAGTCACTAAGTCCTGTCTGACTCCTTGAAACCCCGTGGACTGTAGCTCTGTCCATGGGATTCTCCAGGTAAGAATACTGGAATGGGTTGCCATTTTCTGCTCCAATGGATCTTCCCAACCCAGGAATCAAACCAACATCTCCTGGGTCTCCCACATTGGCAGACGGATTCTTTACCACTGAGCCACTTGGGAAGCCCATACAACACAGTGTAACTGTTTCCTAAATTCTAAAATGCCCAGAGCAAGTCAATTCTGAGTGCTACTGCTAAATAAAATAAATATTTTTATGGTCTTCAGATAAGACCTCAGATAATTATTTCAGAGGACTGAGTATATCACCCATAATGATAACTTCCTTAGTGTGTTTTCAAAGCCTACCATATTTAACAACTGTCCCAGCCAAGAAATTCTCAACATCAGCTCATTTAATCATCCATTGCATTGAAATTTATTGAGCGCCTTCTACACGGCAGGCCCCGGGGAAGTCACGGAAGACAAGAAAGGCCACGTCCCTGCCCTCATAAACTTGCAGTCTAGAAAGGAAACCTAACTTCTAACACACCCTTTCAATCCAGTGTGATACAGGTTATTAAAAACAAGAACAGGGACCCGGGGAGGACCAAGCAGGGGGCCTAGCCTTACGCACAAGGTCATGGAGGTACAATAATTCCCTGTGGTTTCTGAAACAAATCAACACGAACTGGGTAAAACAACTGAAATGGATTCTTTCACAGTTCTGAAATCCAGAAGGCAAAACAAGGTGGCAGCAGGGCCTCACTCCCACCAACTTTGGTAGGGGAGGATCCGTCTCTCAAACAACAACAACAAAATGTTTTGCTGGACTTTTTTTCTAGTTAGATATTGTATTCCTTTGTTCAATATTGAATTTCTTTTCTTTCATTTGCAAATTTAAGCTAATAGGTTAAGAAGCACTGGCATTAACACTTCTGTTACCATGCCTGTCAGGACAGAGCAGTTCTGCAGAGGCAGACTGTACCCTGAACAGGCCTCTGACTCAAGAGTCAGATTGAATCAGGACCATGAAGATAGTCCTGTGGGGAATCTGGATAGCCTCCTCCCTGAATCATTGCTCCTGAGAACTCATCAGGTCTTCCAGTTAACCTGCTCTTCCCAAAACAAACAAACAGACAAAAAAAATCTCTAGATCCTGTGGTAGTTTAGAGGGCTACTGAAATTCAGATTTTGCATCTTCTATTTAGGAAAGTATAGGTAACAAGGCAAGTATCCCATAAGACGGACTGAGAAGCAAATGGAATATATCACAATGAAAACCCTCAGTGTGATCATCTCCTCAGTTTTTTAAATATTTCTTTCTTCCAATTTTATTGACAAATGATTAACATAGAGCACTGTATCAGTTCAAGATGTACAGCACCATGATTTGGCTCATATACATCATGAAGTGATAACCACTGTAAGTTTTGTGAACATGCATCATTGCATACGGATACAAAATAAAAGAAAAGAATAATTTTCCTTGTGATAAGAACTCTTTCAATTGTAATAAAACTGAGTCCTAAAATTCCATAATGTTTTAAAAAATGTCAGAGCCACTTAAAAAATACTAGAATGTCTCTTATAATACAGTCTTTTAGGGGATAAAAACAATTCATTGATGGTCAACCTTCTGTCAGTTTATTTTCCAAAGAATTCTCCATGTGTACAATTATTCTTAATGCCTTTTTCTCACCAATAAAAGCCCAGATGAGGTTAATACAAGTGGGGATCAACTTAAGAACTGAGGTAGTTATGATACATCTAGTTTGGCAAGTTTCTTTAAAGAGACAGAACGCCAACCCGCCTAGCCATATCCACCATTGCAGCGTCAGTCAACAGTAGAGACCGTGTAGGACAACCATACTGTATAAGACTCCTAACTACCACGAAGAACTTCCTCTTAACCATTTCCCTTAAGATAAACAAAGCACTGTGATGTGAAAGGGGTCTTAAATGGAGCAAAAAGATGGGAGGGGGTGTCAAATTGCTCACTGATCACTGGCAAAGTGCAGCTGGTCAAAAATGAGCAGACGGATCACTTTCTGATAATGAACAGGCTGTGAGAGCTCATTGGATTTCTTTCCCCAAGGACTGAATGAGGAAAAGGGAAGAGAAGCGAGAAATTTAACCCACTCTGTGTGGAGTAAAGGGAGATGAGCTGCCATTGCTTCCATCCCTGCCCTCAGCTCAGGGGGCTGTCTGGTTCAGACAACAGGGTGAACCCAGAGGGGAAAAAAAAACATCAGTACACATCAGCCCAGGAAGGAAGGCATGCAGGAAGGTCAGAGCAACTAGATCACCGCTCTCTAACCAAGAAGCTAAGTGGAAAGTGTATGGTAGCATCAGTGAGAAATTGAGAGAACAGTCTTCTGAGACAGCCTAGAAGATAATGTGCTTATTGTTACCCTATTCTCTAATGTAACCTAAGCATTACATAAACAATCTGGTTGGTCTTTGTTCCTCTTTCTGGGTGAAGTGAAAGTCATTCAGGTTTAGTTGTGTCCAACTCTTTTCGACCCCATGGACTATACATTCCATGGAATTCTTCAGGCTAGAATACTGGAGTGGGTAGCTGTTTTCTCCTCCAGGGGATCTTCCCAACCCAGGGATTGAACCCAGGTCTCCTGCTAGGAATCGAACTAGGCTCTCCTGCATTGCAGGTAGATTCTTTACCAGCTACCAGGGAACCTCTATTTGTTCCTCGTTCTGGGAGGGAGACTTTAAACCCTTGTAATTTCTTGGGTGATAAGAATTTCTTTAATATTCATGGTGGCCCCTGGCATCTGAGTTTATGCTAATGAAGTGATTCATTGCAGGCCCCTGGATAATTTCAGGATAGGGACTAGTCAGAGCAGAAAGACCAACTCTGTGATTGGAGACTGGAACTTTGATGCAGCCCAGTCTCTAGGAAGGAGAAGGATGTTGGAAACAGCTCAGTCACACAGCCAAGGATTCAATCATACCTATGTAGGGAAATCCCAATAAAAACTCTGGATACCTGAGCTCTGGTGAGTCTATGCTGGTAAATGTATTAATATGCCAGGAATAAAGTGCATCCTCAGGACACAGAGCATTTAGAACCCTACCAGACCCAGTGCCATGCATCTCTTCTCATGGCTTGTCCTTACTTGATAGAAAAACTGTAATGATAAGTTCAGTACTTTTCTGAGTTCCATGCATTATTCTGGTGAACTGTCAAACCTGAGGGGATAATAGAAACCTTCCAGTGTGTAGCCAATTGGTCAGAAGTTCAGATGACCCAGGAACCCCAGAGTTTGCAGATGGCATGTGAAATAAAGGAATACTCATAGAAGGCATAAACTTGATCTCAGAAATATGACCTAACTCCAAGTACAGTCAAAGCTACACTGCACTCAGAAAGTCCCCACTGTTCTTGAATAGCTTTGAGATAGATTTATCTCTGAAATCTAATGTTTAAAGCACAGGCTCTTGAGACCACTTGGCCCCCTTCCATCGTGACTGACCTGTACTTTCTGCAGGATGAGAAACAATTTAGTTTGGTCACCGTACCCTTCTATGCCCAGCCTTCCTCTCCAATTATCTCCAACTTACAGTCAAATATCTCCAAACCAAAAAACTTTCCTCTGTATTTACCTGAATTCTTATGGAACCCCTACTTATGGTGTTAATGTAGAAAAGCAGACTAAAAGCTATATTCATTTTCACCCCAATATGTAACCCCTTAATTGTGCCCATAAAATCAGGAAGGACAGGTAACAGCAGGCAGTAACCAGAAAGGAAGTCTTCAGTTCAATTCAGTTCAGTTGCTCAGTCGTGTTCAACTCTGTGTGACCCCCATGTACTGCAGTATTGCCAGGCTTCCCTGTCCATCACTAACTCTCCGAGTCCACTCAAACTCATGTCCATTAAGTCAGTAATGCCATCCAAATATCTCATCCTCTTTCATCCCCTTCTCCTCCTACCTTCAATCTTTCCCAGCATCAGGGTCTTTTTCCAATGAGTCAGCTCTTCACATCAGGTGGCCAAAGTATTGGAGTTTCAGCTTCAACATCAGTCCTTCCAATGAACACTCAGGACTGATTTCCTTTAGGATGGACTAGTTGAACCTCCTTGCAGTCCAAGGGACTCTTAAGAGTCTTCTCCAACACCACAGTTCAAAAGCATCAATTCTTTGGCACTCAGCTTTCTTTATAGTCCAACTCTTACATCCATACATGACTACTGGAAAAACCATAGCCTTGACTAGATGGGCCTTTGTTGGCAAAGTAATGTTTCTGCTTTTTAATATTCTGTCTAGGAGAAGATGATGGCACCCCACTCCAGTACTCTTGCCTGGAAAATCCCATGGATGGAGGAGCCTGGTAGGCTGCAGTCCATGGGGTCGCGAAGAGTCGAACACGACTGAACGACTTTACTTTCCCTTTGCACTTTCATGCATTGGAGAAGGAAATGGCAACCCACCCCACTGTTCTTGCCTGGAGAATCCCAGGGATGGAGGAGCCTGGTGGGCTGCCATCTGTGGGGTCACACAGAGTCAGACACGACTGAAGCAACTTAGCAGCAGCAGCAGGTTAGTCATAACTTTTCTTCCAAGAAGCAAGCGTCTTTTAATTTCATGGCTGCAGTCACCATCTGCAGTGATTTTGGAGCCCAGGGAAGTCTTACCATTAGATTTTCTCACATACCTTTAGGTCCAGAATGGAGGCAAGCATTTCTTTTTGTTGCCTGTTGACTAAGTCCTCAGCCTTTAGGAACCTATTTCAGATGGACATTAAGAAGTTCTCTCCTGCCCTCATCTCCTCCCTCTCTTTCTTCCTTTCTCCCCATCCTTTCAGACTCTTCTATCTCCTCTTCAAGCTTCATGGAGAGAAAAGAGGAGCAGATCCATTGAGTCTTCCATTCCACTGAAGGTGGCTTTATAGCCTGAAGTGTCTTCAGAGATAAACACCTGCAAGAGAAACACATGTTCCATGCCATTATCAAAACCTCTCAATAACAGCATGACCCATTCAAGGCAACAGAGTCAGTGTTTCTTTTTCTTTTTCACCAAGAAGATCCTCCTTGGAGCAAAGAGTGGAAAAGAAAATAAAAGGTGGGGAGTAAGTAAAGAAATGCAATATATAGCCTAAAAGTGTAAGGAATCATTTTTTTTTAACTGATTCTGACCCTGCTGTTATCATAACACATTCCCAGGTAGCACTAGTGGTAAAGAACCCATTTGCCAATTCAGGAGACATGAGAGACACAGATTTGACCCTTGGGTCAAGAATATCCCCTGGAGAAGGAAATGACTACCCACTCTGGTATTCTTGCCTAGAGAATTCCATGGACAGAGGAGCCTGGCGGGCTCCTGTCCATGGTGTTGCATAGCAGAAGACACGATTGAGCAACTAACACTAACTAATAGCTAAAATCAGTCTCCTAGTATGCAGTGAGATGGTAAACCATATACAGAAATCCCTTTCTTCTCAGATTCTCATGCCTTGGCTTGGTAATAGAAAGGACCAAACAGTATGTGGACAACCAATTATAAATCTGAATTTTAGTTCTGTCAATTCTGTCTATAACATGAAAACAATAATAATATCCTTTCATCATTATTGTAAAGATAAAGTCAGATAAAGTATATTAAGTGTTTGACCCAGAGAAGACATGCAAAAGATATAGTAGCTGTTATCATTTTCCTTTTCTGATCTTATCAACACAGCTAAAACTTCCAGCTTAATGTTGAATACAAGCCTTGTTTGGTTTCTCATTTTAAAAGAAATGCTTCTAAAATTTCATCATTAGCCCTTGCTTTAGGTTTATATTTTTAACAGGTGATTTTCTCTGTTTCTAACTCCAGTTTGCCTAGATCTTTTTGAACATCATCTGACATGGTTCTATGTCTTTTGTGTGTGTGTGTGCCATCTTAATGCTGTGTTCTACATTATTAGATTTTCTGATGGTTGCATGCTTCTTCAATCTGTGGATTAAAAACCAGGTTGTTTATGATTCATCTTTATTTGTATATATCTTATTTTAGAGCTTTAAGGTAACATACTTACATCTGTTCAAAAGTGAGATTGGCCTATAAATTTATCTTTTGTGCTATCTGTGATTCTAGTTTCGAGTTACTCTAGACCTCTAAAATGAGGCACTTATTCGATTTTTTAAAATTCTCTGAAACAATTTGTTGCAATATTTGTTTTCTTTTGCTATCTTGGCAAAAGAAATCCCATCTAGAAACAGTGTGAGCCTGGAGACTTGCGGTGGGGTGGGGGGGTGGGGGGTGGGGATGAAGCAATTGGGGGTAAGATTTTTGATTGTCATTTCAGTTGATTCACTGATCAGTAGTTTATTCACATTTCAAAGTTACTTTAGTAAATGCTCAATGCTTCTGTTATAAAACATAACATATTACTTATGTTTATAATATATGCAGCATGCTGAATGATTATAAATAGACTACTTTTAAATCTGGCAGTACTGGTTTGAAGGTTGTCTTTCTCAATTTCTATCCATTGATCTTAATCAATTTGCTAAGCCTTCCTAATCTTTGAGTTCCTCATTCATCAAAGGGAAATAATAAATACTGACTGCCACAGTTGTTTTAAGAATTAAAGGAATAAATGTATACAATTATTCACCAGAGTATCTGGAAAACTGTGAACATTCAGTTGATATTAGCTATTATTAGCAGGGGTTGTCATGTAGAAAATAATGGATTTTTAGGAAATAAATTCTTCTTGATATTTTGCACATATGATTCAGCTGGGTAATTCTGGTGAAGGCTGGACCTGCCAATCTCTCTAATGCAGAGACTCTACATTGATGTACCTGCTTCAATAGTAAAACAATAAGTAGGATTTTTTTTCCTTACAATTTTGACCCATCTTCCTGGGTATGACAGACAGATACCCCTCTATGTTCATCTTGATTCTTTAAGTATACCTAAGATGAGCTGATGTGCACTCCAGAAGGGTTTCTCTTTCCTCTGTGCTGAGGTCCCTGGTTGCACAAAAGGTGTGAAGTGATTCTATGCACAAGTCCACATGCAGTGAGGGAACAAGGAAGACAAGTTCCATGGCTGACTTCAGTGTTTGCTGGACTCAGGCAGCAAACAATGAGTACACCTCTACTACTTACTTCTATAGCCTTGGTTCAGCTCAGTACAGTTCAGTCGCTCAGTCATGTCCGACTCCGCGACCCCATGAACCAGAGCACGCCAGGCCTCCCTGCCCATCACGAACTCTCTGAATTCACTCAAACTCATGTCCATTGAGTCAGTGATGCCATCCAACGATCTCATCCTCTGTCGTCCCCTTCTCCTCCTGCCTTCAATCTTTGCCAGCATCAGGGTCTTTTTCAATGAGTCAGTTCTTCTCATAATGTGGCCAAAATATTGGAGTCTCAGGTAGCATCAGTCCTTTCAATGAATATTCAGGACTGATTTCCTTTAGGATGGACTGGTTGGATCTCCTTGCAGTCCAAGGGACCCTCAAGAGTCTTCTGCAACACAACAGTTCAAAAGCATCAGTTCTTCAGCACTCAGCTTTCTTTATAGCCCAACTCTCACAAGCACACATGATTGCTGGAAAAACCATATCCTTGACTAGACGGACCTTTGTTTGCAAAGCAATGTCTCTGCTTTTTAACATGCTGTCTATGATGGTCATAACTTTTCTTCCAAGAAGCAAGTGTCTTTTAATTCCATGGCAGCAGTCACCATCTGCAGCGATTTGGGAGTCCAAAAAATAAAGTCAGCCACTGTTTCCACTGTTTCCCCATCTATTTGCCATGAAGTAATGGGACCGGATGCTATGATCTTAGTTTTCTGAATGTTGAGCTTTTTTTCTTTTTTTTCCTTTCTTTTTTCTTTTTTTAAATTTTATTTAATTTTTAATATAAATTTATTTATTTTAATTGGAAAACCAATACAACATTGAAAGGGGCCTTTCTTTCCAAGACTTGTTTCTTTTTTGCTTGTTATTTTATTATTTTTATTATAAATTTATTTATTTTAATTGGAGGCTAATTACTTTACAATATTGTGTTGGTTTTGCCATACATCAACATGAATCTGCCACGGGTATACACGTGTTCCCCGTCCTGAATGTTGAGCTTTAAACCAACTTATTCACTCTCTTCTTTTACTTTCATCAAGAGGCTCTTTAGTTCTTCTTCCTTTTCTGCCATAAGGGTGGTGTCATCTGCATTTCTGATGTTATTGATATTTCTCCTAGCAATCTTGATTCCAGCTCGTACTACATCCAGCCCAGCATTTCTCATGATTTACTCTGCATATAAGTTAAATAAGCAGGATGACAACACACAGCCTTGACCTACTCCTTTCTCAATTTGTAAACAGTTTGTTGTTCCATGTCCGGATCTAACTGTTGCTTCCTGACCTGCACACAGATTTCTCAGGAGGCAGGCCAGGTGGTCTGGTATTTTCACCTCTTGAAGAATTTTCCACAATTTGTTGTGATCCACACAGTCAAAGGCTTTGGCATAGTCACTAAAGCAGAAATAAATGTTTTTCTGGAACTCTTTTCCTTTTTCCATGATCCAGTGGATGTTGGCAATTTGATCTCTGGTTCCTCTGCCTTTTATTAAACCAGCTTGAACATCTGGAATTTCATGGTTCATGTATTTTAGAAGCCTGGCTTGGAGAATTTTGAGCATTACTTTGGTAGCATGTGAGATGAGTGCAATTGTGCCACAGTTTGAGCATTCTTTGGCATTGCCTCTCTTTGGGATTGGAATGAAAACTGACCTTTTCCAGGCCTGTGGCCACTGCTACGTTTTCCAAATTTGTTGGTATATTGAGTGCACCACTTTCACAGCATCATCTTTTAGGATTTGAAATTACTCAACTGGAATTCCATCACTTCCACTAGCTTTGTTCATACTGCTGCTTCCTAAAACCCACTTGTCTTCACATTCCAGGATGTCTGGCTCTAGGTGACTGATAACACCATCATGTGTGATCATGAAGATTTTTTTTTTTTAATAGTTCTGTGTATTCTTGCCACCTCTTCTTAATATCTTCTGCTTCTGTTAGGTCTATACCATTTCTCTCCTTTATTGTGCCCAGCTTTGCAACAAAGGTCCATCCAATCAAGGCTATGGTTTTTCCAGTAGCCATGTATGGATGTGAGAGCTGGATTATAATGAAAGTTGATTGCTGAAGAATTGATGTTTTCAAACTGTGGTGTTGGAGAAGACCCTTGAGAGTCCCTTGGACTGCAAGGAGATCTAACCAGTCCTTCCTAAAGGAAATCAGCCCTGAATATTCATTGGAAGGACTGATGCTAAGGCTGAAATTCCAATACTTTGGCCACCTGACGAGACGAGCTCACTTCTTGGAAAAGACCCCGATGCTGGGAAAGATTGAGGGCATGAGGAGAAGAGGACAACAGAGGATGAGATTGTTGGATGGCATCACTGACTCAATGGACATGAGTTTGGGTCGGCTGTGGGACTTGGTGATGGACAGGGAGGCCTGCCGTGCTATGGTTCATGGGGTCACAGAGAGTCGGACACGACTGAGCGACTGAACTGAACTGAACTGAACTTGCATGAAATGTTCCATTTGTATCTCTAAGTTTCTTGAAGAGATCTCTTCTTTCCCATTCTAATATTTTCCTCTATTTCTTTGCATTGATCACTGAGGAAGGTTTTCTTATCTCTCCTTGCTATTCTTTGGAAGTCTGCATGCAAATAAGTATTTCTTTCCTTTTCTCCTTCACCTTCCACATCTTTTCTCAGCTATTTGTAAGGCCTCCTCAGACAGCCATTTTGCTTTTTTATATTTCTTTTTCTTGGGGATGGTCTTGATCCCTGTCTCCTGTACAATGTCACAAACCTCCATCCATAGTTCTTCACACACTCTATCGGATCTAATCCCTTGAATCTATTTGTCACTTCCACTGTATAATCATAAGGGGTTTGATTTAGGTCATACCTGAATGGTCTAGTGGTTTTCCATACTTTCTTCAATTTAAGTCTGAATTTGGCAATAAGGAGTTCATGATCTGAGTCACAGTCAGCTCCTGGTCTTGTTTTTGCTGACTGTAAAGAGCTTCTCCATCCTTGGCTGCAAAGAATATAATCAATCTGATTTCGGTATTGACCATCTGGTAATGTCTATGTGTAGAGTCTTCTCTTGTGTTGTTGGAAGAGGGTGTTTGCTATGAGCAATGTGTTCTTTGGCAAAACTCTGTTAGCCTTTGACCTGCTTCATTCTGTACTCCAAGGCCAAGTTTGCCTGTTACTCCAGGTATCTCTTGACTTCCTACTTTGGCATCCCAGTCCCCTATAACGAACATGACATCTTTTGGGGAGTGTTAGTTCTAGAAGGTCTTGTACGTCTTCAGAGAACCAATCAACTTCAGCTTCTTCAGCATTGCTGGTTGGGGCATAGACTTGGATTACTGTGATATTGAATGGTTTGCCTTGGAAATGAACAGAGATCATTCTGTCATTTTTGAGATTCCATCCAAGTACTGCATTTTAGACTCCTTTGTTGACCATGATGGCTACCCCATTTCTTCTATGGGATTCCTGCCCACAGTACTATATGTAATGGTCATCTGAGTTAAATTCACCCATTCCAGTCTATTTCAGTTCGCTGATTCCTAAAATGTTGATGTTCACTCTTGCCGTCTCCTGTTTGATGACTTCCAATTTGCCTTGATTCACAGACCTGACTTTCCAGGTTCCTATCCAGTATTGCTCTTTACAATATCTCTGGTTTAAATGGTTTCAAAACCTTCCATTCTAATTTTTAGTCCCACTTTTCATTCAGTCCTCCATATTAACTAAAATGAGTTTGCAGAGTCCCTAGATTTTTGATGGAAAGATCTCCTTCCTCAGCTTTAACCACTCAATATGTTTTAGAAGCTTCAGCTTTCTCTGTCTCATCTCATTCATCAAATATTCCATAATATTTTCTTTCTATCTCAATTTAAACACACATACATGTATATATTATATATATGTTTTCAATCTGGAGATGGCCTCCCTCATACTTCACTTATTTTTAAGGTTTATATTGTCAGACATATATTTATAAAACTATTTTGTTCTCATTTTACTAAGATTTCCTCATCTTCCCCCTTGAACTAGGTTGTTTATTTCAGAATCTAAGAAATTGTTTAATGATTGACTGATTTGGGGGAATTACTTCATTTTTATTTTATTTTACATAGTCTGTTATTATAAAAGAAGAAGCACAAGTACACTGCAGAAAATCTGACAAGCAAAAAATCTTTTAAAAATTAAGATATAATTCCAGTAATCCTTACAGTATACTCTTGCAGATCTGTCCATCCAGCCACCATTTCAGCTGCATAACTATGTAGATACACAGGCACAGTTTTGAACTCAAATCAGATTATATGGTACATATTCTTTTGTAGCCTATGCTTTCAATGAACTCTTCCTTTCTATTTTAGTATATTTTCATTGCATCTCATACCAAGAAAGCTCTTTGGGTCTGAATTCAAGGTCATGAATTTAACATGGGCCATTCAGTTTCAATGTATTGTTTACTCCAGAAGTATTAAGGCATGTGACTGAAAGTATAAAGTGAACAGAGAGTTAGATTTAGCCAGAATTGGGCTCTGACAGGTGAGAATGATGAATGAAGGAGGGGGCAAGGGAGTTGGGAATGCAAGGAAATGATTCTAATGAAAAATTGTGAAATTTAAGCTGACAAAAAATTAGATATGAAAGAACTAATTCATGGTGAAAAAGTAGTTGAATAAATGGATTTTTGGTTGCAGAGAGTTGGAGAATTGTTGATATACACCGAGTAGACAGGAGGTGTGTTTTTGCAGTTGAATATTGGGGAGGTTGCAGTTATTGATAATGAAGTGGTCCTGGAGGGAATGATAGATCTTTGTGGCATAGATAAAGTGAAGGCAGGAGAAGAAGGGGATGACCAAGAGGGTTGGATGGCATCACCAACTTAATGGACATGAGTTTGAGCAAATTCCAGGAATTGATGATGGACAGGGAACCCTGGTATGCTTCAGTCCATGGGGTCACAAAGAGTCAGACATGACTGACTGAACAATACCAAGGGTGAAGAATGTGATCTTTGGAAAGAAGATGGTCAATATACTGAGATGACAGACATTATACACATAAGTTTTGAAATCACCATCAATTATGATAAGAATTAAATAAGAGAAAAAAGTGATCAGGAATTAATATTTCTGAAGGCATGAGCTAGAAGGACGTACAGTTGCGAGGTTGATCATAGCAAGAATTAACAGGCAGTCTAGTTTGATGTTATGGGATTCAAAATCAAGTGCTTTGAAAGAAGGGGAATGGAAATGGTCTGGAATCTACACAGTGAGTTAAAAGTTTTGTGAGACAGAAAATCACTTCCTAAGAAATTGCAGGAGAAGAATGTCATGGTTTATTTGGTGCAAAAAAATGTGAAAAAAAATGTTGAAGAAATGGGGAATCTTGTGGATAACTGACGAGGAGTGCCAAAGGGCATAGTGGTTGAGTTTTAGGAATGAGGTGGGAGTAGGAATTGGGCTTCCCTTGTGGCTCAGCTGGTAAAGAACCTGCCTGTAGTGCGGGAGACCTGGGTTTGATCCCTGGGTTGGGAAGATCCCCTAGAAAAGGGAAAGGCTGCCTACTACAGTATTCTGGCCTAGAGAATTCCATGGACTGTATAGTCCATGATATCCCAAACAGTTGGGCACGACTGAGTGACTTTCACTTGCACTTTCCCAGGGGGATTAGAGTCTTGGGACTAAGATATGACCTGCGAGTGTTAGGCTTCTTTGAGTTTGATGTAAACAGAAATGTAGGGCAAATGAAATTAGTTTTGAAAGTGCCAAGGCCGACAGTGGTGTGATACTGGAAGTGCTGCAGGCGGGACAGGGGTTGGTCTCATTAGGAGCATAGAAAACTTGGAGATCTTTTCTTAATTTCTGCCAATTGTAGTATGAAGGCACAGGAAACATTTTTTAAGCAGCTTTTTTGTGAAACTCGTATTGCTCTTTTCTCCTGCTGGAAGACACATTAGAACAGTGGTCTTTCCCCCAGTAGGTGGAGTGCTGTGGCTCCCCTTGCTCATGTTTGAGATAGAATGTTAGAAAAAATATATACCTAATTGATATGTCATAAAATTTATGATAGATATATTTTTATTATATCAGTTTAGTTTAGTTCATCACTCAGTCGTGTCTGACTCTTTGCGACCTCATGAATTGCAGCACTCCAGGCCACCCTGTCCATCACCAACTCCTGGAGTTTACCCAAACTCATGTCCATCGAGTCGGTGATACCATCCAGCCATCTCATCCTCTGTTGTCCCCTTCTCTTCCTGCCCCCAAACCCCCCCAGCATCAGGGTCTTTTCCAATGAGTCAACTCTTCTCATGAGGTGGCCAAAGGATTGGAGTTTCAGTTTCAGCATCAGTCCTTCCAATGAACAACCAGGGCTGATCTTCAGAATGGACTGGTTGGATCTCCTTGCAGTCCAAGGGACTCTCAAGAGTCTTCTCCAACACCACAGTTCAAAAGCATCAATTCTTTGGTGCTCAGCTTTCTTCATAGTCCAACTCTCACATCCATACATGACCACTGAAAAACCATAGCCTTGACTAGACGGACCTTTGTTGGCAAAGTAATGTCTCTGCTTTTAATATGCTACCTAGGTTGGTCATAACTTTATTGTATGCTGCTGCTCAGTCGTGTCTGACTCTTAGCGACCCCGTGGACTACAGCCTCCCAGGCTCCTCCGTCCATGGGATTTTCCAGGCAAGAGTACTGGAGAGGGGTGCCATTGCCTTCTCTGACTTTATTGTATAGATTTATATAAATGTTACATAAATGTATTGATATAATATATAGATATGTATTATATATGCACATAGGCACACACACATACAGAAGGAGCCAGTGAGAGAAAGAGGAAGAGAGAAAGGGAATAAAAAGAGAATTAGAAGAGAATTTGCTGTAGGAAGATGTATTGTATTTCTTTTTATGGCATCCTAGGGTTATAAACGCTCTGTTCAAAAAGCACATCTCAGTAAAAAAATAAAAATAAACAAATAAATGTTATTAGCATTTAAAAAAGAGAAGTATTATTTACATTTCAGAATTATATTTTGTGACAGATTAGACTAAATAAAAATTATTAAAATTAAAAAAACGAGCACATCTCAGTAGTGGAAATATGGCTTAGGATCACTTTACAGTACATAACTGCATTCAGTGTGTACAAAATACCATCATGTAGGTACTGATATTACAGGTTTGCCTTTGCTTTCCTGCAGTATTGAAGTCCAAAAAAGCACTAAATGTTGGAATTTTTTTTCCTAACCCATTTGGTAGCAAAATCTGACCTAACCTCAACTGAATAGGTGGCAAGCTGTTTATAATATTCACTTATTGTATTTATTGGGAATGATGCTACATTTCTTTTCTGAGATGTCCATGTGATTGATTATAGGGAACTGTTTGAAACTTCAGCTAGGATGTTACATAATATATGGTATATTTCTGTTCCATTAATTTAAAATCTGGAAAGTCTCAGTTTCAGAACACACTAGACTCCAAGAATTTCCAATAAGGGTTTACAACATGTACTCACATTCTCTAGGAATGAAAACTGGTGTTTGAAGACTTTAGTAACCTGCACAAAGCAGTCTCTCCCATCAGGAAGCTTCCACAAGCCTCTTATCCTTCTCCATCAGAGGGAAGGCAGACTAAAAACCACAATGACAGAAAACTAACCAATCTGATCACATGGACCATAGCCTTGTCTAACTCAATGAAAATATGAGCCATGCCGTGTAGGGCCACCCAAAATGGATGGGTCATTGTAGAGAGTTCTGACAAAACATGGACCACTGGAGAAGGGAAAGGCAAACCACTTTAGTATTCTTGTCTTGAACCCCATGAACAGTATGAAAAGGCAAAAAGAGGGGACACTGAAAGGTGAACTCCCCAGGTCAGTAGGTGCCCAATATGCTACTGGAGATCAGTGGAGAAATAACTCCAGAAAGAATGAAGAAAAGGAGCCAAAGCAAAAACAACACCTAGTTGCGGATGTGCCTGGTGATGGAAGTAAGTCCGATGCTGTAAAAAGCAGTATTGCAGAGGACCTGGAATATTAGGTCCATGACAAGGCAAATTGGAAGTCATCAAACAGGAGATGGCAAGAGTGAACATCAACATTTTAGGAATCAGCGAACTAAAATAGACTGGAATGGGTGAATTTAACTCAGATGACCATTACATATAGTACTGTGGACAGGAATCCCATAGAAGAAATGGAGTAGCCATCATGGTCAACAAAGGAGTCTAAAATGCAGTACTTGGATGGAATCTCAAAAATGACAGAATGATCTCTGTTCATTTCCAAGGCAAACCATTCAATATCGCAGTAATCCAAGTCTATGCCCCAACCAGCAATGCTGAAGAAGCTGAAGTTGATTGGTTCTCTGAAGACGTACAAGACCTTCTAGAACTAACACTCCCCAAAAGATGTCATGTTCGTTATAGGGGACTGGGATGCCAAAGTAGGAAGTCAAGAGATACCTGGAGTAACAGGCAAACTTGGCCTTGGAGTACAGAATGGAAGCAGGTCAAAGGCTAACAGAGTTTTGCCAAAGAACACATTGCTCATAGCAAACACCCTCTTCCAACAACACAAGAGAAGACTCTACACATAGACATTACCAGATGGTCAATACCGAAATCAGATTGATTATATTCTTTGCAGCCAAGGATGGAGAAGCTCTTTACAGTCAGCAAAAACAAGACCAGGAGCTGACTGTGACTCAGATCATGAACTCCTTATTGCCAAATTCAGACTTAAATTGAAAAAAGTATGGAAAACCACTAGACCATTCATGTATAAAGTGAAAAGTGAAGTCACTCAGTCATGTCTGACTCTTTGCAACCCCATGGACTATAGCCTACAAGGCTCCTCTGTCCATGGGATTTTCCAGGAAAAAGTACTGGAGTGGATTGCCATTTCCTTCTCCAGGGGATCTTCTCAACCCAGGGATTGAACCCAGGTCTCCCACATTGTAGACAGATGCTTTACCATCTGAGCCACCAGGGAAGTCAACCATTCAGGTAGGACCTAAATCAAATCCTTTATGATTATATAATGGAAGTGACAAATAGATTTAAGGGATTAGATCTGATAGACAGAGTGTGTGAAGAACAATGGATGGAGGTTTGTGACATTGTACAGGAGGCAGTGGCGATTGAAGGCAGGAGGAGAAGGCGATGACAGAGGATGTTGGATGGCATCACCAACTCGATGAATCACAAAGAGTCAGACATTACTGAGCTAGTGAACTGACTGAAAAACAGAGAAATCCATGCTTCTCCCCACTCAACAGTCCTCATACTGAAGGTAGAGTCTCTTAAGAATTTACCCCCAGGCCAAAATAATATATACAAGCATAAAATGAAAATTTGAGAGAGAAATTTAAAGAATCAATTCAGAAGGTCCAAATCTATTAGATTTTCCCAGCAGAGTAAAATGTGAAGAAACTCAACAACAACAAAATACAGAAGAGAATTCTCCATGAAGAAAGACATTAGTCTTCAATTTGAAAGTGCCCACCAAATGCATGGTTAGTTTTAAAAGTACTATCTATCTTTTAGCTGGGGGCTTCCCAGGTGGCTCAGGGGTCAAGCATTTGCTTTCCAATGCAGGAGATGCAGGTTAGATTCTTGAGTTGAGACGATCCCATGGAGGAGGAAATGGTAACCCATTCCAGTATTCTTTCCTGGAAATTCCATGAACAGAAGAGCCTGGCAGGCTACAGTCCATGGGGTTACAAAGAGTTGGATATGACTGAGAGACTGATCATAAGTATCTTATAGCAGTACTGTGAGACTGTATTCACTCACTCAGCACATGCTTACCAAGTATCGATTATGCATACCGCACATGAGTATTCAGAAAGTAGACAGACTTGTTGTTCTCCTGAATCTGGTGGAAGGAAATAATGAAAAATTCTCATTAAAAGCCTCTTAAAATTGTCTTAAATGTATATTCAGATAAAATCATTATTTTTAATTATTATTTTTAAATTTATGTTAAATTAAAAGCCGAAGAATTGATGCTTTTGAACTGTGGTGTTGGATAAGATTCTTGAGAGTCCCTTGGACTGCAAGGAGATCCAACCAGTCCGTTTTGAAGGAGATCAACCCTGGGATTTCTTTGGAAGGAATGATACTAAAGCTGAAACTCCAGTACTTTGGCCACCTCATGTGAAGAGTTGACTCATTGGAAAAGACTTTGATGCTGGGAGGGATTGGGGGCAGGAGAAGAAGGGGACGACCGAGGATGAGATGGCTGGATGGCATCACTGACTTGATGAACGCGAGTGCGAGTGAACTCTGGGAGTTGGTGATGGACAAGGAGGCCTAGCGTGCTGCGATTCATGGGATCGCAAAGTGTAGGACACGACTGAGCGACTGAACTGAACTGAAAAGCTAAAAACTCATGTAAGGCTTTACAAAGCTCTTGTGCTATACTATCCCAGTAAGTATTTTCAATAAGCACATATATTTCAATGTAAGTACTAGGTGATCTAAAGTTATTTACATAATGCTAAAGTAGGACTTTCTCATATCATCTGGGCTTAAGAAGTCTTAAGTCAAGATGTAAATTAATAATCATGATAAATGCTCAAATTTTGCAACCACATTAATGTTAAAAACATTGATAAACTGTTGGTCCAGAATAAATAAATGGAAGTCAATTATCTTTAAAAGATTTGGGGAGACTGTATTGTCTTACTTTTCTCTCACAAATAAATACAAGATTTCTAATGTTGTTCTGTGAGTGAGGCTTATAAAAAGAATTGATTTCCATATCACATTTCATCTAAAATATTCTACAGTTCTTTGGGTCATAAAACATAGACATTCCATTTGGTTTACAATGCTTAAGCAATCTGGAGTCAGAATTTTTCCTTTTTTGCCAAGGGAGCTTGTGCTTTTCCCTTGTCTTGAACAATAGATCTTTCAGAGACAAGAATCCAATGACCTTCTTCAAGGGTCATTCGGAACCTTGGGCAAAATGTAACAGTTCTTACTGATGGATTTCCACACACAGTTACTGGAGACTCAAAGTCTATGGTAAATAGAGTCTAGGGAAACACAAACCTGGATCTGTCTGCCAGCTCATTATTAATACATCTGAATGGCCTGAACCTTTGACCTATGCACTGATTCTTTAAGCAAAACTTCCCTTCCTCTCTCTTCTCTATGGCATTGTGGCCCTTGCTGGCTTTGCTCACTTTCTTCTAAACTTTGTATTCATGTAATCCCCATTACAATATGAAGTCAGATTTATTTTATTTTCCATATCTGCTCTTTTCAGCCCTATTGATAGCACTTGGTGGCAAGATGAGCTTGAGAAAGAAAATAATCAGAGTGTGTGGGGTTTCACGAGGAAAATGGAACTTTCTGCCTTTGATCTCCAAAGTCCTATTTCTCCTAGAGAGTTTCCTCTCTACATCTTGGAAAACATTAGATGCTAAAATCATACTACCTTGAGGTTTAGGAAGAGAAAAGGAGAAAGAACAGACAACAAAAACCTTGAAATTAAAAACAATGGCCCTTTACACAGCTCTTAAACATTAATCTAAACATTAAAGAAAAAACTAATGAATTTGTGAAAATTCCATAAGAAGCTGCATGTGTAAATAAAATTATTTGACATACTTAACCCAAGACTCAAAACAAAATTATTACTCAGATTATTATCTGATAAGAAAAAGAAGAATTCTATCATCAGCAGGAGCATATCAAATGTTGCTGCAAAACTTGAAATCTCCTGAAATTCTCTATCAGTATTGGAATATCAGAACTTGAAGGATTTAGTTTTTTCTGCTGGTTCATCTCCACAGGCTTAGTTATTGACTAAATAAAGAAATCATTAGTGTCAACATCGACATGTTCTTTGCCTAGTTGACTTGTAGCTCTTGACTGGCTTAACCATGATGACTTAAAATCTAACCTATATGTTTTCCTGAAAAACTTAATGAAAGTTCTCTGGGCATTGATATCTATACCGAAATGTGATTTTAACTTTGCCATACTATTATTTCACTCCCTACTTTACTTCAGGTTTAAAAAAAAAAAAAAAAAAAAAGGAAACATCAAAGTGTAACCCTGCTTTTGCCCACTTACTTATTCCAAGTTTGGTTTTGCCCTCTTTGTCCCAAAGAGATTATAGTGAACCATTTAAATTTTTTTTAATTACATTCTTGTAGGCAGGAAGAGTACCATTCCTTCCCTACAGCTCCTCCCAAGAAAAATAAATAAATAAATAAAGTGTTAAATCTGAGCTGAGAAAAAAATGAGTCCTTCTGCAAGCAGTGAAAAACCAGGGAATCCTTTCATTGTCACGACCCATTGGCCACCAGATGCTTAGAATTCCATGTATTTTAAGGACAAACCATTCAGTGAACTCCTTTGACACCCAAAGTATGCCAATAATTCAATGTATTAGTTGGATGCAAATTTTATACAATAAGGTATGGAAAGCAAACTGTAATTGGGTCTGCCAGAGTGAATGGAGCTCTATCCTCTGACAGGGCCCATTGTTGAACCCCAGCCTGAACCTCCGACCCGTTACTTTGCAGGGATACAATAGCCTTTGATATGAGATGGTGGGAAACGGACTTAGAGACTCATTTCACATTCAGTTGCAATTCATCAGTTTGGCGAGGACTTTTAGCAGCTTTAATGACCACAGCAATTGATGGTTAAATCAATTTGTGCCGGTGACAGCATGGCTGGCCTGTAGACTGTAACAATCCAGGATTGCACCAGGCAGAAAAGACTCTGTTATTCAGATGTGCACGGTTCTTACTCAGTTCACAGTGAGAACAACGGGGAGACAGTCTCTCACAGGGCAGGCCCCAGAGAATACATGCATTCACTCCAGCTGACCACACAATGCCGGGGCCTCTTTGTAAAGTGCTGCCATAGATTTTTTTAAAGTATTGTTGCAAGTAAAAATATACAGTAGAAGACAAAGATTTCTAATATTTAACTATATCCTAAGAGAAAGTAGCAAACCAGAAAGAATTTAACCTTTGTACTCTTGATCAAAATGGGTGGTCCCACTCCCGCCACTACTAGACATCCCTCCCCCCTAAAAATGAAAGAAAGGAATAGAAAATCAACAGCAGAGATTATGACAAAGGAGGTTTACATTTAGTAAAAAAAGGTGAAGTAGGAATTTAAAAAACAACTCTGCATTCTGTGTCAAAAAGAAGGAAATATTGCTCCCTCTTCTGTTTATCAGAGGGAATTTTTCCAAATAGAAGACCTATCTTTTTAAATTTTTGTTTATAATGAAAAATGGCAACGTCAGCATGGTGGGACAGCTGATGTGATTTATTTATAATAAAAAATTTTAAATAAATAAATACTTTGCTGAGTTTACATTTTAATGTTTGAGAAATACAGAACCAAAATTGACATTTTAAAGGCAGGGGAAGGGACAAAAAGTCATTTCACATCTACAAAACTTTTTGTGTCAGCATAAATGAGTGTTAGAATGACTAATTAAATTATATTCAAGTCTGCATAGAATGTACTAAGTAAGGCCTCTAACCATACATTCAAGTAATGTGGAACACCAATACATTATTTAAACATCTGAATTATAATGGCTGAAATAACCTAAGGTTCATAGATGTACTTGAGTGAACTTCTAAGACAAGAGAGATATTTCGTATTACTGCCTAGGTTTTTTTGAAAAAAAAGCATTAATGGTACAATTTTCACAAAAGAGAAATGATCTCCAAAGGTACAGAAACTACGCACATGTCGTATTAAGATGAAAAGTCAATGAAACACTACAAAGATGGAATGTCTGTAATCCTGAGTTACCTTTTATACTGTATTAAAAAATCAGGTCAAAGAGTACAATTTTTTAAGCTATAATGGACAGGGTAAGAGGGTAATAATCTCTTTCAGAAAATGGATAGATCCAACAGAAATGTGTTGTACCAAACATACAGCTATAGTACTGTGAGGAAAAAATGTAAACAACATTTTCCACCAGATTTGTCTAAACATCAAAAGAATGCTGAGGGTGTACAGAGGAGGTCTTGGCACTGAGTCCAGAAGCTGTACTTGGTAACTGGGGAGGGGGAAGACAAGGAGGCGAGTTTCCATGGCGACGCTGGTGCTGAAAGCTAAGGGAACTAGTGTGTATCTTCCCAAGGGAGGAAGGGAGCATGGGAAGTGAAAATGGAGGGTGAAAGGAGGTGGCAGCTCCCGAAAAGCTAGTTTATGCTGTCTAAGTGTTTTGTGTAAAGCTGTGATGTGATCCATATCACAGTGTGTATTCTGAGATCTGACACTGTCTTATAAAGTAGTGCTCCAGTGATTAAAGATCACTTTGCCTGGGAATATATACTTTTCTAACAACTTCCAGTTTGGATATATAAAGATACCGAAGTCATTCTGAGGCTTACACTGTCTCCTGCCTTCACAATAAAATAATGAGATGACTAGAACAGGACCTTTGTGTGTGTTTTTCTTTGTCATTGTACCTGAGAGTCAAGTTTACGTGGAGAGAAAAAGAAACCTTTTATTTCCTCCTCTTAGCAATCAAAGGCAGAGAGAAGTAGTTTCTCATACCTGTGATTATGAAACTCTGATTCACTCCTGACAACAGTAATTCACATGTCACAGGGCAGTATATTATTCCTAAGGAATAAGACTATGTTAAAGCCAAACTTATTTATGATTTAAATGATCATGATTAATATTTTCATTTCATTATAAATGGCTCAGTGATCAAGGACATCCCCAAGAAAAAGAAACACAAAAAGGCAAAATGGTTGTCTAAGGAGGTCTTACAAATAGATGAGAAAAGAAGAGAAGCTAAAGGCAAAGGAAATAGGGAAAAATATTCCTGTCTGAAGGCAGAGTTCAAAAGAATAGCAAGGAGAGATAAGAAAGCCTTTCTCAATGATCAATGCAAATAAATAGAGGAAAAATAGAAAGGGAAAGAGTAGAGTTCTCTTCAAGAAAATTAGAGATACCAAGGGAAGATTTCATGCAAACATGGGCACACTAAAGGACAGAAATGGTATGGACCTAACAGAAGTATAAGATATTAAGAAGAGGTGGCAAGAACACACAGAAGAACTGTACAAAAAAATCTCTATGACCCAGATAACCACAATGGTGTGATCACTCACCTAGAGCCAGACATCCTGGAATGTGAAGTCAAGTGGGTCTTAGGAAGCATCACTATGATCAAAATTAGGGGAAGTGATGGAATTCCAGTTGAACTCTTTCAACTCCTGAAAGGTGATGCTGTGGAAGTATTGCACTCAACATGCCAGCAAATTTGGAAAACTCAGCAGTAGCCACAAGAATGGAAAAGATCAGTTTTCATTCCAATCCCAAAGAAAGGTAATGTCAAAGAATTCAGACTACCACACAATTGCACTCATCTCACACACTAGCAAAGTAATGATCAAAATTCTCCAAGCCAGGCTTCAACAGTATGTGAACTGTGAACATCTAATTGTTCAAGCTGGATTTAGAAAAGGCAGAGGAACCGGAGATCAAATTGCCAATATCTGCTGGATCATTGAAAAACCAAGAAAGTTCCAGAAAAACATCTATTTCTGCTTTATTGATTGTGCCAAAGCCTTGACTGTGTGGATCACAACAAATTGTGGAAAATTCTTCAAGAGATGGAAATATCAGACCACCTGACCTGCCTCCTGAGAAATCTGTATGTAGGTCAGAAAGCAACAGTTAGAACTAGACATATTGAAGCTCATTTCCCCTAAAGTCAGGAACAAGACAAGGGTGTCCACTTTCACCGCTACTATTCAACATAGTTCTGGAAGTTTTGGCCACAGCAATTAGAGCAGAAAAAGAAATAAAAGGAATCCAAATTGGAAAAGAAGAAGTAAAACTCTCACTGTTTGCAGATGACATGATCCTCTACATGGAAAACCCTAAAGACTCCACCAGAAAATTACTAGAGCTAATCAATGAATATAGTAAAGTTGCAGGATATAAAATCAACACACAGAAATCCCTTGCATTCCTATACATGAATAATGAGAAAGTAGAAAAAGAAATTAAGGAAACAATTCCATTCACCATTGCAACGAAAAGAATAAAATACTTAGGAATATATCTACCTAAAGAAACTAAAGACCTATATATAGAAAACTATAAAACACTGGTGAAAGAAATCAAAGAGGACACTAATAGATGGAGAAATATACCATGTTCATGGATCGGAAGAACAAATATAGTGAAAATGAGTATACTACCCAAAGCAATTTACAAATTCAATGCAATCCCTATCAAGCTACCAGCCACATTTTTCACAGAACTAGAACAAATAATTTCAAGATTTGTATGGAAATACAAAAAACCTCGAATAGCCAAAGCAATCTTGAGAAAGAAGAATGGAACTGGAGGAATCAACTTGCCTGACTTCAGGCTCTACTACAAAGCCACAGTCATCAAGACAGTATGGTACTGGCACAAAGACAGACATATAGATCAATGGAACAAAATAGAAAGCCCAGAGATAAATCCACACACATATGGACACCTTATCTTTGACAAAGGAGGCAAGAAAATACAATGGAGTAAAGACAATCTCTTTAACAAGTGGTGCTGGGAAAACTGGTCAACCACTTGTAAAAGAATGAAACTAGATCACTTTCTAACACCGCACACAAAAATAAACTCAAAATGGATTAAAGATCTAAATGTAAGACCAGAAACTATAAAACTCCTAGAGGAGAACATAGGCAAAACACTCTCAGACATAAATCACAGCAGGATCCTCTATGATCCACCTCCCAGAATTCTGGAAATAAAAGCAAAAATAAACAAATGGGATCTAATTAAAATGAAAAGCTTCTGCACAACAAAGGAAAATATAAGCAAGGTGAAAAGACAGCCTTCTGAATGGGAGAAAATAATAGCAAATGAAGCAACTGACAAACAACTCATCTCAAAAATATACAAGCAACTTCTGCAGCTCAATTCCAGAAAAATAAACGACCCAATCAAAAAATGGGCCAAAGAACTAAATAGACATTTCTCCAAAGAAGACATACGGATGGCTAACAAACACATGAAAAGATGCTCAACATCACTCATTATTAGAGAAATGCAAATCAAAACCACAATGAGGTACCACTTCACACCAGTCAGAATGGCTGCGATCCAAAAATCTGCAAGCAATAAATGCTGGAGAGGGTGTGGAGAAAAGGGAACCCTCCTACACTGTTGGTGGGAATGCAAACTAGTACAACCACTATGGAGAACAGTGTGGAGATTCCTTAAAAAATTGCAAATAGAACTACCTTATGACCCAACAATCCCACTGCTGGGCATACACACTGAGGAAACCAGAATTGAAAGAGACACATGTACCCCAATGTTCATCACAGCACTGTTTATAATAGCCAGGACATGGAAACAACCTAGATGTCCATCAGCAGATGAATGGATAAGAAAGCTGTGGTACATATACACAATGGAGTATTACTCAGCCGTTAAAAAGAATTCATTTGAATCAGTTCTGATGAGATGGATGAAACTGGAGCCAATTATACAGAGTGAAGTAAGCCAGAAAGAAAAACACCAATACAGTATACTAACACATATATATGGAATTTAGGAAGATGGCAATGACGACCCTGTATGCAAGACAGGAAAAAAGATACAGATGTGTATAGCGGACTTTTGGACTCAGAGGGAGAGGGAGAGGGTGGGATGATTTGGGAGAATGGCATTCTAACATGTATACTATCATGTAAGAATTGAATCGCCAGTCTATGTCTGACGCAGGGTGCAGCATGCTTGGGGCTGGTGCATGGGGATGACCCAGAGAGATGTTGTGGTGAGGGAGGTGGGAGGGGGGTTCATGTTTGGGAAAACATGTAAGAATTAAAGATTTTAAAATTTAAAAAATAAAAAAAAAAAGAACTAGACATAGAACAACAGACTGGTTCTAAATTGGGAAAGGAGTATGTCAAGGCTGTATATTGTCACCCTGCTTATTTAACTTATATGCAGAATACATCATGAGAAACGCTGGGCTGGATGAAGCACAAGCTGGAATTAAGATTGCTGGGAGAAATATCAATAACCTCAGATATGCAGATGACACCACCCTTACGGCAAAAAGCAAAGAAGAACTAAAGAGCCTCTTGATGAAAGTGAAAGAGGAGAATGAAACAGTTGGCTTAAAACTCAACATTCAGAAAATGAAGATCATGGCATCCAGTCCCATCATTTCATGGCAAATAGATAGGGAAACAATGGAAAGTGTCAGACTTTATTTGGGGGGTTTCAAAATCACTGCAGATGTGACTGCAGCCATGAAATTAAAAGATGCTTGCTTCTTGGAAGAAAGTTATGACCAACCTAAACAGCATATTAAAAAGCATAGGCATTACTTTACCAACAAAGATCCATCTAGTCAAAGCTATGGTTTTTCCAGTAGTCATGTATGCATGTGAGAGTTGGACTATAAAGAAAGCTGAGTGCCAAAGAATTGATGCTTTTGAACTGTGGTGTTGAAGAAGACTCTTGAGAGTCCCTTAGACTGCAAGAAGATCCAACCAGTCCATCCTAAAGGAGATCAGTCCTGAATATTCATTGGAAGGACTGATGCTGAAGCTGAAACTACAATACTTTGGCCACCTGTGCAAAGAACCAATTCATTGGAAAAGACACTGATGCTGGGAAAGATTGAAGGTGGGAGGAGAAGGGTATGACAGAGGATGAGATGGCATCAGCGAATCGATGGACATGAATTTGAGTAAGTTCCAGAAGTTGGCGATAGACAGGGAAGCCTGGCATGCTGTAGTCATGGGGTTGCGAAGAGTTCTACACGTCTGAGTGACTGAACTGAAGTGAACTGATAAATGGCTCAATGTAAAGATTAAAACAATCATAGCACCAAGAAGAAGTGACAGATGGAGGGTAACTCTCCTCAATGCTCTAGAAATACCATATTACCACAGAAAAAAAGCCCTTTCATGAGAGGTCAGATTATATTACAAATTAGCATGGAGTAGAAGTGCCATGATAAAATATAGGCTTGGTTGCGCAGGTGTTAAATCTATACCATGACCTGATGGCTTTAATAACAAAAATCTGGATCAGAATATTCATATGTCTATAAACTCTGTTGAGGGCCATGGCTATGCATTTACCTTTTCACCAAACGTTCCCAGCAGTCCACTGAGCCTGCAATTAGCAGATACCCAATACATATTTGTTAACCATTTTTCAAAATTGTGATATATAACTTATAAATGCACAGGAAAGAAATGAACTTTTTATTCACTATCTCCAGCATAATTAATTAAGGCAGCATGCTCATGTTATTTTAATACTCACAAATACCTGGAAAGATATTATTATACACATTGTACAAATGAGAAAAGAGAACCCCTGGGAGGCTGTTACTTTTCCAAATTTATACCCCTGAAAGAGTTGATACTCAAGTCCCAGTCATATCCAAATAATGCTTTTGTACCTTTCAACTTTTTCATGCTATTTACCTTACATCAGAAAGCAGCAACTAACTCCCACTTTGACCTAATCTGAAGAACTAAAATACCAAGGATTTCCTCATAATTCTCATCCTCCCCTGGGGACCCCTCTGAAAACTCAAGGCCAAGGCTTTGGGTCTCCCATCAGGCCTGCCCCCTTGGAAGCCAGGGGAGGCCAGGATCTGAAATGTGAAGTTGAATTCACCAAGTATCTCTTAGTCCTTTGGGGTATCACTGGGGTTAAAACCCTGTAGAAGTAAAAATATTTGTGTTCCTAAGTGCTAATGGGATCTTAGCATAACCCACACTTCCACTGTCCACTCTAATACACTGCTTCTCACACTCTATGATTCCATCTCTACCAAGGCTGAGCCCCTCTGGACTGGCAAAGCTTTCCCCAGATGCATCTCAACCCCTTCCCTTCTTCATCGTTCCTCTACTGATGTCATTTAAAAATATCAATTCCAGTGATTCCAAAGGAACCTCCATCAGTTATCAATATATTTTACCATGAACTTAGTCTCTTCATAGAATAATCCCTCTGCTACATCTTCATGGTTTTCTCTTTCATCTGAAAAAGTTGTTCATTTTTCTTCTCCCTGTATTTCAAGGTTCATAACACTCCCGAATTCCCACCAACAGTTTCAGACTATTATCCTTTCACCCTTGTTTAAAAGATGGGATACACCTTTATTTAAATGCCCTTGTATTATGAGAAAATAATAACATGACAGCCATTGTCTGAGGACAGTGGCTTATTTTCCATAGATTTCACTTCAATCTATGAAGCAGTGATATCTATTTGCATGTAACTTTCTTTGAAAGTAAGCTTCAAACAGGTTACATAACTGATCTAGCTTTAGAAATGGAGTGGGAATGGAACCCCCAGTCAGGTTCTCTCCATAACATCATTGTTTCTCTCCAGCTGGGTAAACCAACTTCTTTCCATCCTCATTTCTGCCATCTATCAGTCTCCATACAAGCCCCTACAGTCACTGAAGACTTACATTAGCTCGCATTGCACCTCTCCACTGATCTGCATCTGACTATATCACTAACCTCTGCCCTGTGATCTTTTCTTTAAATTTCAGAAACTCACTCTCATGGTTCTATCCTAACCAGTTTCCCAAAAGGTGGCCTAGAGGTCTTTGATGATTACCAATGATGTCAGCAAATAAGTGGCAGTTTAAAGCAAAAGATAATGAAACCATTTTGTCTTTAATTTCAGAAATCTCATTCATTTAGTCCATAAATATTCATTATGCATCAGCTAATTGCCAGGCACTATTGGAGGCACTGATGATTTAGGAGTAAATAAGACAGACAATATCCTGTTCTCATGGGGCTTATGATCTTAGAAGTAGAGGAAAGGAGAAATAAAACAATTATAAAAATTTAAAAAGAGAAGCAATATATTATCAAGTAGCCAAATGTAATATTTACCCATTCAGCAGATACTTCTTGAGTTCCTATATTGTATAAGTCTCTGTTGTACAATAGTGCAGACACAGCAGTAACCATAAAATGCTAAAGTCAGAGAAATATCCCCCACCCAGGAAAGATGATGGTATGAAACTTACCATATCCTCTTTTGGTCCATGATTTGGGTGCCAATATATTACAAATACTTGTTCTTTATCAATTACTATCATCTGGAATTAAACATGCAGGTGTTTGTATAATCATCTATTCTGTCCTGTGTGTAAAACAGTCTTTGCTCATGTGTTCAACTTAGAACTTCTTGGAAGCATGCATTTCCTTGGCCATGAAATTGAATAAGCCTAGTTTTTTGTCTTTGTTTTTAATCTACCAAACACAGTTATTTTGTTTGTTTTTCCCAGGATAAACAATGTCCTTGCTATCCTGGAGATTCATTTTTAATCAGGGGGAATCATTTATAAGCAAGTGATGATAAGTAAATCTATTTTAGGGTATACTGAGTGGAAAAATAAAACATGATAGTGTGGAAGAGAGAGGTGAGGATTTGAGGTCTGGGAATAAGAGAATAAATATAGTGCTGGGGGAAGGCCCTTCAGAAAGAGGCGGCTTGGGAGCTTGAAGTAAAAAATGCCAGAAATTCTATTATGTCCTTAAAGATCATCGCATGCTTAGTGAGTGCACATGTGCAACTGAAAACAGTCAACAGTTTTTGCCTAGTATTCCAGTTTAGAGACATCTCAGTCTAACATACTGTTTGAGAATTTATCTTTTTTTTTTTTGCAGTCATTAATACTCTATAACATATTTCAAGTTTAGAAAAAGAATGGATCAATGACTCAAAAGTTGTTAATTAAGGCATAAAAGTGACAAAAATAAGCAACAAAAGACTATATCCAGGCAAGTCATCAATAGTGAACCAAACTTCAGGATAACATCTGATGGGAACCTCTATATGCAAGGCAAGGGACTCTGCAAGCCTAATCATTTCACATAAATAGAAAAGAACAAAATGAGAACAGGCTACATAATAATGAGTATCTGAAAATTCAATTGTATTGAACCAGAGATCAATTAGTCTCAGTGCATTTTATATTGAAAGTATACCAAATAACATTATAAAGTCATAAAAACTTTTAGTACTGTATATTGTTTAAAAAAAAAATCACAGTGACTTCTCTGGTAAACCAACTGTATTTCCAGAATGAGAAACAAATAATGGTTTCCAGTATAGAGTTGATGAATTTGCTTGTCAGAGAAAGAGAAAAAATGAAAACAACAAAGGAAACTTTCAGTCATGTGTTTCGTAGCACAAACAGGTATATGACATATTATTCCTGAGAGGTTTATAAGGCAGTCACCACAGGTGTGTGTGTGTGTGTGTGTGTGTGTGTGTGTGTGTGTTTTGGAAAGAAAGCAAAATAAGCTGAATACAAAATACCCAGTGTACTTTGCATCGTATCAATGAAGCATCATTTAGAAGAGCAGTTGTTAACACTGCATTAACTGTGCTGATTTTCTGTTTTACAGTTCTATAAATGTCACTACCATGAAGAACACGAATTAGGTCCAAGTATGTGTGGGATATACAAGGGCAAAGTGTTATGTGATTATTTGTTCTGCACAGAGATGTGACTTTTTGGTACATAATAATGATTGTACAAGTCAGATATAGATTGGGGAAGTTCATTTAGATCAATGCCAACTAATTTCAACTATGTGTGTGGCAACATGGCATGTTGCTGCACAAATAAAACTAATTGCACCTGCATATCAATCGGTACACATACCCATTCACAGAGAACTCTTGCTAATGAACACCATACTTTCTATGTAGATTCAGTACTGAAAGAAACATGAAGCTTTGTGAACATAATTACTAGGATTGCTGTGTGTTGAATTACTAGTATTGCTGGTCGAATACTTTAAGGAGAAGGTGGTGGTGGTGGTGGTTTAGTCCCTAAGTCATGTCCATTTCTTGTGACCCCATGAACTATAGCCCTCCAGGTTCCTCTGTCCATGGGATTCTCCAGGCAAGAATACTGGAATGGGTTGCCATTTCCTCCTCCAGGGGATCTTCCCAACCCAGGAATAGAACCTGGGTCTCCTGCATTGCAGGCAGATTCTTTACGACTGAGCTACAAAGGAAGCCGCCAAGGAGACAGTCAGGCAGTGAATATAAGCAATTTACTGATTGTTAAAGGGAAAGATACATCTATTTTTGAACTAAGAAATAAGATATAAATACTTCATAATGACACTGATATTGCTCACTATTTCAAGTGGCTTTCTCAAATGTTCTACCTTGAATAACCTACACCTATCACTTACATTTTAAAAAATTATGCATTTTTTATTTTATTTTTAAATATAAGTTTATTTATTTTAATTGGAGGTTAATTACTTTACAATATTATTGAGAATCATTTGAAAAAATTACAAGGATTTCTTACAAAGATTGAACTGTTGTACTTTTAGGTCATTTGCTGCAAGTTACACATTTCCCCAACCTGTTATGATTTTCTCACTCATTGGAGAAACTGATACCATATTATAAAGCTTTTTTAAAAACTGTGGTTTTAAAAACTCAAAATTTACCACCCTAACCAATTTTAAGTGACCAATTCAATAGTGTAAACTATATTCACATTTTGGTAACAGATCTCTGGAATTTTTTCATCTTGTAAAACTGAAATTCTATATCCATTGAACACCTTCCCCATTTCCTCTTCCTTTCTGCCACTTTCTAATCAGTTCGACTGCTTTCGGTACCTCATATATGTGGAATCACACAGCAGTTACATTGTGCAACTGGCTTATTTATTTGCATAATGCACTCGAAGGTCATCCAT
Source organism: Capra hircus (assembly GCF_001704415.2). Classification (NCBI taxonomy): domain Eukaryota; kingdom Metazoa; phylum Chordata; class Mammalia; order Artiodactyla; family Bovidae; genus Capra; species Capra hircus. The sequence goes on from NC_030816.1 coordinate 25,273,158, forward strand.
GTTACATATAACAGGAGCTCCTTCTTATTCAAGAATGAATAATATCCCATTATACATATATATCACATTTTGTTTATTAATTCATTAATGAACATTTGGGTTGCTTCTATCTCTTGACTATTGTGATTAATACTGCATTAAACATGGTTGTGCAAATATCTTTGAGATCCTGCTTTCTTTGATTTATCTATCCCATTAAATAGATTAATGGGATAGATAGTTCTTGACTACCTATCCCAGTAGATAACCATTGAATATGCTATTACATAGGCAATCAATTCTTTGGCTATTTATCTCAAGGCAGAATCACTGAATCAGATGGTAAATGTATTTTTAACTTTTTAACCTTTTGAAGAACTTTCATGCTATTTTCCATAGAGCCTTTACATTTTATACTTCCCCAAAGAGTGCACAGAGATTTCAATCTCTCCACATTCCCATCAAGACTTGATTTTTTATGGCATTTTTGATGATAGCCATCCTGATGGTTCCAAATTGGAAAAGGAGTACATCAGGCTGTATTTAACTTGCTTATTTAACTTATATGCAGAGTACAGCATGCAAAATATCGAGCTGGATAAAACACACGCTGGAATCAAAATTGCAGGGAGAAGTACCAGTAACCTCAGATACACAGATGACACCACCCTTATGGCAGAAAGTGAAGAAGAACTAAAGAGCCTGTTGATGAAGGTGAAAAAGGAGAGTGAAAAAGCTGGCTTAAAACTCAACATTCAAAAAACTAAGATCATGGCATCTGGTCCCATCACTTCATGGCAAATAGATGGGTAAACAAGAGTGGCAGACTTTATTTTGGGGGGCTCCAAAAGCACTGCAGATGATGACTGCAGCCATGAAATTAACAGATGCTTGCTCCCTGGAAGAAAAGCTATGACCAACCTAGACAGCAAATTAAAAAGCAGAGACATTACTTTGCCAACAAAGGTCCATTTAGTCAAAGCTATGGTTTTTCCAGTAGTCATGTTTGGATATGAGAATTGGACTATAAAGAAAGCTGAGCACCGAAGAACTGATGCTTTTGAACTGTGGTGTTGGAGAAGACTCTTGAGAGTCCCTTGGACTGCAAGGAAATCCAACCAATCCATCCTAAAGAAAACCAATCCTGAATATTCATTGGAAGGACTGATGTTGAAGCTGAAACTCCAATACTTTGGCCACCTGATGGGAAGAACTAACTCACTGGAAAAGACCCTGATGCTGGGAAAGATTGAAGACAGGAGGAGAAGGGGACGACAGAGGACGAGATGGTTGGATGGCATCACTGACTCGATGGCCATGAGACTGAGCAAGCTCTGGGAGCTGGTGATGGACAGGGAGGCCTAGGGTGCTGCAGGCCATGGGGTCGCAAAGAGTCGGACACAACTGAGCGACTGAACTGAGCTGATCCTGACGGTTATGAGATAATAACTCATCATGATTTTAATTTGTACTTCCTTATGATTAGTGATATTGAGTATCTTTTCTCGGCTTGACCATTTGTACGTTTTCTCTGGAGAAACATCTATTCAAGTCCTTTACTTGTACTTTAATTGGGTCCTTTGATTTTTTGTTGTTGAGCTATAGGAATTGTTTCTGTATTCTGGATATTACTCCCTTATCACATATGTAATTTACAAAGATTTCCCCATTTTTAGGCTGTCTTTTCATTATATTGATCGCTTCCTTTAATGTGCAGAAGTTTTTAAGATTAATGTAGTCCTATTTGTTTACTTTAGCTGTCCATGCTTCTGTTGTCATAAACAAAAACAAACACTGCCATATCCAATGTAATGAAGCATTTCTTCTATGTTTTCTTCTTGAAGTTTTATAGTTTCAATCTTACATTTAGGTCTTTAATCTACTTAGACTTAATTTTTGTGTAGGTAAGGATCTAACTTTACTCTTTCGCATGTGGATATCCAGTTTTCTCAACATCATTTGTTGAAGAGACTCACTCCTCCCCATTTTTTTGTTTTTTTGGTGGGATTACCAAGGATCTTTTGATCATTTATGAGAGGGTTTTATTTTTAAACCACATTCAAATTCTATAAAAATTAAAATACAATTTACAGTGATAAATGCAACTTAAAAATGGGTTAGAAATCTGTTTGCATATATTTTTCAATGAGTGGGAAATGTTTGTTAGCAGCACTGGAATTAGCTTACATGAGAAATCTCTCTGAATTTTTGGACATACCTTCATCCTGAATGTTCAGCACTATTTGACAGCCACTAAATAATTCTTTCCATTCTGCAAATTCATGATTGAAAGTGTAGGACTTATTTAATACAAATAAAGACTAAGAATACAAACTGCTGAGTATTATTCAGCAGTACTAAATAAGCTATCTACAAATAAACTTGATTCCAAAACTTTGGTATAAAGTTAGGAAAACTGTATCAATTATATTAAGCAATGACCATTTTTATTAATACATATTAAAAATATTATTTATTCTAAGTATTATTATTTATTTTATGCTGTCATAATTTTTATACTTATTTTAAAATATTATTCAATATGTTCCATATAGCCATTAAATGATCTAAAACCACATTTTGAAAATCTGTCTTGAATATAAATATACATCCACAACATCACCATTCAGTAGAAATATAATATGTAATACATAAATATGCAAACCACATAAAGTAATTTTAACTCTTCTAGTAGCCACATTAAAAAATAGAAAGTAACATGTAAAATTAATTTTAATAAAATATTTAACTAAATGTGCCCCAAACATTATTATTTCAACATTAAATATTTTAAAATACTGAGATATTTTACATCCTTTTTTTTATATAAGTCTTCAAAGTCCGCTCCATATTGCACATTTATAGCACATCTCTATTTGGAGTAGTTGCATGAGACTAGTGTCTACCGTACTGAACCAGATCCTGAAACCTAAGCCTTAATCGCATTCTCTGATCTTACCCTTCTATTCATGCACTTCTTCCAATATTTTTCTAACATTATATCAAAATTTAAACCCCAAGAGACTCTGTGCTTTGACACTCCCCTTCTCAGGGTCCAGCAATTCCCTCTCGCCTATGTCAGGGAAGCTCTCAGTTTACGTGCTCTCTATTCAGCATGCCTCACCTGCCAGACCATGGGACAGTGCTGGAAAAGTTTAAGCACTCACTTTTCTATTTCTTCTCCAGGACCATGAGCACTACTGAAGGGAGTGCAGAGCCATGTTGATTAGTGCTATCTCACATTGCCTCTTCCACTCTCAGATGGTGGGGGGTATAGGGGAAGGCAGGGGTTGCAAGGGCTGGGGGTGGTCTTCAATGCTCCATTACAAATTACAAGCCCTGTGTTCATTCTTAGTGGGATCAGCATTCCAGTCCTTCAATAAACAGTTCAAACTGAGATCACTCTCCTAACATCCCATACCCTTCCTTCCCCCTTGACCTTGGTGGATAGTCTCGCTCCCTACTTTAGAGAAAATACAGGTGCCTGAGCATGCATGGCCCTTACCTCTTCCAGGTACATGCCTTCCACCCAAGCTTTCAACTCATCCTGAGTTTCCTCAATGACTTTGTGTAGAAAACAAGAGGACAGAGGACATTCATATTAAATATTGATGTAATTACTCAGTTTCTTAGTGGGAAAATTTACTTCATTGTTCCCATTTTGGCACCAAATATGTGACTTTAAGCTAGTGTTTCTATGCCTCAGTTTTCCTCTCATTAAAGGAAGGCTGGATGAAATTGGGTCTGTTGTATGTTGTCTCTTTTAGCTCCAGTGTTTTAAAGTCCACAGTTTCAGCACAGTATAAAGTGAGCTTTGAAGTGGTTACACAGAACAAGGACAGGACAATGAGTATCTGTGAAACCAGGTGCCCTCTGTTCCTTTCTGACTGTGCAACCTCAGACATAGGCCCGAACCTCTCCAAGATTCCATGTCCTCATCTGTTAAGTTGAGATAATAGTAACCAACCACTTCACAGAACTGCTCAGCAAAATTAAAGGTGCGGCTCCAGGTAGGCAAGCCTCCCCCAGGACAGGCCCCATGCTGTTCACTGCTCAAGCACTGGCAGAGACCTCGTGGAGGTTGGTGCCCGTCTGCACACAGATGCACCCCTGCCCTGTTCCTGCAGATTACCTCTTTCAGACTCCTTTGCCAACCTGCTTTCTATTATGCTTACCCAGTCAGAGGCACTGGTGGAAAACTAATGGTAAAAGGAGGAGAGAAATTCAAAATTTCTCCCTTTATTTCTATGCCTCAGGCAGCATTTTACATGGCTCCAGCTCCCTGCTAGACACTCCCTACCTTAATGGTCTTGGATTTTTCTTTATCAAAGAGAGGGCCTTTAGTGGTTCTGTTAACACCACCACTTGCATCCCTCCACCTCCCTTGAAGTTTCTCCCTTTGTTTAAAATATTTAGTGATTCCTAGCATCTTCCCAGGTGGCACAGTGGTAAAGAATCTGCCTACCAACGCAGGAAATGCAAAGAGACACAGTTTTGATTCCTTGGTCAGGAAGATACTCTGGAGTAGGAAATGGCAACTCACTCTAGTATTCTTGCCTGGAAAATTCCATGGGCAGAGGAGCCTGGCAGGCTACAGTCCATGGGGCCACAAAGAGTCAGACACGGCTGAGTGACTGCACGCACGTACACACACACACACACACACACACACACACACACACACACACACACACACACACCCCTCCTGGTTGGTCCCCAGCCAGCATAGCTGTGGTTAGTGTCAGCTATCATTGAAGAAGACGTGAGGATTTTAACACTGAGGTAAAGTAAAGAGCCAGGTAAGCCATTAAAATCACTATTTTATTTCAATATTCTGATTTTTTATACTCTGTCAAATGTTCATTACACTAGTTTCATGGCCTAAGGCTCAGTGTCAAAGTTTCTCAGAAAAGTACTGAGTTCGTAGAATGAGCAAAATTAACAGATATAAATTTTGGTGAGTCCAGTGCACCACAGCTGGTCCTAATAGCAAAGCCACAGGCTGGAAATTGTACACATGATCCAGACCAACTGTACTTTATGATCCTAGGTCCAGTTTTCCCACAGCATATCCTCCCACAGCTAATGTCTTACTTGATTCAAAGCTTTTTCCCCATTCCTGCAGGCCTTGCTGGGTTGGAATGTTGAGGTTTCTAATGCTAATCTTAACCACATTCTCCCCTCTGGGTGCTGCTCCAGGATGGTACAAAGTGGATGCATATGTAAAATATAAGATTTCTGGGGGGGGGGGGGGGACCTCAACCTTCTCTTGAGCCTATATATTGATTGAGAATTCATTTCTTGAGCATCACTATTTCTCAGAAATACTTTGCCTGAGCTGATAGCAAACTGCCTTGCCAAGTTCCAGTCTCTTAGAAATGTCACATTCCTGGTTCCCCCTGACCTCCTAACCTCTGCACCCCTGTGTTCCCCTGTTGCAATGTCAGACATTACATCATTATATCTATCTGCCTTTTCCTCTAATATTAATTTGTCTAAGCTCCTGCACAGCTGATAATTAGATGGCTTTATACATAGTTCCTTACATAGAAGTGGAAATAGTGATATTGTATTTCATTCTAATATCCCCTACATAACAAATGTTGCTGCACAAATAGTTTTCATAATTCTAACAGATATTTTATTGAATCAAGCATTTTTCTAAAAGCTCAATGTACTCAGTGAACTCAATGTTCATTCAATGTTCACAACCACACTACAAAGTAGGAAGCTTTGCTTTCTCCATTTTACAGATGAGGAAACTGAACCACTTAGAGATTAATTTAAAAGTTATGCAGTTAGCAGGTAATAGAGCTAGAATTCAACCCCAGGATTTCTGATGTTACAGTCTGTGTTCTCAATTATAACCCCTACTGCAATATCAGCTTATTAATATTTGCCTCAAAGATAAAATTTTTTAACATACACTTTTTTGTTTAAATTTTAAATAATTTCAAACTTGTAAAAAGCTATAAAAATAGTATAAATAACTTTCATATGACCTTTACCAAGACTCCTGCAGCACAACCAAAATCAGCAAGTTAACATTAACGCAGTACCAATAATTAATTGGAGAAGGAAACGGCAATGGCAAGCCACTCCAGTATTCTTACCTGAGAAATCCCATGATTGAGGAGCCTGGCAGGCTACAGTCCACGAGGTCACAAAGAGTCAGACACGGCTTAGCAACTAAGCCACCGCCACCACAATAACTTATATGCAGAGTACATCATGAGAAACGCGGGGCTAGAAGAAGCACAAGCTGGAATCAAGATTGCCGGGAGAAATATCAATAACCTCAGATATGCAGATGACACCACCCTTATGGCAGCAAGTGAAGAGGAATGAAAAAGCCTCTTGATGAAAGTGAAAGAGGAGAGTGAAAAAGCTGGCTTAAAGCCCAACATTCAGAAAATGGAGATCATGGCATCTGGTCCCATCACTTCATGGGAAACAGATGGGGAAACAGTGGAAACAGTGTCAGACTTCATTTTTGGGGACCCCAAAATCACTGCAAATGGTGATTGCAGCCATGAAATTAAAAGATGCTTACTCTTTGGAAGGAAAGTTATGACCAACCTAGATAGCATATTCAAAAGCACAGACATTACTTTGCCAACAAAGGTCCATCTAGTCAAGGCTATGGTTTTTCCAGTAGTCATGTATGGATGTGAGAGTTGGACTGTGAAGAAAGCTGAGTGCCAAAGAATTGATGCTTTTGAACTGTGGTGTTGGAGAAAACTCTTGAGAGTCCCTTGGACTGCAAGGAGATCCAACCAGTCCATCCTAAAGGAGATCAGTCCTGAGTGTTCTTTGGAAGGAATGATGCTGAAGCTGAAACTCCAGTACTTTGGCCACCTCATGAAAAGAGTTGACTCATTAGAAAAGACCCTGATGCTGGGAGGGATTGGGGGCAGGAGGAGAAGGGGATGACAGAGGATAAGATGGCTGGATGGCATCACCTACTCAATGGACATGAGTTTGCGTAAACTCAGGGAGTTGATGATGGACAGGGAGGCCTGGCACACTGTGATTCATGGGGTCGCAAGAGTTGGACACGACTGAGCAACTGAACTGAACTGAACTGAACTGAATCTATAAATACTATTCGGTTTGCCAATTATCATTTTAATTTCTTTTTTCTGACCCAGGGAGCCAAACCTTTCTTTGTTTTTCACGACCTTCATACTTTGACCTCATCATTTTGTTGATTGTCCATTTGAGTATACAAAACAATGTTGAGGTTTGGGAAAGCTGGGCATTAATCTCCAGGAAGTCCTCCTAACATCACAAAAAGGTCCAGCCTAGATGTGCATCTAACCATATATATGATGGAATGTAAGACCTCACTTCTCAAGAAGAATCCACAGGTTGGGTCTGGGATCAATTTCTGCCCCTCTTCTGCTTGCTCTTCCCCCACCAGTGCTCCATCTTCAGAGCACTATTGGTTTGTAATTAATTAGAGAAATATTTCATTCTACTAAGTAATCTGTAGGAATGTGATCACTCAAGCATTTTCTGCCCTGAAACAATTAGGGGAGAAGCATATGAAGGAATTTAGTTTGTTTTCCTACATATGTTCCTCCTGAGGATTTCCACCTAATTGGTTCCAGATGAATTTCCTGCATGGATAAAAACCATAAATACCACATTTATATTGTTACATAGGTATTACAGGCAATATCTCCATGTTTTATAATCTAAACTGAATACAACTATTTGCTATTTTCAGGTTATTACCTACTTTTTTCCGTAGATGACTGAGGCAAAATGTACAAAGTTGATGCTGCTTAGACTCATTCCCATGTCCTATAAATATCACCCTAGCATTCTTCTCAGTGGACATTCTATATACTGTATGTAACGACATGGGCAAAGGGTGAAAAAAGCACCCATTTAATATCATGTAACGCAAAACAGGAAAGCCTAAAATTAGCAGGGGCCAGAGAGTGAGGGCTTCCTCCAAAAGTTCAATTAAAAAATGACTCATTTTCACCACTATGAGACCATTCTCAGTTTACACTGTCCTTTCTCTTGATCATAGAAGATATCATACATTGATCAATGTGCTTAACTCTCCACTATTCCACACTGACAGGTGAGTACTCTACTACTTTGTAAAGTAACAGCAGTTCCTCATGTTTACAGGTCTCAGGATTCCTTTATTCATGCGTGCTAAGTCACATCAGTTGTGTTTGACTCTTTGAAACCCCATGCACTGTAGCCCGCCAGGCTCCTCTGTCCATGGGATTCTCCAGGAAAGTATATGGAGTGGGTTGCCATGCCCTTCTCCAGGTTATCTTCCCAACCCAGAGATCAAACACACATCTCATATATCTGCAGCATTGGTAGACAGGTTCTTCACCTCTAGCACCACCTGGGAAGCCCTAGGACCACTTTTATACTTTTAAAAATTACTGAGCACTCCAAAGACCTTTTGTGTGAGCGGATAACAACTATCACTATTTTGTTGCTGTTCCATTGCTCAGTTGTGTCTGACACTTTTGAGAACCATGGGCTGCAGCACGCCAGGCTTCCCTGTCCTTCACCATCTCCCAGAGCTTGTTCAACTCATGCCCATAGAGTCACTGACGCCATTCAAACATCTTGTTCTCTGTCATCACCTTTTCCTCCCAAGGAGCAAGTGTCCTTTAATTTCATGGCTGGAGTCACCATTTGCAGTGATTTTGGAGCCCAAGAAAACAAGGTCTGCCATTGTTCTCATTGTTTCCCCATCTATTTGCCATGAAATGATGGAGTCAGATGCCATGATCTTCATCTTTTGAATGCTGAATTTTAAGCCAACATTTTCACTCTCCACTTTCACTTTCATCAAGAGACTCTTTAGTTTGTCTTCCTTTTCTGCCATAAGGGTAGTGTCATCTGAATGTCTGAGGTTATTGATAATTCTCCTGGCAATCTTGATTCCAGCTTGTGCTTCATCTAGCCCAGCATTTCGCATGATGTACTCTGCATAGACGTTAAATAAGCATGGTGAGCATGTACAGCCTTGATGCACTGCCTTCCCAATTTGGAAACAGTCCATAGGTCCATGTCTGGTTCTAACTGTTGCTTCTTGAGCTACATACAGGTTTCTCAGGAGGCAGGTAAGGTGGTCTGGTATTCCCATCTCTTTCAGAATTTTCCAATTTGTTGTGATCTGTATAAAGGCTTTAGTGTAGTCAATGAAGCAGAAGTAGATGTTTTTCTGGAACTCTCTTGCTTTTTCAATGATCCAAAGGATGTTGGCAACTTGATCTCTGGTTCCTCGGCCTTTTCCAAATCCAGGTTGAACATTTGGAACTTCTCAGTTCACAAACTGTTGAAGCCTGGCTTGGAGAATTTTGAGCATTACTTTGCTAGCATGTGAAATGAGTGCAATTATGTGGTAGTTTGAACATTCTTTGGCATTGCCTTTCTTTGGAATTGGAATGAAAACTGACCTTTTCCAGTCCTGTGGCCACTGCTGAGTTTTCCAAATTTGCTGGCATATTGAGTGCAGCACTTTCACAGCATCATCTTTCAGGATTTGAAATAGCTCTACAGGAATTCCATCACCTCCACTAGCTTTATTCATAGTGATGCTTCCTAAGGCCCATTGACTTCACACTCCAGGATGCTTGGCTCTAGGTGAGTGATCACACCGTCATGGTTATCTGGGTCATGAAGATCTTTTTTGTATAGTTCTTCTGCATATTGTTGCCACGTCTTCTTAATATCTTCTGCCTCTGTCAAATCTATACCATTTCTGACCTTTATTGTGCCCATCTTTGTATGAAATGTTCCCTTGGTATCTCTAATTTTCTGGAAGAGATATCTGGTCTTTCCCATTCTATTGTTTTCCTCTATTTCTTTGCACTGAAAACTGAGGAAGGCCTTCTTATCTCCCCTTGCTATTCTTTGGAAATCTATCTTCAGATGGGAATATATTTCCTTTTCTCCTTTGCCTTTCACTTCTCTTCTCTCAGGTATTTGCAAAGCCTCCTCAGACAACCATTTTGCCTTATTGCATTTTTTTTTTCTTGGAGATGGTTTGATCCCTGCCTCCTGTGTGTTATGAACCTCCATCCATAGTTCTTCAGGCACTCTGTATATCAGATCTAATCCCTTGAATCTATTTGCCACTTCAACTGTATAATCATATGGGATTTGATTTAGGTCATACCTGAATGGTCTAGTGGTTTCCCCTACTTTCTTCAATTTAAGTCTGAATTTTGTAATAAAGAGTTCATGATCTGAGCCACAGTCAGCTCCCAGTCTTCTTTTCGCTGACTGTATAGAGCTTCTCCATCTTCAGCTGCAGAGAATATTGAAACTGAGCATATTTTAAAGTATTTATTTATCACTTACTGAAAGCAATAGTAAATGCATACAAATAACACCCTGTTTATTTAATTTATATGCAGAGTACATCATGAGAAACACTGAGCTGGAGGAAGCACAAGCTGGAATCAAGATTGCCAGAAGAAATATCAGTAACCTCAGATTTGCAGATGACACCACCCTTATGGCAGAAAGTGAAGAAAGTGAAAGTGAAAGAGGAGAGTGAAAAAGTTGGCTTAAAGCTCAACATTCAGAAAACGAAGATCATGGCATCTGGTCCCATCACTTCATGGGAAATAGATGGGGAAACAGTGGAAACAGTGTCAGAATTTATTTGGGGGGGGGCCTCCAAAATCACTGCAGATGGTGATTGTAGCCATGAAATTAAAGGACGCTTACTCCTTGGAAGGAAAGTTATGACCAACCTAGATAGTATATTCAAAAGCAAAGACATTACTTTGCCAACACAGGTCCGTCTAGTCAAGGCTATGGTTTTTCCAGTAGTCATGCATGGATGTGAGAGTTGGACTGTGAAGAAAGCTGAGCGCCAAAGAGTTGATGCTTTTGAACTGTGGTGTTGGAGAAGACTCTTGAGAGTCCCTTGGACTGCAAGGAGGTCCAACCAGTCCATTCTATAGGAGATCAGTCCTCGGTGTTCTTTGAAAGGAATGATGCTAAAGCTGAAGCTCCAGTACTTTGGCCACCTCATGCGAAGAGTTGACTCATTGGAAAAGACTCTGATGCTGGGAGGGATTGGGGGCAGGAGGAGAAGGGGACGACCCAGGATGAGATGGCTGGATGGCATCACCGATTCAATGGACGTGAGTTTGAGTGAACTCCAGGTGTTGGTGATGGACAAGGAGGCCTGGTGTGCTGCAATTCATGGGGTCACCAAGAGTCGAACACAACTGAGCGACTGAACTGAACTGAACAAATAACATCTTTGCATTATTTTGAAAATGGCTTTGACCCCCAAAGATCTCCTAAAATGATCTCAGGGACTCTCAGGGGTTCCAAGATGACATTCGAGAACTGCTGTATAATAGACATTTCCTCGTAGATTCTTGATGCAACACCAAGAAAAATTTGTTACAGCTGCATATCTAAATTGTCATATTTTTAGCACAGGTTGGCTTAAAATTCAAAATTCAGAAAACGAAGATCATGGCACCTGGTCCCATCACTTCATGGCAAATTGATGGGCAAACAATGGAAACAGTGACAGACTTTATTTTCTTTGGCTCCAATATCACTGCAGATGGTGACTACAGCCATGAAATTAAAAGACACTTGCTCCTTGGAAGAAAAGCTATAACCAACCTAGACAGCATATTAAAAAGCAGAGACATTGCTTTGCTGACAAAGATCCATCTAGTCAAAGGTATGGTTTTTCCAGTAGTCATGTTTTATATGAGAGTTGGACTATAGAGAAAGCTGAGTGCTGAAGATTGATGTTTTTGAATTGTGGTGTTGAAAAGGACTCTTGAGAGTTCCTTGGACTGCAAGGAGATCCAACCAGTCCATCCTAAAAAAAATCAGTTCCTGGGTGTTCTTTGAAAGGACTCATGCTGAAGCTGAAACACCAATCCTTTGGCTACCTGATGTGAAGAACTGACTTATTTGAAAAGACCCTGATGCTGGGAAAGATTGAAGGCAGGAGGAGAAGGGGATGAGGATGAGATGATTGGATGGCTTCACCAGCATGATGGCCATGAGTTTGAGTAGGCTCCAGGAGTTGGTGATGGACAGGGAAGCCTAGCGTGCTCCAGTCCATGGGGTCATAAAGAGTCAGACATGACTGAGTGACTGAGCTGAACTTAGCAGATAGATTTTTTTTAATAGCTAAACCAAGTTCCTCAGACTGAGACGATAGGATTCAGTAATATATTCCCCTATAGGAGACTAACAGTCACTCTTTATGTTGGTGGGGTGGCATTTTAGGCAACATGAAAGCTACAAATAGATTGGTGATTATTTTTATCTTCTGTTTTGACTCCCAGTTCTGTATACAGCATTATTATTTCTTGATCATCCAAATATGGGCAGAACATAATTAATAAAAATCCTTAAACAATCTACATAGTACTTTCTTACCTATAAAAAACATCTTTTTTCACTACTTTTAGCCCATGAACTTAGAAAATATCAAATGATTGGAACATGACAGGTTAGGACCCTTAAACTTTTTTAAATAAAAATGGTACAAAAACTGTCTAGAAACTAGATTACTTCCCCAAGAGCCAAGACGTTAACAATATTTCGGAATGTATTATATCACTCTGAAATGTGTTATCAAGATTTCTTAAATCATTTCCCTTTTGTATTTTCACTTATCAAAATTAAATCCTAAAGACTTTGCTGTCACTCAGTTCAAGAACTGTTTCGTACTGAAACTTCTCATGTATGGAAAAAGTGAAAGTGTTTGTTGTTCAGTCATGTCTGACTCTGTGCGACCCTACAGGCTGTAGCCCATCAGGCTTCTCTGTCCATGGGATTCTCCAGATATATGTTACAAAATTTTAAATTAACATTATTTAGCTTCAGTATTCTTACAGTGACCTACAATGCATGAATACTTAATTGTCATAAACAAAACCTTTATCTTTATTAAAGTCCTTTAAAAACTAAAAGAAGGGTAATTTAAATCTTCAAACCACAGAAAAGGGATGAAACAGTACTTTGCCACCCACCATTCCTTTTATCGAAAGCACCAGATTTACAGACAGTTCTTATCCCTGCTTTAACCTGGCTCCTGGCCCAATCATTTCTCATTAGAAGGTGTATGAAGTATTTGCAATAATTAAATATGTTCCTGGAGCATAACAATTTTTTGGTTAAACAACACACAGTCTTTTTAATTGTAGAGCTGTCAAATTTTATGAATGTTTAATAGTTATTTCTGATATATTTCTTCTAGATATCACCTTTTGTATCACCACCACTACCCCACCCTAGATATATTTTTTTTAATAGATAGAAGCGGTAAAATCTAGGCCTTTACTTCTATGTATTACCCTATAATTACTGCCCCAAACATAAGCTGTTTACAGGTTTCAAATGGGATTGACATATCTGCAAATGTATCACTTCCAATTAATAACCAAAACAAAATGTTTTCATTTTTCTGATAATTCTTTCTTAACATCATTGAGAAATATACTAATTTGGATTCTAGTTACAAATGCCATTAACCCAAATCAAACTACCTTATGAAAATAAAGAGGAGTCCAATGAGTGGATATTGGGCCAATTCATCGACTCAATGAAGATATACACAAGTTGAGAGTTTTACAGACCTTGGAGACTGGAATGGAGAATTCAAATGCTAAAGCTATTATCTGTCTCTCATGTCCTCTCTTCTCTGGATCTCTTTCCCCGTGTGTGAAGTGTGCAATCACATCTCACCTTAGTTGCTCACTGCTTGTTAGCTTTTTCTGCCAGGCTTTTTCTTTACCAGGGAACATGGCCACCTGCAGCTCTCGAGGTGCAATCTCTACAACTCCAACAACACAGAGCAAACATCTATCTTGGGCTATGTTTCTATGCCTTTCACCAACTGTAGCTAGGAGGTGCAGAGCCCTGAATGGACAAGTGTAGGTCATGTGGCCATCCCTAGGTGAGGAAAAGGAAGGGAGGAAGCCACGGCAGCCACTTCTGGGTTGGAATCAAGGAGAATAAGGTTCTTGGGGGACGATGAAAGCCATTGCCAAAAGAAAGGGGGAAAGAGGTACTTTTCAACAACAACAACAAAAAAAAAGATAGCAACTATAGATAGCTTTCTTCCATTACAAATACTGATTTTGAAATTAGTTACTATATGGACTTCCCTGGTGGCTCAGATGGTAAAGAATCTGCCTATAATGCAGGAGACCCAGGTTCGATCGCTGGGTTAGGAAGATCCCCTGAAGGGGGAAATGGCAAACCACTCCAGTATTCTTGCCTGCAGAATACCATGGACAGAGGAGCCTGGGGGCCCACAATCCATGGGGTCTCAAAGAGTCGGAGATGATTGAGTGACTAACACACACACACATCTTAGATTTAGTCATTCAGTTCCACTAACTTTTGTTTTTCTTAAAATAACTGGTATCTTTCCCTTACTCAGCATTTCACAACTGCTATCCTAGTATAGTCACTTGATATTTGATCCATTCAGAATTCCCTAGATGGCCAAAAAAATGATTCATCTCCTTTCAGCTCCCTGAAGGGTTACTTTCACAGTACCCTGCCTTAGACAAAGCTGGTCCCAGGAAGTGGGACAAGTGTCATAGTTCTTGCATTTCTCGGTCTTAGAATGCCTCTCCATTGCCCACTTCTGTTTTCAACCCTGAAGCATTCCTTTAGTTACATCTATCAGGTCCCAGGCCCCTGCAAAGTATTTCCCATTGAGGCAGCTCTCACTAGTTTAACTCTTTTCCTACTAGCACATATAATTGATGGCACATTATACAAATCTTTCCTGTTGCAGCTCTAAGACATGAGACCTGCTGCCTGAGAAGTGGTATCAATTTTTACAATTTGCATCTGCTACTGTATCTACCTGGTCTATAGCACCTGGACATTTTATTGATTCTCAGTTTCCTCTCATCATACTTTTCTTAGGTTTTACATCATCATATATTCAATTTTTATTGTTCAAAGTCTTTCTCATACTCATTTCATAGAAATACCTCCTAATCCATGCAATCCCTTAGCAAACCTTAGATAGCTGAATACAGTTTAAATGCAAATTTTAAAATGCTCCACTGTTTAAACATTATTTGTGTTATCTGGATCATAGGTATCTTTGCTTACTAAAATACATTACTAAGACTTCAACCCTAATTTAGTGAGTGAGCACAATATTATTTAATAAATGAAATAATTGAGAAAGAGAGAAATGGAAATACAAAACAGTAATATCTTATTATATCAGTTTAGTTCAGTCGCTCAGTTGTGTCCGACTCTTGGTGACCCCATGAATTGCAACACGCCAGGCCTCCCTGTCCATCACCAACTCCTGGAGTTCACTCAAACTCACGTCCATCAAGTCAGTGATGCCATCCAGGCATCTCATCCTCTGTCATCCCCTTCTCCTCCTGCCCCCAATCCCTCCCAGCATCAGAGTCTTTTCCAATGAGTCAACTCTTTGCATGAGGTGGCCAAAGTACTGGGGTTTCAGCTTTAGCATCATTCCTTCCAAAGAACACCCAGGACTGATCTCCTTTAGAATGGACTGGTTGGATTTCCTTGCAGTCCATGGGACTCTCAAGAGTCTTCTTCAACACCACAGTTCAAAAGCATCAACTCTTCAGCACTCAGCTTTCTTCACAGTCCAACTCTCACATCCATACATGACTACTGGAAAAATCATAGCCTCGACTAGACAGACCTGTGTTGGCAAAGTAATGTCTCTGCTTTTGAATATGCTATGTAGGTTTGTCATAACTTTCCTTCAAAGGAGTAAGCATCCTTTAATTTCATGGCTGCAATCACCATCTGCAGTGATTTTGGAGCCCCCAAAAATAAGGTCTGACACTGTTTCCACTGTTTCCCCATCTATTTCCCAAGAAGTGATGGAACCGGATGCCATGATCTTCGTTTTCTGAATGTTGAGCTTTAAGCCAACTTTTTCACTCTCCTCTTTCACTTTCATCAAGAGGCTTTTGAGTTCCTCTTCACTTTCTGCCATAAGGGTGGTGTCATCTGCATATCTGAGGTTATTGATATTTCTCCTGCCAATCTTGATTCCAGCTTGTGTTTCTTCCAGCCAAGCGTTTCTCATGATGTACTCTGCATAGAAGTTAAATAATCAGGGTGACAATATACAGCCTTGACGTACTCCTTTTCCTATTTGGTACAAACCTGGATTTATTTCATACCTAAGAATACAGAGGTAAATGAGATAAGGCAAAATATTTTAGTTGAGAAGGAAGCTAAAAGAGAGCATGCTGCTGCTGCTGCTGCTGCTAAGTCACTTCAGTCGTGTCAGATTCTGTGCGACCCCATAGACTGCAGCCTACCAGGCTCCCCTGTCCCTCGGATTCTCCAGGCAAGAACACTGGAGTGGGTTGCCATTTCCTTCTCCAATAAAAGAGAACATGAAAAAGCTACAAAAACAAAGTAATAAGGATCATATGCCATCACCCATTCTTCAGCCTTTAGGATGTATCTGTTTTGCACATATAACTTAGCGGCTCTGTCTTTGAACATCTCCCACCTCGAAGTAGTTTCTGGATACTACATTTAAATTAAACAGTGGGAGTACATTAAATCACATGGGCTTTATGGTTGGGACCCTTAGCACATACAATTCAATGACTGTTTTATATAGTAACTAGGCCCATAATGACAAAGTATTACAATTTCCCCATGTTTGTTATTTCCTCTGTAAATTGATGTAGGTATTCCCAAAGCCCTACCAACAGGATATATGATAAGTATATTGCACATTGGACCCTCAAAAACAAGACCTTCTAAGACTCAGGCAAGCACACCAGTTGTGCTTTTTTTTTTCTTCCTCTTTCAGACACCACCCCCAAAACAACCCTACTAGTACTCAGGGCAGCATTCACTTTTTTTCACTTCTTATAATTACTCCCTCTGCCATTTAGAAATCAGGACATTTATGGCATTCTTTTTTTAGGCAGAAAGCAAGTGACACTCTAGCATATGTGGAATTGTAATATTACATTATTAAGAGCCATAGCAGCATTTATATCATTTAAGACAAGTACCTTGTCCAAGACTTGGCTCCAGTGATCATCACTGCTCTGTAGAGCATTTTGTTAGATGAGGAAGAAAACTCCATTACACCCATTATTTCAAATACCTCTCACCAATGAGAATACATTTGAAAGAGAAAAAAGAAACAATCTCATGAAGAGATCTTACAGAATGCCATACTCCGCTGGTTTAGAATGCTATAATCTATAATGTGATTATAGATTTATGAAGTATGTAATTTACAGAGGTGACAGTGTAGAGAGACCTTGGTATGACAGTGTGAGGTGCCTTTAAAATATTTTTTGATGGAGTATAGTTCTTGCTGCAACATGTGACTACCTTGCTTCCAGGGGGAGAAAAAATAGAAAGAAAGAAAAAATGCCCAACACTGGTTGCTATGGAAGCAAGTGCAAAGAGTGAGCCTGAATTCTGTGCCAAGGTAATGAATTTAGCATCTACAGGAAAAGAAATGGATTTCCTGTCACACACTGTAAATCCACCACAGGAAATGAACACACTGTAGACATTTTAGGATGTTTAAAGCCATTTAAGATGCACAAAAGTGGTAGAGAGAGTGCATCAGATTACCTCAAGAGGCCCAGTCCTTCCCCATCAGTGTGTTTCCATCCATATCTGCAATAGGGTAGAGGAAAGAACCTTCAGCATTAATCAGGCAGTTTGTACACAGCAGGTCCCAGAGTCACCATGACAAGGCCTCGATTTTTCCTCTGGGCTTCATGGCTGCTCTGGACTCCTGCAAGCCTTCTTTCAGGAAATGCTCCTCAGAAGGACATTTCACTCCTTCCTGATGCTTGACGATTCTCTTGTTCTTACTTCAATCCATTTATTTACAGGGTCATCCTTTAACAGGGCTTCCTGGGCCCACTCCTAGGCTCTCTTCTCTCCCTCACAAAAATAGTTGTGATATTTTTGTCTCTTGGCTGCTAAGCTGACAACTGAATAAGCTATTTTCAAAATACATATGTATGTGTGTGTGTGCATATGCAAATAAAAATGCTGTATCTTATTGAACTAAGGAACAGACGTAATATATAATTTAGGAAGTGCTTCCCAGGTGGCACTAGTGGTAAAGAACCTGCCCGCCAATGCAGGAGACATAAGAGACACGGGTTCAATCCCTGGATTGGGAAGGTCCCCTGGAGGAAGAAATGGCAATGCACTCTAGTACTCTCACCTGGAGAATCCCATGGACAGAGGAGCCTGGCGGGCTACAGTTCATGGGGTCACAAAGAGTCAGACACGACTGCAGTGACTTAGCATGCACACCCATGCATGTGTGTAAGGAAAAAGGCTGTTAGTTTATTGAACTGAGGAATGGACATAATATATAATGTAGGAAGTGCCAACTATTCAAAGATTTCAAGAATAATCCCTCTTAAATAAGATTCACTCTCACAGATACAATCCTAACTACTGGGATATTTAATATGGGTGCTACAACAGACCTAAGTCTCAGAAATTTAAAACTAAAAACATTTATTTTTGTTGATGGGCCTGCCTGATGTGAGTAAAGAAGCCTCCTTGCCTTGTAGCTCTGTTATCTAAAGCACTTGACCTCTAAGGCTGACCAAGGAGGGGAACACAGAAGTCTGATGGAACAGCTTTAGAATTAGCATCCTTTACTCCCAACTACATCTCACAGTCAGAAACCACTCCCAAGGCAACCAGGACTCCAGGCATGCATGGAAAACAGAAAAACATGCACCATTTCTACAACCCTAATTTCCTAACACAGGCTTTTGATGGATAATATTTTATATTTTGAAAATTGGAGTGACCTTGGTTATTGATGATTGAGTCAAACATAGGTAAACAAGTCAAACATAGGTAAAATAATATGGTAGCTTAAAAGCCTACCTAAGAAACTAATGACTTTCATGGCAGCTGTACTAAGCCTTTTCATGTCAACATTATTCCTTCTCTGGGAATTTTTTATGCCTCACCTATTTTTCTAAAACATAAGGATGCAGAAAATGATCTCTAGATTTTATTAGAGAAATATTTCTGTATTGACTAGAATATTTCTGCAAGATATAAGAAACAAAGTAATAATAATAGCAGTCTTTAATTGTACTTTCAGGAAAAATTTAAAACTCTTACTTTCTCTTCCACTTTTCAAGTATTCTTAGACTTAGTTTTTAAAGAAGTCCGCACAAAAGTGCTATTATTGCCAAATACCTTCATATCGCTTAGCAGTCCAGTAACAGTATTCTGATGTCAGTAAAATTATAATTGAGTGTCTTCTGACTCAATTGTTACTTCTATCATCTCTGAGGATAGTTAGTGTAGTCAGAATAAAATAGAGCATCAAATCAAATACTGTTTATTTTTATATTTCTTTATTAAACAAGGCAGAAAGCATAAGCTGTCTCGGTCCACTTATACGGAAAGCAAAGAAACAGAATTCCTAAGTATAAACTTGGCTGAACTCATTTGGAAGCCCAACTTGCCTATTGCTTTAGAAATTAATGGACTGCAGATGTTACTATATTTTAACAGCATATTGTACCCAGATCAGAGTCTATGCATGGTCCCAGTAGTACAGATGTTTTGTGCAGTCAGTGGAAAATTCAATCAAATAAGCTATAATTGCAGAAGTAATTAAAGTTCATTACTTACAGTAAATACACTCAGAAAACTTCAACAGTTAAGAAAAAGCAACTTTCTTCTTTTTCCATCACATCAGGAAAAATTAAAAATGAAAGAATTTGATCACTGGGGGCAAGGCAAAGGATTCACTTCCAGTCCAGAGGTAAGTAAATATTTGCAAAGAAGTAATAAAAGTTAAATTAAAATGCTTAGGGATGTTTCTTATAATAAATACTTGAGATAACAAAAATTATGGGCCACAGAATATTATCAAGTACATGGATGGCAGATTTGGACATATAATAAACTTCAAAATAGTTATATAATTCCAAAATTGTACCATCGGGAATATTATGTAAGAGGTTAAAAATATGGTAGATCTTGCCAGTTTCCTCCAAGCTCAATATTTGGTCTTTTAGAATAGCTCTGAGGAGTGTTTGGGGATTTCTTGTCCTTAAAAGTTCAGTGAAGTGTCACCAATCATGCATTTTATAACAGTATCACAATAGCTAATGCTTTTAATCTCCTCCCTATGTACCTGGCATTGTGCTAAGAACTTAACACCAATCCAGTCAGACAGGTTCTGTTATTTTCTCCATTTTACAGATGAAGATAATAACATTAGAGAAGTTAGTAAGGTCCAAACATTACATACAAGTGGAGAGGTTGTGGTGACAAATTAGGCAGTTATACTCCAGAGGCCACACTCTTAAAGACTCTATAGCCTTAGAAAGTCAACAGTATGAACCTTACTTATTTAAACATTATTCATTTTCAATAATCATGGGAGGCAGCTACAATATTGTTTTAAAATCACAGGCTATTCATGAATATCTTAAAATCTCCCTTGGACTCATTCACATGTTCAGCCTCTTGTAATTGTAATGTGAAGTGTCCCCTTTGATCCTACTACTATATCAACCTTCACGATTCAAAGAGAGTTGCTCTGTTGTACATGTTCTGAATTTGATGAATTAAGGATTCTGCTTACATTTTCCATGATTTAAAACATTTTAGGTATGTCTTTATTTGCTGTTCTGTTTCCTTTTAATTCTTTTTAATAAGCCCTATTTTCTTCCTATTTGTACTGATATAGAATCCACTTACCCACTTTATCAAGCTATTATTAATCTTCAATTTATTCTCTGCAATATTACTGTTCCTTTATCCTTTAAGATAAGGCAAATTAGAATTACAAAACTTCTAACTTTGAGTAAAGCCAAACTAAATGTTTTCAGTTTTGCTTCTTTCCTGGTAATGCTTTTTAACCCTAAGTATGTTGTTGTTGTTGCTTCCCTGGTGGCTCAGCAGTAAAGAATCCGCCTGCCAATGCAGGAGACACCAGTTCAATCCCTGGGTCAGGAAGATTCCCTGGAGAAGGAAATGGCAACCCACTCCAGTATTCTTGCCTGGGATAACCCCATGGACAGAGGAGCCTAGTGGGCTATATAGTCCACGGGTTCGCAAAAGAGTCGCACACAACTTAGCGACTATACAACACCACCTTGGGTTAGTTCAAGAAACAGGCAATTCTTTCTAGAAACCTTTCCTAGGTTTTAATTTGTAATACATTCCTTTTCAATTATTGCTTGCATTCTTTTCTAGGTACCTCATATTGATCAACATTAAGTTTTAAAATTTCAAATACTATAATCCTGAATTTTTAAAAATTCACTAATGAAAAGTTTTAACAAAAATACTGAGTTTTGATGATATTATTCACCTTTCAGATTCCTTTCTGCACATGGTAGCTTAGTAAACACTGAGACTGAGATATCTGCTTTCAGATATCTCAATCTGAAGAGAAAAAAATGCAAATTAAGGAAATAGCCTGAAAAATTAGCTTCCAAACCGTTCATTTATCAAACTCTGGTTAATCCACTGCTTCCTAAATGATAGGTCTCAGAACACTAGCTCCATACCATTAAACCTAATGCATCTACGATTCATGGGGTCGCAAAGAGTCGGACATGACTGAGCGACTGAGCTGAACTGAATTAAACAAGTTAGACAAGGTTTTATACACCGGATCTCAGTTCTTTGATTATACTTAAGTTCGTTATGAATTTCCAAGAGAAAACATGATTTGAACTATTTCCTGCATTCCCTTGGCCCCAGAGCCCTTTTATTCACAAACTTGTTCTCAGTTCTACTGTTCTAAGCACACACACTGGGAAATGCAGACGGAAACATTATGTTCCACAACCTACGTTCTGAAACTAGAATGATTTCAACTTATATGATGTCTAACAGAGGATAATCTAGATACCATTTTATATAAGGATCTATTCCTTATATATAATTAGAAGGACTCTGGAGATGGTCAACGCAGAAAAGGACATTACTGAGCAGAGATGATGCAGGGTGACAGGTAACACATGCAATTTATTATCAATATATGCTGAAAACTTAGCTAATTAACTTAATCAACTTTTCTCTTGTTTTCATTCCACTGTAAGCATTTGAAATCATTGTGACAGTTTTTTCACTAAAATTCCACTACTTCCATTTCACTGTCATATACATTAACACAGAAAAAAATAGTATGTAATAAAGTTTTCTGTTCCAGTCAAAGCATTTAAGTCATTAAACCATAGTGTTAATAGTGTCTGCAACAGATCAACAAAAAAACTGGCATTCTTTAGATAGAATAAGTCTTCAACTGACTCACTGAGTATTTTTCTACCAAAAGCCATTGTTTCCTAAGATTTCTTTAAAATCTATGGAAACAGGAAAACTGCCAGTTTTTTTTTAATACATCATTCTCACTTATATCAAATTGTTGAACTTGTATAAAATTTGTTTATAACATGTGCCGCAGCGTGGTGTTAGTTGCTCAGTCATGTCCAACTCTTTGTGACTCCATGGACTATAGCCCACCAGGCTCCTCTGTCCAGTGGAATTCTCAAGGCAAGAATATCAGTGTGGGTTGCCATTCCCTTCTCCAAGCGGTCTTCCTGACCTAGGGATCAAACCCAGGTCTCCTGCATTGCATACAGATTCTTTACCATTTGAGCTACAGGGAAGCCAACATGTGCCAAGCAATTAAAAATATGAACAAATGTTCATCCTCTGATCATAACGTGAAGGAATTTAAAAACCTTAAAATAAGTAAGGATTTTAAATTTTTTAAATGCTAGCACTACTAGCACCTTTTCTTGTGTAATACTGCAAGTGCTGCAGAGCTAAAATGCCTTTTCTTGTCCAATAAGATCTTAGATCCAACAAATATCTTAAATTCCAAAGTAAAATTTGATGTGCCTTCTTTAAAGATAATCTTTGACCAAAGGGAGAGAGATATATCCAGATGTATGGTGAGATTGCAGCCGTTCTGAGCAGCGTCAGTGACCTGGAATTTGACCCCATTGCCCACTTCTCTACCATTATAAGTAGCATCATTCCCTTGGATACTGAGGAAGATTCTGCATCAGAGCACGTGCTATTAGAAATACAAATAGCAGTGATGTCAAATGATAGAAGTCAACAATGAACAAGACTTTTTGCTTAGAAAAGGTGAGAGGGTACAGGGTAAAATGGAGAAATAATGAGAAAATGAGAAGCACAGAAGAAAAGTTTCACCTCCTTAGAAAATGTCTTCTCTGTGGATACAGTAATTTTCTCACCATAGAACAATTAAAGGCAAATAAGACTGCAGAAGAAACACTGGAGGGGCAGATAATGGGATACAAGGGGAAAGAGTACTATTTTTCACTATATTCACCATTAGTTTTCATTTTTTTAATGAGGAAAGTATTTTTAAATAAAACAAATATTTTTTTTTAACTTCTGAGTTTGAGGCATTAAATTCTCAAGCAAGGAACAAAACATAAAGGAGAAATAAGACCATGAAGCATCCCATCTCATGCAGCCCATCCAGGGGTAAGATGCCAGGCTAATTCCAAAAACAGGACTACGCCAATGGAGGCAAGATGAGATCCAACCCTCACTTTTCCTACAACAAGATTTGAAGAAGGATTTCTTTTTCTGCCTAAATGTATTGCAAATTCCACAACTGCACAGATAGTGAGCGCAAGGAAATATGACAGTGCATTATCAGTTTTACTCAGGAATGGAAAACTCAAACAAAACACCCATAATGCACTGGCAGTGAACACTCAAGTGGAATACCAAAAATCTTCCTAATACAATAGTAAAGTATTAATATAATCAGTGGGCCTCAAGTAGTAAGTAATGTGGTGAACATTTTTAAATAAAGTATTACCACTCTCAAACCTATAATTCAAAAAAATGTGTACATCCCAAAGTTCATAGCAGCACTATACAATAGCCGAGATATGGAAACAACACAAATGTCCATCAACAGATGAAGGAATGAAGACAATGGGGTGGAATACTATAAAACAGAATGAAATAATGCCATTTGAAGCAACATGGATAGACCTAGAGATTATCATACTAAGTGAAGTCAGTCAGGTAGAGAAAGACAAACATCTATGATATTCCATCCCATACCATATGATACCATGTGACGTACTCCACTTATATTTGGAATCTAAAATATGATAAAATAAACTTATCTACAAAATAAAAAAGACTCAGAGACATAGAGAATAGACTCTTGGTTGCCAAGCAGGGAGTGAGGGTCAGGGAGGGAAGGACTGGGAGTTTGGGATTAGCAGATGCAAACTATTATATACTGAATGGATAAACAACAAAGCCCTACTGTATACCACAGGGAACTATATTCAAAGTCCTATGCAAACTATAATGGAGTTTGCACTCCATAACTATATAATACATACTATATATGTATGTATAATTGAATCACTCTATCGTACAGCAGCGGAGAAGGCAATGGCACCCCACTCCAGTACTCTTGCCTGGAAAATCCCATGGACGGAGGAGCCAGTCCATGGGGTAGGCTACAGTCCATGGGGTTGCTAAGAGTTGGAACAACTGAGCGACTTCACTTTCCCTTTTCACTTTCATGCACTGGAGAAGGAAATGGCAACCCACTCCAGTGTTCTTGCCTGGAGAATCCCAGGGACGGGGGAGCCTGGTGGGCTGCCATCTATGGGGTCGCACAGAGTCAGACACGACTTAAGTGACTTAGCAGCAGTAGCATTGTACAGCAGAAATTAACACAACACTGTAAATCAATGATTCTTCAATAAAAAACTCATCATTCCTTAAACTACGAGTCTTATCAGAACACTTAAAAATGAGATCAATTACTCCTTTTTGTAACGTACATCTGAAACCTCCAAACTTTTATTAATCATAAATTTTCTCAACATATGAATGATGTTAAAGGATAAAAGGTCACTTTCATTGTTAATTTATATGCATATAAGTATATATATTTAAAATAGTAAAACAGCCACTGTGTCAACCACCACTTATAATTTTAAAATACTAGTCTGCCCATTTGACACTAATCCTTTTTCTTCACTCAAGGAAATAAAACGTTAAAACTCAAATCACCAAATTTGTTCTCTACCCTTTCTGTCCCCAGAAAACCATTAACCAGAATTTATTACACATAGATATTTTTATATATTCATAAATATATTTATATATATAACTGAAGTCATTTTTAAAAATGATCATGCTACACCACATATATATATCTATGTGTAATTTTGATATTTTTTACTTAAAGAATGCCATTGCTAAATATTTTTGCGCAAGTTGTATTTTTATTAAACATTATTTTTCATGTAATCTATCCATATTGGTACGCAGACCTTGTTTATTCATTTCAACTACAGCAGAATATTCAAATTTTATTTTCAATGTACTTCTTAAAGAATTTCACTATGTTAAATGTTTTCGTCTAATGGCTTTTTCTTCTGTCTCCCTTTTCCCCTCCTTTTCTGGTCTTTCTGACCAAACATACACACACACACTCAGAATTTTTATTTTAGGGCTCTCAAATTCCAGATTCTTTGGAGTATGTTCTGGAATCAGGCTCCCTGGGTCTAAGTATACAACAGGCTGAGACACAGAGTGTGGACAGGAAATACCTGGATTTTTGTCAGGACCCCCTCGGGTGCAGTAATTATATATAGCTCAGAAAGTGTTTGCAACTGAGTGTGAACCTGGGAAAATTTATCAACTATGTTTGGAATGTCACGCTAATTTTTCCAAATGGTTAATAGTTAAAATGGCACTTCCGGAACAAGAACTAACAGATAGGGTGTACAGATTGTTGACTTAACAGGGTGTTTCAATTGACAATGCTTTTCAGCTGTGCAAATTGGACAGAAACATGAAAAGGAAGGGTGAGCTCATCAATTCACTCAAAAAACTAAACTCTCATAAAGTTTTGCTCTTGGAGTTGAGACTGCTTTGGATGAAAAAATGTTGCAACCTCCCTGTCCCCAATTCCCATTTGTTCCATTTCTGGATTTCATCAGCATTACATTCTTTTCCTTCACACACACACACACACACACACACACACACACACACACACAGACATTTCCAAGGTCAAATTATAAACCTGAATATTCAAAATAATTTGCCTATATTTTTATAAGATTATATTTGTCCCACAAATTGTGACAAATCTACTTCATTTATGCTTCAACACAGAATGTCAATCAATTAAAATAATTAGGTGCCTGGGAAAAGAGCAGCTCAAGCTAATTTTCATCTCCTCACCTGAAAAATATCATGATTTACTTTATAATTACCACAGGCTACTGATTATATTTATGGAAATTTATACATATATATATATAGTGATTCTATATTGCACATTTAACGTGGGTAACACTGTGCCATAGATGCTATAAAAAACAAAATCAAAAGTCACAAAAGCAAAAATGATTGCACATTTAACGTGGGTAACACTGCCATAGATGCTATAAAAAACAAAATCAACAATCACAAAAGCAAAAATGATTCTTTACCTTAGGGAGTTTACATTCTAATAAGTGGAATGTAAGCTGCTGCTGCTGCTAAGTCACTTCAGTCATGTCTGACTCTGTGCGACCCCATAGACGGCAGCCCACCAGGCTCCCCCGTCCCTGGGATTCTCCAGGCAAGAACACTGGAGTGGGTTGCCATTTCCTTCTCCAATGCATGAAAGTGAAAAGGGAAAGTGAAGTCGCTCAGTCTTGTCCGACTCAGCGACCCCATGGACTGCAGCCCACCAGGCTCCTCCATCCATGGGATTTTCCAGGTAAAAGTGCTGGAGTGGGGTGCCATTGCCTTCTCTGAATAAGTGGAATGACACAGTCAGAAATAAGTAACATTGGCTATTAATATATTTTAATAGGCAAGAAGGGAGAATTTTATCCAGGAAGAAAGAAATGCAGCTGGAAGTCCAGGAAGAGTTCTGTCAACTATACTCATCAGGAAGCAAGGCGCCACAGAACAGGATAGGATCAGAGACTGGGAATTCTAAAGTATTTGTCTCCACCCTGGCTCTACTCTTACTGACTTAGCATCATGCCTGACACATAGCAGATGCCAATGAAAATTTGCTGACTTACTGAGTGGACTTGGGAGCGTCAGTTTCTCATAGTCTTTGTTCCTCTCCCAAAAATGGGAATAAAAGATAATTCATACGGTTCTTCTGAGAATCAAATAAAATAATACCTATGAAAACATATAAAGCCAGTTCTAAGGTGCTAGAAATATATTGTTTACTATTCTCTGAGGAATTTAAAAATGAGTTGCAGAATTTTTAAAGCTCATGTATCAAAGTATGAAGGGAAATTTTCTATGAAGAGCCTATGGTTGGGAACAGGAAAGAGAACTTTAGCTCACTGTTATCCTCTTCCTTTGGCCTCAGCCACTCCCCAACATACCTTCTTTCCTTCCCCAGGTCAGGAGATAGCTGACCTTCCAAACTTGTGATTTCCTTTCCCATGGGTGATTGGGACTTTTCCCAGGAGAATGTTAAACAAAAACTACCTCCACACTCAAAACTGACCCCACAATGAAACTAATCAGTGCCTCCTTGATAAGCCCCAGTACAACAGCCCCGAGGAAGAATTAACAACTGGATTTTGTAAAGCTGTGGCATTTTCTGTGATTTTAAATTCCCATTCTAAACCAAACTGCTTGCTAAAAACAATGGAAAGCCTGCATGTATATTACCTGCAATTCTTACAATCTCTTATAGCCCAAGGAAGGATACCCAGATTTAGAAATAAACCACATCACTGTAACCACAGTGATCAAAATGTAATGAAGAACTTGCTCTCACAGGTTAGACTTCTGAATCACAACCTTGGAGATAACATTTATTATCCCAGAATAGGAAAACATTCTGAGCATTGTTACATTGACCAAACCTTCTGCACAATTCCTCAAAATAGGCATTGTGTGACTATAATATGTCAGGGGATCATACTTCACGTGTTAATCTTTTCCAGATGTTCTCCTACGGCATGTCAGTGATGATGTAAAGAGTGATGACTCAACCAAAAAGAGAGATGACTAGGATTACCTGGAAAGAAAAAGAGAGAAAGAAATGATGAGACAGAGGGAAAAGAGAAAGGAGGAAGGGGAGGAAGGAGGGAGGTGGGAGGGAGGGAAGAATAAAGGAAAGAACTGGAAATAGGATGGTCCCCAGTGAAGAGGGTAAAACAGATTAGGCAAAATATGGAACAATGTATGGTGCACAAACTATCTTGGCATATTTGAGAGAGACTATTTTATTAGGGCTTTTACTATTGACAGATTTACTATTTACTTGCCATTAAAACAGAGATTGTGTACATATTGATAATGTTGTTCAGTTGCTAAGTTGTGTCTGACTCTTTATGACCCCATGGACTGCAGCACTCCAGGCTTCCCTGTCCTTCACAATCTCTCAGAGTTTGCTCAAATTCATGTCCATTGAGTTAGTGATGCTATCCAACCATCTCATCCTCTGTTGCCCCCTTCTCTTCCTGCCCTCAATTTTTCTGAGCATCAGAGTCTTTTCCAATGAGGAGGCTCTTTCTATTAAGTGGCCAAAGTATTGGAGCTTCAGCATCAGTCCTTCCAATGAATATTCGATGATTTCCTTTAGGATTGATTGATTTGATCTTCTTGCAGTTCAAGGGATTCTCAAGAGTCTGCTCCCACCACAGTTCAAGAGCATCAATTCTTTGGCACTCAGCCTTCTTTATTAATAATTATCCACAAATAGATCAACTTGGTTCTAGCTACACACCATTCTCAAAGCTGCCAATAAAACGTTGGGATTACAAGCAAAACTAAAAGTTAAGTAAGAGCTTATAAATCTCCAGAAGCTGCATGATTCGTTCCTCATCAATCTAACCAGTTAGAATCTTTTCAATCTTTTGTTTAAATTGCTTCTTCCTCATATGTAAACACATCTAATACACTTATTATTAAGATGTTCTACAGTGTCCAACACACAGTTATGTTCCCTTCCCCTTTCCCTGCTATCTTTCCTTTCTTCATATGTGGTATCTACATAAACTGGTGTGTAGGTGGTACCATAAAACAAGGCGGCAGGAGTAATAAGAAGTGATTATGAAGGAAAGAAAAGAGGTGATCTTAGAAATAGAAAAGTTCTGGGATAAGTAGTTTTCAAAAAGTATAAAGTGAGTTTCTGATGGCATACAAGTTGTCTTCCTCAAAGCATGTTTCTTCTTTTACCCCTCACCCAGTCCCCATTTCTTTGCAATCTTTATCTCTGTTTGCCTTTGCTTTCAGATGATTTTTTGTCTTTCTCTACTTCTTTTTTTCTCTTTTTCTTCTGTTTCCCTCTCAACATTGGAGACCACTGCTTTAGGACTGCTTCTTCTTTCCCATGGAATCTTTCATAGGAAGTCAGTTTGTGGGTAAACCTCAGTATGTTGAGGTATAAGAGGATGAATGGCTTTCCAGGTGGCACTAGTGTTAAAGAACCTGCCTGCGGTCTGCCTGCAACGCGGGAAATCCGGTTCAATCCCCAGGTGGCGAAAATCCCCTGGAGCAGGAAATGGCAAGCCAGTCCAGTATTTTTGCCTGGAAAATCCCATGATGGAAGAGCTTGGCTGGCTACAGTCCATGGGGTCACAAAGAGTACAAGCTGACTGAGCAAATAACACACACCTGCATGCCAACGCAGGAGACATAAAGACCCTGGTTTGATCCCTGGATTTGAAAGATCCCCTGGAGAAGGAAATAGCAACCCACTCCAGTATTCTTGCCTGGAGAATCCCATGGACAGAGGAGCCTGGCAGGCAACAGTCCATGGGGTCCCAAGAAGTTGACACAAATGAGTGACTGAGCATGCACACACTTACACACACACACACACACACACACACACACACAGAGGATGAATACTTGGGGTGCCAGAGTCACCCCACAGTGCATTTTTTTAACGTTAAGAGATTATATTGACCGATGCTTCATAGAGGAGTCTGTCAGAACCCCCCAAGTGTCAGAGTGGATCAGTTTCTAAACAAATACACACCTACACTCCACTTGTGCATGTTGCCATTTACTGGTCCTCCATGGTTCAGGCTTTTACGGTACCACCAAGTCCTCAGTCTACCTTCTTTACCACCCTTTTCCCAGCTCGATGGATAGACCAGGCTGCAGGACACTGAAGCAGTCAGGAGGTCGCAGCGCCAGCGCTGTTGGCTGCAATGCAAGGTCAGTGCGAGGTCATCTCAAGGTCAGCGGAGGCACAGCCTCCACTTCTATTCCTGCCTGTTGGCCATGGGACAGAACACAGCCAATCTGGAGCTAAAGCAGGTTGTTAAAAAAAAAAAAAGTTTGAATCCACATCTTAAAGATCATAAAGGAAATCACTCTTAGCAGATGGCATTTTCCTATAGGAACAATAAACTGGGGTTTTCATTCCTAACCAGAGTCCTCTTCAGATGATTCTTAAATATGACCAACAATGTCTTTAAAGTGAAGATACAGTAACTATAAACTGCTAGAAATGGCAATTAAATTCCAAGTCCTAAGAAATAGATTTTAACTGTATAAGTCATATAGATGATTGTACCGTAAATCCCTATTATAAAGTGTCTTTCTAGATAGACGGAGGATTGTCCTCAATTTAGTTAAAGCCTAATGTGCTAGGTATAAAAGCTTATGATTAAGCACTTCATGATTACAAATATAGTATTTTGGGAGCTGAAAGCAGAGAGCTCATCTAGTTCAATATGAACTCGTTGGTATTTATTTTACTGAAGAAATGAGTTTTCTATCTTAGTGTAGGAAAAGGATTTATTTAAATATCTCAAGTCTCTTAAGAAAATAAGTCATGATGTATTTTACAGCCTAGTCATGGAAATAATGGTTTCTTTTTACTGCACTGAGGAGTTACAACTGCAGTAACTGTTAGCTAAGTAGCACCAGGATGTGTAGTCGTCCCTGAGACAAAGCCAAAGATAAGTCAGGCAAATTGTAGAGTTTCCCAGATATTACAGCTAGGTGTAATTAGCTGTTCTCAGTATTCTTACTTAAAGTATTACTTTTCACCTCATGACTACTTATAAATGCCCATATCCAAGGAAATGACCCAAGTTTTAGGACTCAGGAGTCATGAGCTTATTCTATTTCAACCTACAGGTGAAGGACCCATAATATTGACCAAGTGAAGGGCTTTTCAGCCCAAGTCACTTAATCATTACAGTTCACTGTTGCTTCCTGAATTAAGCATGTCTGTGGATATAAAACCTATCAACTAAGAACACACTGGAAAATGAAGTAAATCATAAATGCCTATCAATTTACCAGTTCTGAAAAACCATTCTTTTATTCACAAAATGAGTACTGATTGTCTTCAAACTGACTTATCTGTGTAAGACTCTCTTCTGATCAACTATGACATAACAAAAGGAATCGCAAAATTTTTTTTTTAAAAAAGGAATCTTAAACATATAACCTGTGTGTTACTAGTTATGTTTTGCTCTTTGAGTCTTACAAACTATTCAGTTAACATTTCTTTAAAACTGTGCAATTAACATTTGAAATAATAAGAAGAACCCATGCAGGCAGGTGATATGGAAGCTATATTCTCCCAAGGACTCTTAACTCTGCAGTTTTGTATGAAGCAGCATCTGGTAAGATGTGCTGAGTGTAGGAGACATGCAATGCACTTGTCTGATGAGCTGTGGAAGAATTTTCCTGTGGAATGTACATGTGTCTCTTCTCTGAAGTTTTCAAAAGTGTTTTTGGATCATACATTTATTCCTCTTATTTTTGCAAAAGGTAAGAAATAGATGAATTTTGCTTCCATTTTCAGAAGATTCAGGGACCTGAGATCACTGCATATTTCAGAAAATGTTACCCCACAGGGCTACTGATACATCAAATAATAAAGCTAGACCATAGGACAATCCCTGTGGCTCAATCCCTGTGGTTCATAGGGTTTCTCTGGTGGCACAGACGGTAAAGAATCTGCTTCCAGTGCAGGAGACCTGGGTTCAATCCCTGGAGAAGGGAATGACAACCCACTCCAGTATTCTTGCCTGGAAAATTCCATGGGCAGAGGAGCCTGGTGAGCTATATGGGTTGGCAAAAAATCAGACACAACTGAGCAACTAACACACACACACACACACGCACAAATAGGACAATCATAATGACAAATTTCATACAGCACTGAGTCCCGCCTATAAATTAAAACACAAGTGGTAACCCCTCCTTACAACAGAATGACAATAGAACGTTAACTAACTAATATGGATGGAATACTGGCATTAGAAAATCCCTTAGCTACTAAAACTCGAGGATTAAAATCTAAAGCATTTCCCCACCTCAGCAATATTGGAATAAACTACCATTATGGAGCTTCTGATACAATACACTGAGAAAGACACAGCATCACTTCAGTGATATTCCTTCCTAAATTCTTTATAACCTGAATCTAATCATGAGGAAACTAGACAAACCCAAATTAAGGAACGTTCTACACAATAAGAGACCTACTTATACTTTTCAAAACTCTCAAGGATGAGAAAAACAGAAAAAATGTAAAACTGCAAACTAAAGAAGACTAAAAGGACATAAAAAACGAATGGGACATAATAATTAAG
Source organism: Capra hircus (assembly GCF_001704415.2). NCBI lineage: Eukaryota > Metazoa > Chordata > Mammalia > Artiodactyla > Bovidae > Capra > Capra hircus. Next base: position 25,305,749 of record NC_030816.1, read on the forward strand.
TGAAATTCATTTAATTTGGATTAGATCTTAGAGTAGGAAAGTCTGTAAAGGATATCATGGAACATTTAATGAAATTTGAATATGTACTATGAATTAGAATATGCATAAATGCCAAATTTTAGAGTTTTAACAAACATACTGAATATACTCTGGTTATAAAAGGGACTGTACTCATTCTTAGGAAATAATCACTGAATTTTTAGAGGTAAAGGGGCATATCTCCTGTCTATTCTAAAATGCAGATAGATGGGTGATAGATGATACAGAAAGTTTAATTAAACAATTACTAATCTGGATAAAAGGGGTGTGTGTGTGTGTGTGTGTGTGTGTGTGTGTGTGTGTGTGTGCGCGCGCGCGCACGCGCGCCCACATGCATGCTTTCAACTCCTTGGAAAATTTGAAACTACATACAAGTTAAAAAATAAATTAAAAAGTATGCTAAGGTCAGCCCTCTAAAATACCAACAGTCCAGGTTTGACAGCTCTTCAATTACTAACCATTTATTTTTCCCAGACCTAAGGGATTTCTTTGGTGAGAATTTTCATCACTGTAACCAGGAAAGTCCCAGAAAACCAGGGGAAATTTGTGACCCTACCCCCAATATGCAGGGTGAGAATTTACATTGGACATGGACCAGAGGAGTTTCCTTGCTGCTTCATTTGAATGCCAAGATTTATGCATTTATAGAAGCATCAAATCAATGTAAGAGAATACTATTGGGATGAGAAAAAAAGATAGGAATTGTGCTATTAGAGAGTTTGGCTTGCTAGAATAGTCGTTTGTTAGAGGAAATAGCAGAAGTAGATATTTACTACACACTTTCTTTGTAAAGAATGACATTTAGCCTGTACATGTGTAAGTTCCATCATCCAAAAATATAATAAATATGCAAAATTCTTTACTTGAATTTAAAGAGATTGCCTCTTTATGTGAAAGATTAAAGGAAACTGATTCCTCTCTTGGTGGTGTTTAGTCTCTAATGAAGGAACTTCAATTTATTTCAACTGAGACTACATTTTAGCATCCCATCCAAGGCACAGTAACTACCATAGCTGGTATGCATGGTACATTGATTGGTTCTAAAGGGAAAACAGATGAATAGTGTAATTGTATTTTTAAAACACTTCAATCATCTTTGATGCTTGGAATGTCACTTCGTTTTTTTTGCCAACAAATAATGCCAATTTTTCTTTGATCTTAAGAAAATAATGCAAGTTTAAAGCAAGGTTTTCAGAGATTATTATGTATTTCAGTTGAGAAAAATTTTGGAAAATACAGGCCAAAATTTCATCTTACTACCATCAATTCAACTTAAACCTTTTTGTAAGTAGATGTTCAGCTGAATGTGAAAAAGAAGTTCTGAAGGATTGTTCTGCAAGCATGGCTCAAGTGTTTGCCTTCAAAGTCTCTTTTAAAGAAAGTTAGCAAATAGACTGTTGAGTTACACAAATATCTTCACATAAATACTTTCTCCCCAAGGGCCACAACTACACTTCTTAGACTTTGAAACAAAACCTAAGAGAAACATCCTTTATTTTTCAACTGAGTTTTTCTTTTGGAATTGCAACATTGCCTTGAGGAAAGTAATTGGGCTGGAAACCTAAGATATTGTTCGAATCTCAGTTTCACTAATTATTGGTCTGAAGATAGAGCAAGTCCTGTGAGCCTCTGAGCCTGTTTACATATTGTGAAATCATAACACAATAATACTTGACTTACCCACCTCACAAAGGACGTTTAAAGCATCCACTGTAATAATGTATAAGAAAATGATTTGCAAACTTTGGTTATGATCCTTTTGGATCATAGTTCATATATATCACCCAAATCCTGTCCTGATAGTGTGTACAATAGTTTTGACTCAAAATGTTTTCATTTTACCTAGCTTTCAAGATAACTGTATTAAGAACAGGCTAGATTGTGTGAGAAATTCATGTGTGCTGCTATCGGGGCAAAATATGCCTCTCTCCTTAGTGAGGCGATAACACGTGTTTAGGGCTTCCTAGGTGGCTCAGTGGTAAAGAATCCACCTGCCAATGCAGGAGACACAGGTTTGATCCCTGGGTCAGGAAGATCCCCTGGAGGAAGGAATGACAACCCACTCCAGTATTCTTGCCTGGAAAATCCCATGAACAGAGAAGCCTGGTGGGCTACAGTATATGGGGCCACAAAGAGTCTGACACAACCTAGTGGCTGAACACACAATACGTGTTCTACAACAAGGGATGAACTGGAGATTTTCAACAATCAGTTCCTGCCTTTATCAAGGCAATTCCTGTCAACAAAACCTTCCATCAGGGCATCTCTGGCTCTGCTACCAGCAGCTCCAGGGTGGTTTTTCTTGAGGGATTAACTCTTAGCAAAGACCTTCTACATAATTCCCATTTGTTCCCCAGAGGTCTCAACACCTTCCCTGAAGAGTGACCCTGATCAGCTCTCTGAAGGATCTCCATGTTTTTTGGCAATTCACAGTCCAGGGTCACTGTCTTAATACCATCTGTCTAAGAAGTATTTATTATATTCCCACAGTTTTCCCAAAACTGAGCTTAATGATTGGGATAAAAGTAAGCAACACAATATGAGAAACTTATAGGCTAATGTTAGCCACAGAACCACTTCCAGAGACAGATATGCCTTGCTGACCCTCAGGTAACTGCCAGCTCTTAAGGATCCCAGCTAAAACCAGAACTAAAGATTATGAGCAAAATAAATGGATATATTTTTAATTCACCAAGTTTTGGAGTGATTAGTTAAATGGCAAAAACTAAGGAAATAATAATAAATAAGGATGAAATAAATATTGTTTGTAAGAAACTATGCTAATCATATTGCTGCTGGTGATAGAAATGGCCATTATCATGGGGCAAATACTGGCAGTCACAAATGCCACATTTAGTGAGAGATGTTTAGGTTTTACAGCCATGCATTTTTAGCTCTTCTATGAGTCACATCAGGCTGTCATAACAAAAGACCATAGACAGGGTGCCTTAAACAGCAGAAATTCATTTTCTCACAGTTCTTTCACAAGATCAAGTGAACTCTGGTGTCTTTCACTCTTCTTCGTAAGGGAACCAGCCCTATTGGTTTAGGGGCTCACCTTTATCACCTCACTGAATATTTATCACCTCCTTAAAGGTCTTATACCCAAATACAGTCACTTTGGGGAAACACAAACATTCTGTCCATACTTAAAAAGCACTATTATTGTTGAAACTCTTATAGTAAAATTCACTTTATTATTGCAAGATGGAAACTTTCTAACCCTTAACTCTCTTTTCCCTGTTAAACAATTGTTTTTGATAACACCGTTTCTTAGTAATGCAACTTTTGCAATATTAAGCTGAACACATTATAAAAATTGTTGTTGCTAACATGTTTGCTATAGAACCCAATAGTTTATGAAGAAAAAACATTATATTGGAATAAATAACTTTAGCTTTGGTAGCTTTATAGAAGTAAAGATAGTCTTTAAAACAAGTAAGTCACGTTTGTTGTTTTATTCCTTAGAAAAACAGTTCTCAGAGGTCTACAAATATATCTCATTTTTATTATTTCCCTTTCTTCTCATATATTTTTTTTTCACATTTTAGAAAGATGTCAATCTTGTGATATTATTTGAATAACAAAATAGAAACAGTTATATTATGTAAATGGCAAAGAATGTTTAAAGCCTATTAGTTATTTGTTTATGCTCAGTGAAACAAGGCAGAGCGAGAAAGACAAATAGTATATAATGTCACTTATACATGAAATCTAAAAAATAAAACTAGTGAATATAACAAAAAAGAAACAGACTCACAGATAGAGAACAAGCTTGTGGTTACTGGTAGGGAGAGGCAAGTGAGGAAGGGCAAAATAGGGGTAGGGGATTAAGAGGTACAGACTACTAGGTATAAAATAAATAAGCTACAAGGATATATTGTATAACACAGAGAATGTGGCCAGTATTATACAATAATTATAAATGGAGTATAACCTTTAAAAATTTTGAATCACTGTTTAACACTTGAAGTTTATATAATTGTATAATTGTAAACAAAATAATTATATGTAATTATAATTACAGATCAATTCTATCTCAGGAAAAAGAAAAAAGTCTATTAGATATTTGAATACTATAAGTTTACCACAATGCATTTAAAAGGCATTTTTGCAAATTTTGTATTTCTTCTAGTAAAATGCTACAAATATATGACTGGTATACTGTTTCACATTCGACGTGTTTTGTATTGTTTTGTTTCAATGATTTTTTCAAATGTTATTTACGTACTTACTTTATTTTTGGCCGCACTGGGTCTTCACTGCTTTGCTCGAGTTTTCTCTAGCTGCCATGAGTGAGTACTACATGTTGTGGGTGCAGGATTACATCTCAGTGGCTTCTCTTGGTGCAAAGTGTGGTTCTAGCCTCATTGGCTTCAGCAGTTGCAGCGCTCAAGCTCCGTAGTTGCAGTGCAGGGGCTCGGTTGCTCCACAGCATGTGGAATCTTCCCAGACCAAGGATAGAACCCAGGTCCCCTGCACTGGCAAGTGGATTCTTAACCACTGCGTCACGCGCACAGTCCTGCGTTTTGTATTTTAGGTGGCGCTCGTGGTAAAGAACCCACCTGCCAATGCAGGAGACGTAAGAGACACAGTTTCTATCCCTGGGCCAGGAAGATTCCCCTGGAGGAGGGAATGGCAACCCACTCCAGTATTCTTGCCTGGAGAATCCCATGGACAGAGGAGGCTGGAGAGCTACCGTCCATAGGGTCACAAATGTCAGACACGACTTAAGCGACTTAGCACACATTCACGCAAGGAAAGAAGACTGAAGTGTACAAAATAGTGGCTACATCTTAACACATAAAGAAATGGCCTGTTCAGTTCAATAAATATTGTTGGCTGTCTGCTATTATATTTTTCTCTTTTTTACTACACCAACATGAAGTTAAAGATATAGATTATTCTGTACCCTGACATCATGGAGATATTTTCACATGTTAATAATTTTGCCTTTCACCCAGGCTTTATTTTGTGCATGATATAAATTAGGATTCTGATGTGTTGTTAATATAAATACATGTGGCCTGAATAGAATTTATGGAAAATATTGTTCATCCTCCACTAAACTCACATGCCATCCCTGTCATACATGTCATACATGCACATATGTGGGGTTACTACATATGTGGGGCCTACTTTGGGGCTCTCCATTTTCATTAGTCTGCCTATCTACACCCATACCACATTTTCTTAATTAATATAGCTTTGTAATAAATCTTTTTTTAATCTAATTTCCCCTCTTCCTACCCCCTCACCTATAGCAATCACTAATCTTATTTCTTTTTCAATGAGTTTCTTTGCTTGTTTGTTTGTAGAAGTGTAATTGACCTATGACACTAAATTAGTCCCTAGTGCAAAACACAGTGTTTCCATATTTTTATACATGTATATCCAGGCAATAAGTCTTAATACACAGAAGAGCAAGTCTTTTTAAGACTGTATCTATATGGTCTCTTGAATTTACATATATATTTTTTAATTAGCTTGTCAATTTTTATGGAAAAACCATGCTACGATTTTGACTAGGATTGCACTGAATCTACAATCACCTTAAGATAATTAATGTAACTTATTTTTTCACTTATTTAGGTATTATTGACTATCTTTTACTTATATTTTATATCTCCTCAGAGAGTTCTTGAACATACTGTGTTAAATATGTTTTATATAATTTGTATGCTTGGTGCTAGTACAAATAATATCTTTAAATTTTTTGTTTGTCAGTTCAGTTTGGTTGCTCAGCATTATCTGAGTCTTTGTGACCCCATGGACTGCAACACAACAGGCTTCCCTGTCCATCACCAACTCCTAGAGCTTGCTCAAACTCATGGCCATTGAGTCAGTGATGCCATCCAACCATCTCATCCTCTGCCATCCCTTTCTCCTCCTGCTTTCAAACTTTCTCAGCATCAGGGTCTTTTCCAATGAGTCAGTTCTTTGCATCAGGTGGCCAAAGAATTAGAGCTTCAGTATCAAGCCTTCCAATGAATATTCAGGACTGATTTCCTTTAGGATGGACTTGTTGGATCTCCTTGTAGTCCAAGGGACTCTCAAGAGTCTTCGCCAGCACCACAGTTCAAAAGCATCAATTCTTCACTGCTCAGCTTTCTTTATGGTATAACTTTCACATCCATACATGACTACTGGAAAAACCATAGCTTCAACTAGACAGACCTTTTTTGGCATAGTGATGTCTCTGCTTTTTAATATGCTGTCTAGTTTGGTCATAGCTTTTCTTCCAAGGAGCAAGCATCTTTTAATTTCATGGCTGCAATCACCATCTGCAATGATTTTGGAGGCCAAAAAAATAAAGTCTGTCACTGTTTTCATTGTTTCCCCATCTATTTGCCATGAAGTGATGGGACCAGATGCCATAATCTTTGTTTGTTGAATGTTGAGTTTTAAGCCAGCTTTTGTTTGTATTCTTTCTATTTATCACTGTTGTATAGAAATGTAATCCCTAGAGGAGGTTATGGCAACCTACTCCAGTATTCTTGCCTGGTGAATCCCCATGGACAGAGAAGCCTGACAGGCTAGAGTCCATGGGGTTGCAGAGTCGGACAAGAAACAGCAACTAAGCACAGAATAAGAAAATAATAATTTTACGTTATAGACTTCATTTGGCAGCTTTGCTTTCCTCTTAATTTTGAGTAATTTACTTGTAGGTACCTATGGCCATTCCTTGTACACAATTATATGATTTGCAAATAAGCTTTTATATTTTTGTTCTTTTCAGTCATTAAACATATTTCTTTTTCTTGTGATAACACTGTCTAGAAACACTGGTAAAATATTGAATAAAGTAGTACTTAGAATCTTGATCTTTTTTTGCAAACTCAAAAGTAGAGCTTTCAATTTTTTCTCCTCACTCTATATAAAATTTACTGTTGATTTTGAGTCAGTTCAGGTAATTCCCTTCTGGTTCTAATTTGCCAAGAACATCAACATCAGTGAAGATTACATTTTATTGAGTGCCTTTTCTGCAGTTGGTGAGGAAATTTGGTGATCTTCTTTAATCTTGTAGTATGGCAAATTATATTAAGGTATAGTTTAACATTAATACAAGCTTATCTTCCAGAAATAAACCCAAATTTGTCATGGTAGATTATACTATTATGCTTTATATATGTTCTAAATTCTCTTTGTAAGCATATTATTTATGATTTTTATATCCTTGCTTCATAAATAAAATTTTCCCATGTTTTGTTTCCTTACTATCTTTGTTACACGTTGGTATTGAAATTACACTAGCTTCATAAAAAAAATTTTTAGCACCCTGGAATAGTATAACTAAGATTGAAATATTTGTTCTGTGAACACTCCTAAAACATATGGGTAGAGAATCTGTGCTTGGAATTTTCTTAGTGGGAATATTTTTGGTTACTGATACAATTTTTAGTTATTATAATACTTTCCAGATCTTCAAATTCTTCTCTAGGTAAATTTACATGTATATATTATAGAAATTTGTCAGTTCAGTTAATATTTTTAAATCACCTAACATAAATTTTATGGCATATTTTCCATAAACTTGTCATAAATGTTAAAATTCCCAGAAATATCCAAATAAGTTATAAACTTACATCCAGACAAAAATCTGCACATAAATGTTTATAGCAGCATTGTTCATAATTGCCAAGACTTGGAAGCAACCAAATGTCCTTCAGTATGAATGGATAAATAATTCATGGCACATCTGTATGACAAGATATTATTCAGCAATAAAAATAAATGAGCTATCAAGCCATGGGAAGATGCGAAGGACCTTAAATGCACGTTGTTAAGTGAAATAATTCAATTTGAAAAGTCTGCATGCTATATGATTTCAACTCTGACATTCTTGAAAAGGTGAAACTGCGGAGACAACATAAAGATCAGTGGTTGCCAGGGGCTTGTAGAAGGGAAGATGGGATGACCAAGTGGAACACAGAGAATTTTCAGGGCAGTGAAACTATTCTGAATGATACTGTGACAGTGAATAAGTGTCATTATACATTTGCCAAAACCCACAGAATATATAATGCAAACAGTGAACTCTGATGTTATAAACTTTAGTTAATAATAATGTGTGACTATAAGCTTATCAATGGTAACAAATGTTCCATACCAATGAAAAAAGTTAATAATTAAGGGAAACTACATTCAAGATAAAAGGGGTTATCTGGGAATCCTCTGTATTTTCTGCTCAATTTTCTTTAAATCTAAAACAGATTTTAAATATAGTCCTTTGAATAAATAAATAAGCATTGCATTAATCTTCTTTTTCTCATATGATGCTTTCTAGTTTCCTTTATAATTGCATCAATTTTTAAATATATGTTTCCATTACTATATTACATTTTTTAAATGTTGAAATCCAAAGCTGTCTAAGTCCTAGATCCAGTTTCCTTTACAAACTCTTTCTGTGGCATTAAAACACTACATTTTTTTCCCTAATTGACTCACTTTTATGGGCATGTTACTTTGATAGACAGTTTTAAGAAATGCTCTCATTAGTGTATGTTTCCTTCCTCAATAACTTTTTTTAAAAAATTAGAGTTCCATTATTTTTGCTAAACTGTGATATTTTTTAATAATTACTAAGCACCAGGTGTGCCAACTAAGATAATTTTTAGCTTACCTTAGTGTACATTTGCCTGAAATGTCGACTGAATAAATTTATTTATTTACATTAACATAGTGGTCATATAAAGCCATCAGAGCAGATATTTCACAACTTTAGATAAGTTCCATAACCCTGATGGAATGGTGATATTTTTCCGATAAGTATGGGAAACAAAAAAGAATCAATTCAAGGAATTAAACAAAGACATATGTCTCAGGACACTTTGAGAGTTCCGCGTTCTCTTTCCTATTGAATGCAGCTCATGTGCACAAAGATGAAAGCCTGTGTACGTGGCCCTCTGATTGCCTAAGAGGATCTGGTTTTGCTTTATTTGAGATGTTTAGTTAATACAACTTTCCTAAACTTTAGAATTCAAACCTCCTTTTTCCCTCTGGGCAGCTATTTTCCCCTCAAATTACAAATGATCCGTAAAGTGAAGGAAGTCATAAGTCTGATTCTTTTGTACTGACTGACTTAAACAGCAAGTTTGAAATATCAGAATTATTTTATGAAATTCCCTGCAACTAAGCAGAAAATTTGCTTGCTACCATTAGTTATCTTTTTTATATTTGATTAGGAGGAATTTTCTTTAGTTTATTCTTTTTTTTCTTTATTTGATCTGGAGGAACTATATGAATGAAGGGCAGAGCAAAAATAAACTATCTTTCCATGTATATGTACGGCCGAGCCCCTTTGCTATCTACCTGAAGATATTACAGCATTGTTAATTAGCTATGGTGCTCAGTCACTTAGTCATGCTCAGTTCTTTGCAGCCCCATGGACTGTAGTCCTCCAGGTTCCTCTGTCCATGGAATTTTCCAGGCAAGAATACTGGAGTGGGTTTCCGTTTCTTTCTCCAAGGGATCTTCCCGATCCAGGGATCAAACCCATACTCCCTGCACTGGCAGGCCAATTCTTTACCACTAGTGCCACCTGAGAAGCCCGTTAACCAGTTATACTCCAATATAAAATTAAGAGTTTAAAAAATTGAAAAACTATACATAAATCTTATATTAAAATATACAAAAATCTTAATACTTAAATTTTAGGTTTAGTTCATAATTCTAAGCTCTTTTATTTAGGATAAACTTGAAACTATTTTTACTTCAAACTCCTAAATATCAGGAACTATGGCACTAACAGTAAGAATGAAGAAAATAAAGTCTTTTCTCCCTCCTGTGGGCATGCAGCTATGTGTTGAACTTCACTGTACTTTTTTACCTATAGGTCTCAGGCACAAAATCTCTACTATATAGCTGTTTGCTAACAAAATCAGTTAGTCACTGAAGTTTAGAGCAGGAATTTTTTAGCTTTCTTGAATTTAAAAAAAAAAAAGAAAGAAAGAAATGAGTCATAGTCCAATACCTATTTTTGTAAATGCCCTCTCAGATACAAAGCTCAACTGAAAATCAAATTTCTCCACTAGGTTAGTTGCTTAGAAAACAGCTGTGGAATCACCATGATTGAATCAGTCAGGTCCAGTTAGGAGGAGAAACCACACCAAGTAGTCCAATAGAGGTTATTAACATAGGACACTAGTTACCAAGGAGTAGGAGCTAGAGACACTGAGGGAGTGGTGAGGATACTCAGAGTTTAGTGTCAGTAGCCAGAGCCAGAAGCTATTCTAGAGCTGCAGAGACAAGGGAGGTGATGCCATCGAAGATCTGAATACAGACCATCCAGACAGAGGCCAAATCCATGGAGGAGCAGTCGCTCATGGAGTCAGGGTTCAGATGGGAACTGGGGCTGGGGCAGAAATCTGCCCAGTGGAAACCATGACCACAGAGAGGACTTCTAGAAAGAGATGGAATTATGGAGACTCCGATTACGCTAGAAACGCAACCCAAAGCCCAGGGAGATGGCAAAGAAGTAACCTGTCTTCCCTCCCCTAGTCCTCCAATTTCCCAGGTTTGTCACCCATTAGCCACATCTATTTAGAAAATAATTGGGACCTCCTGGTGGTCTAGTGGTTAAGAACCCTCCTGCCAATGCAGGGCACTTGGTTTCGATCCCTGGACCGGGAGGATTCCACAGGCCATGGGCAACCAAGCCCGTGCGCCACAACTACTGAGCCTGTGCTCTAGAGTCCACGAGCTGCAACTGGCCCACAGGCCACAACGACGGAAGCCCAAGAGCTCTAGAGCCTGCGCTCCACAAGAGAAGCCACCACAATGAGGAGCCTGTGCACAGAAACTAAAGAATAGCCCCTGCGCACTGCCACTAGAGAAAGCCTCTGTGCGGCCAGGAAAACCCAGCACAGTCAGCTATTCAATTAATTAAAAAAGGAAAACAACTGGCAAAGGGGATGTAGAAAATCAAGTCTTCAGAGATCAGAACCTTGAGGCACTGAGTAGGATTGCAAATGGACCCTTTCGCAAAGTGAAGCAGTCATGATTTGGTGGGATTTAGTAAAACATGCAGAAGCTTGGAACTAGGAAAGAAGAAAGAAATGTGGGGTTGGAAAGTCCCATAGTAACTCAGAGTAACATTATAAGACAGAAATATTCACAATATTATTGTGTATATTAAGTTTTAGAGCAAATAACAAAGGTTTCAGGAATGTTTTTAAAAATGAGTTCTTAAATCAGTAATAAATCTTGCTTATGTCCAAGTTCCTGTGATAGCAACCATCTATTGAACACTTATTATGTGCAAGGCACAGTGCTCTATATACATTTTCTTATCTAATCCTCACAAGAACTCTGTGAAGCAGATATGAGTATCTTCACTTTGCAGATAAAGGGACAAAGATATAAGAGAGATTAAATAATTATCTGAGGTCACAATGGTAGTAAGGGGGAGAGTTCCTATGCAGACTCAGTTTTCCCCATTTCCAAGCTGTCATGATCACCATGCAATCCTGCCCTAATCAGTGTTGGCCAAAGGCAGCTTCATTATGTGTTATTCATGGTCACCTTTCTGGAGCAGATGGCTCTCTCCCACTTCCACAAGGCTGGCTCACAATAATGGTTAAAATTAAAAAGGTGTTTTACATCCAACCCACACAGAAGATGAAATCATTCCTACTTATGTGACCAGTGATTTGTCTAAAAGCTGTACGTACATTTTTCTATCATCTCTTTCATCACCTGTGACTGTTTGTCTATAAGATGGCAAAGGGGACAGGTGCACTGAGGCAGGAAAGAGACATCCGCCTAGTGGCAGTGATACCAAGTCTTCTCCCCACCCAAAGCAGCCTTGCAGACCTCCCTGGACTCCGAGCTCTTGCTGATTTTGCCCTGCCAGCCCTGAAGTAGAAAAACATCTGGTGTTCAAGATTGGCACACATTGTTACCTTGCCCTGGCCAGAGGAGGCTTATCTAATTACTATGTCCTCATCTTGCCCATTGGGCTAGAGCCCAAGCAGGGTCCATATGACTTAATTCGGTAACAAGATAGTAAGAGACATCACCTCCAGCAACGAGTCATTCTTATGCCACTCAGCCAGGGCACCACTGCTGACATTAGAAATGCCTTCTTTTCCCAGGGCACAGGAACAACAGATAGCGCTCTTGGGTATCCCAGAGCCCTCTGCCATCAAGCAGATGGCACTGCCAGGAGCAGCAACATATTTTTATGCTGAATTTGAAGCAGGAGAGAAGCCTTTCCACAGAATTAAAAGGAATTTTCCTTTGCAGTTTGGAAGAGAGTTCTGCCCAGTAAAGCCATCCTTAATATTCCCGACAAGCCTGGCTGGAGGCAGTGTCAGAACAGCAAGGAAGCAGAAGAGAATCTGTTCAGCAGGTTTCATTCTGGATGATTAAGCAAAGGGAGCAGGACTTTATGAACTTCACAGGAAGTAAGAGCAGCCCGATCTTAAAGAAACTACAATATCCCATGGGTACTGGGGCCCTTCTTCTTTTTTGTGCATTCCCTTGAACCCTATCTGCAGAAAAAGGCCTGAGATTGAACGGTTTTTGGAAAAAATCCATTCTCGAATAAAAACTCCAGTGGGTACTGGGGCCCTTCTCCTTTTTTGTGCATTCCCTTGAACCCTACCTACAGCAAAAGGCCTGAGATTGAACAGTTTTTGGAAAAAGTCCATTCTCGAATAAAAACTCCATTTGTTGAAAGCATGTCTGTCACCCAGATCCAAGTACAGCTTGTGTTTATCAACATTTTCAAAAAACATGTAGAGTATCAAAATCCAAATGCTTTTCCATGAAAGAAAAAAAAAAAGGTGTGTGATGGGTAGGGGGCAACACTAATTCTGATATTTTTATTTTAGACTAAATTAGGTATTTCTTTGAATAGTTAAGCTGAAACAGCTTAATTATTGATTGATATTAACTTCTGATATACTATATAGTGTGTACATGTTGTGTGTGTGAGTATAGTATGTGTATGTGTTTAGTAGGAAAGAGTGCAGTGTACTATACTGGAATTCTCTCAAAATTGCCTAAGACAATGACATTTAAGAACCTTATTTTTAATGGGTATTAGTACTCATTAAAAAAATAATGATAATAAAATATACGCTATATAGTAGTAAATTTAATCCTTACATATTTCTATATAATGCTACCCAGGTTACACTGGACACGTTTCTCAAAGAAATGTACTTCCAAGAAAAAGTAGTGAAGAGAGGAGCATCATTCTTCAATTTCACCCACTGGGTATCACGAAACTATTTTCTGTCTCTGGGTCAGCACTCCATTGGGTAAAGAGATTCAAGCGTCCCACCTGGGCTCTTCCTTTTCCCTGTAACCGTGGATATGTTACTTAAGCCTGTCCCATTCACAGTCATTTCTCCAAACTGTGAGGCAATTACTTCCTCAAAATACATTCCAAGTAGGAAAATGTAAAACGAGAGGGTTGATGTTAGTGTACCTTGCAAATAATAAAATGCTACACAAATTTAAGCTGCAAGAGAAATTCTTCTGAGTTCTTGTGCACTGGTTTAGATATACATACTCACCCATTCTAAACACTTTCATACACATACACATACCCCTAGGGAACAAGGGGTCATGCCATGTTATATGATTCACACTTTTATAAGTTAGGATTGATTCATGGACCATGAAAATTGTTGGAGGGGTGGGAAAGGAAGGCATATAGGTTCTATAGACTGGAACAGTTGTCCTGGCCCCTATCCTACTGCTGAACTCTCTTAGTATGTTAAACAAACAGAGAAAACGAGGTGCAATTTGATGCTGGGAAAAGCATCTGTGGCAGAAAATCAAATTAAACCATCTAATTATTTTATGGTTCCCTAAAGGTTTTTCTTAGTAAGATTAGAAAAAACACATTACCGGATATGAGTATTGCCACTCCTGCTTTCTTTTGGTCTCTATTTGCGTGGTATATCTTTTTCCAGCCCTTCACTTTCAGTCTGTATGTGTCCCTTGTTTTGAGGTGGGTCTCTTGTAAGCAGCATATAGAGGGGTCTTGTTTTTGTATCCATTTGGCCAGTCTTTGTCTTTTGGTTTGGGCGTTCAACCCATTTACGTTTAAGGTAATTATTGATAAGTATGATCCCGTTACCATTTACTTTATTGTTTTGGGTTCGGGTTTATACACCCTTTTCGTGTTTCCTGTCTAGAGAATATCCTTTAGAATTTGTTGGAGAGCTGGTTTGGTGGTGCTGAATTCTCTCAGCTTTTGCTTGTCCGTAAAGCTTTTGGTTTCTCCTTCGGATTTGAATGAGATCCTTGCTGGGTACAGTAATCTGGGCTGTAGGTTATTGTCTTTCATCACTTTAAGTATGTCTTGCCATTCCCTCCTGGCCTGAAGAGTTTCTATTGAGAGATCAGCTGTTATCCTAATGGGAATCCCCTTGTGTGTTATTTGTTGTTTTTCCCTTGCTGCTTTTAATATTTGTTCTTTGTGTTTGATCTTTGTTAATTTGATTAATATGTGCCTTGGGGTGTTTCGCCTTGGGTTTATCCTATTTGGAACTCTCTGTGTTTCTTGGACTTGGGTGATTATTTCCTTCCCCATTTTAGGGAAGTTTTCAACTATTATCTCCTCAAGGATTTTCTCATGATCTTTCTTTCTGTCTTCTTCTTCTGGGACTCCTATAATTCGAATGTTGGAGCGTTTCATATTGTCCTGGAGGTCTCTGAGATTGTCCTCATTTCTTTTAATTCGTTTTTCTTGTTTCCTCTCTGATTCATTTATTTCTACCATTCTATCTTCTATTTCACTAATCCTATCTTCTGCCTCCGTTATTCTACTAATTGTTGCCTCCAGAGTGTTTCTGATCTCATTTATTGCATTATTCATTATATTTTGACTCTTTTTTATTTCTTCTAGGTCCTTGTTAAACCTTTCTTGCATCTTCTCAATCCTTGTCTCTAGCCTATTTATCTGTGATTCCATTTTGATTTCAAGATTTTGGATCATTTTCACTATCAATATTCGGAATTCCTTCTCCGGTAGATTCCCTACTTCTTCCACTTTTGTTTGGTTTGGTGGGCAACTCTCCTGTTCCTTTACCTGCTGAGTATTCCTCTGTCTCTTCATCTTGGTTATATTGCTGCGTTTGGGGTGGCCTTTTTATATTCTGGGAATTTGTGGAGTTCTCTTTATTATGGAGCTTCCTCACTTTGGGTGGGGTTCTATCAGTGGCTTGTCAAGGTTTCCTGGTTAGGGAGGCTTGTGTTGGAGTTTTGGTGGGTGGAGCTGGGTTTCTTCTCTCTGGAGTGCAATGGAGTGACCCATAATGGGTTACGAGACATCAAAGGTTTTGGGATAATTTTGAGCTGCCTGTATATTGAAGCTCAGGGGAGTGTTCCTGTGTTGCTGGAGAATTTGCGTGGTATGTCTTGTTTTGGAATTTGTTGGCCCTTGGGTGGAGCTTGGTTTCGGTGTAGGTATGAAGGCATTAGATGGGCTCCTATTGCTTAATGTTCCCTGAATTCAAGAGTTCTCTAATGTTTTCAGGCTTTGGATTTAAGCCTCCTGCTTCTGGTTTTCAGTTTTATTTTTACAGTAGCCTCTAGACTTCTCCATCTATACAGCACTGATGATAAAACAAAGGCTGTGAAAAGAGACAAAGAAGGCCACTACATAATGATCAAAGGAACAATCCAAGAAGAAGATATAACAATTATAAATATATATGCCCCCAATATAGGAGCACCGCAATATGTAAGACAAATGCTAACAAGTATGAAAGGGGAAATCAACAATAACACAATAATAGTGGGAGACTTTAATACCCCACTCACACCTATGGACAGATCAACTAAACAGAAAATTAACAAAGAAACGCAAACTTTAAATGATACATTAGATCAGTTAGACCTAATTAATATCTATAGGACATTTCACCCCAAAACAATGAATTTCACTTTTTTTTCAAGTGCTCATGGAACCTTCTACAGGATAGATCACATCCTGGGCCATAAATCTAAACTTGAAAAATTCAAAAAAATCAAAATCATTCCAAGCATCTTTTCTGACAATAATGCATTAAGATTAGATCTCAATTACAGGAGAAAAACTATTAAAAATTCCAACATATGGAGGTTGAACTACACACTTCTGAATAACCAACAAATCACAGAAGAAATCAAAAAAGAAATCAAACTAATGAAAATGAAAACACAACAACCCAAAACCTGTGGGACACTATAAAAGCAGTGCTAAGAGGAAAGTTCATAGCAATACAGGCATACCTCAAGAAACAAGAAAAAAGTCAAATAAATAACCTAACTCTGCAACTAAAGCAACTAGAAAAGGAAGAGTTGGAGAACCCCAGAGATAGTAGAAGGAAAGAAATCTTAAAAATTAGGGCAGAAATAAATGCAAAAGAAACAAAAGAGACCATAGCAAAAATCAACAAAGCCAAAAGCTGGTTCTTTGAAAGGATAAATAAAATTGACAAACCATTAGCCAGACTCATCAAGAAGCAAAGAGAGAAAAATCAAATCAATAAAATTAGAAATGAAAATGGAGAGATCACAACAGACAACACAGAAATACAAAGGATCATAAGAGACTACTATCAGCAGTTGTATGCCAATAAAATGGACAACGTGGAAGAAATGGACAAATTCTTAGAAAAATACAATTTTCCAAAACTGAACCAGGAAGAAATAGAAAATCTTAACAGACCCATCACAAGCACGGAAATTGAAACGGTAATCAGAAATCTTCCAGCAAACAAAAGCCCAGGTCCAGACGGCTTTACAGCTGAATTCTACCAAAAATTTCGAGAAGAGCTAACACCTATCCTCCTCAAACTCTTCCAGAAAATTGCAGAGGAAGGTAAACTTCCAAACTCATTCTATGAGGCCACCATCACCCTAATACCAAAACCTGACAAAGATGTCACAAAAAAGGAAAACTACAGGCCAATATCACTGATGAACATAGATGCAAAAATCCTCAACAAAATTCTAGCAATCAGAATCCAACAACACATTAAAAAGATCATACACCATGACCAAGTGGGCTTTATCCCAGGGATGCAAGGATTCTTCAATATCCGCAAATCAATCAATGTAATTCACCACATTAACAAATTGAAAAATAAAAACCATATGATTATCTCAATAGATGCAGAGAAGGCCTTTGACAAAATTCAACATCCATTTATGATAAAAACTCTCCAGAAAGCAGGAACAGAAGGAACATACCTCAACATAATAAAAGCTATATATGACAAACCCACAGCAAACATTATCCTCAATGGTGAAAAATTGAAAGCATTTCCCCTAAAGTCAGGAACAAGACAAGGGTGTCCACTTTCACCGCTACTATTCAACATAGTTCTGGAAGTTTTGGCCACAGCAATCAGAGCAGAAAAAGAAATCAAAGGAATCCAAATTGGAAAAGAAGAAGTAAAACTCTCACTGTTTGCAGATGACATGATCCTCTACATGGAAAACCCTAAAGACTCCACCAGAAAATTACTAGAGCTAATCAATGAATATAGTAAAGTTGCAGGATATAAAATCAACACACAGAAATCCCTTGCATTCCTATACACGAATAATGAGAAAGTAGAAAAAGAAATTAAGGAAACAATTCCATTCACCATTGCAACGAAAAGAATAAAATACTTAGGAATATATCTACCTAAAAAAACTAAAGACCTATATATAGAAAACTATAAAACACTGATGAAAGAAATCAAAGAGGACACTAATAGATGGAGAAATATACCATGTTCATGGATCAGAAGAATCAATATAGTGAAAATGACAATACTACCCAAAGCAATTTACAAATTCAATGCAATCCCTGTCAAGCTACCAGCCACATTTTTCACAGAACTAGAACAAATAATTTCAAGATTTGTATGGAAATACAAAAAACCTCGAATAGCCAAAGCAATCTTGAGAAAGAAGAATGGAACTGGAGGAATCAACTTGCCTGACTTCAGGCTCTACTACAAAGCCACAGTCATCAAGACAGTATGGTACTGGCACAAAGACAGACATATAGATCAACGGAACAAAATAGAAAGCCCAGAGATAAATCCACACACATATGGACACCTTATCTTTGACAAAGGAGGCAAGAATATACAATGGAGTAAAGACAATCTCTTTAACAAGTGGTGCTGGGAAAACTGGTCAACCACTTGTAAAAGAATGAAACTAGACCACTTTCTAACACCGCACACAAAAATAAACTCAAAATGGATTAAAGATCTAAATGTAAGATCAGAAACTATAAAACTCCTAGAGGAGAACATAGGCAAAACACTCTCAGACATAAATCACAGCAGGATCCTCTATGATCCACCTCCCAGAATTCTGGAAATAAAAGCAAAAATAAACAAATGGGATCTAATTAAAATTAAAAGCTTCTGCACAACAAAGGAAACTATAAGCAAGGTGAAAAGACAGCCTTCTGAATGGGAGAAAATAATAGCAAATGAAGCAACTGACAAACAACTCATCTCAAAAATATACAAGCAACTTATGCAGCTCAATTCCACAAAAATAAACGACCCAATCAAAAAATGGGCCAAAGAACTAAATAGACATTTCTCCAAAGAAGACATACAGATGGCTAACAAACACATGAAAAGATGCTCAACATGACTCATTATTAGAGAAATGCAAATCAAAACCGCAATGAGGTGCCACTTCACACCAGTCAGAATGGCTGCGATCCAAAAATCTGCAAGCAATAAATTCTGGAGAGGGTGTGGAGAAAAGGGAACCCTCCTACACTGTTGGTGGGAATGCAAACTAGTACAACCACTATGGAGAACAGTGTGGAGATTCCTGAAAAAATTGCAAATAGAACTACCTTATGACCCAGCAATCCCACTGCTGGGCATACACACTGAGGAAACCAGAATTGAAAGAGACACATGTACCCCAATGTTCATCGCAGCACTGTTTATAATAGCCAGGACATGGAAACAACCTAGATGTCCATCAGCAGATGAATGGATAAGAAAGCTGTGGTACATATACACAATGGAGTATTACTCAGCCGTTAAAAAGAATTCATTTGAATCAGTTCTGATGAGATGGATGAAACTGGAGCCAATTATACAGAGTGAAGTAAGCCAGAAAGAAAAACACCAATACAGTATACTAACACATAGATATGGAATTTAGGAAGATGGCAATAACGACCCTGTATGCAAGACAGGAAAAAAGACACAGATGTGTATAACGGACTTTGGGACTCAGAGGGAGAGGGAGAGGGTGGGATGATTTGGTAGAATGGGAATTCTAACATGTATACTGTCATGTAAGAATTGAATCGCCAGTCCATGTCTGACGTAGGGTTGCAGCATGCTTGGGGCTGGTGCATGGGGATGACCCAGAGAGATGTTGTGGCGAGGGAGGTGGGAGGGGGGTTCATGTTTGGGAACGCATGTAAGAATTAAAGATTTTAAAATTTAAAAAATAAAAAAGAAAAAAAAGAAAAAACACATTACCATCTCATCTCCATCTAGAAGAATATGGGATGATACTTTCACAGATAAATTACAAAAAGAACTTTCTCATGATTGATATCTAGAAAAATAATCAGAAACATCAAGCCTGTCATACAGAGCAGGACTACATTCACTATTTTAAATATTTCACTATACAAGATATATTATATCTCGTATAGAGATTTCTATAAAATAGAAATAAAAATAATATTTATCTATACAAGAGCACCAAAGAATTGATCCTTTTGAACTGTGGTGTTGGAGAAGACTCTTGAGAGTCCCTTGGACTGCCAGGAGATCCTAAAGGAACTCAATCCTGAATATTCATTGGAAGGACTGATGCTGAAGCTAAAGTTCCAATACTTTGACCACCTGATGTGAAGAACTGTTTCATTAGAAAAGACCCTGATGCTGGGAAAGATTGAAAGTAGGAGAAGAAGGGGACTACAGAGGATGAGATGGTTGGATGGCATCACCATCATGTTCAAGTTAATGAACATGAGTTTGAGCAGACTCCAGGAGATGGTGAAGGAACAGGGAAGCCTGGCGTGCTGCAGTCCATGGAGCTGCAAAGAGTCGGACACAACTGAGTGACTGAACAACAAATACAAGATAATTGCATTAACTGAAAATTGGAGAACTGAGAAATTTTCAATCTGGGGGATTTAATTCCAGCCAATTTACTTTCTTTTTTTAATCCAACACAGAAGTTCAAAACACCATAGCCTATGATCTAATTACTAGACCATCTTTCCTGTAGCTGTTGCCAAACCATTGTCATTATTAATTTTGTTTATCGCATAGGTTTTGGTTTGTTTGTTTGTTTTAGGCATGCCGGAGGTCAGTCTTCCTGATTGTCTTTATTTCAGAAACTACTTTATGGAAAATTCCAAGCTACTCATTTATGTGTGCTGTGTGCTAAGTAACTTCAGTCATGTCCGACTCTGCAACCGCATGGACTGTATGTAGCCCACTGGGCTCCCCAGACAATGGGATTCTCCAGGCAAGAATACTGGAGTGGGTTGCCATTTGCTCCTCAACTGAATCTTCCCCGACCCAGGGATCGAACCCATGTCTCTTTACTGCTCCTGCACTAGCAGGCAGCTTCTTTACTATAACTCCATGGAAAAGGTTTTTCTTTACCACACCAATGCATTCATGTGTTATTTTAAGCCTGTTTTATTCCTTTGAAATGTCACAGTAGTTAACTCTGACCTTAGTTTCTCATTTTATTTTAAAATTAAATAATTACTTCCATCTCTCAACTGAAACTTTGCATTCTCCAAGAATATTTTACTCTCTTTTCTCTAATTTCTGTTTGAATCTATACTTCAGTTATCACTCTGGCAACACAAATGTCTATGAAGATATAGAAAAAGTTGCCACACCAACTCGTTTACGTGTTGGTCTTAATTTTCTTCTTGACTTCCTGAAGCTTGTTATCATTTTCCCTAAACTCTGAAATAAAATATTTTTTATATTTTGGCAGTTGTCACATGCCAACTAAGGAGCATAGCACAGAAGAAAAACTATATGGGAATTACTTAAAATCTTGCACTTCAGAGCATCTCTTATACATTATAGTGAAGCATGATTAAATAGACTTGGCTACCTGAAAAGAATAGCTCCTAACTTGAAAGTGCTGATTATCATATTTTATTCTGGTGTATTTCCTAAAGCATTAGAGGTTTGTATTCATCTTTTGTAATCAACCTAAATTTATATTGCAAGTAAAATCTGTGAAGTTTCTGGGCAGAAGAATGATCATTTGGTACTGATACCAGCTTTCTAGCTGATGGGACAGGGAGGGTGTAACGGCCAGCAGTAGGGCTGATTGTCATTTAGTTTCAAATGACCAGGATGGCTGGGGTGAAGCACAGGCGAGCCACCAATTGCTCTAAATATAGATCTATCCCCTATTTAATTAGTATAAAAAATTTTCACAGATCATCCAAAAATTTGTCAATTTTCTTTTTAAGTATTATCGTGACTTTTCATATTTTTCTATATCTTCATAGACATTTGCACTGCCAGAATGATAACTGAAGTATAGATTCAAACAGAAATTATAGAAAAGAGAGTAAAATATTCTTGAAGAATGCAAAGTCCCATTTGAGAGATGGAAGTAATTATTTAATTTTAAAATAAAATGAGAAACTAAAGTCAGAGTTAACTACTGTGACATTTCAAAGGAATAAAACTGAGACATAAAATAACATTTATTGGCTCACAGATCTGCAGTTTGGGCTGCATCCCACTGGAGAATCTTTCTTCTAATCTCACTTGGGGTCACTCAAGCACTTTCTGGGATTGAGAGCTTTACTGGGGATGGATGGTCCAAAGCGCCTTCACTCGTGGATCTAGTGGTCATCCAAGACAGTCACCCGAGGCACCCCAAGCAGTCTGTCCAAATTTACTAATGGGGTGAAAGTGGATATTTTAAGACCTCTTAGGATCCAGGCATACAAATCATGTAAGGTCCCTTATACTATACTTTTGGTCAAAGCAAGATGCAGCCCTATTCAAATCTAAGAGGTGGGAAAACAGACTCCAATTCTTCATGAAGGCTAAGAAATTGACATTGCAAAGGGGCAGGGACACAAGAGTATAATTCACTGGAGGGTCTTATTGTCCATCAGTCTAGACATAAAATTATTCTTTCACAGTAATGATTTAAATAGCTTCTAATATGCATCAAAACATTTACACATCAAGCAGCTTTTCTAAATAATTAGCATAAATTTTCAGGCAACTATCTCTTGTGCTAAGTATTGATAATTCTGAAGATGATATATATAATGGATTATTACTCAGCCATTAAAAAAGAATGAAATAATGCCATTTGCAGCAATATGGATGGACTTAGAGACTGTCATTCTGAGTGAAGCAAATCAGACAAAGAAGGAGAAATAACAGACGATGAACCTTATATGTGGAATCTACAAAGAAATGACACAAATGAACTTATTTACAAAATGGAAACAGATGCACAGACTTAGAGACTGAGATTATGGTTGCCGGGGGAAGGATCAGGGGAAGGAAAAGTCGGGGAATTTGGAATGTATAACATGTACACACAGTTATATTTAAAATGAGTAATCAACAAGACCTACTGTATAGCACATGGAACTCTGCTCAATGTTACGTAGCAGCATGGATGGAAGAGAAGTTTGGGGGAGAATAGATACATGTATATGTATGACTGAGTCCCTTCACTGTTCACTTGAACCTATCACAACATTCTTAATCACTATACCCCCAAAACAAAATTAAAAATTTTTAAATAAATAAATAAATAAAATGGATAACCAACGAGGACCTACTGTATAGCACAGAGGACTCTGTTCAATATCCTATAATAACCTAAATGGGGAAAGAATTTGAAAAATAACAGATACATGTATATGTATAACTGAATCACTTTGCTGCACACCTGAAACTATCAGAACATTGTTATTTAACTGTATTTCAATATAAAAGAAAAAGTTAAAAAAAAACAAAGCAGGCATTTCAAATTACTAAGATAAAATATACTATGCAACAAATTCTTATATTATTTGGTAATTATTTCATAAAATAGATTATGAACAAAATGGTCATTTATTTGGAAAAAAGTAAACTTTTGATACACATCTCACTGACCAAAATAAACACAAATAAATTGACTACATAAGTGTATAAATGTTAACACTGGAACAAAGTATGAGTAAATATATCTAAAACCTTAGAGTGTCATTTCTGACTTTTTTTAATTGAAGTACAGCTAATTTATAATATTATATTAGTTTCAAGTACACAATATAGTGTCTCAATGTTTTATGGATATGCTCTTTAAATTTATTACAAAATAGCAACTATATGTCCTTGTGCTGTACAATATGTCTTTGTTGTTTGTTTATGTTATACATAGTAGTTTGTGTCTTTTAACCCATATCCCTACCTTGCCCCTCCTCCCTTCACAAGCACATTTAGATCACAAAATTTTAGGCAAAGTCTGCCTATGAAAGCCAGATTATCAGAAAAAAAATTATAGATTTTATTACATAGCAATAATCATAGCTGCTGCTGCTGCTGCTGCTAAGTCACTTCAGTCGTGCCCGACTCTGTGCGACGCCATAGATGGCAGCCCACCAGGCTCCCCCATCCCTGGGATTCTCCAGGCAAGAACACTGGAGTGGGTTGCCATTTCCTTCTCCAATGCATGAAAGTGAAAAGTCAAAGTGAAGTCGCTCAGTCATGTCCGACCCTCAGCTACCCCATGGACTGCAGCCCACCAGGCTCCTCCTTCCATGGGATTTTCCAGGCAAGAGTACTGGAGTAGGGTGCCATTGGAGGGTAAGAAAATATCCTCAAAGTCAGAATGACCACACTCTGATTACTGATTGTATTTCCTGTAGAAGTTTATTCTGATAAGATACCTAGACAAATGTACAAAGATGTATATTTATCACACTATTGCTTGTAAAATGAGAAAGAAAAGAAGCCATTTTAAAACTCCTCAGTGAGGGAGTGCATAATAGATTATAGAAAAACTGTGTCATAAAATGGAATTCTGTGCAGGTATTAAAAAGGATGATCTAAATCTATTCACACTGATACTGAAATACCCCCTATCTTGGTGAATGGGAAAAAAACAAAAAAAAACCAGTTCCTAAAACATTCTGTAATTGTTGCAGGGAGGAAGACAACTCTGATTCCGTGTTGCAACTGTTTTTTTGACATGCTGTTCATTGTTTTTGTTATTATAATCCTACAGAATGGTTTGCCTCAGAGGATCCAGCCCCACTGCCTGACTGTTAAACTGAAGTGCCTTTGTTCAGAACCATATCCACCTGTGGATGGCAGGAAGGAAGAAATTAACACATCCCCTGCCTAAGATTTGCCATTCTAGGAGGTGTTTCAAGATTGCTGCGGCTGCTAAGTCGCTTCAGTCGTGTCCGACTCTGTGCGACGCCATAGACGGCAGCCCACCAGGCTCCCCCGTCCCTGGGATTCTCCAGGCAAGAACACTAGAGTGGGTTGCCGTTTCCTTCTCCAATGCATGAAAGGGAAAAGTGAAAGTGAAGTCGCTGAGTCGTCTCTGACTGTTAGCGACCCCATGGACTGCTGCCTACCAGGCTCCTCCATCCATGGGATTTTCCAGGCAAGAGTCCTGGAGTGGGCTGCCATTGCCTTCTCCGGTTTGCAAGATTAATGGCCTTTTTACCTTACTTCCTTACCTTCCCTCATCTCTAATCTATAAAAGAATCTGGCATGGAGACCCCAATAAGATGGTTATTTTGAGGCTCTAGCCTGCCATCTTCTCAGTCTGCTGGCTTTGGATTAAAGTCTCTTCCTTGCCTCAGCACCTCTTCTCTTGGATCCATTGGCCTATCCTGGGATGAGCAGAGCGAGCTTGGACTCGGTAACATAATGTGTGGTCCTCTTAAGTTAAAACAACATGGTAATGCATTAAGAGTATGGAAAAGTATTCACACAGGTTAATAGTAGTTACAATTGAAATACAGAGGAATTGATTTTCATTCTTTATTCTTCTATGTATTATTTAACTTCTTTACAGGAAGTTGTTTTTTTGTTTTTTTGTTTGTTTGTTTTTTGGTTTTTTTTTTTGTAAAACAGAAAGCTTGACTTTCTGGTTATGGCAGCATGAAGATACTGGAAAATCCTCTCTCCCACCAAAAAAAAAAAAAAGCATAAAACTTGACAAAGCAAGTTGTCAAAAACAAATACTGCAGAACCATAAAAAAAAATTGACCAATGATAAACAACAAATTGAGATAATTTGAGAGAGTGGGATGAACTGAGCAAGTAGCACTGACATATATGCACTACCATGTGTGAAACTGATCACTAGTGGGAGCTGCTGTACAACACAGAGAGCTCAGTTCAGTGCTCTGTGATGACCTAGAGGGGTGGGGTGGGAGAAAGGCTAGGAGGGAGACTCAAGAAGCAAAGGATATATGTATACCTAGAGCTGACTCACATTGTCGTACAGCAGAAACTAACACAATATCGTAAAGCAATTATCCTCCAAAAAAAAAAAAGAGACACATTGAAAGTAAAAAGGTGAAAAAAATCTGCCCTGCAAAGTAAAGTGAAGTCACTCAGTTGTGTCCGACTCTTTGCGACCCCATGGACCTACCACACCTACCACACTCCTCCGTCCATGGGATTTTCCAGGCAAGAGTACTAGAGCAGTCATAAAAATGCTGGAATGGCTACACTAATATCAGGGAAAACATAGGTTAAGACAAGAAATATTACTAGTGACAAAGAAGGACACTTCTTGATACAAAGGTCACTATATGTGGAAGTTATAAATGTATACGTGCCTAATAGTAGAGCCTCAAAATACATAAGCCAAATATAGGCAAAACTGAAAGGAGAAATCGACAGTTCAACAGTCATAGGTGGAGATTTCCATACTCTACGTCCAGCAGTTGACAGAACAACTGGGCAGAAAATCAATACCGTTAGAGAAGATTTGAACACCTCAATCAACTTGACCTGACATTTTTACAATACTCTACCCCAAAGCAGCAGAATATACATTCTTTTCAAGGACAAACAGAACATTTCCCATTTCACCATAAGTCTAGAACATAAAATGTCTCAATAAATTTAAAAGAATTGAAGTCATATAAGTATGTTCTCTGAACACAATAAAATTAAATTAGAAATTGACAGCAGAAAAAATTTTGAGAGATCCAAAATATTTTCAGATTAACACATTTATAAATAACCCAAAGATCAAATAAGAAAGCACAATGAAAATAAGAAAATATCTTTAATTACTTGAAAAAGAAAACATATCCAAACTTGGAAATACAGCAAAAGCAGTGCGTAGAGGGAAACTGAGTGCTCTGAACACTTACATTAGAAAGAAATAAAGATACAAAATATTTAAGCTTCCATCTCAAGAAAGAAGAAGGGCTAGTCAAACCCAAATTAAAAGATTGGTGCTGAAATCAATGAATATGAAAACAGAAAACCAAAAGAGAAAATCAATGGAACCAAAATTCATTCTTTGAAAAGTCAACAAAAATTGGTAAAGATACACAGGCAAAAAACTGACAAAGGCAAAAAAGAGAGACGATACAAATCAATAAAGTTAGGAATGAATGAGGAGGCATTAGTAATTCTCTAACAGAAATTTAAATAGTCATAAGAAAATATTACAATCTACTTTATGTTAGCAAATTAAACAGCTTAGATGAAATGGACACATTTATACAAATATATTTATTACCAAGAGAGATATAACAAAAAGTAGAAAATCTGTATAAAGCTATAACAAGTAAAGGAATGAACTTAGTAATTAAAAAGCTTCCCACAAAGAAAAGAACAGATCCAGGTGATTTCACTAAGCATTCTACCTAACATTTGAAGAAAAAATGATACCAATCCATCACATTCTTCAAAGAAGGAAGAAACTTCCAATTCATCCTGAGGTCAGAAAACTGTAAACAAACATCCTAAATGAATATAGATACAAAAATCCTTTATAAAATATTAGCAAATCTAGACAACATAGCAAAAGGATTATATACCATGTCCAAATGAGATTTTCCCAAAGAACACAAAATTGCTTTAACATCCTAAACATCAAATAGTGTAATACACAATATCAGTGGAATAAAGCACAAAGTCACTTGGCCATCTCAGCAGAATCAGAAAAGCTTTTGAAAAGAGAAACCTAATACCCACTTACAATTTAAAAAATACTCTCAACAAATTAGTAATAGGAGGGAATGTTCTCAGTCTCATAAAGGGCACCAGGAAAAGCCAACCATTCTTAATAATGAATGTTTGAATGATTTCACTCTTAGATCAGGAACAAAAAGAAAATGCTTGCTCTTGTCACATCTATTCAGTACTGTGTGAGAGGTTCTAAACAGTTCAATCAGGCCAGAAAAATAAATTAAAAACACATATCATGGAATAAAAGAATAAAACTGTCTTCATTTGCAAATAACATGATCCTCTGTGTAGAAAATCTCAAGGAACCTCAAAAGTGTAAAACAAAACCCAGAATCAGTAAACAAGTTTGAAAGGCCACAGGATGCAAAAATCAAAACTAAAAATGCTATTGTTTCATAATGCTAGCAAAAAGCAATCAAAAACTGAGACTAATAAAATAATTTTATTCCCAGTAACATCAAATGAAATATTAAAGAATAAATTTAATAAAAGAAGTGAAAAACCTATACATGGAAATATAAAAAGATTACTGAAAGCAATTAAAGAAGATCTGTAACAAAATGGAAACTCATTCTATATTCATGACTTATAAGACTCAATATTTTTAAGATGTCAGGTCTCCCCAAATTGACATCTATTTAATGTAATCTCTATTAAAAAATTATTATAGTCTTTTTTGAAAATAATTGATGATAACCCAAAAATAAGAGGCAAAGCAAAAACCTGGAATACCAAAAAAAAGAAAAAGCTTCAAAAAGGAACAGAGTTGGAGGACTTCCACTACCTGACTACACAACTTTCTATAAAACTACATAATTAAGATAGTGTGGTATTGCATTAGGAGACATATAAATCATGAATCAGAATAGAAAATCCCAAAATAAAGGCTTAGGTATATGGTCAATTGTTTTGTTTCATTTTCTAGACATATTTACATAAATGCTATTTCCCTAGTTATATTAAATTTTCTCAAAAGCCTTTTTTAAAAGTTAATGTTTTGTTTTAGAATAGTTTTAGATTTACAGAGAGTTTCTGCGTGTGGTGACTCAGTTTCCTCTATGGTTACTATCTTACATTACTGTGTTTATCAGTCACAACTTCCCTATGGCTCAGACAGTAAAGAGTCCACCTGCAATGCGGGACACCCAGGTTCGATCCCCAGGTCAGGAAGATCCGCCGGAGAAGGAAATGGCAACCCGCTCCAGTATTCTTGCCTGGAAAATCCCATGAATGGAGGAGCCTCGCGGGCTACAGTCCATGGGGTCACAAAAAGTCGGACACGACTGAGCCACTTCACTTTCACTTACACTTTATTTGAACTTCCTCAGTTTGTATCTAATATCCCTTCTCTGTCCCAGGATCCCATCCTGGACACCACATTGCATTTAGTCGTCACGTCTCATTAAGCTCCTCTAGACTGTGACAGTTTGTCAAGCTCTCCTTGTTTTTATGACCTTGACAGTTTTGAGGATTACTAGTCAGATTTTTAGAATGTCCCTCTGTTGGGTATTTCCAATCTTCCCCCTCCCCCCCCCCATGGATATAGTGTGGTTATGTGTTTTGAGAAGAAAGATCACAAAGTGTCCTTATCACATCATATCAAGGACACATGCTATCAACGTGACATCACAGAGGATGTTGCCCTTGATCACCTAGCTGTGCTAGCACTTGTCAGATTTCGCTAGTGTAAAGTTCCACCTTCATGCCCTCCCACTCCCATCCATACTGTACTCTTTGCAAAAAAGTCACAATGCAATCCCCACAGCAGGCAGGAGGAATTATACTCCACAAGTGTCAGTTGGCAAACTATTTGGCACTATTCACTATTTGTTCTCTAAAGAAACATTCGTAGCAACTTAGAGTAATTTTTATCTGTTAAATGTGGAAATTGTGTTTTAACATATCTTTGTTTTATCACAGTTTTCTAATAATCCTTTTTTATTGTATTTAATTAGATATATGGTTCACGGTAGCCTGAATATTTAAAAAAAGAACAAACTTCTTTTCCAGAGTTGGAGAAGCAGTGATCTTTAACTATTTAAGAGGTGAAGAAGCATGAAAATTTTTTGAAAAATACAACACTGGATGAAAAAGAGAAAATCTGAAAAGTGTTTAGTATATCACCAGTGATTTTATAAATAAATATACACAGTAAAATATTTGTCATATATATATATGTTAAAATGAAATGGTAAAATATATATTACCTATGTAGCAGAAAGAGTAAGTGTATACTGATGAGTCATTCATGAGAAGGATATACACCAACCTCTGTGTAGAAGCACCCTCTGCAGGAGGGAAGGAGGCTGGGAGGCAAGTAGGCTCATAGAGGAGTAGGGGCTTCAACAGTATATGGAGTGTTTTTGCTTCTTTCTAAAAATATATCTAAAACAAGTATGGCAAATGCTAAATTTTTTTTAAAGCTTGCTCATGGGTATGTGGGTATTCATTAAACTGTTCTCTACCTTTTATGTTTGAAATATTCTATAATAAAATACATAAAAGTAAGCAAAGCTTTTCTTTTCTAAATGCAATATAAATTGCAGATTGTTGGAAATTTTCCATTTAAAAAAAAATGGAAAGAGATCTAAGAGAATGTCAAAGTTTCTCTGAAGTATCTGACAAGTTTTAATGGATTAGGTATCTTTCCAAAGTCCTTTATTGAACAGCTATGTACGAGGAACTCTGCAAGGTATTGAAAGTAGGGAAAACTATGTGCTGAGGATATGGAAAAGACTACTGGAGAGGAACCCGAGACTAAAACAAGGGTTTATGAAGCCAGATGTCTTGATACATACCCAAAAACAAAACTGGATCTGTATCTTAGACGGGCAAGATTCTACCTGGAAAGGGACAAGTTTCCCTGTTATTACTTCATTTTCCCAAATTATCATTATCTCGTATTATCCTGGTCTTAGCACTATTGCCTGGTAAACTGGCACTTCTAGGAACACAGAGTCTGAAGTTCATAAAAAAGACAAAGTTTCTAACAACAGATGCTGGGCAGATGTCCCCCCTCCAACTATTTTTTCTTTCTTTTCTTTTTAATTCAGAAGTTGGGCAAGTGTGATCTTTACGCTCTTGTTTAACTCTGCAGACCAGCTGCCCCTACAGCAGCCTCAGAACAAGTGGGTTTCCTTTGTGCTTGAAATCATCCAGCACCAGATGTCAGCTTAGAGGTTTCCATCCCTCAAGAGTACAGGGCTGCCATGTTACTGAGCACTGGGAATGATGCTTCAGAAACAGTGCTTTCCTATCCTGTTTCATTAAATCGAATGTGAAGTGAAAGAGAATTTGACCTCCCTGAGAGGATGGTTTCTTTGACCTGTGAGAAGTTTGCTGTTATAAAATGAAAATGCAATCACCAGAGAGATGTAAAATACAAAGCTAAGCTGGGCAGCTTGTAAATCATTTAACAGTCTGCATGTGATTTAATAGTAATAGGGTCAAGATTTCCAGAGAAAATAATTTGATGCTGATTACATGATACTAAAATGTAGAGATGCTTCTGTGTGCCACTGAACAATGAGGACATAAGAAGAGCAATAAACATTCTTCATTATGACTTTGCCCCTCTAGGGTCTGGTCACTTCAGATATCCTTCAGTGGAAGCTTGAGCAATTAAGATGGCTGATTACCCAGGGAGAGAGCGAGCTTTGTGTTAGCAAAGCTCAACTGAGCACAAAAGCCGAGAAGACTGTCCGAAAATAGCTAACTCTATTGGCTCTAAAATTTCTCTTGTCTTAATTTACAGCCTAAATTAAATCTGACCGTTTTTCAGAACCAAGTATCCAACTGTTAAAGTAATCTGGGGGGAAAAAAAAAGATATTTTCTTATTGACATGAAATTAGAAATTTGCCTTGCAGAATTTTGCAGGAATCTTTTAAAGTCATTTTTCAGATCTAAAGAGAAAAATCAGAGCCATTTTACTGAGTAAAGGGAGATGAAATCTGCCACAGGTAAAATTTGTTAGCTATTCGTGAAATTCTTTCTTCTTCTCTGCCATGTTTAAAGAATAAAAGCTGAGGCCAAAACCCAGGCTGATAGCAACACTGAGATCAGTGGTTCCTAAAGCTGGTTTTATAACATCACAGCATATCTCCAATGAACCTCAGGATTTCTTAATTAACTTTCCACCACGTAAATGTTTATGTTATTAGTAAAACAGAAAGGCAGGCATAGCGGAGCATCTCAGGGAATTGCAAGCCCTTAGCCACCCTCTGCCCTCTCTCACCTCATAGACACCCCATGAATGTTAAAAGCAATGACTGTCCAGCAGGCCTAGAATCCTGCTTCTGCTACCTCGTAGGAGCAAAATCGCTCAAACCCTCTTCACCTCCTCTCTTCAGCAATAAAATGGGAAATCATAGAGTACCTACATCACTATTCTGAAGAGTTAGAGCTTTATATTAACATGTGCAAGGGCACAGTGCCTCTTACAAGCAACATGTAAATATCAGCTACTCTATCATCTAACTTAATTGGGTCATTGTTCCAGTAGAAACATTTTATTCAGCAGTGATGTTAACTAGATAAACTTGCACAATTTTTGGCCTTAAAATTTTGTAAATACCTATCTGCATTTCAATATAGAGATATAGATATACATGTTTTAAAACAGAAAGGAAATATCAGAAAATGTGGAATGATTATGAGTATAGTGACATTTTCTTTTTGATGCTTTTCTATTTTCT
The DNA here is from genome assembly GCF_001704415.2 of Capra hircus. NCBI lineage: Eukaryota > Metazoa > Chordata > Mammalia > Artiodactyla > Bovidae > Capra > Capra hircus. The sequence goes on from NC_030816.1 coordinate 25,337,650, forward strand.
AATTTTTTAATGATATCTCCTATTTTTCAAGTTTTACTTTTATAATAAAAAAATAGAATTTCATGAGGAAATAAAAGACATCAGAAAATTGCAGTTCTAGCATTTGATACCTTGTCCTCCAGGACACCTGAATTCCATGCTCTTTTAGCAAGCTGGACCCTGATCTCTGCTATGTCCTAATTGACAACTTTCAATTTATACAAAAGCATGTGTATGTGGTAAGTTGCATCAGTCGTGTCCATCAGCTCTTTGCGACTCTATGGACTGTAGCTCACCAGGCTCCTCTGTCCATAGGGATTCTCCAGGCAAGAACACTGGAATTCAGTTATGTCTGACATGTTTTTCTAAGAAGAAATTTCCAGCTTCTTTTAAGACAGAATGAACTCTATCGACAATAGCTCTAGGAACAGATTCCTCACTTAGTGTATAACCATTTTGGGTTCTTCTTTTGTCTACATTGGAAACACCTACAAATATAATTGCAAATACTAGGGATTAGTCTTAAAGCAACACACCCTGGTATTTGGTACTGTTTTCACTTTATTTGGGGCCTCATTACTCTCTGAACAAGCTGAGGCCTCAAACTAACAGGTAGCCTAAGTGAAGACATAGGAAATTTGGTTTCTCTTCAGAACTACTCTGAGATCTTTTTAAAACATGTTTCTGGGACCCTCTCCAATCCTATTAAATCAGAAACTCTCAGGAAAGAAATGAGAAGGAAGGAAAGACCTGCATTTTTGAATGACAGCTAAGCGATGCTAGTAACTGGGCAACTTTGTAAACAGTTACAGTTTGGGGACCAGGTAATATTAGGAGAAATGGTCAGTAATAATTGTATGTAGCTCTATTTTATATCATATGTGTTATATACTATAACATATACATGTACAGCATCTACAGATGTTCTGTACATTTGATGTATTTTTAGCTCTACTTTATCAGTTCTCCATCACCTTGAGTAAATGGAGATGTTTGTAATTGCTAGTAGGCAAATAATCCTCACTCAAAATATTATCTTAGGCTCATTTATTTGGTCCAGTATTTGGGTGGTAAGGCCTCTACAATTTCCCTCAGAAGATTTCTTTGTTTTAAGTCTAGTGGTTTTCAGTAACAGAAATGCAAAGAGATTTTTCTGGCAGGACACTCCGTACTTTTGGCTTCTTGCATTTGGACCAATTCTGAAGTTGAAAGGTGTTTGGAAAATGGTTCAGAGGCCTCTCTAATAAGGCGTTAGGCTTCAGTTTTATGTGGACTCCAAATGAGTGTTCAATTATTGGTGCGTGAATTGAGTACCTTCCAGTTCAATGATAATATCAAAGCATTATAAAAGTATGCTCTGATCCAACTTTACTGATTTTAGGTGCTTCAGTTTGGGTTGAAAAGTTCCTTTTCAATCAAGTTGCAGACATTAGAGTTACTTCGAGAATATAATCATGAAAAATTCCAAATATTTTGCCAATTTCTTTCCAAATAAAAAAAAAAAACCTACTTTTTCCACTTAAGTGATGTAAATTCTATGGGTTTGGGGAAATAAATATAAAACAATAATGAAAGCAACTCCCCCCTATTGAGGAAGAAAGTAAATAGAAAAGTAGTAGTTTCCTACATTCAGTTTTTACCTTAAGATCAATTTGGCCAGGCAGGTGACTTGCTGGTCTGTTTCTCCCTACACCTTGCAACTTGAATAGCATGAATCCTGTTGATTCAAGACAGGATTACTTGTTTCTAACCTTCATATTTAAAAAGTCATTTTTATTTAACTAAAGAGAAGATTCTTGAAGGTTTTATCATACCCAAAATAAGTTCATAGTGGAAAAAAAAAAATAAGTCCATAGTGATATTGGGCTTCCCAGGTGGCACTAGTTGTACAGAACTCAGCTGCCAACGCAGGAAACATAAGAGACGTGGGTTCATCCCTGGGTGGGGAGGATCCCCTGGAGGAGGAAATGGCAACCCCCTCCAGTATTCTTGCCTGGCGAATCCCTTGGACAGAGGAGCCTGGTGGGCTACAGGCCTTAGGGTCACAAAGAGTTGGACACGACTGAAGTAACTTAGCACACACGCATAGTGATATTATTATTTTATAGGTTGAGACTACTCTTTCAACTAGACACAAAAAATTTTCCAAGACTTAGATTTTTAACATTCAACTTTCAACTAACCTGTCAGTATACACTCCAATGCCATATTCTCAAAATTAAAGCACCAGAATTTCAAATGAAGGAATTATTTGAGAGAAACGAACAATGACTCACAATGCCCTGGTATGCTGAGTTTGATTGCTGTATCTTAAAAGCTTAGCTTTTAATTACAAGATAACTTATCACATGAGCTTTTTGCATATGATGAACCAGGTTTGAAGAGATTCTATGTTGAAAAAACACAAGTCTAAATTCTAAGATCCTGAGTTAAAATGGTCCTGCTTTGATAAATCCTACTGAAGAATACTTTAGTCTGAGGACCTTGGGAGAAAACAGCAGAACACACTGTTTCCTTTCCAAATCACTCTCCCTGGAGAATAAGTGACCATCCAGACTTGGAGAGACCAAAAATGGCTCTCAGTAACTTCAAGAAACCAGATCAAAGGAAGTGATATATTTCTTTCCTTGATAGAAAACTGTTACTTTACAAAGTTGCCCCAAACGAAAGGACTCTTGTGTTCCAATTTATTTAGTATTCTTTTTAATACCATGCATTCAGAGAGTTCTGTCCTTCTCGGGGAAATTCAGGGGGAAAAAATCATATTTAATTAACCAGCCAAATGAGTGAAAATTTTATTTGAAGTTAAATATTTTTGAAATATTTGGCTTAGTCCCATAATTCAATGCCCAAAGTCCCTTTAGATTTTTGTTCCTAAGTGGGTTTTCAAATTCAATTAAACTTTCTGGCTTCAAAGCTACTTAAGAAGTATTCTAGGCCAAAGATATTTCTGTTACCTTTAAGCCCCCTTGGGAACGCCTCTCCAAAAAAATCAGGTCATTTATTCTTGAAACTCATAAATGTCAATGCAAACATATCCTGAAGTTTCATTTATCACATAGAGGTTCAGTGAACCTATGATTGGAAGTAGAATGAATAGTAATAGTAATAAGTTCTGAGTATGTTCTGTATTTTTTGCATGCTCTGTAGTTTCCAGTATCAGTTTTTGTTTGGTATCGCAGAGCTGGAATTTATTAAGGTATATTAGGGATAGGACCTAGATTCATATTTCAAATATTTCTGCCAATCTCCCATGCCAAAGTAAAAAATAAGTGTTCATTGATACTGATAATTCCCACCACTGTTGACAAGTTTCGCTGTTTTTTTTGTTTTTTTTTTTCCCTTCCTTTTCCCAGCTGAGAAAATACTTGCTGTTGAACATCTGGCTAAGGAATGTTGAAACATCCAAAGGCCTATAGTATCATATGAAGTGGACTTTTTGAAGAAAAGTAACATGGAGTACTAGGCAGTTTCCCAGAAAAAGATTTTCAGAAAAAAAAAAAATTTATATATATATATATATATATATATATATATATATATATAGCCCAGTGACACTTCGTGAAAGTCAGAACATTCTAAAAATGGAAGGATGGGATAAAGACTTTGATCAATATGGTGAAGTTATTATGAGTTTAGGATAAGAACATTCTTATCCACCTGGGTTAGCACTCCCGATAGGAACCAGCAGGAAAGTACATAAAATTCTTCTTACTGAATCATCTAGTCAAGCACTTGACCACCCAGGATTGAATTCAGTGAATTTTTGTGCTGAAAATACATCCATGGGTAGAAGGAATGTTTGGGGGTACAGTTCAGCATTGGGAGAGTTCATGGCAAATTAAAGAGTACGTTTATACGTGTATAAACAGGCCTCCACAAACTAGCATCTGTTGAATTACCCTAACACTCCGTCCCCAGCAGGTCAGCAGCACAGGCTGAATGAATACTTGCAACCTCACATCTATGCGCCTTGTCTTCCCTGGTCCCTCAGACAGTATAGAGCTTGCCTGCAATGTGGGAGACCCAGGTTCAAACCCTGGGTTGGGAAGATCCCTTGAAGAAGGAAATGGCAACCCACTCCAGTATTTTTGCCTGGAAAATTCCATGGACAGAGGAGCCTAGTGGGCTATGGTCTGAGGGGTCACAAAGAGTCCAACACGGCTGAGTGACTAATACTTTCCCTTTTATACTTCACCACAAAGCCTTTGCATTGATTATGTTAATGTGTTTCAGAAACAAATTCTACTCATTTTAGACAAGTGAGAACCACCTGTAGCATAATGTGAGTTATGCAAAAGTAAGGATCTTATCCCCCAAACCTGGCACTAAAAATATCTACTGTCTGAATTTAAATGTGTCCGTCTAATATACAGAATTTTAGATCCGTAAAAGGACAGAGACATCATCTAGTCCAATCTTCTCATCTAGCTGAGTAAGAAAGTGTGATAGGAAGTGGGATATTTCTCTAAAACTATAGAAACAAGTATCAGATTCAGAGCCCCTACCTCTTTCTGTCACACTTTAAGAATTCTTTTATGTTCATTGTCATGATATATATTGCCTTGACTATTAGGAAATTGTTTTGTCTAGGTTTTCTTCTGATTTCTGGAATTGCTAAATTCTCCTGCAGTGCATTCGGCGGAACTTTTATTTATTTCCTGCGTCCTGAAATGTTAATATGGAGGAGAGGAGATGCATGCTAGAAAAGCAAGGCCAACAAAGGGGCTGAGTGCTGGTGCGCTGCAATGTCACAGCCCAGGGCCTAAAAACAGGACCCCCGGGGGTCTTGCACCTTCTCTCTTTCCCCCTTCCTTATTTTCTTCCTTCCTTCCTTTCTCTTTTCCTTTGTAATAGTTTACCAAATGCAGCTATTACCATGACTGGGGAAACAATTCTTTCAGAAACGTGCAGCCTGACACCCATCACACTAGAAACAGGGATTTTAACACTTTCTCTTGAAAAATGACCATTACTTTTGGAAGGGTAATAATTTGCCCATTGAGTTAATGCTAAATTGCACCTCCTCTCTTTTATTTTGGCTAGGAGCTTTTTTTCTTATTTTATAAAGGCAGAAAATAAAGTTCTTGCACAGTGCTTGGTGGTTTGGGTTTGGGTTTCGAGCTCTTCTGGAGGAACAGAGAGGCATAAACAGCTACCTTCAAAGCCTGATGTGGGTTGTCCTTTCCCTGTGGCTCCTACCAATTATTCACAGCCAAACAGGAGAACCACCGATCCAGTTCCCATTTTATTGATAGCTTTCACTTCCAGATCCAATTTTCCCTAGTGAATCCTGTTGGAAACCTAGCATTCCCACACATGGGCTCATATTTTCTCATTTTCAAAATGAACAAAGAATGGACTATTACTCACAGAATCACAGAACTGGGAACAATGTTAGCCTCATGCATGTAATGAAACCAAAAACAAATAAGCAAACAGAGGCCCGGGTCTGTGGGAGGTGAGCACTATCACCAGGAGATGACTGCCCTCCATCGCCTAGAGTCCTGTATTATTCAGAGAGTTCTCAGATGGTAATAAATTAGTTTGACAAATTATTCCTCTCACCAGACTTAACCGTTATCAACCTTTCTGAGAAGGGTTTTAGAAAAGAAGCTTTGTCTGCGAGTGACAGGCTGAAGGCATCTGTTTAACAGATTCCTTTTCTTAAGGGTCTGCGAAGGCTGCTTTCGTGAGGGTAGAGTGTGGGGTACAGCGGGCTCTTCATTCTCACCGAGCTCACCCCCCATGTGTCACTGTCAGTCTTTCCGTCACATGTCTGATCCGTCCTTTCCCTGCCCTCTGGCGTGCTGTCCGCTCTCAGAGGGATGGCCCAGCCCACATCACATCCTGTTTTGCAGAACACATACCTGCCACTCACATATTTCACAAGTACATTTTTCTTTTATTTGGGTGAAATTCATTTCCCGAAGATCATAAAACAAAAACCAATACATTTTATTCAATAAATTGTGTTACCGTATTTCTCCTCAGCATAATCGTTAAGATATATTTTTCATCCTACGAGAAATGAACAGCAAGCACATCCATTTATCAAACTCTTCAAAAAGGCACTGCCACAAATTCTGGAAAAATTAAAAGGCTGGTCTCTGTGTCCAGCCTTGCCCTCTCCAATCCATTCTTTGCAATGCAGCTAGAGTCATCTTTCAAAAATACAGATCTGAGCACATCGTAGACCTCAGCTTAAAATGCCTGAATAATTCACCACTTCTCTTACAATAAGGCTAAATTCTTAGCAAGATGTATAACATCCTTTATGATCTGGCTTCTATCTCCCTCTGAGATCAGTTTTATCTTTCGATACATTATAACACCACCCTTGCAACCTGTATATCAGACCACTAAAATGCCTTTAGTGGTGGTGGTTTAGGAACTAAGTCATGTCTGACTCTTGTGACCCCATGGACCCACCAGGCTCCTCTTTCCATAGGATTTTCCAAGTAAGAATACTGGAGTGGGTTGCCATTTCCTTCTCCAGGGGATCTTTCTGACCCAGGGATTGAACCTGGGTCTCCTCCACTACAGGCAGTTTCTTTACTGACTGAGGTACCAGGAAAGCCCCAGACGGGACCTGTTTCCACCCAGTTACAGGCAGAATCACACTAAATGCCTTTAGTGTATCCAAATGTGCCTTACAAAATGACTTACCCCCCTTGCTCTCACTTCCAGGTCTTTGAACATGTAATCTTCTCTGCTTGCAACATTCTTTTCCATTGCCTTCCTCCTTTGGATAAATTATAATTTGTGTGTCTCATCTTAGTCGCATGCTCTTCAGGATGATCCCTGGTCCTCCAAGATTGGGCTAAATGCCCACAGTCCTAACCAACTCAGTTACACCAATCAATTCAATTGTAGTGAACTATTTTCTTCTTTTTTTGTCCCAGCAGTCAGTAAATAACGTGCTTTCAGATAAGGAGTATATCTAACAAGTCATTATAGTCCCAGCATCTAGAATATTGTCTCATACAAAAATAGCAAAATGTAATAATTTGTTAAATGGTAAGCCTATTACATAAAATCAGAACTGTAAAAAATGCCCTCCTGGTGCTGATGGAAACATAACATTTCTACTCAAGGAATTTGCTATTTATTTGGAGTAATGAGAATTCATGTTTTAAAAAATCATTAATAAAAGAAATAAGGCACATAACTATTGGATACAAATGCTACATTAGTAAAATAAAACAAAAACAATTGCTACAGTATTTGATAGGGAAAAGTCGTCACAAACTATGTAGCCAGCCCCCCCAGGACTCTATGGGGGCGAGATTAACACTAAACTGTGAGAGACAGGACCCCTTGAATAAAAAGAGTACACGGATAGAATTTCAAGAATAAAAGAAAGGAACGGTCTAGATGGAAAGGCACACATATAAGTTCAACAAGCAATGACTGACTGGTTAATCTGGAAAGAAGGAAAACAAGAGTCTTGTGAGACCATTCCTTAATATAAGCAACATGTATACTGCACATATATTATATGCCAGGCGCTGCTCTCAGCACCTGGGAAAAGTCAGTGGGCTAAAAACAACGAACATTGCCCTCATGGAGTTTACCCTCCAGTGGAGAGAAAAAAACACACCACCAGTATACAATCCCTTCATTGAAAAACAAGTCTAAAACACCACCAGTATACAATCCCTTCATTGAAAAACAAGTCTAAACAGGTCTTAAAACCTGAAGTTTTTCCTGAGCTTGTCAGTAAACTTGATCTAAACTGAATGACTATGTGTAGTCTTTATTTCAATTAATAAGCTTACTTCTGTGCTTTGCTTCAGAAATATTACTGTATTTGGTCGCAGAACTCAGCTACGAATGAGATGTAATGTATGGTATCTAATGCGGCATTCTCTACTAAAATTTGAAAAAGGCTAAATGCTGAAAAGCATCATCCCAAGGGTTCTGGATGGGATTGTGGACCTAGAGACCTAGAAAATGGAAAAAGAAAACGTGGCACAGGGTGAGGGAGACCCGGAGGGACAGAGGCGGGGAGGGGAGCTGATGCAGAATTAATTAGAGTGGTCAGGCCTCTTGGAAAGGTGAGATTTAGGCACCTTCACTTACAGAGGGGAGGGAGTTAGGTAAGCAGGGACCCAAGGCCAGAGTGTTTCAGAAGCAGGAGAGCAAAGGTCCAGGAATCAGGGGAACACAGGGCACCCCTAGGCACCTGCAAGAAAACAAAGACATGACCAAGTAGGAAGAGTAGAAAAGACAACCAGAGGAGTAATAGGAAACCAGATCATGTTGAATCGCTAAGCAACTTCAGGGTTTTGAGCAGAGGAGTGACATGATACAACTTCAATTTTAAAAGTGTCATTCCAACTGCTATGTTGAAAATAAGCTGCAGGTAAACAAGGGTAGAATAATGGAGACCTACTAGCATGGGATTGTGAGAATCCACATGAGACCACGGTGGTTCAGATGGGGGTGATGGTAACAGAGGTAGCGAAAAGCAGTCTGATTCTGGAGAGGTTTCAAGGACAAAATCAATAGGATTTCTTAACATCCTGGAGAGAGAGGAGACACGGGAGACTCCAAGATCTGGGACCTGAATAGTCAGAAGGCAGGAGACGTCATCTTCAAACAGATAAACTAAAGGTTCAGCAGGTTTGGAAGTGATGGTTGGGAGGGACTGGACTTATGCTAAGTTCAGACATCTATAGGACTCCTAAGAGGTGATGTGGAATAGGCAGTTGTACATAAAAGTCTGGAGTTAGTCCAGCCTCGATATAAGTTGGGGATTATTAGCATAGCATTGGGAGAAGGCAATGGCACCCCACTCCAGTACTCTTGCCTCGAAAATCCCATGGACGGAGGAGCCTGGTAGGCTGCAGACCATGCGGTCACTAAGAGTCGGACATGACTGAGCGACTTCACTTTCACTTTTCCCTTTCATGCATTGGAGAAGGAAATGGCACCCCACTCCAGTGTTCTTGCCTGGAGAATCCCAGGGATGGGGAAGCCTGGTGGGCTGCCGTCTATGGGGTCACGCAGAGTCGGACACAACTGAAGTGACTTAGCAGCAGCAGCAGCATAGCATTGGCATTTAAAGCCATATGACTAGATGAGAACTATCAGGAAGCAGCTGAAGCTAGAGAAGAGACATTCAACGATTGAACCCCAAGAAAGACAGACGATAAACAGGGGGGAAAACTACCAGTAGGGAAGTTCTACATGTGTATCTTTAGAATTGAGCATTCACACCTGTTGTCATCTCAAGTAGTATCGAACTCAGAATAGTATGAATGAGTCCAGTAATCCCTAAGTATAAGGTTGGGAGATGTAAATAAGATACATTAGAAAATGAACATACATTTCCTGGTTTTTAAAGTATTGGCTGAGACTGGAAATGAGAGTTTATCAGAGTAATGCAGCTCTCCAGTGCCTAATATATTCCTGGCAGGATTCAAATCAACATAAAAGCATGCCATTCAGACCTGATTTTTATTCCCACAGAGCTGGAAGAAATGTAATAAATGCTTTCAGTTACTCTAATAATAAGCATCAATTATGGTAACAATGATGTTTGCTGCTGTGGTGAGAACTAATAGGAAGCCTTTAGAAGGTGCCAGGCACTGTTCTAAGTGCTTTGTGCTTGTTAACTCATTAATTCTCACTGTAACTCCCTGAAATAAATAACAGTACTAAGGTTTAAGAATATTGCCTAAGATGACACAGTAGTGAGTTGATAGAACTTGGATTTGAACTCCAGGCGCTGGATCATCAAAAGAGCAAGAGAGTTCCAGAAAAACATCTATTTCTGCTTTATTGACTATGCCAAAGCCTTTGACTGTGTGAATCACAATAAACTGTGGAAAATTCTGAAAGAGATGGGAATACCAGACCACCTGATCTGCCTCTTGAGAAATCTATATGCAGATCAGGAAGCAACAGTTCGAACTGGATATGGAACAACGAACTGGTTCCAAATAGGAAAAGGAGTACGTCAAGGCTGTATGTTGTCACCCTGTTTATTTAACTTATATGCAGAGTACATCATGAGAAACGCTGGGCTAGAAGAAGCACAAGCTGGAATCAAGATTGCCGGGAGAAATATCAATAACCTCAGATATGCACATGACACCACCCTTATGGCAGAAAGTGAAGAGGAGCTAAAAAGCCTCTTGATGAGAGTGAAAAAGCTGGCTTAAAGCTCAACCTTCAGAAAACGAAGATCATGGCATCTGGTCCCATCACCTCATGGGAAATAGCTGGGGAAACAGTGGAACCAGTGTCAGACTTTATTTTGGGGGGCTCCAAAATCACTGCAGATGCTGATTGCAGCCATTCCAGCTTACTCCTTGGAAGAAAAGTTGTGACCAACCTAGACAGCATATTCAAAAGCAGAGACATTACTTTGCCAACACAGGTCCATCTAGTCAAGGCTATGGTTTCTCCAGTGGTCATGTATGGATGTGAGAGTTGGACTGCGAAGAAAGCTGAGTGCCAAAGAATTGATGCTATTGAACCGTGGTGTTGGAGAAGACTCTTGAGAGTCCCTTGGACTGAAAGGAGATCCAACCAGTCCATTCTGAAGGAGATCAGCCCTGGGATTTCTTTGGAAGGAATGATGCTAAAGCTGAAACTCCAGTACTTTGGCCACCTCCTGTGAAGAGTTGACTCATTGGAAAAAACTTTGATGCTGGGAGGGATTGGGGGCAGGAGGAGAAGGGGACGACAGAGGATGAGATGGCTGGATGGCATCACTGACTCGATGGACGTGAGTCTGGGTGAACTCTGGGAGTTGATGATGGACAGGGAGGCCTGACATGCTGCGGTTCATGGGATCGCAAAGAGTCGGACATGACTGAGTGACTGAACTGAACTGAGGGTGAATGAGGGGAGTGAAAAACCTGGCTTAAAACATTCAGAAAACGAAGATCATGGCACCTGGTCCCATCACTTCATGCCAAATAGAAGTGGAAAAAGTGAAAGCAGTGACAGATTTTTTATTTTCTTGGGCTCCAAAATCACTGTAGGTTGTGACTGCAGCCATGAAATTAAGGCTTGTGCTCCTTGGAAGGAAAACTATGACAAACCTAGCCAGTATATTAAAAAGCAGAGATATCACTTTGCTGACAAAGTTCTGAATAGTCAAAACTATGATTTCTCCAGTAGTCATGTACAGATATGAGAGTTGGACCGTAAAGAAGGCTGAGCACTGAAGAACTGATGTTTTCTAATTGTGGTGCTAAATAAGACTCTTGAGAGTCCCTTGGAGAGTAAGGAGACCAAACCAGTCAGTCCTAAAGGAAATCAACCCTGAATATACACAGGAAAGACTGATGCTGAAGCTGAAGCTCTGATACTTTGGCCACCTGATGCAAAGAGCCAACTCATTGGAAAAGACCCCGAAGCTGGAAAGATAGAGGGAAACAGAGAAGAGGGTGGCAGAGGATGAGATAGGTAGCATCACCAACTCAATGGACATGAGTTTGAGCAAACTCTGGGAGATAATGAAGGGCAGGGAAAACTGGTGTCCTGCAGACCATGGAGTGGCAAAGAGTCAGACCCAACTTAGGGACTGAATAGCAAAAACAACAACCCAGTTGCTTTACCATCATGCTACGTTTCTTCTTAGGAGTACCATTATTACTTAGCATCTCGTTTCTGTAATAAGTTCTAAAACTGAATCTATCTCTCCAGGATGAAATAATATTAAACCAAACAATTAACAGAATAATTGAGATTGACATCAGAATAGAGACTCAAGTTTATGCTCTGCCTCTCTCTGGTCATGTACCCTGACTTAATATGACAATCTGGAACCCTCCTATGCAAATTAGGATAAAGTGCATGCATGCATGTATGCTCGCCAAGTTGCTTCAGTCATGTCCACCTCTTTGCTATCCTATGAACTATAGCCCCCAGGCCTCTATCCATGGGATTTCCCAGGCAAGAATACCTGAGTGGGTTGCCATGCCCTCCTCCAGGGGATCTTCCCAACCCAGGGCTCAAACCCTTGTCTCTTAAGTCTCCTGCATTAGCAGGCCAGTTGTTGTTGTTGTTGTTGTTTTTAGCCTTCATTTGTGAAAATGGGGAGCCTTCCATCCTCAAATCACCATTCTGCTTTTTAGTGGGTTCTTTACCAGCGCCACCTGAGAAACCCAAATTAGGATAACAAAGGCACTTAATACAACCTAGCTATGAGGATTTATGGCAAGTATTTATGAAAATAATGCTCTGCATGTCTTGAAGCATAAGTTATTTTTTAGGACCTGACAAGTGGGAGGAAATTCTTTGGGAAGAAAATTTCTTTTGTTACAATGATACTGCCCCAGTCCCACAAAGTGACAAGGTTCCATGCTCAGTCCCAGAGTGGGACTTGTTACAGATATCTTGTTACAGATATCCTCAGAGGCCAAATTTGGTCCCTTCTTCATACCTCTTCCTACTCCCCTTTTCTTCTTGCATATTATATTCTCATTATCTATTATAATTCTGACCTATTGCACCCTAGAGCCAGTTCCTTGCAGCTGCTTACACCCAGAAGCCAGCCTTGATGACAGGTCTCTGAGCCGGAACTGAAAAACACTAGCACTAGGTTGCTTGCCTGGATTAAGTGTCTTAGAGTCTTCTGGGGCAGCAAGGGCACAATTATTTTTGAAAATGTAGGATTGTGACAAAGAGCTTCTCAACGTATTAGTAATCCCTATAAAGGCGGATTTTATGCATCAAGGAATTTCCTCTTCCTTGCAAATTTCACCTGAAGGTACTTCCCCATTTGAACTGGTTACAAGTTCGCTGAGAAAGCTTGGCTTGGCTGCAAGGCGTGAGCAACAATTCCCTCCCGTTGAGAACTGAGCTGTTTAACAAGGAGCATTTAGAATCCATCAGCTATGTTAAAAGCTGTGAAAATGACTTAGACTGGTAGCCAGTGATGAACTTCTCATAAATTACTTTGATTTTTACAGATTATCAGGGGGTGATATCTCTGGAGATAAATGTGAAAGAAATCAGCATTGCTTAACCATCATATTTATCAGTCCTGTGACCTGTATAAATTCTATCCACTGCTCCCAACCTTACATTATGACCTTGAATGCTGTATCAGTTTTCTGTATGGGATCCCAGTAAGGAAACTCTCAGAAATGAAGGATTGACTATCACTGCTACTGAAGCCACACTAATTTTTGCTATTTTCCAAGGCTATACTCCACATGGGATGAAATCATCACCTCTGGCATTAGCACAATTTCAGGTCTCTGATACCACAGAAGTTGAAATGAATTCATGTATGTCTGAGGGCATGATACAGAGGAATAGAAGTAACATGGGAAAGAAACACTTTCTTTTCTCTCTAAAATTTGTTTGAAAAAATTGAAGTAGAGCTGTTTTCTGCTTGATGCCTTGAGAGCCTAATATGTTGGGGAGCTCTTCTCTCAGCAAAGCTCATTAACATTGTGTTTGAGAAAAACAAATGATTGAACTATTCCAACCAAAGCTTTAAGACACCATCTGTCTCAGTTGGTGGTAAGACATTAAAGAATCCTACAAAAAAGAAAAAAAAAAGTATGGTGAAATGCAATCTTATGAAGAGGAAAGTGTGCTGCTAACAACTCCTATTCTATATTTATGAAAATTAAAGAAATCAAATAATAAACAATCTTGAAAATATCCTGAGAGATCCAATTGCCAATCTGACCGTTAGTAGCCAAACACATCCTTCCTCAGATACAAACTCAGAGTATTCTTTTAATTATCCAATTACAAACAGAATGTTCTCAGGCATTTACTCAAAGTCATATCAGTGGGCAAAGGTAGGATTTTTATAAAATAACTGGGATCTTTAATACCCATTCAGATCCTTTTTTGTTTCAGGACATACTCAGATTCGAATCTCTAAGACTTTGAAAATATTCTCTAGCCTTCCAGCCCCACCTTTCACTCCCACTTTGTATTTACAAATTTACTGAGAAAAGTAAGCAGTGATCTACTTCTCTGCCAAAAGACAGTTTAGAGTTCCCTTAAATTCTGCTCATGTTTTCTTTTTAAAACAGCTTTATTTAAATATAGTTGGCATACAACTAACTACACAAAGTATACAAGTCTATGAGTTTTTAAACATGTACATACTAGTCAAACCATCATCAAAACAAAGATAATGAAAATGTTCATTCCTCTGCTAAAAGTTACCTTTAGCCTCTTTGCATTTCCTCTTTCCTCTGTCCCTCCTCCTCCCAAAGCAGCCACTAGTATGTTCTCTGTCGCTACAGATTAGTTTTCAATTTCTAGACTTTTACATAAATGAAATCATACAGTATGTAATTTCATTGGTTTCTTTCACACAACAAAGTTATTTTGAGATTCATGCCTGTTGTAGAGTTCACTCCTTTTAATTAATGTGTAGTATTCTATTCTATGGATATAGCATCCATTTACTTATTTCTAGATATTTGAGTTCTTTCCAGTCTTTGACAATTTGAAATAAAACTGCAATAAATATTTTTGTCTTTGAATGGACATACACTTTCATTTCTCCTGGTTAAATATTTAGGCATGAAATAGCTGAATCATATTACAGTCATGGGCTTTCCTGGTGACTCAGCAGTAAAGAATCTGCCTGTAGTGCAGGAGCTGCAGAAGACCTGGGCTGGATCCCTGCGTTGGGAAGATCCCCCGGAGGAGGACACGGCAACCCACCTCACTATTCTTGCCTGGAGAATCCCCGTGGACAGAGGAGCCTGATGGGGTCGCAAAGAGTCAGACATGACTGAGCAACTAAGCATAGCACAGCAAGCCACACATTTACTTTCTGCTGGGTGCATTTTCGCATCACATAGATCTACCCCATCTTTTTTCAGAGCTGGATAACATTTCACTCTTGGGAGGTCCATTGGATTTTTCAACCACTCCCTATTGATGGGCATTTTAGTTTCCATAATTTTGTTAGTAAACAAAACTTTTCTTTTTACACGCATGCAACTTCCTGTTAGGAAAGCAGTGCACATTTGCTATTAGAACCGTCGCTGTCTTTCCTACATAGCACTTCCTTCTCAGGTGCATCCTTGCTTTTCACAGTCTCTCATTCTACGCATGTTCTTTACATGTGAAGAGGCTCCAGTTAAATCCTCAGAATTCATAGCTGCTGCGCCACTTTGTGTGCCTCCCAGGTGGCACTAGTGGAAAAGAACCTGCTTGCCAATGCTGGAGACTTAGACGCAGGTTCGATCCCTGGGTTGGGAAGATCCCCTGAAGGAGGGCATGGCAACCCGCTCCAGTATTCTAGCCTGGAGAATCCCATGAATGGAGGAGCCTGGCAGGCCACAGTCCATCTGGTCACAAAGAGTCAGACATGAGCAGCTGAGCACGCACGCACATGCCACATTGTGAGGAGAAAAAGCAGCCAGCAAAAGGAAAGTGAGTGCTCTGTGACTTGTCTTGAATCTCTGTGGCCCCCCACTCCACTGCTGCAAGAGGTAGTATGCTCCGTGAGAAAGGCTTGGAGCCATATCTGGACTTACAGCTGAGCTCAGCCTCTAGTTATCTTTGCCACACTCCCCACCCCCCAGCAAGTCACTGTAACACTCTGAGACTTGCTCACCCTGTTGTCAGTGGGAAGTGAACTGGGGTGGTATTTGAGTAAATTTGGGTGGGGTGATATACCTACAAACAGAAATGGAAGGACATACTCAAGGAGCTCAGGGCCCCAGTTATTAATATTTCCAACTGGTACAGAACCATATATTAACCACCACAGAAGTCTGACTCTTATCCACCCACAGAAGAACATCAGTATAAAGCACTGTACGTGAAACTTGGTTCAGTTCAGTTCAGTAGCTCAGTCGTGTCCGACTCTTTGCAACCCCATGAACCGCAGCACAGAAGGCCTCCCTGTCCATCACCAACTCCTGGAGTTCACCCAAATTCATGTCCATTGAGTTGGTGATGCCATCCAACCATCTCATCCTCTGCCGTCCCCTTCTCGTCCTGCCCCCAATCCCTCCCAGCATCGGGGTCTTTTCCAATGAGTCAGCTCTTCACATCAGGTGGCCAAAGGATTGGAGTTTCAACTTCAACATCAGTCCTTCCAACAAACATTCAGGACTGATCTTTAGGATGGACTGGTTGGATCTCCTTGCAGTCCAAGGGACTCTCAAGGGTCTTCTCCAACACCACAGTTCAAAAGCATCAATTATTCAGTGCTCAGCTTTCTTTATAGTCCAACTCTCACATCCACACATGACCACTGGAAAAACCATAGCTTTGACCAGACAGATCTTTGTTGGCAAAGTAATGTCTCTGCTTTTGAATATTCTGTCTAGGTTGGTCATAACTTTTCTTCCAAGGAGTAAGCATCTTTTAATTTCATGGCTGCAATCACCATTTGCAGTGATTTTGGAGCCCTCAAAAATAAAGTCAGCCACTGTTTCCACTGTTTCCCCATCTATTTGCCATGAAGTGATGGGACTGGATGCCATGATCTTCGTTTTCTGAATGTTGCGCTTTAACCCAACTTTTTCACTTTCCTCTTTCACTTTCATCAAGAGGCTCTTTAGTTCTTCTTCACTTTCTGCCATAACGGTAGTGTCATCTGCATATCTGAGGTTATAGTAAACATTTACTTCTTTCCCTCTATATTATAAAACATTTCTTTTACATTTCTTTCATTAGTTATTCTGTGTCCTAGCCATATATTTTTGGTTTGTCATGCTTCTGATATAGGAGAATAACATCTTCTTGGAATGTTTTATAATATCTTTGTGATGAAAAGGGTAATATCAGCAGTCTATTTTTATAGAAAACTTAATCTATTACAAATGCTAAAGAAATCATGGGCTTCCCAGGTGGCTCAGTGGTAAAGAATCTGCCTGCCAATGCAAGATATGGGTGTTTGATTCCTGACCTGGGAAGATCCCCTGGAGAAGGAAATGGCAACCAACTCCAGTATTCCTGCCTGGAAAATCCCATGGACAGAGGAACCTGGAGACCTATTGTCTATGGGGTCACAGAATGAGTTGGACATGACTTGGTGAACTAAACAAAAACAAAAAGAAATCATATTTGCGCCATTACCTTCCTCTATTTCTTCTTCTATAGTTGTACCATCAGTACAACTAACAAATAACTACATTAAAAGTTACATTAGGGCTGGTGTAGGCACTCTGTCCTTGTCTGAGTGAGGAACAGTGTCTATGAGAAGCCAGGTAGCCAAGCCCAAGGTGTGATAAAGGTCCATATGTACCGTTCAGTTAAAATGAAGACCCATTTGTCTCTGCCGTTGCCAGCACCCTGCCTGACAGAGGGGTGCTGAAGAAAACACTCGTTGAGGGAATCCTCTGGCAATCCATGGTGAAGACTCAGTGCTTTCACTGAAGACTCAGTGCTTTCACTGCCAGGGCCTCAGTTTGATCCCTGGTCAGGGAACTAAGATCCCACAAGCCACGTGGCATGCATGGTCAAAAAAAGAGAGAGAGAGAGAGAGAAACTCAACAACGGAAGAGAACCTGTGATGGAACTTTGGTAGAGCTTCCGTACTAACTGGAATGCCGCCACCGGTTTTTGCTTTTCCTCTCTAGTATACGGAGAGGACAAGAAAGACTGGGATGGGAGGCAGGCAAAAGAGAGCAGTGGTAAAGAGCTCAAGGATGAACTAACAACATACAAACTCGAAAATAATCATGCTACAAACTCTATATACATAGCAGGCCAAGAAGACAGACATCCAGTTGAAAACCTACAGGTACTAACAAATCCATGTTCACACTCCCTCTCTTTCATTGTCTATGTCTTCATAAAGGTAAGTCAATGCACACATCTCACAGCCCTGCAGTTGCAGCTGAAACTCTCAGGATGGGGTTGTTTCATCCATCATTACGGTCATAGGAACAGCATCAGTAGAAAAGTATCAACATGGAAACAAAAATGGGCATTTTTATTCATCTAACTAAGCTCCGGCAATGCTGCTGCTACAATCACTTATCCTTGCAAGGAATCTTGCTCTCATTCCCACTAGCTCAGGTTGCTCTTAATAGCTCTTGCTTCTCTAATTGGGCACGTTTCTTACTTCAGGGCTAATGTGGGCTCCTCACTGTCCCAGCTAATAGGTTTTTAATATTTTAGATTCTCAGTTATGTTTGCTTTACTTGGCCTCATTCCACAAAAATTAATCTTTCCCTGTGGTGTGTTTGCTGTTGTAGTGAAGGCTTAGGCAAGACCCAGGTCGCCACTCGGAGATGAGCCAGCCCCAGGATGTGGCCTCTGGCCAAAGGAGTCCAGGTGTTTTGAATCAGAAGGGGAATGAACTGTGTTCTTGGCATGGGACTCCCAGATCAGAATGAACTTTGCGCTAATGAAGTGAGCAGGGACTGTTAACCTTGCTGGCAAGGTTAACCAAGCAGGGTCTGCCTGCGAGGTCGCTGTGCCTGGCTAGATAGCCCCTTCATGTCACACATCAGAACAATCTAACACTTTCCTAGTTGCAATGAAAATGATTCTCCAGGCCTCTTTCTCTGAGGCCCTTTTCTTGTTCTCCACTCATATGGCCTAAAGGATGGGAATGTAACAGGAAGTTTGCTACTCTCTAGACAATCCAAAGTCTAAGAAAGGGATTAAATGTGTCCAGGCACTTAGAGATACAAAACGTGGATGTAAATGGTCTTCAGTGAACAGATCACATTAAGTAGGAGCATATGCATTATGTCAAGGGTATCATTATGTCCATTTCATAGTTAATGGGATGGAGACGTAAGAGATTAAGTGATTTTCCCAAAGATGATACAGTTAATTAATGGCCAGGCTCAGAATAAAACAGGTTTCTTAGCTGCAAAACTATTCTCTCATCTTCTTTCCCCTTCCAACCCTCTAAAAACCTTTCTGATTTCTCTGTTCTTCAATTATGAAAACAACAGCAATACACAACTGCAAATTAAAATGCTAACTTCCTTGTGATAATTTTTTTATATAAGCTTTGGAAAAAAAACTCTGGCTCCTCCATCCATGGAATCCTCCAAGCAAGAATGCTGGAGTGGGTAGCCATTCCCTTCTCCAGGGGATCTTCAGAACCCAGGGATCAAACCCAGGACTCCTGCACTGCAGGCAGATCACTGTCTGAGCCTCCAGGGAAGTCCATATGAAGTATATAAATGGCCATATTAAAAAGGGGTATGTCAATTGTATCTTATACCAGAAGTATGGGCAATGGAGTGCCATTAACCATATATCATGTAACCGTCGGAGAAGGCAATGGCACCCCACTCCAGTACTCTTGCCTGGAAAATCCCATGGAATGAGGAGCCTGGTGGGCTGCAGTCCATGGGGTCGCTAGGAGTCAGACATGACTGAGCAACTTCACTTTCCCTTTTCACTTTCATGCACTGGAGAAGCAATGGCAACCCACTCCAGTATTCTTGCCTGGAGAATCCCAGGGACGGGGGAGCCAGGTGGGCTGCTGTCTATGGGGTCTCACAGAATCAGACACGACTGAAGCGACTTAGCAGCAGCAGCAGCAGCATGTAACTATGAAAGTTACTGAAAGCCTCCTATGCAACAGACTCTATTTTAAGAGCTCCACAGACACTAACTCATTTTGTTAGTTTGTTGTTTCATCCCTAAGTCCAGTCCAACTCTTTTGCAACCCCATGGACTGTAGCCTGCCAGGCTCCTACATCCATAGGATTTCCCAGGCAAGAATACTGGAGTGAATTGCCATTTCCTTCTCCAGGGGATCTTCCTGACCCAGGTATTGAACCCGCATCTCCTACCTTGGCAGGTGACTCTTCACCATGGAGCCACTTGAAAGTGAAAGGAAAGAGAAAGGAAAGTCACTCAGTCGTGTCTGACCCTTTGTGACCCCATGGACTGTAGCCTATCAGGCTCCTCTGTCTATGGGATTTTCCAGGCAATAGTACTGGAGTGGATTGCCATTTCCTTCTCCAGGGGATCTTCCTGACCCAGGGATTGAACCCAGGTCTCCCACATTCTAGACAGACGCTTTACCATCTGAGCCACCAGTGGTCCCCACTTGAGAAACCCTTAACTTGCTTACTCTTCACAGATACTAGTGGAGTAGGTACTATTACTACACTGTGAGTAGTAGAGCTGAGGTTTGAACCCAGACAAGCCAATGCCCCAAGTCTACATATTAAGGATTCTGCTTTATGCAGATTCTTAATATTTAGTAAATAAAAACAGACACTAATGTCCTTTGTTCAGAGAAACACATTTTTTTTTCCTTCCTTTTCATCCAACCAAAATATGATACTAAGGTTAAAACACAATACACTATCTAAAAGATTCTTTGTAGTCTCTATGTACTCAAATTGTCTATAATTGGTCTCTTATGAGAAATTACAGTGTATATATAAATTAATACTTTTATTGAATCTCAGTTAGAGTCAACTTTAACTAAAATCCGTGAATACAATTTAGTTGAATTGCTTGAGTAGAACAGAAGTGTTTGCAGAGATGTCAGCAGGTCCATGCTACTAACATTTTCAGTTCAGTTCAGTCACTCAGTCCCATCTGACCCTTTGTGACCCCATGGACTGCAGCACGCCAGGCTTCCCTGTACATCACCAACTCCCGGAGCTTGCTCAGACTCATGTCCATCGAGTCGGTGATGCCATCCAACCATCTCATCCTCTGACATCCCTTCTCCACCCACCTTCAATCTTTCCCAGCATCAGTGTCTTTTCCAAGGAGTCAGTTCTTTGCATCAGGTGGCCAAAGGATTGGAGTTTCAGCTTCAACATCAGTCCTTCCAATGAACACCCAGGACTGATCTCCTTTAGGATGGACTGGTTGATGTCCATCAGTCTCCTTGCAGTCCAAGGGACTCTCAAGAGTCTTCTCCAACACCACAGTTCAAAAGCATCAATTCTTCAGCACTCAGCTTTCTTTATAGTCCAACTCTCACATCCATACATGACTACTGGAAAAACCATAGCTTTGACTAGATAGATCTTTGTTGGTAAAGTGATGTCTCTGTTTTTTAATATGCTGTCTAGGTTGATCATAGCTTTTCTTCCAAAGAGCAAGTGACTTTTAATTTCATGGCTGCAGTCACCATCTGCAGTGATTTTGGAGCCGCCCCCCCCCCCCCCCCGCCAAAAATAAAGTCTGTCACTATTACCATTGTTTCCCCATCTATTTACCATGAAGTGATGGGACCGGATGCCATAATCTTCATTTTCTGAATGTTGAACTTTAAGCCAATATTTTCACTTTCATCAAGAGACTCTTTAGTTCTTCTTTGCTTTCTGCCATAAAGGTGATGTTATCTGCATATCTGAGGTTATTAATATTTCTCCCAGCAATCTTGATTCCAGCCTGTCCTCATCCAGCCCAGCGTTTTGCATGATGTACTCTGCATATAAGTTAAATAAGCAGGGTGACAATATACAGACTTGACATACTCCTTTCTGGATTTGGAACCAGTCTATTGTTCGATGTCCAGTTGTAACTGTTGCTTCTTGACCTGCATACAGATTTTTCAGGAGGCAGGTCAGGTGGTCTGGTATTCCCATCTCTTTCAGAATTTTACACAGTTTGTTGTGGTCCACACAGTCAAAGGCTTTGGCATAGTCAATAAAACAAAAGTAGGTGTTTTTCTGGAACTCTCTTGCTTTTTCAGTGATCCAGTGGATGTTGGCAATTTGACTTCTGGTTCCTCCACCTTTTCTAAATCCAGCTTGAGCATCTGGAAGTTCACGGTTCACGTACTATTGAAGCCTGGCTTGGAGAATTTTGAGAATTACTTTGCTAGCATGTAAGATGAGTGCAATTGTGTGATAGTTTGAACATTCTTTGGCATTGCCTTTCTTTGGTATTGGAATGAAAACTGACCTTTTCCAGTCCTGTGGCCACTGCTGCTGAGTTTACAAAATACTCTTTTTTTTTTTACAGTTTACAAATATTCTAATAATTTCAAAAGTTATTCTCATTCTTTGTTAAACTGATTCTTAGTCATTCTTGTTGAATAACATACAGAATTTAACATTAACTGGAATGAAACTTTAGCTATAAATAGTTGGTTGGTTTTTACATTTGGAATAGTATTATTTCTAATGCTACCACTGTTTGTATCAACCAATTCTTTAAAAAATAATCGATGGTGAACTATAAACTCAGAGAATAAAAAAAAGCAAGCCATTCCTTTAAGAGGTTAAATGATTCACTTAGGGAATTATTTAACAAAACCAGCAGCTGTACCCTCAATCACTCTATTAATTAAATATAACTTCAGTGTTATAGAAGACCAGAACCATGATTGTATTCTCATATTTCCAGACGATAGCTCTGGTGGTGTTTGAGGAAAAGTCCTTTGTCTGATGGAAGTTTGTAAAAGTGAGATGCATTTTTAAATGATTCCTGCAAATGGTGAGAATTTCATTTCAGTTTCACTGAAGTTATCAGTGATATTGACAGATGCTCATAAAGAAGGAAAATTATCCCCTGACTTGCAATTTTATTACTTTTCAAAATAGGTTTTTCTTTTGGGCATTTTGAAATCATTTTTCAAGATGCAAAAAAATTTAAAAATAGATTCACTATTATTGGTTGGGACCTTAACAAACTAATAATGATAGCCTTCTTCTAAAGACACTGGTTTGCAATCCTCCTTGAATTTTAATGATTCTAGAGACTCAAGCAATAAAGAAGAATCAAATAAATGATTGAAAGAATGAAACAATTGTTCCATGTTTCAATTATCTGGACTTATGCTACTTATGTCCACAGAAAATTTATCTGCTCTTTGCCTGTGTGGAATATTTTCAAAGTAACATAAACCATGGCCTTTTGCATTCTTTTCTTCTTATGATAGTTTATGAAAGAAATAGATGCATCCACATAGACATATTAAGGCTTTATATCACTTTCTATTGAGAAACATAATGATTAGATAAGACATTAAAAATATAACTACACTCTTTGTCTTCAAAATGATAGGAGCTGGCACTTGGTATAATGGGAAGAATAAAGCTTTGAAAGTCAGACCTGATTTCCAATTGAAATCTTATGAAGACTTACAAATGTATGACTTCTAACAGAGCCTAACCTCTTTGAGCTTCAGTTCCTGAGCTAGACACCTTCTTCTTGTTCACCCAGATGTACTACCCACTCCTCCACCCTATTCTCTTTCACAGGAGGCTGATCTCTAGGGACACTCTCATGAGACGACCGTGCCCACTGGCTTCTCATTAAGCTAAAGTATGTGGAGCCTGGCAGAAAACTGGCAGGAAGAAACCAGGTTCAGTATTCACTCTCCAGCTTCCTTTCTGCAGAGTCCCTCCAGTCAACCCTGTCATTCAATTAAAAGGCCACAGCATCTCTCAAGGCATCATGCTCCGCCAGTCTCCTTCCAGGTTCCAGTGCCCACTCCCACTTCCTCCCCTTGTCCTTTGAGTTTGAGTGTGGGAATAGCTCTGTAATGACCAGCCTTAGAAGACTGCACTACCCTCTGTGGGTTCCTCACCCTGAGGACTTTCATAAAGGGTCCCTTTATTAAGTCATCCTTGATTTATTCTGTTGCAAGGGTCCCATCTGCTTCCTGCTAAAACCCTAACTGATATAGTTCTCCCAACCAAACAAATGGGAATAATCATACCCACCCCATAGGGTTATTATGAAGAGTGAAAAGATAAATGTGTGCAGGGCTCGGCCCTTCCTTGGCATTCAGTATACATTTATTTTCCCTATAATTCTTTGATTCAGTTATGAATTTTCATTATGTGCAAAAGTGAAAGTGTTACATGCTTTGGAATGGATCCTCAGACCCCACAGTTTAAAAATTGGTGTGGTATCTGTGTGCTACAAAGACTTCACTAATAAAGTGTTAGAAACTTAAGAGGAATTCTACTTCACCACCACCAGGCATTTTGTTTTCTAGTCACACAACACCTTGTTAACTACATAGATTCTTATTCCCACAGCCAGTCTCTGAATAGGAACATGAAAGAATTACTCTGTGAGATCTATTATATCCAGTTATGGATAACATCTTACTACATACGTAGCTATACTGCTTAAGTAAGTAACCGTCCAAGTAACATATCAGTAACACATGTTAAGTAACTAATATCTTACTAAGTTAAACAGGAAACTGGCTATTCTTTATGTTCAAGAAACAGTATATGGCTTTTGAAAGATAATTTCTGGCTTTGGAATTCAACCATGCTAGTCTTATTTCATTCAAAATCAAGTTAAGCATATATATGTTGATTTACCATTTTATTACAAAAGAAATATCTAGAATTGCCTTTTCATACATCACATTATTTATTCAACCAGTTTGCCAGGTTTTGCAAACATTGCAATTATTTAAGTTTTTATTTATTGAGTCCATATATCACATATATACAAAATTGTATATATATTTTGCTTCATCTAGCATACTTGATAATCACTTTTATAACATTTTAAACCATTCTGACTCTTTGAACATCAATTATTCACTAAAAATGATTTCGTTGCATCAGTTCAAGAAACCTATTTCATATCTTCATTTTAAATATGGGGCTGATTATGCTAATCATTTCCAGAATTATGTTTAAATAGACTAGATATTTGAAGAACTCTGAACTGATATGTATTCCCTGAGCTTAAGAGGAATATTTTAAAAGGGAAGCTTTAGAGAGAAGGAAACATCCATTCCCTCTCTAGGTCAATGGGAAAGGATACTCCTTTATATGAAACTGATGATGTAATAGTGGCCAGATGTCTCTCAGGCTTCTTTACGTGTACTAAGAATAGTACAATGCATTTTAGATCTATTATCAAATCAATTTTCATAACGCTATAAGATAGTATGTAAATAAGGAATAGATTTTGGCTGCACTTGTTAGAAAATCAAAATAAGGATGACAACTAAATGATGGTGTGTCTTCGCGTGTAACAAGGTCCCAAGGTAGGTGATGCCAGGGCGGTGGAGAAGCTTCACCAGGCCCCAGCAACCCATCTCCTTTCAGGTGCAGATATAGCCCACAACCTCATGTTCGCGAGATACTCTGGAGCTCCAACCATTGCATGCATCTGCTTGGAAGGAACAAGAGGAAGAGGAAAGAGCAAAGGCAAAAAAATACCAGTTGGCTAAGTGTACCACCTGTCAAAGCCCTTATTAAACAACTCCCACTCATATCTCTTGATCCAAGACATGACCATCTGGCAAAGTATGCTGCAACATGGAGTACCGTGCCAATGTCATCAAATTTACTATTCTTTTAAAAAGTATTTAAGAATGGATACTGGTTAAGCAGCCAACCTGCCTCTATCATACGTAAGTACTACTGTACTATGCTCCATTTTGTAGATGAGAAATTTAAGCAATCTGCCTTTGGATATACAACCAGGAAGCAGCATTAGTAGTACAAGTAACACTAGAATCATTCTTGGCCTTACTATGAAACCAGTGCTTCATTTTGTTTAATTAAACTGAAAGTATCAAGTCACTATTTCCGCCATAGGGAAAAAAAAAGCTAATTTTTTCCATTCCGTTTACACCAAGAGTTGGGTTTGCCTGGTACCTCAGACAGTAAAGAGTCTGCCTGCAATGTAGGAGACCTGAGTTCAATCCCTAGGTCAGGAAAATCCTCTAGAGAAGGGAATGGCAACCCACTCCAGTATTTTTGCCTGGAGAATTCCATGGACAGTGGAGCCTAGCAGGCTATAGTCCATGGGATTGCAAAGAGTCAGACATGACCGAGCAACTGAACACACTAATTACACCAAGAGTTAGCTTTTAAACCTTCCCTCAATTTTATGTTAAACATTTTCAAACCTCCAGAAAAGCTGCAAGAATGCCATAAGAAATACCATTTATATCCTTCACCCAGATTTACTAATTATTAAAATTTCATCACATTTGTTTTGTATCTATTTATATGCATATATATACACTTATGTATGTTTATGTGTATATATACATATATATCATAGCTGGAGCCTTTTAAGAATTACTCACAAACATCAACACCCTTTATATCAAATACTTCAGATTATATCAGCTAAGAACAAAGACATTATCCTACAATAACCAAATGCAGTTATCACCAGGAAATGTTAATAACATTATCTATTATATGAGCCATATCCAATAACCTTTGTTATCCTGATAATGACCCAGAACTCTGTCAAAGACCACACACTAAATTTTGTTTCCCTGTCCCTTTAATCCTCTTTTATCAAGAATAGTTTCTCAACTTTATTGCCTTTCATTTTCCTGATATTGATATTTCTTTTTATCAATGGTTTTGCTGAATGCTTCTTGATATGGATTTGTCTGAATTGTCCTCATGATTGGATATGGATTAAACACTTACAGAAAGAATAGTTCTATTTTTCTTAGTACTTTGCATGGTGCTGGGAGGTTGCAGGGGTGTTGATATTGGTCTCTCGTTAATGTAACTTTGATCACTTGACTAAAGCAGCATCTGCCAAGGATAGAAGTTGGGTTTTTTTTAATATTTATTTATTTTTGGCTCCACTGGGTCTTCGTTGCTATGGTCGGCAGACTTTCTCTAGTTGCAGCAAGCTAGAGCCGCTCTTCCTCGTGTGTGGGCTTCTCACCGCTGTGGCTTCTCTCGTCGCAGAGGACAGGCTCTAGGGCACAAGGGCTCAGTAGTTGTGGTGCAAGGTTTATTCGCCCCTCTGCATGAGGGGTCTTCCCAGACCAGGGATTGAACCTGTTCCCCTTCATTGGCAGGTGAATTCTTAACTGGACCCCAAGGGAAGTCCTTGAAGTTGGTTTTGGGGCCTCTGTCCTTGGCTTGTAACTAGCTACCTTCACGGTGTGTCTTCGCATCATCTTTACTCCGGTTTCAGGTCTCCAAATTTCCTCCTCTTGGGTCACTAGTCATATTGAATGCAGGCTCGCCATAATAACCTCATTTTAACTTAATTCAAAGACTCTATCTCCAAATACAGTTACATTCTGAGGTTCTCAGGGTTAGGACTTCAAAATACGAACTGGAGGGTGGCTGGACACTATTCAGTTCATGACATATAGGAAGTTCAATAGAATTCCTCGAGAGCTTCAAAAATTACTTTTGATGGGACGGCTCCTCTCAGTGAGATGTTGTATCTACAGCTTTGCAAATGAATGAGCAGAAATGCCCCAGTGTGATGGCTTCCATTATAGTTGGAAAGAACATAAGGAAGACTTTATTCTGGGAAATAGAGTACTTTAGGTTATTTAACTCCTGTGTGTCGCTGGCTTCCTTATATTCTTTTTTCTCTTCTCTATCCATGGTGAATGTCTGTGAAGTTACCTAATGCCATCTCTTCTATTTGACTCCAAAGCTTATGTTAAACTTCATTCCCCTCAATATACACACACACTAAACACCCACCCACTTCTTTTGGAAGGTGCTATTCTCTCAGGGTTTATCTAGGGAAGAAAAACAATAGCCAGGCATTTGTACACATAAAACAGGTGACCGTGGGTGGGGGTGGGGCGGGAAGGACCCATGACTGGTGCAGCTCTTTTAAAGTCCTCTAGTTAATGTTACTGCTGGATCTCTAGCCCACTTCCTGTCCTCATCCTTGCTGATTTCAAGCTTGTATCCCTATGAAAATCTCATGGAAAAAGACAGCTCTTGACTCTATAGCAACCTTCTCTATATTTCTGTCTTTTCCTAGTATCTGTTTCTTCAGCACTCCCAGAAACCTGTCTTTTTTTCTTATATTTTTTCCTATAATTTCAGTACAAGTTGGGAAGGTAGAAGAGGGAAATCTGTGTCTCAACTAGCTATCTTGATCCAGAAGTCATGAACACCATTCTAAGTTCTTGTAAACCCAATATTTAATAATACATTCTGCAAATTTTCTAGAGATCAACATTAAGCTCTGCCTGAAAGTGACAGAATATATATTCCCTTATAGACACAATAACATTTCTCACACCTCTCCTGTGTGCCATGATTTCTACAGGAAGATAAATGTTCATTCTGAGATCAAGTCTGTAACCTTTTCCATGCCTGAAATGTACTTCTGCTTTTAAAGTTGCTGAGTGATCTCTTCTTACCTCAACATCTGCCTGGCTCTTCTTTTTTTAACCTCCTAAGTTTGTTTTTTGTTTTTTTTTTTTTTCTAATCCTCCAGGTTGGAGACACTTTCTAGTGAAGAAGCATGTCACTGTATTTTATGGGCAGTAACTCTTGACTTCATCTGAGGCTGTCACACAAGATGCAATCTTAACTTTATTTGACAAATGAACACACCAAGATTCAGAGACAGCGAGAATCAAACCAGGGGGAAACCTGGAGAAAAAGTTTGCAATTCTTTCTGTTAAGTCAGGATTTGTGACTGGTTGAGGATTCTGAACAAGGAAGTTAAAGAGAGACTTTCCCTAGTGTCCACCTCATTTGGTCTTCTATACTTGACCTAATTCCAGTAGAGACTTGAGATAGGCCTCAGTGAAAGAAACACAGGACACAAAATTCTTAAAATAGAGATGTAGAAAGGATGCATGCATGAGAAATGAGAAGGGGATGAGCCATGGTTATCACCACTGTATACAAGGGTCTCAGTAGTATCTGTTAGATGTTTTAAGTAAGTAATACACAGTTGGTCCCACTGGTGAATATGCATCTCAAAGATAAACTATGTGGAATGGGCCTTCTTTTAAAATTCCATAAGTTTGTCAAATATCCCTGTCTTGAGTAAAGCAGCAGTTGTGCAAGATCGTATTTATATATATATATACATATATATATATTTTAGATTTTAACCCCCACAGCTTCATCAGGAACAAAATATTATAGCAAATAACTGCAAGAACTCAAAAGGGAACCCAAACAATAACATGGAACTGCAGAATGTCAGAGGATATCTAATAAGAAAAGATAATGAATTTGATGTCTGTTTGGAAAAGAAAAATATTGAAAAATTTTAAAGCAGATAAGTGTACTGCAAGGAGATCAAACCAGTCAATCCTATAGGAAATCAGTCCTGAATATTCATTGGAAGGACTGATGCTGAAGCTGAAACTCCAATACTTTGGCCACCTGATGCGAACAAGTGACTCATTGGAAAAGATCCTGATGCTGGGAAAGATTGAAGGCAGGAGGAAAAGGGATGGCAAAGGATGAGATGGTTGGATGACATCACTGACTCAGTGGACATGAGTTTGAGCAAGCTCTGGGAGAAGGTGAAGGACAGGGAAGCCTGCATGCTGCAGTCCATGTGGTCACAAATAGCTGGATACGACTGAGTGACTGAACTGAACTGAAAGGTAGACAGGAACCTTTGAAAACAAATGAGAAGGGAAAAAATGTCCCTAGTAAGAAAAAGAGAAAGTGCTATTTAAATCCTGAAGATCTCACTTGAAATCTTAATAAGGACAAGGAAGGAATAGGATATCTTGAAAAATTAAGATCAGAGGAAGGACACGCCCTCTATCGCAGGAGTTCCAGAAGATCAATGTAAGTAGAAAAATAGGAGATGGAGGAGGAAAGACAAAATGAGGCAAAGGGAACCTCAAGGAAGAGTGGAATCTGAGATGGAAGGAAAGAGAGAGAAGAAGGTTATTCACAATAGCTCATTAAAACCACAAAAAGATGTGTTTGAAGAAACTGTAATGTAAATAGAAAATATACAATATCAGAACTCTGAAACAAGAGCAAAAACAAAATAAAACCCCAAACAGCCTTTTGTAGTTTGATTGAATTTTGAAAATTTTGTGACCATGGTTTAATAGTATATTTAAGTGTTACTCAGTTATGTCTGACTCTTTTTGACACCATGGACTGTAGCTCACTGGGCTCCTCTGTTCATGGAATTCTCTAGGCAAGAATACTGGAGTGGGTTGCCATTTCCTCCTCCAGGGGGTCTTCCCAACCCAGGGACTGAACCTGAGTCTCCTGCATTGCAGGCGGATTCTTTACCATCTGAGCCCCCAGGGAAGCCCTAATCGTAAAAAAAAAAAAAAAAAAAAAAAAAAACCGAAAGAAAGAAAGACTGTAAATACAGAGGCTTTCCCTGGTGGCCCAGTCAGTAAAGAATCCGCCTACAGTGCAGGAGACCTAGGTTCAGTCTCTGGGTTGGAAAGATCCTCTGGAGGAGGGCACGACAACCCACTCCAGTACTCTTGCCTGGAGAATCCCCATGGACAGAGGAGCCTGGCGAACTACAGTCCATGGGGTCACAAAGAGTCTGACACGAATGAGCAATTAAATGAACAGTTACATTTGTGAAGACTTTCGGAAAAAGCAGCCATGTAAAAAACACCTTATCCACTTAAGATACCATGTATTTTATCAGATACCTTTACGGTAGCAATGGACTAGAATAGTAATAAATTTGTTTTCATAAATATGATAGATACTACTAATTGTCCCCCAGAATCTAGAACCCCTTGAGTCTTAGCTGCATATATAACTGCTCAAATATGACTACATTTTCACTCACTCCCATGCAGCTAGACACAGCCAGGTGACTAAGCTCTAGCCAATGGATTAGGAGAAAAAGCAGTGTGTACAACTTCTGAGTCTGGCTCTTCAAAGTCATTGCTTACCCTCCTGCTATGGTCTGAATGTTGTGTCCCCCCAAACTTCACATGCTGATTCCTAATGCCAAATTCACATGTTGAATCCTAATGTGATGGTGTTAGAAGGAAGGATCTCTGGGAGGTGATTAGGTCATGAGGATGGAGTTCTTATGCATGAGATTAATGTTCTTTTAATTTATTATTTTAAGTGAAGTATAGTTGATTCACAATGTTGTGTTAGTTTCAGGTGTACAACAAAGTGATTCAGATATATATATATATACACATATATGTGTATATATATATATATGCACATAATCTCTATATATATATTCTTTTTATTATTTTGTTTATAGGTTATTGGAAGATATTGAATATAGTTTTCTGTGGTACACAGTAAATCTTTGTTGCTTGTCTATTTTATATATGGTAGTGTGTATCTATTAATCCCATACTCCTAATTTACCCCCACCCCTTCTTTCCCTTTGGTAACCATAAGTTTGTTTTCTATGTCTGTGAGATTGTTTCTGTTTTGTGAATAAGTTCATTTGCGTTATTTGGGGGTTAGTGCTATTACAAAAGAGACTCCTCCAGCTCCCCAGCCCCTTTTGCCATGTGAGCATACAATAAGATATCTAGGACCCAGAAGAGGGTCATGCCAGGCACCATGATCTGGGAATTCCACCCTCCAGAATTGTGAGCAATACATTGCAATTTATAAGCCACCCAGTCTGTGATATTTTGTTATAGCAGCTGGGACAGACAAAGACACCCTCCCTTCCTTTTACTGTGGATGAAAAACTGCAGCAGAGACAGTGAGGTCATGAGCAGTCTTCAGCCACACAAGAGAAGGGCAATGTCTTAGGAGGAGACAGAGCAACAAGATAGAAAGGACTTTGGTCCCTCAGGGTACCTCATATAGAACACCCTCCTATCCCAAGCATATGACAATAAAAAAACTTCTGTCTTACTTAATCACCATTATTTGGTCTCTTTTAAAATAGTCAAACAATAATCTGATATAGTTAGCCTTTCAGTGTTACCTCTTACCATGTCTTTTAACAAATGTCTTTGCTCCCTTAATATGGAAATATGTTCAGTGATTTAAACATCTAATTGCATCAAAACTAAAAGAAATCTGAAGAGTTCATTACGATCATCAAGGATGTAGTTTTCCTGTTCTCATGTGCTTATGTGCATGTGTTATTATTTAAAGAATAAAAATAAATAGTAATGATGGTGAGAAATTAAACACATGCTGACAATAGAGAAAAAAGGCAGAGAGCAAAAATTTGTGTGCAAGGAAATTTCAATTTACAAGTGGCATGTATCAATCAGCTTATAACTTAGATGAGCAAGAACTGTGACTTAGCTTATGTTTTTAACCAGACTTGATATTGAGCTGCTATGCGCAAGCACAGGCAGAACAGACATTAAACACTGAAATGCTTCATTACCGGTTCAAGTGCACCCCTCTACTGCCACGGCCACCCCAGGCCATACTCCATAAACTCCAAGCCATCTGAGTGCTCCAACAATTTAAGAGATTTCACAGCAGGAGGACTCCAGGATTTTTAAGCCAACAGCTGTTCTTAGGGATTGGTACCAGTGTTATATGGTTGCTAAATATTTAATGTTACCTTTGTCTTTATTTAAACTTAGTTTTTAATGCCCATCTCACCAAATAGCAGGAGCAATGTCAGTTAATTTAAGGTTCTCATCTCTTTTCCCAGGGGTTTTCTCTACATTCCAGAAAGGTTAAGTCGTGCAAAAAGCATCACATAGAACGATCGAAGGATGGATGTGGAGAGATTCTGCCCTGTAAGACTGGGAAAATGCACTTTGGCAGTTTTCCACCTTATCTCCAATTTCACTGGCACTCAGCTGTCAGCAAGTAGAAAACCCAGTGCTTGAAATCTTAACAGTGTGTTTACCCTGTCCCACAAATGTCTTCTTTGCCAAGTAAGCACAGTTTAGTAGTTTACAGAACAACCATTAATAACTCTAAACTTTGGAGTGTCAGGTTCACTCAGGGAGAAAATTAAGAGACTTTCAATGGCTTAACACATCATTGGTCACTAAGGTTTGGAACTCAATAGCTGCAAGCTGCAAAACCAAGAAGCCCAATTAAATAAAGAAGCTATAAATATACTGCCCAGCTCCTAACCTCAGAGGTGCACGGAGGTTCATCAGAAATGAGCAGGGCTGCGCACAGCAGAAGAGAATCTGTGGGCCAGTGATCCATCACATGGGGCTCTACTGCATGAATAGATGCATGGGAGGGGCCCCAAATGCAGGACCTGGGTTGGAGAAGTGATAGGAATTATCCAGGGAAGAAATAGAGAAAGAAAAAAAATATTCAAAGACTACAGAAGGTAAATCTAGATAGTTGAAAAGTTCCCATAACAGTACTAAGAGAGAAATTGTATAAGACTAAAGGTAGCCTGGATTTGAGGGGGTTTAAATGCAGCATAGAACAACAGACTGGTTCCAAATAGGAAAAGGAGTACGTCAAGGCTGCATATTGTCACCCTGCTTATTTAACTTATATGCAGAGTATATCATGAGAAACGCTGGGCTGGAAGAAGCACAAGCTGGAATCAAGATTGCCGGGAGAAATATCAATAACCTCAGATATGCAGATGACACCACCTTTATGGAAGAAAGTGAGGAGGAACTAAAAACCCTCTTGATGAAAGTGAAAGAGGAGAGCGAAAAAGTTGGCTTAAAGCTCAACATTCAGAAAACGAAGATGATGGCATCTGGTCCCATCACTTCATGGGAAATAGATGGGGAAACAGTGGAAACAGTGAGAGACTTTATTTTGGGGGGCTCCAAAATCACTGCAGATGGTGATTGCAGCCATGAAATTAAAAGACGCTTACTCCTTGGAAGGAAAGTTATGACCAACTTTTAGCATATTAAAAAGCAGAGACATTACTTTGCCAACAAAGGTTCATCTAGTCAAGGCTATAGTTTTTCCAGTGGTCATGTAACAATGTGAGAGTTGGACTGTGAAGAAAGCTGAGCACCAAAGAATTGATACTTTTGAACTGTGGTGCTGGAGAAGACTCTTGAGAGTCCCTTGGACTGCAAGGAGATCCAACCAGTCCATCCTAAAGGAGATCAGTCCTGGGTGTTCATTGGAAGGATTGATGTTGAAGCTGAAACTCCAATCCTTTGGCCACCTGATGCAAAGAACTGACTCCTTGGAAAAGACCCTGATGCTGGGAAAGATTGAAGGCAAGTGGAGAAGGGATGACAGAGGATGAGATGGTTGGATGGCATCACTGACTAGATGGACATGAGTTTGAGTAAACTCCGGGAGTTAGTGATGGACAGGGAGGCCTGGCATGCTGCAATTCATGGGATCACAAAGAGTTGGACACAACTGAGCGACTGAACTGAAATGCAGCATCTCTATCTTCAATAACAAAATAAACAAGAAGGTTACTTTCCAGTTATTCCCCATCTCTAATCAAGGTAAAGAGAGAAGAAACAAGATTAAATTCAAGCAACAGCAATCAGATGGGGTATTAGAAATACTTTCTTCATAATAAGAGTGAGGCTGGATTTTAAATACTTCATAGCTATTGAAGATCTTCTGCTATAACTCAAAAAACAGACAGGAGGGAGGCTGACCAGGGTGCTATGTGGGTACCCTGAACACTCTTATTTACTGCAGGGATCTGGCTAGCAGAGGAGAAGTGTTTATAAATATTATTACTACATGTGTGCACCACTTCTTTCAATTATATTAAAAACAGCTGCTATGAAGGAACAAACATTTGGGCCGTTCCAGGGCTGTGATTTTCAACTCCAGAATGCACCAATAACGATGACATTTAAACAGTGCTTTCAAAGCCTTACATAAAAGTTTAAATGAAGAGAAGGCTTATTCCCCCACATTTTCCTTCTCATTCTGGCCTCACCTTTGACCCTGGTATATTCCCTCAGGACAGGACTTAAAAACCTAAATTATGTGGAGGCTCTCTCCCCACTTCACCCTATGCCCCAGCTGCCACCACCACCCAGAGCCCCATAGATCTACTAGGATTGAAATTCACTTGCAATCATATGCTGATAAATCAAGGACATCGGGGAGCTCTGACCTGTGGCATTCACTGTTTCATCTTGTAAATACTTCCACCGTGGCCAATTTCAAAGATGACTGTGTTTAACAAATGGCTTGTAAAATTTCTGAAAACTTCATAGTGGGCTCTCATGAGCTGCTGTGGGGAAACTAGTGAGGGAAGTCACCCTGAATCCAGTTCTTGGCCCCAATCAAGAAATAATCCAAACCTCTGAGCAGTCTTAAGTAAAACTATAAAATTAACAGTTACCTCTTAACAGCTCCTAACATGCAGAGCTTTGATGTCCTTCAGGATAAAATTGATCACCACTTGAACCTTATGAAGTCATTATCATTATGTCCAAGTGTTAGTCTCTCAGTTCTGTCCAACTCTTTGCGACTCCTGTAGCCCACCAGGCTCCTCTGTCCAGGGGCATTCTCCAGGCACAAATATTGGAGTGGGTTGCCATGCTCTCCTCCAGGGGATCTTCCCAACTCAGGAATCGAACCCAGGTCTCCCAAGTTGCAGGCAGATTCTTTACCGTCTGAGTCACCAGGGAAGCCCCTATGTAATAAATGCTGCTGCTGCTGCTAAGTCGCTTCAGTCGTGTCCGACTCTGTGCGACCCCATAGGCGGCAGCCCACCAGGCTCCCCCATCCCTGGGATTCTCCAGGCAAGAACACTGGAGTGGGTTACCATTTCCCTCTCCAGTGCATGAAAGGGAAAAGGGAAAGTGAAGTCGCTCAGTCGTTCCAACTCTTAGCGACCCCATGGACTGTAGCCTACCCCATGGACTGTAGCCTACCCCATGGACTGTAGCCTACCCCATGGACTGGCTCCTCTGTCCATGGGATTTTCCAGGCAAGAGTACTGGAGCGGGTCACCATTGCCTTCTCCGCTATGTAATAAATAGGGGAAGCTAAATAACTTGAACAAGGTCATGAGTACTGGAAGTTAAGGAAGGAAAATTCAAACTCACATCTGACTCCAAAATCCATGGCTTAACCTCTACCCAGTCCTGCTTATTTTACAGTGGAAAGTACCTAGATGGTCTTCCAAAAGTCCTGCTGACTCTCTTTAATACTTTCCTGCCATTTCTCTTTACCTTCACTAGGGTCCCCATCACTTTCTCCTTCCAGCTGAAGGAATGTTCGTTACTGGAGGGCAGGGGCAGGGTCCCAGTGCCCTGTGAGTGCTCTTTCAGTGTTTTCTGGGTGAATGGAATGATGGATTAATTCAAACTGAATCCATGATTCAGCTTTTATTGCTGTTGCTTAGAAGGCTCTACATCTCACTTCTGCAGGCATCAGAGCCTCAGGATGGAAGCCTACATCTTAGATTAGGACTGGAAATAAGATGATGCAGTAGAGCCTTAAGTTAAAGTTCAATCACAAGACATTGCTTATTGCCTCCTTTGGGTTTAGGTTTTTTGTTTTTTGTTTTTTTTTTTAAGTAAGAAAAGATGAAAGACCTTTAAGGAAATATGCCTAGTTCATAGGTGCCCTGGGCTAGTTGTCACCTGTATTTATATTTCATACACTCATTAAAATGCAAAACTTTCAAATGGTCATTTCATTGCTTTCCTGCCCTTCTAAACAATTAAGTATCACCTCTCTAGACTTGAGGCTGAAACTAGTCACCCAGACTCACAGCCCTTTGACCTATAAAGTAGACTCAAAAATTACAGCCTAGAGAGCAACATCTGGAGCAGTCCACAGACAAGGCTGATAAATCATTTTACAAACCCATAAAAACTTGAGAGCATTTTCAATTGAATAATAATAACCACACTTCAAAAGAATCTCAGCAAGTCCTTTTTAAAATGAGGCACACTGGGGTTTTTAAGTAGCAATGTCTAACAGAATATTTCTACATGTTTGACTTCCTTTCACAATGTGTGAATTAGGCAAATTGGTCCGAAGTTCTAAGGCTGTCACACACATCAGATACAAGAGATGTTAAGTTTGATGTGGGTTGTGCTAAGTCACTTCAGTCATGTCCTACTCTTTGTGACGCTATGGATGGTAGCCTGCCAGGTTCCTGTGTCCGTGGGAGTCTCCAGGCAAGAATACTGGAGTGGGTTGCCATTTCCTTCTCCAGGGGATCTTCCCAACCCAGGGATCGAACCCACGTCTCTTAAGTCTCCTGCTATGGGGGGCAGGTTCCTTACCACTAGCACCACCTGGGAAGCAAAATCTGACTCTTTTCACTTCTTCCACATATACCTGGGTGACAGACAATCATCTCCTTTTTAGGATAACCTCTATGTCTTCTTTTGCTGAACCCAATGGCCCAAGGTGAGAATTCATAAATATCCTAGTTTGGTTTTTGTGACGCACCTGGAAATAACTATTAACTTAAACCAGGAAGTATGCTCTTCACATATACAAATCTTTCAATAATTACACAGAATTATTTTAGTGAGTTCCTTCTAAAAGACTTTATTTCTTTCCTGAATTAATCACAGTGCCTTGCTCATAGAAGGCTCTCAGCAATATTGTCTGGTTGCCTTACTGACCTTTAGTTCTGGTAAAAGAGCAGCAGAAGGGGACACAGGGCTTCAGTCTTAGACTATCTTTTCTGCTGGTGAAGTTGACTGTATCATCTGTAAGTAAAAGACAGTCTATCACTGGGTAACTTGAAACTTGGTCAAATAGAAGAATTCCAATTTAATTCATATTTCAATATTTACTTTCTGCCCTGATAAAAATATTGAAAGAGGATTCTTCCCTTTTAATTAATTTATAAAACTATGGCTTTCAGAGATGATCTAAGCATTCTTAGAAAACACATTACCATGTATCTCATTTCATACAGCCCGTGATTTGGAACTCTATCCAGGTTTCCAGTTTTAAAGAACAGTTTGAATATATGATGATAAACTATTTTTGGTAAGAATGCTTTATTTATTCCTTCTTCTGGTCAATTCTATAGTCACAAAATGCTATCAATTTTTCAGATATTAGAAGCCTTTAGAGACAAAAAAAGAAATATGGTAGATGGGCTTCTTATCCTTTGTAGAAGATTATTTACAAAGTATTTTCCCACAAAACGAGAAAATGACATTTCCCATCCTTCAACTGAATACAGTCAAATATGTTTTCTAAGTAGCAATGTCACATATTATAAAAATTATAGATTCAATTTATTGTTTCTATAAAATTAGATTCATACTGATGCAAACTAAATAATTTAAAACTCATTTTCCTTTTTTGAGATTTCCTTTTTCTTAGTGTTAGGGGAAGGAGAGGTTTATTGGGCAAGTAGTGAAGAAGCCACTTCTCACTCATGGTCTTGAGTTTTTCTCCAACATCACTTAAAATACTTGAGTGAAGGTGCTTATTCTGAAAGATGGATGAGTTCACATTAATGCTAAGGAACTGAGAGTATATCATCACACTGATTGACAATGGAAACCAGGAGGTGAGGATATAAAGAGGTTAAAGAAGAGTAAAGAAAAATATATATTGCCAAAATTCCAAGGGAATAAAAGTCTGTGATTTCTGAAGACTTGAAAAACTACCTGGGCTCCAAATCCAAACCAACAAGAAGGGGACCGTGAATAGGATAACTGCACACCCAGTTTGCTGACAGTCCCATTTCATATACAGTCTCTTGGACTAAATCAATAGCAATCACTTTAACTCTCAAAATGTTCTCTTCTTGATAATAAATCATGTGCTTCCCCAGCTGTGGAGGAGGAAGAGTCCACAATTAGTGTGTGCAAAAATCAAATGGTTGTGTTATGGCAGAAAAGAGAAAACCTAGTATTTTTTAAATTTCTATAATGAACCAGATCACTGTCTTTGGTGATTTTCATGTTTAATGTAGAATGCAATCTGATTTGGTCTTTAAAACAGCAGCTCTATAAATTTATTATCCTGATTTTACAAATAGAGATATGGAACACTATTTCTAATAATTTGCTAAAAATACAGACAATAGTCAGCTAATATGTAATTTTAACCCATATCTAACTGGCTACAATTTTTAAAAGTTGAGATTATAAGTGGTATATAACTAGACAGACAGGATAGACAAATGTAAGACAAATATAAAACTTAATATTTTAAAAATGTTTTCAAATATTTTCCTTTTTACTTTAAAAAATTATTAAATTGTGTTGTTAGAATGCTGGATTTATTTTTCATACAAAAAGTGGAGAATTTTTTTCATACAAAAAATAGAGAATTACCCTTATAGACATGTCTTGAATACTTTAAAATTGAACTATCATTTAACAGCTGTCAATAAAGAACTATGGTGGTAGCCTTGGCTTAGAAAGTTTAATACAGACCAGTTAGCTCTTTGCAGGTTCTTGGCTGCAGTGAGTAGCTTTAAGGATTAAAAAAAAAGACTTAATAGTAAATATCATGAACAACCAATTCACAACTATACACAACATTTATGAAGTTAATTCTAAATTAAAGCCCGAAGAGACAAAAATAAATAAGGGAGGAAATGAAGAGAGGGAAGAAGGAAGGGAGGGAGCAAGGCAGGTAGGGAGGAAGGGAGGGAGGGAGGAGGGATCTGCCGTGAATCAAATTAGCTTTTATTAAGCCACATAATTATCAATGCACTATAATCGTTTTTTTAGACTGAGAATATTCATATGAAGGTTTTGTTATAAGGAATTTTACTTGTACAAATTTCTGGCTAAAATCTGACTTCTACAAATATAAACTGATGAGTAATAGTGCCTGTGATTCTAACACCCTTATAAAGGAAAGCACTAAGCACCCGATCTGCTGAGGCAACAGCCCTGGGGATTTCTTCCCCCTGTAGACTCCGTTCTCTACCTGAGTAATCCTGCAAGTCAGCTATAGCTGTTCGGACCAGAGTAGGCACCTCGTAACAGATCAGCCCATTTGAAGCCTCTGCCCAATGGTAGTCATGGTGATTAACTACCCCAATCAAAGTATTGTGCCAGAAATTTTGTGTGAAATATAGAAAGCATTATAGCTAGTATATGGGCATTTAAAGCACCGAAAGCAGACACAAAGCAGATGAGTCATAAAGGAGCCAAATTATAAGTAAGCAGAACACTGAATGGGGCTTCCAGGTGGCTCAGAGGGTAGAGAATCCGCCTGCCATGCAGGGGATACAGGAGATGTGGGCTCAATCCCAGGCTTGGGAAGCTCCCCTGGAGGAGGAAATGGCAACCCACTGCAGTATTTTTTTTGCTTGGAGAACCCCACGGACAGAGCAGCCTGGCAGGCTACAGTCCATGGGGTCTCAAAGAGTTGGACATGACTGAAGTGATGCACACACACAGAATCACTGAATAAGCAGAAAGTACACCAAGGAGTAAAGATACGAGTAGCAAGAATGGTAATTAAGCAGAATAGCAAAATCAGAGGGAACTTAACAGAAAACTGAAGAACTGTCAGTGAGTGGCCATGAAATAATACTTATTCCCCAGAGCTGTCTTGAATCCTAAAGGACCCTTCCTTCTAGAATGAGCTCTGTAAATCATGGATGAAGCTCAGCTCCCATTTCTTTCCTGTGACCTGGCTGTTACAGTCTTGTGAGGTCCCATCTCTCTTACTGCCACACGGGTAGCCTTGTAATAAATCCCCTTCATTAGAGAAAGTCTCAGATTCTTACAAACAAATATTTTAACTCAGTTTAGTTCAGTCACTCAGTCATGTCCTACTCTTTGCAACTCCATGGACTGCAGCACGCCAGGCCTCCCTGTTCACCAACTCCCGGAGCCTACACAAACTCATGTCCATTGAGTCGGTGATGACATCCAACCATCTCTTCCTCTGTCATCTCCTTATCCTCCTGCCTTCAATCTTTCCCAGCATCAGGGTCTTTCCAAATGAGTCAGCTCTTCACATCAAGTGGCCAAAGTACTGGAGTTTCAGCTTCAACATCAGTCCTTCCAATGAACACTCAGGACTGATTTCCTTCAGGATGGACTGGTTGGATCTCCTTGCAGCCCAAGGGACTCTCAAGAGTCTTCTCCAACACCTCAGTTCAAAAGCATCAATTCTTTGGTGCTCAGCTTTCTTTAAAGTCCAACTCTCACATCCATACATGACTACTGGAAAAACCATACCCTTGATTAGATGGACATTTGTTGGCAAAGTAATGTCTCTGTTTTTTAATATACTGTTTGAATTGTTCCCACCTTCCCATCAGCATATAATTAGCAATTGAAAATGTATGATAATCATATTTTGAGACAGTGAGAAGTGCAGAAATGGAGGAAAAGTTTATAAAGAAGAAAATAATGATGGGGACCATGAATGATGGTGCTTCAGGATTTGGAATTGCAGGGGACTGATGGGATTTATAGGCTTACATTGCTTAATAGGGTTATCATATACCTCCAGGTGACTTTTTTGACCTTATAGCTAATTAACCCCTAGATGTTGGTACAAGTTGCCTCAAGTAGAAAGAGGGAAATCTGGGTTTTAAATGGAATTTGTGTTCCAAATCAAAGTGCTGGCAGTGAACAGGGGCACAAAGGATATTCCTAATTTCTTTCAGTCCCATAGGTTTTAGTGGCAATCCAGTTCACATAAATGCCTAATTATTTTCTCAGTCTAGTTCCATTGGCCTTATGGATGATATTCTTCACACATTCTTACAATAAACTGATTGACAGTTCTAGTTTTCTGTGCAGTGAAATCAAATATTTTATCAAAATTTGTTTCTGCACACATGTGATATAAATAATGCAAGCCTCTCTCTTTGTTTTTGTTCCCCGTCCTTGTTCCCCTTTTCTCTTTTTGAATGGCAGCAGAGTGGTTTGGAGGTAGTAGGAGAGACTGTTAAATCTGCTTTAGTAATGTCTTGATGATAAATATTCCCCTGCTCCTTTGGCAGAGGTTAGGTATAGACCGCCCCATTCTAATTACAAGTAGGCACTAAGGCCCATCCAGCACAATCAAAAGGAATTGAATGGAATCAGAGGGAAGCAAAATGGTGAGATCCTGCTGAATATCCTTGAGTTCCTGGTGAGGTGAAGATGGAACAATAGAGCCAGGTTGTTCCAGTCTTGCCCTCTGCTGGAGGTTCTAGGGCAACCAGTGCCACTGAAGCCTCATGGCCACTCACCATCTCAGCCAGAGGTGTGTGATACCAGGCAAACACCATCAAGGTCAAGTCTGAGGGTGCCTTTTTTCCCTGGAGGAGTGGCTGACTCACCGTAGCATGTTCTTATTTTGGACCTCAAGTCTCTGAGTCGGTCTTCTTTCACCTCCTGATTGTTTGGGGTCACCTAAGACCCCAGTCCTGTAGCAGGGACTCCAGCCACACTTAATTTTGAGTTAAATCAGATAGAGAAGCTTGAAATTTGGACATAGCTATTTACGTATCACTTCTATCATCTATTAAACTCTGAAAATGGTGTAATCCCCTGATAGAACTTGGTAGAACAAGGCCAGTGATGAGGGCAAAAATCTTTGAGAGTGTTTATTCCTGCTGATATTCAGCTCACATATTTCACTGACATAGGACATTTACTCCCTTAAAAAGGTGTTGCTTGGGCTCCTTCAAAGCCATTGTTGTTCAGTCATTAAATCATATCCAACTCTGAGACCCCATGAACTGCAGCACACCAGGCTCCTCTGTCCTCCAATATCTCCCAGAGTTTGCTCAAACTCATGTCCATTGAATCGGTGGTACTATCTAACCATCTCATCCTCTGTTGCTCAGTTCTTTTGCCTTTAATCTTTCCTAGCATCAGGGTCTTTTCCAGTGAGTCAACTCTTCACATCAGGTGGCTGAAGTATTGGAGCTTTAGCTTCAGCATCAGTTCTTCCAATGAATGTCCGGGGTTGATCTCCTTTAGAATTGACTGGTTTGATGTCCTTGCAGTCCAAGGGACTCTCAAAAGTCTTCTTCAGCACCACAATTTGAAAGCATCTATTCTTTGTCCTCAAAACCATGCCAAATACCAGTGTACCATCAAGGTTCACTCTCATTCCCAAATCTTCCGTATCCTCAGTCACTGTCTCTGTCACCACGAAGTTGGGGCACAGGAAATATTCTAAGGCATCTTGTCTTGTACATCTACTTGTGTCAAATATCTGATAATACCCACTCCTAAAACTTAATTCTGAAAACCAATTAAATGGCCTTGAGCATCCAGCACTCACAACATAGGATAATAGTATATTTTCACATTTTTAGTACATGGGTTAATCCACACTCTGCCTCATTTAGCCTAGTTTTTTCTATACCCATACAGTTGGCTAAGGATAGGGACACTAACAAATAGTTGTCAATAATTCTTTAATATACCTACTCAAGTTACTTATCCCTTCTAAGTAATTCCCTCTGGAATTCTCCCTCCACAGTCTGGTGTGTTGTGACTGTATTTTAAGTCCATCAGCTTTAACATAGCTTATATCTC
The DNA here is from genome assembly GCF_001704415.2 of Capra hircus. Taxonomy (NCBI): domain Eukaryota; kingdom Metazoa; phylum Chordata; class Mammalia; order Artiodactyla; family Bovidae; genus Capra; species Capra hircus. Next base: position 25,380,515 of record NC_030816.1, read on the forward strand.
ACTTAGGAAGGCAAAGTGCAGCACTCCCAGCCTCTCTCTTAATCTCTCCTTTCTTTCTTTGGTCACTAGAAAACCACTAAATTTATGCTGCAATAGGGAGAAGGTACATCTTCACATGTTTGTATTTTCATATCCGCCCTCTGTTTCATCCTTGAATGTTTTAATTTTCAGTGATTTTAATGTGAATTGAAACAAAAATCTTAATGACTCTATCATCTCCATTTATATTAGCAAACATACAATCTAATCTACATAAATATACATGCATTCCAAAAAAAAGAGAATGCTAATGCATCATACTAAGAAGAAGGTCTCAAAAGAAAATTTTTAAAATAATGTACCTAAATCTGAAACAACTTATTATACTTTACGCATAGGTGAAATCATTTGAAATCATCGAACATCTCTCTGCAGTCATATTAGCAAACCAAATTTGAGCCCACTCACCAGGGCACAGTGAAGCTGATGTACTGACACCAGGTTGTAGTGAAGGGAAGTGCAGCATTGATCACCAAGCAGAGAATCCAGAACAGCTAGTTCTCAAAACATCTCAACTCCCCAAGGGTTTCAGCAAAGCATTTTTAAAGGCTAGGTGACGGGGGGCATCCCAGGGTGTGTGATCAGCTCTCTACTCACTCATCCAATTGGTTGATGGTGAGGTTAACAAAGTGGGGTGATAGGAGTTAACATTATCAATCCTTAGGTGCCAGTAGGTCTAGGGGCTAGATCCTCATGGTCGAGTACTTAATTTCTTCCATTTGGTGGTGGTTTTAGCATCTGTAAAACAACTCACATAATGTGCATCAGATACTGTTATCTGGGCACTTTAGAGAGAAGCTAAAGCAGAAAATATGGGGGAGAGGTCTGTCCTAAGAAAGGCCCCATAGTCCTGATGGTTACAGTTGGGGTTAGAGTATCTAGAATTTTGAAGTAGAGGCAATTGTAACAGCAGGGTACAGTTATGACTGTTCTACAGTGGTGTTTCTAAAACTTGCATTTATCAACTCAAAATATGCTTTCTTACTTTTTAAAATCAGTCTCAAGAGACTTTCAACAATTACTAACATGTGTTTAAAATTTTGCATATTCAGAGTACTAATCTATGATTGAACATCATTACCAGCAGTAAATTAGGTCTATGGTATCTGCTCAGATACATGAAATAAATAATTCAATCTCCTTATATTCAAATTGCAGGGAAGTATAATTCAGTCTTAGGGTTTAATTAAAACAAGCCCTCAAATGTAAAGTGGAATTCCTGTATTTTTAAACAACCAGAATGTAAATGTCACTGAGTGGTAGCAAACTAATGGAAGGTTTCAGTTTTATGTCAAATTCAAGTTTGTGTCAAGTCCATTGAAAGACATCAGTAACTACCTCTGATAAACTATACATGCTGAACCAAAATGATGCCAATATTGCCTTTCAATTATGTAATTTTATTAAATCATTCTATCATGTATAACTGATACATGTGTATATATGTACATATACACGTGTATACTTCCAACTTACATAATTTTATTGTATATTATACATATATTACATATATTGTGTGTATATATATATATATATATATCAGATTGTTAAAAATCACTTCGGTGCCTTATTTGATGGCTCAATTTAGTTCAGTCACTCAGTCGTGTTCGACTCTTTGCGACCCCATGAATCGCAGCACACCAGGCTTCCCTGTCCATCACCAACTCCCGGCTTTCACTCAAATTCATGTCCATCAGCTCGGTGATGCCATCCAACCATCTCATCCTCTGTTGTCCCCTTCTCCTCCTGCCCCCAATCCCTCCCCGCATCAGGGTCTTTTCCAAGGAGTCAGTTCTTTGCATCAGGTGGCCTAAGTATTGGAGTTTCAATTTCAGCATCAGTCCTTCCAATGAACACTCAGGACTGATCTCCTTTAGGATGGACTGGTTTGTTCTCCTTAAGTCCAAGGGACTCTCAAGAGTCTTCTCCAACACCATAGTTCAAAAGCATCAATTCTTCAGTGCTCAGCTTTCTTTATAGTCCAACCCTCCCATCTACACACGACTACTGGAAAAAAACCATAGCTTTGACTAGACGGACTTTTGTCGGCAAAGTAATGTCTCCAGTTGGTGGCTACCACCGCATTTCAAATTGATTCTAATCCCAGGTTGGACATTTCACTACCCCCAATATCTAAAATGTTTATTGAGGTCTGTTATGATAACAGTATTTTTTGTTGCAACATTCTTGATTCTCCTGCTCATAATTCATGCGTGGATACTCCAAGAGTTTTCCTATGGAGAGTGTAAAAGTCAATAAGTGCTGTCAGATTTCTGATCTTAAAGTGAGCTATCAGCTTTGTTGTTATAAGTGGGTTATTTCAGAGTGAAAAAGAGTTAAGGGTTTGACATTGAAATGACAAGTTCCCTTTGCCTCTAATCTTTAAGTTGATGTTTACAAGGAACACAGTATTGCATGCATTTTGAACTAAGAGAAAATTCTACTCAAAACTCAAGGTTAGTTTGTGATGAATGTCTAAGCTATTCTCTTGTCAGCCCCAGCTCTTACTTTTCCAAGGATGTGACGCTGTAACCACAAAGACCCCACCCACATGGCCCCTTGGGAGATGACACTCTTACCTGACCTCACCCCAGGGCCCTAGTTGATTGGACCAGATGTTGATACTCATTCAAGTTGGGCCAAGTAAAGTCCTCCTTGGGGATTTGTTGGACTGAAACTGAGAAAGTAGGTCAGTCTTTAGTGTCAGTGGAAAATTTAATATGGAAAATTCATGGACTATTTATGGCTTATATTCATCTCTCTGTCTCTCATCAAAGATGAGAAACATTACATCCTGATGGCATTCAAATCCATGGGCACAGGGGGCTTGTGAGAACCAGCAACTTCTCCAAAATTTGGTTGTTCAATTCTTCCATGGATTCTGGGAGGTGATTTTAAGTCTGATCATGGTTACTTAGGACTTCCGTGGGGACTTTTCTGGTGGCTCAGTGGTAAAGAACCCACCTGCCAATGCAAGAGACTTAAGTGGGTTCAATCCCTGGGTCAGGAAGATCCCCTGGAGAAGGGCATGGAACCCCACTCCAGTATTCTTGGCTGGAGAATCCCATGGACAGAGGAACCTGGAGGGCTACAGTTCATGCAGTCATAAAGAGTCGGACACAACTAAGGTGACAGCACATACACACACACACACACACACACACACACACACACACGGTAACTTACAACCAAAATAGTCTGGTTCCTACAGGGACAGAACCTTAAATGTTGACCAGATAGGGTGGGAGTGAGCATCTTTTTGAAAGTCAGAGCTTCCCAATCTAACAATTTGATATGTACACTTTCATTAATAGGCATACCTTTTGAAGGCTGTGAAGCAATCGTTTAAACTACTACTTGTTATCTCTTGGATTCAGACCAAGTAATTACCGAGGCTTGAGCCTTGAGCAACATGGTGGGAAATGCTGTCATCACTATCATAGGATGTTGGGTACTCCTTTCAGCATTCATCAAGGTGAGGCACAGACAACCTGACTCATCTGAAAGTTGACAAGAAACAAAGGGACAGATGATTCAGCTTTGCCAAAGAAAGATTATCCTGGAGGACTTCCCTGGTGGTCCAGTGGTTAAGAGTCTCTGCTTCCAGTGCCTCTACTGCAGGGGCTGTGGGTTTGCTCACTGGTCAGGGAACTGAGATCCCACGTGCATTGCAGAGGCTCAACCGAAAAAAAAAAAAAAAAAAGATAATTCTCCGTGGACTCAGTAATTTGAGGCCTCTGAAGTTCAGGTAACAATACAATTTGATAAATTGCCACAAACTCTGACTCACCCCAAAGTAGCAAGCTAAAAGGAAAAATATTGTCTTCTAGCAATTGGAATGGGTATATTCCAGAAGACCCAGCATTTTTAGCAATATCTGATTCTTTGGCACTTCCTATATACCTACTACAAGAAAAATACAAAACACACACACACAAAACCCTCTATTAAAAAATTCATTTCAGGGACTTCCCAAGTGGTCCAGTGATTAAGAATCCACCTTACGATATAGAGGACATGGGCTTGATCCCTAGTCCAGAAACTAAGATCCCATATGCCTGGAAACTAAAGATCCCATATGCAGTGGAGCAAATTAAGCCTATGCGCGGGAGCCTGTGCACCACAATTATTGAGCCTTCCTAAAGTCCTCATGCTGAAACAAAGGATCCTGCTTGCTGCAACTATGACTCAAGGCAGCCAAATAAAGAAATATGTACTTTAAAAATTCATTCAGTTCAGTTCAGTTCAGTCGCTCAGTCATGTCCAGTGCTTTGTAGCCCCATGGACTGCAGCATGCCAGGCCTCCCTGTCCATCACCAACTCTTGGAGTTTACTCAAACTCATGTCCATTGAGTCGGTGATGCCATCCAACCATCTCACTTTAGTTAAACATGGCAAATTAACCTTAGTTTCCTCTTTCTCCTTTAACCCTACTAAAATGATAGTTAAAGGAGATAAAAAAAGAAACCAAAAGGCAAAGTAAATCGGAGACCAAACAACTGCAGAGGAAAGATTTTAATAAAATTTTCAAGGATGGAAAAATGGATGGAGTGGTAGTAATGACTTAGCAGAGTTGAAACCTTTTCAGAGCTGATAAAGAGAGAATACAGACAGGAAATGACCCAGCACACTACAGCACCCACAAAAGACTCATGGGTAAGTGAGATGCCATGTAAGTGTTAGGTGCAAAATGGGACGTAGATGGATTTAATGACAATCTAAACAAGGAGCTGCTGGATTTGCCAGCTCTCTTCTCCAATCAAGCAGAACAGGTAACCCCTCAGTAATTCCCCCAGAAAAGCTGGAAGATTTATTCTTCAAGGAAACCTAAGCAACAAGGGTCTAGACTGGGGGAGGCAATGACTGTGGCAAAGTTAAGGCTGAAACGGAGATTAGTGGAAATATACATATGGAACTGTTGGACTCTAAAGCCTTTTACTGTGAGCAGAATTCTTCTCTGAAGAAATGGAGCAGCCTGAGACAGACAGCACCCACAAAGTAAGTTTTGGGCATCCTCTGACAAAAAGGCAGTTAGAACAATCTGTGACTCCTACAGTGAACCCCAGGAGTCAGAGCCCTGATGCACACATGCACAACTTCCAATCCACTTTCCAGCGACTCACTCTTCACGACACACAGAGAGCCCAGGGTCATCAGATCTGAGGAACTCTTCAAATGTCTGAGACAAGCACCAAATTAAACAAAAGGAACCCAGAGGAAGGAAAGACAGGGAAACCAGAAAAAAAGTTAACCCTGTGACTAATAACCTCAGACAGATAATAAGAGTGGCATGGCAAATGCTAATGGAGGGATTTGCTTTGAGTCAAGCACTGTTCTAAGTGCTTTTAACTCATTGAACAATCCTTTGATGAAGGTTTTAGCCCATTTTACAGATGAGAAAATTTAGTAATTTGTCCAAGTTTACACAACCAGTAAATAACAGAGCTGGGATTTGAGTGTAAATTGTCTGGTTTTGGGTCTGCCTCTTAACCATACCTTATAGCAATATAAGAAATTATCCTGTCAATGGAACCAGTTGTATCCATATAAGCATAAGATAGAAATCTTTGATATGATGTGATAATCATAATAAATAATATTAATAAAAGAGGGCTTCCCTGGTGGCTCAGTGATTTAAAAAAAACCACCTGCCAATGCAGGAGACATAGATTTGATCCCTGATCCAAGGAGATCCCACATGCCGTGGAGCAACTAAGCCAGTGAGCCACAACTACTGAGCCTGTGCTCTGGAGCCCAGGAGCCACAAGGACTGAGCCTACAAGCCCTAGAACCTATGCTCCACGACAAGAGAAGCCACAAGAGCTATGTGCATCACAACTCGAGGGCAACCCCTGCTTGCTGCAACTTGAGAAAAATCTGTACAGCAGCAAAGACCCAGCACAGCCAAAAATAAAGGATATACATTTTTAAAATATTAATAGAAGAATCAAAATAATATTTTAAGAATTCTCCAAGAAAGCTGTATTTAAAATAAAATAAACAAGGATAATAAAATCATAGACTCAGTACAGAAGATCTAGTATGTGACTAATAGGAGTTCCAACATGAAAGGTCAGAAAGAACAAAAACAAGGAAATTATCAAAAATGATGATGCTGGTGATGATAACAATGGCAAATCCTATTGGGATAAAGGAGCTAGTCTAAAGGCGGTGTTGATATTTCGTCCCAGGCTTCCCTTGACTAAGCACCATGTCCTGAAAGGTCTGCTGCTCTAAGGAGAAGCCGTGTAAACCGTAGGGTGTCATCTGAATAAACGGTCTGTTGTACGCAGGACTGACTTCATGGATGGGTGGCCAGTGCAATCACACAGCTTGCCATGCTCAGAAGAGCTCTGTGCTTGGTGTAATGCTCTGGTGTCACCATCTCTAATTCTTAACACCGTTATCTTTATACTTTGGTTTTGTCAGTGAGTCTGAAAGGACAGTGGAGCATGAGCACAGAAGATGCGTGCAATCTGCACACGGACCATTTCCAGCTGCCCTGTTCACAGATGACATTCTCCGTGCCCCACAAGTGAAATGCTCCAGTGGACCCGCAGTGGTAGGAGTCCAGCAGGGCAAGCATGTCGTATCTGTGACCGAGTAAGTGGAGGTGTTGACAGTCCCAGAAGGCCACCTCCCCGCTCCATTCTCAGCTCAGAAAGAAGGCAATGGTGGCCTGAGAAACTTTAAAAACTGAGAAACCCTGTCATGTCTTTTCTTATTTGTGTATTAACCAACAACTTATGCTGAAAATGATAACATGGAAGTTAAGGGGGAAAAGGTAAAGATAGAAGAGCCCATATTTTGCATTTATCAAGAAGTGAAATAACATTTTAGTTATTTTTTTCATGTCATCTGTTAAGAGCAAATTACATATGCCCGTATGAAATACAAATTATGGAATTCCAGTGATTCTGCATACAAGTTAAATGGTCTTATATTTGCATTGAGAATTGACAGTGTACAATATAGAGAATGATAAAATTCATGCTAACAATGAAAAGTTTTATATATATACATATATACTTACTATGACATTAAATAAATTAAAAATACTGTGACAATTCGAGAGAAATACTATTACTGGGAAGCCTTTATACTCTAATACTTCTAATGGCACATTTTTGAGCAATTCTCAATACACCAAGTGATTTTAGTAAAATAAGAATTAGGAGAATCTTTCTACCTTCACTATCAGTTTTTCTTGCATTTTTTTACTTTAATGCCATGATAACCAAACACTGTGACTCACTTTTCTTTCTCTCCAAACTTCCCCCTACCCACAACTGGCTCCCGAACATTTTACAAAGGGCAGTGGAGTGAAGCAGCAAACCCTCCACCACCCCTACACACACACACACACACACACACACACACACACACACGCCCACACACACACACGCCCACACACACACACGCCCACACACACACACACACACACACACACACACGCCCACATCTATGAGTCATTGCATTCTTCAGGTCCTGCGGTTAAGCTTTCAGACTCCTTTTGTTACCGCAAAGGCAGAAACCACTAACTTACAGATGAAAGGGTGCCAAGAGTGTATAAAGCTGCCACTGTGAACTGACCCAATCCTGACCTGTTTTATACACACAGGCTATACTAGTTCTGAAAATGTCCACTAGAGTGTGCACTCTTTCCAATTCATTGAGGATGACTCACACTAGTGATATTAAAAGCAATCTACTCCAACCCTCCAAACTCATCCAAATGGGCTTCCTAAATTAAGCAGTCAATATTAGGGATCTCAAAAACAAAACAGACGATTTGCATTTAGTGGGTCGAGTGGCCAATGGGGAAGTGGCAACAACTACCTACCTTAGTCCAATGGCAGGATAATTTTTAATCTAAGAGCTGGCAACCTCAGGATAAATGTGACAGGCACCACATACACCACATACCAATTATTGATACCAATAAATCACACCTACACACATACAATGCCCACTTCTGGAAAAAGATGAAGTAGAGATGAATCCCAGATCAGTTACCAGGTGGGAGAGATGTAACCTGAGCCGCAGTCCTGCCTGACCACCAGAGCTCAGCCTTTTTCAACAGATGCCCTTGTCTCTCTGCTGCTGTGTATCAAAGCAGGGCAGCTGCTACAGTTTGTTAACTCAAAAGCAGTCTTAGTTGTCAGTGATCAATCAATAGGGTGAACTTTTGACTGTGTGTCTTACAGTATAGACAGATCACACAGCTACCAAGAGTGGAGGAGATACCATCAGATTAGTCTGCCTGTGACACCACACAGCCTTCCATAGAGAGAGTTGGGGAGAGATAAACACATAATCTGGGCAGCTGAGATTGCTGATACTCATAATTAAGGAAATACAAATGGACATTTCTCAATAGCGATTTTGTTTAATTCTCATAATATCATTTAGTATATTATCTTTTCCTCAACTGAAATTTGTGTGTTTAATACAACATCTTCCCATAGTCTGTCAGCACACTCAACGTTACTCTTTTTTTTCTTCCCTAGGAGTATGAGTCGGACACGACTGAAGTGACTTAGCAGCAGCAGCAGCAGGAGTATGAAACCAAAATTTCTATACAAACTCAATCTGTTTCACTTCATGGTAGTAACTGACTTATTTGCTTCTGCAGGGCTGGTCTCTTTTCCCCTCTCAATATTAACTCTAGGAATCTCTGAAACTACCACTGTTTCCCCATCAACCAAGATGTTCCAGACCTACCTTGCTTTGCTTGTTCCATGTTTAGCAGTGGCCACCCTCAACGAGACCTAGTGCATTTTGGAGAAAGATAGTACAAAGTCCTGTAATCTAGCCCTACTCCGCATTTTTCACCATTCATATCACCGTTGGCAGTAACTATGAACAATTAGAAGCTGTACCATTTATTTTAGTAGCTCAGTAGTAGATTTTCAGAGTCAGTACTTCAGCTACCTATGTGAACTAACTAGTGTTCACCAGGATTGTCAAAGCAGTGGATTTTATCTGCAATGCACGTTGATCTCTGGTGTAGGTACTCTGGTGGTAGTAAATAGGGTTAAATGCAAAAACTGGTTTCTCTAAAATGGTAGAAACTTCTAATGTGTCCAAATCTACACATAACCAAGCACAGGTCCGGTTCTGGTTGATTTTTCCTACATTATCAAATGCAGGATAGAAAATTCTATTAGCACACTCTGGCAAAATGCCCCTTGGCTGTTGGTCTCTGTTAACAAAGAAGCAGTTCAATAAAATGAAGTCCATTCACATCACTCTTCTTACCAGCACTGCCCTTGGCGATGAAATATATATTCTGTACAGGTGACCAGTGTCTGGAAGGGTTGGGGTTTCTTTTGACTTTACTTTCACCTGAAATAGGATATTCTGTTACAGCTTTCTTAATTTTTTGTACCTGTTACATATCAGTTATGAATGTAGTAGATAAATTTGTTATTTCATCCATAGGTTACAAACTCTATATAAAGAGTATCTCTTTTTTTTATATTAAGCTTTTGAGTTCTCTCTGTACTTCATACCAAAGGATGTTAATTTTTAAAGACTGTCTCAAGTAATCAACTATTTGAACATAGAACATCCTTAGTAATCAAGGAAAGTCATGGATGGAAAAACTGCTGTTTTCTGACAAAAACCTGCAGGATTTAGAACTCATTGGCACATTTTCAGCAAGTTAAATTGGAAACTTTAATCAGGAACTGAAAATCTGACCATTTCCAAAGAATAGAGTCAGAGGTGAGAAGACGCTCACCTGGTCTATGCTCCTCATGGGTCTCTTACCTGAATTACTAATGATGGGAGAAGACAGTGCACGCTTAAGTTTCTTTTTGGACTTTGCCTAAAATCATTCCTCTGTCTAAATCTTCTGATGGATCCTTCCTAGGGAGAATGTTGACTTCAGGACATGTAACATCTTCTGAGCTGCTTGTCTTTGGGATTCTCAGCCCATGGGGAACTCATCACCATAGCAAGAACTTTTAAGATAAACTAACTCACCCTGTTATGCTTATGTAACTGGTCTGTGCCCACGGGGTCTCCTGCTCCTGATATCCACATCTGGAACAAAATTCTGTAGAGCAGAGGCCTTAATGCAGATGCTTGTAGAGGCCAGTGAGGAATGTACATGGATGCATCTGACTGCTGAAAGACAGAAGGGGAGGTAATCTGTGGTGGACTGCTCCATACCTACCCACCTCCTGGCTCCCAGCAAGCCAGATCTTGCTTGTCAGAAGCTGTCAAACCTTCCTCTTTCTCAAGAGTAACTGGTTTATTTTAGAGATGTCAGATAAGCAGAATGGGATTTATCATACTATCAACTCATGACACACTATCTTCATTTATTCTTTATTTTATTTTAGAGGTTTATCCCCTTCATCCCATATAATCTACTTTCCCTCCTACTCCATATGCTCCCAGCCTAAAATATTAAATATTTGTACTTTCAGTCCAACTTCATTATTTTTATTCGTATATGTATGTGTGAGAATCTTTAAAAAAATATTATTGTTTGGGTATGTTTAAGTTACATAAACAGTGTAGGATTACAAAACTTATATTTTAGAGATGTATCCATGTGGCTAAACATTTACTTGGGTGATTCCTTATGACTAATGTGTATAGGTCAATAATTTGACCTAATCAGTCCCTGCTTTTTTTGCTACCACAAATAGTGCTGTGTTAAACATCTTCATAAAACTCTCATGGTACACTCTTATGAGGGTTTCCTACTGTTTAAAGTCTATATAGTAATTACTACTGTTAGTACCTTCCTATAGTATTCAGTTCAGTCACTCAGTCATGTCTGACTCTTTGCAACCCCATGGACTGCAGCATGCCAGGCTTCCCTGTCCATCACCTGAGTTTGAGAGCTTGCTCAAACTCATGCTCACCGAGTCGGTGATGCCATCTAACCATCTCATCCTCTATCATCCCCTTCTCCTCTTGCCTTCAATCTTGCTCAGCATCAGGGAATTTTCCAAGAAGTCAGTTCTTCACATCAGGTGGCCAAAGTATTGGAGCTGGAGCCTCAGCATCAGTCCTTCCAATGAATGTTTAGTACTGATATCCTTTAGGATTGACTGGTTTGACCTCCTGGCAGTCCAAGGGACTCTCAAGAGTCTCTTGAAGTATAGTAATACTCCAGAATTACTATACAGTAAATACTTAATTCCATGAAATTATTTTATTGCTTTCAAAGTGACCATACAGTCTACATGATCCCCAGCGGTGCTGAAGCTTTCCACCTCCCCACATCCTCATCAGCATCTGACACCCATCCATCTATATTTTGCACAGTCCCCTGGTGGTCTAGTGGCTAGGATGCAGTGCTTTCATCCCCAAGGCCTGGGTTCACATCAGGGAAGATGTGTTTTTTTGGAGCTTCCCAGGTGGCGCTAATGATAAAAAAATCTGCCTCCCAACACAGGAGACATCAGAAATGCAGGTTTGATCACTGGGTCAGGAAGATCCCTTGGAGGAGGAAATGGCAACCCACTCCAATATTCTTGCCTGGAGAATCCCATGGACAGAGGAGCCTGGTGGCCTACAGTTCATGAGGTCGCAAAGAGTCAGACATGACTGAAGTGACTTAGCGCACATGCATATCTGTATTTTCTCCTTTCTAAACAGTATCTCAGGCTTTTAATTTGTATTTTATTGATTGTTGGGACATTAATATATCTGTGTATTTTTAACTATTAAGGTAGCTCAATCATAATCCTTGCCATTTTTTGGTTCTTTTTCTTGCTTCCTTATAGGAATTTATCCTCTTATTACAAAGATATTAACTTTTAGTCCTAAATATGTTATAGATCCTCTCCTAAAATATCACTTATTCCTAAATTTTGTCAATGGCACCCTTTATTGTCTTTCATTAAAGCTGAAGTGCACACCTTCCAGACTGCATTGCAGTTGTGAATGGCCAGATAACTAATTTTGAGGTAATAAAACATACTCATAAACTACTATGTATAAAATAAATAAGCTATAAAGATATATTGTATAACACAGGGAATATAAGCAACATCTTATAAAAACTATAAGTGGAATAGAACCTTTAAAAATTGTGAATCACTATGTTGTCCACCTGAAATCTGTACAATATTGTACATCAACTATACTGCAATTTTAAAATATATGAAAAATTCAACATCATTGACAAATAAATGCACATTAAAACAAAGAACAGAAAAAAAGATGAGAGCTCTCCAAAATTTTTCCACAATTTAGAAGTTTTTCCAATTCAGAGGATCCAAGAAGCTGGCCCTACAAATATTTTCTCCTACTTGCCTAATTTTAGAAAAGAGAAAACACTCTTCTCATTCTTATTTCAAGTAGACCCTACAGGCAGGGATCCAGGAGGCTGACTGACACAGTAGGAACTTACCTCCTGCTGGCTTTTACTGGACATGCAAAAATCAGTTTTTGAATGCCAAAGAGGCCTATCCTGGCCATTTCAGGGTGGAATTTTCTTTAATTCCCAACTAAGTAAACACATACAAGCATACATAAACATAGCTGGTATCCACAGAGGTGGTTTTTGTCCAGGAGATGTTTGGCCTTTGAGGCACAATTTCCCATGATTAATTTGGTAGTCTAATTCAGATATGAGATATGATCTGGTGGTGGATCACACATGTGTTGCTTCTGAGTCTAGCTGCCCAAGGAGTTATACTTGGGTAGATTCAAATGTTTTACATGGCTCAGTTTCTCCCTCCAACAGTCTAAAACTCCCTGTGACTCAGCGCACTGGATGGTCAGGCCTTATCTCCTGCGTTCCTGGAACAGCAGGCAGTATTTGCTGAACAGTTGTAGTGGGATTCCCCTCTAGATACACGGCACATCTTTGTCAAGTGGTATTGGGAAAACTGGATAGCCATATTTACATCAATGAAGCTAGAACACACTCACACCATACACAAAAAATTAACCCAAAATGGCTTAAAGACGTAAATATAGGACAAGATACCATAAATCTCCTAGAAGAGAACATAGGCAAAACATTCTCTGACAGGAGTTATATCAATGCTTTCTTAGGTCAGTCTCACATGGCAATAGAGATAAAAGTAAAAATAAATAGGATCCAATCAAACATAAGTTTTTGCACACCAAAGAAAACCATAAACAAAACAAGAAGATATTCTATGGATTAGGAGAAAATATTTGCAAATGATGTGACTGACAAGGGCTTAATTCCTAAAATATACTAACAGCTCTTATAAGTCATTAACAAAAAACAAAACAAATAACCCAGTCAAAAATGAACAGAAGACTAAATAGACATTTTTCCAAATAAAACATACAGATGCCCAATAGGCACATGAAAAAATGCTCAACATTGCTAAATTATTACAGAAATGCAAATCAAAATACAATGAGCTGCCACGTTACACGAGTCAGAATGGCTGTCATCAAAAAGTCTGTAAACAATAAATGCTAGAGAGGGTGTGGAGAAAACCCTCCCACTATTGGTGGGAAGGTAAGTTGGTGGGGCCACTATGGAAAACAGTACAGCGGTTCCTCAAAAAACTAAAAATAGAGTTGCCATATAATCCTGCAATCCCACTCCTGGGCATATACCCAGACAAAACTATAATTCAAAAAGATGCATGCACCCCTATGTTCATAGCAGCACTCCTTACAATAGCCAAGACATGGAAACAAACAATGTCCATCAACAGATGAATGGAAAAAGAAATGGTGTTTTATATATATATAATTATTCTGTTGCGTATATATGTGTGTGTGTGTTTATAGATCCTCTCCTAAAATATCGCTTATGTATATATACACAACAGAATAATTACTTAGCCATTGAAAAGAATGAAATAATGTCATTTGCTGCAACATGGATAGACCTAGAGATTATCATACTAAGTGAAGTAAATTAGAAAGAGAGACAAATAACATATGATTTCACTTATACGTGGAATCTAAACGTGACACAAATGACTGTATCTATGAAACAGAAATAGTCTTACCCATGTAGAGAACAGATGCATGGTTGCCAAAGGAAATAGAGGGGAGGGGAGGGAAATACTTGGAGTTTGGGACTAGCAGATGCTAACTATTATACATAGGATGGATAAACAAGGTACTACTGTAGAGCACGGGTAACTATATTCAATATCCTGTGATAAACCATTGTGGAAAGGAGTATGAAAAGACTGTATATGTATAACTGTGTTACTTTGCTGTACAGCAGAAATAAACACAACATTGTAAACCAACTACATTTCAATAATTTTTAAAAAAAAAAAAAAAAGAACCACTACATGTTAGGAGAATTGATCCTCAGATAATCGGGTAGGTCCTCAGTCACCTGAGAACACCTTGTGGCCCGAAGGAGCAAATGCCCCTTGTTCTTTAGAGTGAATAATCTAGTCTCTCATTTCACTAGCAAAAGTTTTTAGACCATATGTCAACTTACTTTTTAAATTTGAGGCAAATTTAACAAAAACCTAGCCATTTATGTTTCCCTGGCCCTCCTGCCCAAATTCTCCTAGGTCCCTGCCTAGCAAATGCACCAGTGCCCCTCAAAACTCCAAGTCTTAAATGAAAACTGCTTGGATAAAAATTTCAGAATCATCACTTAAAAACAATGAGATTTTTTTTAAAAAAACCCATATCCAGATATCAGGAGAACTCTCCAGAACATTTGAGAGTACTAAGCAGGTAGGGGCTCAATGGGACTGTGCTGGTCCTGAGTGCCAGTTGGGAGTAGATATCAGGGGTCTTCTGGTCAGTATCTCTGATCTCCTGCTGGCTACATCACACACAAACTCAATGGACATGAGTTTGAGCAAACTCCAGGAGTTGTTGAAGGACAGGAAGCTTGGCGTGCTGCAGTCCATGGGGTCGCAAAGAGTTGGACTTGACTGAGCAACTGAACAACAACGACACCATGCATATGTTGACAAAGCCAGTCAACAGCAGATCTAAGAAAGAAATGAAAATTTTCACTTGAGCCAATCTGAAATTATAACCCTCATGACCCTTTGTAAGATTAAGAAAGATTTTCTTCTAAGGAGGTCTGGTTAATGCACATGTATGGTACACAATGAAGGGGAGGGAAGAGGGCCAAAGGAGCAGAGAAAATTTTTGTTTAAATTGTTCTTGCCTTGCTATACAATAAAAATTCTATTTCATCAGTTTCCAGCTCCACATTCTCAAATTTCTTACAAATTCCACTTTTTGGTATTTCCCTCTCATTTTTCCAAGAGAAGGTAACATGTGCTCTGGGCCCATGAACTTGAACCAGAAGCCTTTGGATGCATCTGAGATATATTTAGATACAGTACCAAGAAGCAAGATGTGGGGAGGAAATTCTTTGATGTCATAGACCTGCACTTATGGTGGGGGAGGGGAAGGTATAATTGCCAACAATGAAATGAGAACCAGAAAGAAGAAATCGCATTATTTTCAGCAAAGTGCTGATGAAGAGTGGCTAGCAGCCAGTCATTTATCATCACTACACAGTATCTGTATTTTTTTAAAACCAGGTCCCTTTTTAGCATCAGAGCATTGTCCCCCAAGTTCACTGGTAAAACTTCTCAGCACAAATCAATAATTGTATATAACACTGAGATACACAATGCCAGAAAACTTGGGGAAATAGTTTGCACTGAGGGTGTTGGAAGAGCCCTATTGATCTCGGACAGATAAAGTCTTCTTATGCAAAATGTTAATTGTTTCTGCAAAAAGAGTGTGGGGAACACAGAGGATTTCCCTTCATTGATTATACAAGAACATTTGATTTTACTGGCTTCCTTGGTGGCTCAGCGGTAAAGAATCTGCCTGCCAAGCAAGAGACGCAAGTTCAATCCCTGGGTCAGGAAGATTCCCTGGAGAAGGAAATGACAGCCCACTCCAGTATTCTTGCCTAGGAAATCCCATGGCCAGAGGAGCCTGGAGGGCTGCAGCCTATGGGGTCACAAAGAGTCGGACGTGATCCAGCAACTAACAACAACAGGTTATTGCATTAGGTAATCTGGTTTAGAAATGAAATGAAAGAAACCCCAAACTGAATTGTCTTAGACAAAAAGTGGAGTTTAAAGGAAGGACATGGTAGCATCTGATGACAGCATGACAAGCAAACTAAACTGAGATGCAGCCAGGCCTGGGTCTCTGAACCAGGGACTTGCAACCAGCAGGATAATTGCTTCAAATTCCTTCTCTCACTCAGTTCAGTTGTCTAGTCATGTCCGACTCTTTGTGATCCCATGGACTGCAGCATGACAGGCTTCCCTGCCCATCACCAACTCCTGGAGCTTGCTCAAACTCATGTCCATCAAGTTGGTGATTCCATCCAACCAGCTCACTAGACACTGACTTTTTTTCCCTTTCTTGATACGGATTGGTTATCTCCATAATACAGAAATCATCAATGATGTCTTTTCCAATCTTTCTATTTGAAAATTCAGTCAGCAACAAAGGAGGCATGGTCTGTCTCCAAAGCCTGGATCAGCAGTCTGGCCTGTATATATATTTTTTAATCTCCTTAATTTTGAGAAGCTTTTCCCCCCTAAAGTTTTCAATATACGAAATCATACGTTCTCTAAGTTATGACAGTTTTCATCTCTTTTCAACAGTTAGCTTTATTACTAGCTTATAATTAGTGCTGTGCTGATAAATGCTTAACAGATTCTCCAAAAAAAAAGAAAAAAATATATCAACATCATGATATTGTTAGATAGTTAGAATAGGAAAAAGGAGTCCAAAATGGTGGTGGCTAAAAGACAAAGAAAGGAAAAGTCCTCAAAAATAGCAGGTCCGAGGACCAGTGTGAGGACCTCAGTTATAACAAACAGCCCTCCAGGCTAGCCCAATTTACATACGGCAGGCCCAGTGGGGAGGAGAAAAACACATATAAAAAGAGAAACCAAAATTGAGCTGGGGGCTTCTCTTCTCTTCGAGTCTTTCGGGTTGGCCTGCCCTCACGCCATGAGGATGTACTTTTTTTTGCTTGACAATAAAACTGAGCTATAACACTGGCCCATCCATCCCTTCAAATTTTTGCTGCAGCAATATAGAACTGAGGAAATTAAACACCCCCCACCCCCAACAATATCACCAGCCCAGAATTAGGAAAAGAAGCACGCATGGCTTCTAGAGCTGGGACAAGCAGCATCCCACACAGCCCTGCTTATAATTCAGTTATTTGGCCTCTATTTGGGTAACAATGCGAAATAGTAGTGATAGCAGCCAGCAGCCTTTTCTTGATTATGATGCTTCAGAATCTTGAGGGACATAGCTTCCAACCTGAATGCTTCACTTAATTAAATGGGTCCCTGGAACTCTGTGTCAGGACTTGAAAAGAGGGAATGTCCTCATCAGTTAGAGATGGTAACCAAGAGCTGGGGAAGGAAATGGCCACCATGTGGGCTCACATCTGTATTTAAGACTACCGTCTCTGAACCCAGCCGCTTGATTCCAGAGTCTATTTTTGTCCTTTTTGAAGAAAAGAGACTTATTAAGGCAAGGCAACTTATTGCTTCCCTGGTCATTCAGTGGTAAAGAATCCAATTGCCAGAGCAGGAGACACAGGAATTTCAGTTCAGTTCTTGGGTCAGGAAGATCCCCTGGAGGAGGAAATAGCACCCCACTCCTATATTCTACCCTGGAAAATTCCATGGACAGAGTGGTGTGGCAGGCTATATACCCCATGGGGTTGCAAAAAGTCAGACACAACTTAGCAAATAACAACAAGGCAACTTACTGAACCTCCTTCTGCCTCAGTTTCCTAGTTATTAAAAGTATTATTCAGTTCAGTTCAGTCTCTAGTCATATCCGACTCTTCCCGACTCCATGGACTACAGCACTCCAGGCTTCCCTGTCCAACATCAAATCCCGGAGTTTACTCAAACTCATGTCCATTGAGTGGGTGATGCCATTCAACCATCTCATCTTCTGTCGTGACCTTCTCCTCCTGCCTTCAATCTTTCCCAGGCATTTTAAATGAGTCAGTTCTTTGCATCAGGTGGCCAAAGTATTGGAGTTTCAGCTTAAGCATCAGTCCTTCCAATGGATAACCAGGACTGATCTCCTTTAGGATGGACTGGCTGGATCTCCTTGCAGTCCAAGGGACTCTCAAGAGTCTTCTCCAACACCACAGCTCAAAAGCATCAATTCTTCGGCACTCAGTTTTCTTTATAGTCCAACTCTCACATCCATACATGACCACAGGAAAAACCATAGCCTTGACTAGATGGACCTTTGTCGACAAAGTAATGTCTGCTTTTTAACATGCTGTCTAGCTTGGTCATAACTTTTCTTCCAAGAAGCAAGTGTCTTTTAATTCCATGGCAGCAGTCACCATCTGCAGTGATTTTGGAGTCCAAAAAAATAAACTCAGCCACTGTTTCCCCATCTATTTCCCATGAAGTGATGGGACCGGATGCCATGATCGATCTTTGTTTTCTGAATGTTGAGCTTTAAGCCAACTTTTTCACTCTCCTCTTTCACTTTCATCAAGAGGCCTTTTAGTTCCTCTTTACTTTCCGCCATAAGGGTGGTGTCATCTGCATATCTGAGGTTATTGATATTTCTCCCAGCAATCTTTTGATTCCAGCTTGTGCTTCTTCCAGCCCAGCGTTTCTCATGCTGTACTCTGCATATAAGTTAAACAAGCAGGATGACAATATACAGCCCTGATGTACTCCTTTTCCTATTTGGAACCAGTCTGTTTTTCCTTGTCCATTTCTAACTGTTGCTTCCTGACCTGCTTATAGGTTTCTCAAGAGGCATTTCAGGTGGTCTGGTATTCCCACCTCTTGAAGAATTGTCCACAGTTTATTGTGATCCACATAGTCAAAGGCTTTGGTATAGTCAATAAAACAGAAATAGATGTTTTTCTGAAACTGTCTTGGTTTTTCGACAATCCAGCAGATATTGGCAATTTGATCTCTGCTTCCTCTGCCTTTTCTAAACCCAGCTTGAACAACTGGATGTTCACGGTTCACATACTGTTGAAGCCTGGCTTGGAGAATTTTGAGCATTACTTTGCTAGCGTGTGAGATGAGTGCAATTGTGTGGTAGTTTGAGCATTCATTGGCATTTCCTTTCTTTGGGATTAGAATGAAAACTGACCTTTTCCAGTCCAATGGCCACTGCTGAGTTTTCCAAATTTGCTGATATATTGAGTACAGCACTTTCACAGCATCATCTTTTAGGATTTGAAATAGCTCAACTGGAATTCCATCACCTCCACTAGTTTTGTTTGTAGTGATGCTTCCTATGGCCCACTTGACTTCACATTCCAGGATGTCTGGCTCTAGGTGACTGATCACACCATTGTGATTATCTGGGTCATGAAGAGCTTTTTTGTACAGTTCTTCTGTGTCTTCTTGCCACCTCTTCTTAATATCTTCTGCTTCTGTTAGGTCCATACCCTTTCTGTCCTTTATTGAGCCCATCTTTCCAGGAAATGTTCTCTCGGTACTCTAATTTTCTTGAAGAGATCTCTAGTCTTTCCCATTCTATTGTTTTCCTCTATTTCTTTGCACTGATCACTGAGGAAGGCTTTCTTATCTCTCCTGTCTATTCCTTGGAACTCTGCATTCAAATAGGTATAGCTTTCCTTTTCTCCTTTGCTTTTCACTTCTCTTCTTTTCACAGCTACTTGTAAGGCCTCCTCAGACAACCATTTTGCTTTTTTGCATTTCCTTTTCTTTGGGATGGTCTAGATCCCTGTTTCCTGTACAATGGCACAAATGGCATAGTTCATCAGGCACTCTGTCTATCAGATCTAGTTCCTTAAATCTATTTCTCACTTCCACTGTATGCTGCTGCTACTGCTGCTGCCAAGTCGCTTCAGTCGTGTCCAACTCTGTGCGACCCCATAGACAGAAGCCCACCAGGCTCCCCCGACCCTGGGATTTTCCAGGCAAGAGCACTGGAGTGGGTTGCCATTTCCTTCTCCAATGCATGAAGGTGAAAAGTGAAAGGAAAGTCGCTCAGTCATGTCCAACTCTTAGCGACCCCATGAACTACAGCCTACCAGGCTCCTCCGTCCATGGGATTTTCCAGGCAAGAGTACTGGAGTGGGGTGCCATTGCCTTCTCCGACAAGGGTATAATGTAAACCAATTAAAATCAATTGGGTCCAAGATGACAAGTCAAATTCAAGTACTTAATCCCCAGTCTAAAAGCCAACAGACACACCCAGAGGTGGCAGGACAGCTCCAAGGCAAAAGAGGGAGGAGTGGGTAGGAATAATCCTCCACTCATTAGCATATGAATTCCATCCCTTCACAAAACCTAGCCAGGCCTAATTCCGTGGCCCCAGCCCTTGCTCTTGGCAATGGTTCACACCCTGAAGAGTAGCTTCTCTCTGGATCCTAACAAATCCACCTCTTATCACTTTGTCTCTCAATAAAGCTTTGCAATGAAACATCAGGGCCTGAGTTTCATTAGTTTTGGCCGAGCTTGAGTCCTGGGAGAGAGCTGAAGGACAGGAGGAAAAAGCAGTGGGAAAAACGTGCCAAGGAATCCCCTTTATAGCCCACTGGAAAATTTGCTAAATATCTGACCGGTGTTCACAATTTGATTGGTCTGATCCTTGGCACAGAGAAGAGAAAGGATGAAAGAATCCCCACTGGCTTGTGTAACAGCTACTGGGGCTCAGCAGATAGCACCTTTGGGACATGCTGAGGAGTAGCCTCTCCAGACACTGTATAATCATCAGTTCAGTTCAGTTCAGTTCAGTCGCTCAGTCATGTCCGACTCTTTGCAACCCCATGAATCGCAGCACACCAGGCCTCCCTGTCCATCACCATCTCCCGGAGTTCACTCAGACTCACGTCCATCGAGTCCGTGATGCCATCCAGCCATCCCATCCTCTGTCATCCCCTTCTCCTACTGCCCCCAATCCCTCCCAGCATCAGAGTCTTTTCCAATGAGTCAACTCTTCGCATGAGGTGGCCAAAGTACTGAAGTTTCAGCTTCAGCATCATTCCCTCCAAAGAAATCCCAGGGCTGATCTCCTTGCAGTCCAAGGGACTCTCAAGAGTCTTCTCCAACACCACACTTCAAAAGCATCAATTCTTCGGCACTCAGCCTTCTTCACAGTCCAACTCTCACATCCATACATGACCACAG